>NC_134584.1:58465731-59065731 GCF_037038515.1 Microtus pennsylvanicus
AGTCGGCTGTACCACTGTCAGTCACCCGTGCTCCTGGTCAGTTGGCTGTACCGCTGTCACCCGTGCTCCTGGTCAGTCGGCTGTACCGCTGTCACCCGTGCTCCTGGTCAGTTGGTTGGACGGCCCTCACCGTGCTTTCGGCTACTCACCTCTTGCTACATTTTGCAGTGACTGTGCTTGCTGTTTGGTCTCTGATACCTTGGTGTTTCTGTTTCTTTCCCACATGGCTGCAAATAGCACATGAATCTTATTGCTGCTCATCCCACTAGCTTGCATTTGGAATTCTTAAGGGTACCGTGCAGCTATAATATATCATTTGTAGATTTTGGCCATTCTGTTCTCTGTTTTCATAGCAGTATTCGAAGAGATGTAAAAATGGTGTGTGAGGTTTTATTTCTTACAAAGTTGTGTTTTTTAAAGACTATTTTTTAAAACAAAAATTTGCCAGTTATATTTTTGATCAAGAAAAGTAATAAAATTATTATAATGATTTCTTGAATTTGTAAAATGGTTTGTCTATTTCTACCAGTATTAGGGGTGTGTGTCTCTTCTCTGTACCTTTCATTTATGTCTAGTGCGTTGTTGTCTATCATTTTAGATGATAAACTGAGAATAAAAACCTGAGTGATACATGCCATATGTCCACATAAGAGATTTTATGTTCGTCATTATTTTGTGGTGCAGGAATAAGTATAAATAAGCTGTCTCTTTCTCCATCCTGAGTTTCCTTCTAGGATTTTACCTCCTCTGTTCAGCAGATTGTATTCAGTGTCAGGCTGTTGTTTAACTGGTGGAACTTTCAAACCAGACCTTAGAATTTCCCTATTCAGAAGAAATTTCATTATAGACAGAAAAGTAGAAGCTTCCTATAGCCTGTGCAGGGGATTGTTTCAAGAATTCCCTTAAGTTTCATGGAGAGACAAAGAAGGGTTGTACAAAGAGCAAAAGCAGAAAGCCAAGAGACTCTCTAGTGCATCATGATGCAGGGTTCTACTCTGGCTTTGTAAACAGCTCTCTAGTCTTAGGGTTCCTAGCCCAGACAGGCTCTGGAGCAGCTGACACTATCCCTTCCTGTTGCCTTGTTTCTCTATGTCAGCCACTCTGACTTAATGTGTCTAGATCAGTGTGCAAAAGAATTCCTGATGCTGAACTTCACACCATGGGTGTGTACTGGGAGTGAGCAGAGCCAACGGAATGTAGAACCCCCTGGAGATAATTATAGCATGCTGTTGTTGAATATTAGAGATATTAATATTAGAATAGTAATCTATATAGTTATAGATTATGCAGTCTGGAAATAATTATAGCATGCTATTGTTGAATATTAGAGATGTAAGTAGAAAATACCACCTTTAACCGTGAGCATTCCGGTGAAGCTAACTGTTCTCTGTAAATCAGTTGTTACATACTCAGTCAAAATCTCAGTAAAGATTTTTTGTGAAATTGGCTTGTCGGGGAATATTATTTTAAGGTGTGTTACTTATGTTTCTGCTGTGGAACATTTGTTTAATTATGGAAAGATAAGTTGCTTTTGCTTATGCTGCGTTTGTTTAACTGTGTGAAGCTGCGATACTTTTCCTGTCTAAAACACCTGATGATTTAATAAAGAGCCGAATGGCCAATAGGGAGACAGGAGAAAGGACAGGAAGGGCTGGCAGGCAGAGAGGATAATTAGAAGGAAAAATCTGGGGGAGAGGAGAAGGAGCAAGAAAGGGAGGAGAGAGAAGCTAGGGGCCAGTCACCCAGCCACACAGCTAGCCACAAAGTAAGGGTGCAAGTAAGAAACACAGAAGTAAGAAAAGGAAAAGCCCCGAGGCAAAGGTAGGCGGGATAATTTAAGTTTAGAAAAGCTGGCTAGAAACAAGCCAAGCTAAGGCCGGGCATTTGTAAGTAAGAATGAGCCTGCCTGTGAGTGATTTATTTGTGAGCTGGTGGCGGCGGGTCCCCAAAGAGTAGAAGATTAGGGAGTGAAAGTAAAAACAAACAACTTCGCTGGCTAAGATGAACTGGAAATTGGTGAGGAAAATCAGAGGCCCAAGAACACGTGAGCTTTTGGAGAACAAGGTATAAACACAGCACAGAAATAGAGCCCTGTAGTGTGAGATACAGATGAACAGAAAGATCAGTGGAGTGGATTGAAGTAGGTCACAAACCTAGAGGGATGTGAAACAGGTGGTGGAGGAGCATTGTGAATTGTTCAGACAGGATGGAATGCTCTGTGAGTATATCTGATTGTTAGTTATATGGAGTCAAATTGTGTTTCTACCACATGCTAACTACAAAAATAAGTTCAAATAAATTGAAAGACAAATATCAATTTAATTAGAACATATAAGAATTAATGAAGTACATAGAAATATATAACTAAAGAGCATATGCCTGTGCAGATCTTAGAAGTGTAGCCTTGTGTCCCAAAGCAAGTGGTCCAGATTTAGTAAACAGCTCTCAGGATGTTGGAAGCACGGGCCTCTGCAACATGCTGCAGGGCCTAAGAGCACACTAAAGTCATGGCTGTGTTTGTATCCTCGTGTGCTAGAGAATTGTGACTGGATGAACGACTGGGGCTACAGTTGTGTCTGATATATTACTATTTCAGAATGAAGTGTTTGAACATAATATATAACGAACTGTTAACTCTGAGTGAATATCAAGCAACAAGGAAGTGCTTGAATAAATTGCAACAAATAAGTACTATGACATATTTTTTTGCCATTCAAAAGAATGAGTTATAGACAAGTCATTGACATATGGAAAGAATTTAGAGAAATATTGTCTAGGAAAGCAAGATGGGTGTAGAGGCATATCATGTGTTGGTAATGCAGTGAAGAATAGATTATATAAGCCTCTGGTGTGTGTTTGTGTCCGGTCAGATGAACAGTAAAGACTGGAAGGGTCCACCTGGGTTGTGAGGTGATAGTAGCCATCCAGTTATAGGAGAAAGGGAAGATGAAGAAGGGAGGGAGTCAGGAAAAATGGAAAATGAACCATCCAATATGGATTGTGGGATCTTGTTTATTTGTGAAAAAACTTTTATTCACATTTTAAAAGGTCACGTAGGAGTGAATACTGACCTGAGGGAAATGGACTATATAGTTGACTAGGATGAAGCTGCACTCAGCACAAAGCCAGCCAGCCGGAGGTGCTCTCCAAGAATGAGCTGCTCAGTGCTGAGTTTGCTAGAATTCCTAAACAATTTGTGTGATCAAATTAAAATGCTTCTTAAGTTCTCCCCCTAACATTTCTAGTTCAGTTGCCTCTAATGTCAGCGAGTTTTTTGATACTCAGTATGGAGCAGTGAGTGTGCTCGGTAAGAAGTCCAGAAGATGAGTAGCAGGTGAGGGCCTTTGCAGTGGGTGCTTTTCAGATGGTCCTCAGCGTGTGCCGAAGGCAATAAGGAATGAGTCTGCCTTTTGTTGTTATTGTTCAAGATTGATATCTTAATATAGGTAATTCAAGATAATGGGTAATTCTTTGAGATTTCAATTTCTTTCTTTTCAGCGTGCGGTATGACAGGATTCGAGTAGAGAGGATGGATAACACTTACTTTGAATACAGCCATGCTTTCCAGGCAGTTACAGAGTTTTATGCCCGAGGGGTGGCTGACAGCAGGGGTAAGTATTTTATTGATGTTAGCCGTGTCCTTAATTGCACCGGTACCAGCTGTGGGTAAAGGTGGGCGTGGCTTTCGGTTCGTGACATGTGGGAAGCGAATAGTAGTATGTGGGAGCATCTGAGGGCAGCCCCCCACCCCCATCATGGGCTCATCTGGAATACCACTGCAGTTGGGCCTGCTTGGTACAAGTCTGTCCACCCAGCGCTCAGGAGGCAGAGGCAGGAGTCTTTCTAGTGTCAGCCTTGCCTGGTTCAGTAGGCCAAATCCTGTCTCGGCAGAAAAGAACAAGAGCAACAAAAACAGACAGCTCCCCCAAAACAGCCACAACCAGAAAAGCAGCCCAATAGCATGCGGACACCGTTTGTACTGTCTCACAGATGTCTTCATTTGGGACTGTTCTGTCACCCGCTGGCGTAGACAAGTGCTTTTTAGTGAAGGTGTAGTCAGCTAACCCTTCTCCATCTTTAAAGATGGCTCATGCCATTGCTTTACATAATTTGCAGTTTGATAAATATTGTGACAAAAGCATTTTGAAAGAGTGGTTACCAGAATTACAGAGCCAGCACATTGGTGACCAGACCCCATATGTGGGGTAACCATTACATGTTTAAGTCACATTTGCTGTCTTAATAGTAGGGAATGATTTTGTTCCTGTCACTCTATTTGTGTTAGCTTCAGTTGCAGGCTTGGCGAGGTGAAAAGGGACTTCTTGTTCTCTCAGGACAGATGTGCCCTCTCTCCACCCCCATTATACCCTTGCCACACACTGTAGAACACTTGTCGTTAGCCCTGTCACTAGCCCCTGCTTAAGCCTTACTATCTTGTCATTCCCCCACCACCAGGCCATCATTGTCTAGTTTCATATGCCTTTAAATCAAATTTAATGAATGTCTGAGACCGTATTTCACTTCTGAAAGCAGTATGAACTAGAATCAAGGGTTCGCCTTAGGTTTCATTAAACATATAAGACACCACAATCCTTTCTGAGCCTCAGATTGACTTAGAGGAAGTTGTGGGATAGAAAGCAGCCTGCCCACGAGGCATGTGTCCTCTTGGTGTGAGGCATGCTCATGGAAGTCCATGGCACCAGGTGATGGCTTATATGTGAGGGGCAGAGGCTCTTCTGTGGGTGTGGGTTGCCTGGTTTAGAAGATCCATGCACGTCAGGAATCTTCTGATGGAGCTCTGTAAGGCACTTGCTAGACTGTAAGAGTCATTGCACGCAGGGAAGGCCAACACTCTGGATTTGAGTATGTTTCTTTCTAAGTCAGATGTCACTGACTTCAGATCATTTTTATTGGAGACCGGGCTATCTCCTAATACTCTGTTTCCAGGAAAATCGAACTAGAAGGTTAAAGTAAGTTCTCAGTTGAAGGAGAAGGGCTGCTCTTCAATATTTACCCTCTAGGTCAGTGGCTCTCAACCTTTCTAATGCTGAGACCCTTTAATACAGCTCCTCATGTTGTCGTGACCCCAGCATTATTTTACTGCTTCTTCACGACTGTGATTTGCTAATGTTAGGAATCGAAATGTAAATATCTGTATTTGCTGATTGTCTTAGGCGACCCCTGTGAAAGGGTTGTTTGACCCCTAAAGGGTTCATGACCCACAGGTTGACAACTACTGCTCTAGGTTTATGAACAGCTTTAGTTAACTGATCAAGCATTGCATCACTACAACGGGCATGTTGTAATACCTATTAATTTCTGTAAAAAATGTCAGACAACACAGTTGTGTATAAAGACATATGGAGAAGTTCCTGCCCTTGTCACTTGTCTATGAAGGGGTGATCACTGACAGTTTGGTATCATGTTGTTTTCATTAAATTCAGTAGCTGCCTCTTAAGCAATGCTGTCCTAATAGGCAGTTGCAACTCTGAAGCTACTAGTAGAGGTTCCACCTCACTGGCTGTGGCCAGGCCGGAATTCTGTCCCCTTACGCTTATCACAGCCATTAAAAGAATTTTATCTAGATCTCTATCCCTTTGTAGAACTCAGGATTCAAAGGCTGAGGTGAAATTCTGCTTGTTTGGAGAGGCTAGATAGCAAGTAGCTAACCTCCTCTTCTAGATCCTGTCTCCCTTAAAACCGGCCCTCCTTCGGCTCCACCCCCACTTAAGAACCCTAGCTACACATGGTTCTTTCCTACCACTTCCCTCAGCTAGTTGCTGACTCAGCCTCCTGACCGCAGGTTAATTTTAATCAAACAAATGTAACATGTCATTGCATCATTAAACAAGCATAAACAAATGTAACACACCCTAAATTAATATTTCACAACAGTATCATCCATAAGAATTGTCTTATGAATATACCTATTTGTGTCTGTGTAACATTCATAGTTAGCTTGTTATGTGGTTGTAAATGCTAAGCAGAAAGTAAGGTAGAACTGTTTATGGGATAGCAAAGGAAAGCCTTGCTGAGATGGTGTGTGACAGAGATGTGGGCAGAGAATGAGTTGGGAGGGACAGCCATCCTGACATACAGAGCAGTGGTGTCTCTCACAGAGGCAACAGTGAGTACAAAAGAGCTCACAGGACTCAGTGCTGGTGGGGGTAGGGGAGAGGAGTCTGCATACTGGACAGGTAACCAAGGGGAGGAGGAGGAGAGAGCTTATCATTAGAAGATGGATGAGAGATCCTGTAGGCCTGGTGGTTTTTTAGACTTGATGATAGCTAGCTAGTGCTGAGTTGGTGGATGTTGGACTATTTTGAGTGAAGTTGTCTAATGATCTCCTATCCATGTTAAAAAGAATTCCTTTGGTTGCATTAAGTATACTCATAGGCTAAGGGTGGAGCAGGTGACTGGATGGGAAACTTTTGTAATATTCATGGGGAGGGATTGAAAGACCCTCAGAGAGGACCTTCCCTCAGGAGGAGACCCCTGAACCCAAGGAACAGTCCGAGACCACTGGCTGCAAACAGCAAGAGGTTTCTTTATTGAGAGTACACAGGTACCTGCCGGTGTCAGAGTCTCTTTGGAAGACTTGCATGCCCTCAGGCTGGGCAGGGGGTCTTTTTTATGTAAACGGGCGGCAGAAGCATGCATGGTTACAGGGATTCCATTGGTCAGTTCGGATGAGGCAATGAGTTCACTTGGGGACAAGCTCCTCCGGGACATGAAGATCTGATAATAGCTGACTTGGCTCTATCTAGGGTACATGTGGTTTTTCCCAGAACTTTTTGTTCCCCTCCTAGGCCTGATGTCTGACCATAGATATCCTGTTTGGCAGCCTAGGAGTACCAACTTTACCTTGAACCTATACTTGTTTGTGTGAAAGCCTTGCAAAATGGCGTTATAGCAGCTAAGCTGGGGTCTTTCATTATGAGGTGACTGTGCACGTCTCTCCCACGCCTGTAGTCATGTGCCATAGACAGCCTTCATGTTAGCTGAGCTACTGTCAGTATTCTCTCAAAGGAGGCATATCATAATCTGGATTTAACAAAACTTATTTTATCCTTGCCCTATGGATGTTATTTAGGTTGATTGAAGTTTTTTTTTTAACTATTACCAATGTTTGTCAATTTACCTTCTGATATGCACATTGTGGCATGTAGTTCAGATTATTTATAGTGAAAATATTTAAATGTTTTTTTTCTGATTTGAAAAAAGTATGTTATTTTCAAAAATGATTTAGTCTATCTAGAACTGTCTTCTTTTGCCCACACCACAAGTTATTTATTTGTAATCACAGTTTGGTTTAAAAATACAAGCCTAAGCCGGGCGGTGGTGGCGCACACCTTTAATCCCAGCACTCGGGAGGCAGAGGCAGGCGGATCTCTGTGAGTTCAAGACCAGCCTGGTCTACAAGAGCTAGTTCTAGGACAGGAACCAAAAAAAGCTACAGAGAAACCCTGTCTCGAAAAATCCAAAAAAAGAAAAAGAAAAAAAAATACAAGCCTAATATGCATGATATTAGTTATTATTTTTATAGATGAAACTTAATGTATTTTTGTTGGTAGTAATAATACTGAGGATGCTTATTCTGTTTTTAGGCTCCCAGAGTTTCTCTGGTGTCATTAACTTGGAGAAGCCTGTGATCTGCTCCTTGGCTGCCATAATAAGGTACCTCAAGGAATTTAACCTGGAAAAGATACTATCCAAACCAGAGTAAGTAATGTCTCAAAATCTTGAATTAAAAAAAAAAAAGATGGGAGGAGAATTATTGTACAAATATTTTGTATGACACATTTGGTAGGGTCTTGGTTGCTGTTCTATCACTGTGAAAAGGCACCATGACCAAGGTGACTCTTATCAAAGAAAGCATTTAATTGGAGGCTTTCTTACAGTTTCATAGGGTTAGCCCCTTTCATCATGGAGGGGAGCATGGCAGTATACAAGTAGGCATGGTGCTGGAGAAGTATCTGAGAACTTTACATCCTGATCCACAGGTAGTGGCAGAGAGAGACGCTGGGGTCTAGTGAAACCTCAAAGTCCACCCTCCAGTGACACACTTCCTCCAACAAGGCCATACCTCCTAACCCTTCTAATCCCTGGTGACTAAGCATTCAAATATATGAGCCTATGGGGGACCATTTTTCATTCAAGCTACCTTAGTAGGGATTATACTCAGGCTTATCACTGGAGTACAAGGATGAACTACCTTGTACTGTTGCTGGAATAATAAAGGTAGTTAGTATACTGTCAAATTGTGTTTGTTATAGATATGTAATATGTTATTCTCACTATAATACTATACTTTTGACCAGAGTAAGAACTAGTATTACAAAAGATGAATAAATTTTGACCTTTTCTGGAGCCTGGGGACACACCTCAGAGTTCAGGCACTTGCTTCTCAGGCAATTGGACCAAGAGTTCATGTTCTCAGAACTGATGTGAATGTCTACATCCATGTGCACGCTCAACTGCATGCACATCCACACACATGCAAACTTGTTACAAACCTGTATACCACACATACATAAACTTGAAAAGAATAAAAGACAAAAATTTAAATAGCTCCAAAAAGTATTCTTTTCTTATTCTTGGTTTTAGTTAATTAAAAGTTGGCGATAAAGTGGCCAGCTATTACTTTAGAGATTTTCGTAAGAGTGATTAAGTTTGTAGATTTTAGAAATTTCAAACCTGCTAACTGATGTTCCAAGACAAAACCATCTTATTTTTGATTTAATATTTACCTTATTAAAAATACTCCAGTTCAAATAATTAGCTTGATTTACACTTTCCAAGGATGTTAGGAATGTCCATTGTTCCCTTTGGGAACTTTGAAGCTAGAAGAGGGTCCTGAAACACTAGCACTAACACTTGCCTGTGACTCTTACATTCCCTGAGAGGTGAACCAGAACAGAGCATAAAACCTTGTATTTTCAAATAGGAAAGCAATTTGTTCTGAAAGGCTTCAAGTTTTACTGGCTGGCCATAAAATCGGAAGGTTTGTGGTTAAATTTAGGTCTCTGTATTAAGCTAGCATTTTCCTAAGCTGAGACAAGGACTTGGTGGAGATGACTTATTTGAAAATGTAGAATGCAGTATGAGAAGGGCAGTGCTAAAAGGGAAAACGTGTTGTTGAGCAGGTCAACACAGGTCTTGACTCTTTCTGGAATTGCTCTTGGGAGTCTGAGTTCTTTAAGAATTAATGAATTTTCTAGGGCTGACTGACCAGCCTTGCATCTCAACTTGATGATTTGTTTTGATCACTCTACAAGTGAATTAAATGTTTTCTTCAAAATAGAGCGCCATGTGTATTTTCAGTTTGCAGGAAGTTCAGATACACAACTTAGGGCACTGTTAAATTTAGGAGAATTAGGAATAGTTGGATCAATAGAGCTATGACTTGGGCACTAAAGTAGTGTATAGTACCCAGAAGTAGCTCTCCTATTGGGGTATTTCTTCT
This sequence comes from Microtus pennsylvanicus, assembly GCF_037038515.1. Taxonomy (NCBI): domain Eukaryota; kingdom Metazoa; phylum Chordata; class Mammalia; order Rodentia; family Cricetidae; genus Microtus; species Microtus pennsylvanicus. The sequence continues at coordinate 58,475,198 of NC_134584.1, forward strand.
CAGTGCTGGAGGTAGAATCCAGTGCCTCTCACAAGCCAAGCAAGTGCTCTACACCCAGCTGCACCCCTAGGTTGAGAAGCAGGTCTTGAGAGCAGATATCAATTTGTGTCTTTAATATTTACTGATTAATATTAATTAATTAAATTGTTTAACACATATGTGTAAGAGAAGATTGCTCATTTATTTCCTGGTCGCCCAGGCCCGAATAATCACACTGAAACTATATTAATTACAATACTGTTTGGCCTATTAGCTCAGGCTTCTTATTAACTAGCTTTTACATTTTAAACTTACCCATTTCTATTAATCTGTGTACCACCTTGAGGCTGTGACCTACCAGTAAGGTTCTGGCATCTGTCTCCTTTGGTAACTGTATGGCATCTCCCTCCTTAGGCAGCTACATGACATCTGCCTGACTCTGTTTTCTTTCTCCCTGCATCCAGTTTAGTTTTCCTGCCTAGCTCTATTCTGCCCTGTCATAGGCCAAAGCAGCTTCTTTATTAACCAATAGTAATAAAACATATTCACAGCATACAGAGGGGAATCCCACATCACATATGTATTGATGCCATCATATCATTGACATTGTCCAGATGTTAGAAGTCAGAAACACAAAAGGAGTTTCTTCCCAACTTATGGCAGGAGAAGCAGGAAAACACCATCTTCATAACCAGTGGTACCAGATGGCATTGGAAATTCTCTTGCCTTTCTGTATTGCACCTTCACCAGCTTGTTGGTGTCTACATCTTACATGAGCAAGCTCCTTCCCATTCTGCAAAGGTGGTGGATCAAGAAGGAGCTAGCTCAGTGAAACAGTATTACCTGAAGTTTATAACAAAGAAATGGTGGAGTTCAAGGTTGCTGAGGAGAATGGAGGAAGAGCAGAATGGGAATCTTGTGCTGTTTTTGGTGTGTGTTTTAATAAAATAAACCATCCTTTCCCTGGAAATAGTTTTGTCTTATTTAAGCCACCTAAATGCCCACCAACAGGAAAGGATATTATTGTGTCATATTTGTGCAGAATAATGTAAGGCCATGAAAATGGCCTGTGTGATCTTCATTACAATCTTTATTAACAGTGATTCAAGCCAAAGATCAGGCTGATAAAAAGAGTCACACATTTTATCATATAAAGTTAAGAAGCTTCTAACAGAACATATTTAAAGAAAGTAGTGAGAAATGGATGGGGATGATGAGCAATTTTAGAGCAGTGATTCCCACCCCTCTCCACAATGGAGAAGAAAGGAAAACAAGACTTGGCAGAGGAGGTATTGTGGTGGGATTTTTAAATCTGTGCATAGATTATTCTATATATGTGCAATAATAACTTTTCATCATTGTGCCTAACATACCTGAAAGGTATGTGTCATGGTGGGGAGGGTGTACTGGAGTAGTTCATGTCTGGCTCTGGGACTTACAGCCTCATGCAGCCCAGCCCCCTCCCTTCACACCCTCTAGTAAAGCATCACACTGTGAGCACATCCAGGGTTAGTCTGCTCATGAGGCCAGGGCTTCCCTGGTCTCCTGGTCTTTGGAAACCATTGCAAACACCCACAGGTGGCTCTCTATGTCCTAACAGTCCAGGCAGCCTGACAAGATTATCCATTCCATGTTTTAGTGAAACTGCAAAGTTATATTTTTAAGGTTAGAGGCCTAGGATTGTATCTCATTGGACTCTAAGCTCCAAAGAGAGACTTATTAAATAGATTCAGTTATGTGGCTGACTTTGGAGAATGGGTGAGAAGACATTGGCCTTCCGACTTTTGCCCAGCAGGAGCCTGTGAATGAAGCAGACACTGGATGAGGAAGTTTCTGTTGTAAACCAGGCTCTGGGTGTTTAGGACTAGATGAAAAGGGATGCCTCTTGTATTTAGTTAGAAGAATAGTAGCTCTTAAGTAATAGAAGATGAACTTTCTCTGTGTACTAAACTTTGAAAAACTTCATTTGAATTATATCGTGGATCTTTTGATTAAATTGAGCGAAGCCGAGTTTTTCCTTTGCATGTATGTGGAAGTGTGGCATTTTCTCTGTCTGTACTTGGAGGTACCTTTGTGAAATGATCAGGAGCTGGCTCTAGTAGTGACTTGGTGCACCTCTAATTGTTTGTCTTTTCAGTGATTTCATACCACCAAAGACCAAAAAGATATAAAAGCTTCAAAGTGACAGGCCCCCCCTTGTGTACACCCCCAACAGCCCTCAGGCAGTAAAGACAGAGTTAATGAGAAAAGGAAGTCATTGCTTATCTCAAGGTAGACTTGACTCACAATTGCTGAAATGTCAGTGGAAACCAAGATGCACACATGAAGATGGTGACCGGACTGGTACTGTTCTGCTTGAATATGAAGCGCAGTTGTGGGGTCCATACGTGGCAAGCAGCTTCCCTTGGATGGCAATTCTGAAAGTGTAATTCTTAGACTTTATGCTTTGGGAAAATAGTCACGTTACAGTCTGATGTTGCTGAACTTGTGGACTGTCTCTTCAAGGGCTATTCTGTCAGGCAACAGTTAAATTGGACTTTGCTTTGCTTAGCTTTCACAGAAATTGCTGTGTATCCTAGAGACCCTGGTTTGCACCCAGTGAAAGGTTGCTTTGTCTTTACAGCAGAGTTTTAGGTGGCATACCCCAAACCCACATCTCAGGAATTGTTTATAAGCACAGGTGAAATGGGGTTTTGTCAGATAACACTATTTCTGAAGTTAGAGAATTGTTTTTAGAATTTAACTAGGTTTGTTCTAGAGCTGGTCCCCATAGCAGTGCACAGAGACAGTAATGCTAGAGAGTTATTGCTGTAGATTAGGTGTGGAATGTGCCCAACAGCACATGTTCTAAGAGTCAGATCCCAAGTCCATATTATTGGGTGGCCATGGAACCTTTGTGAGAAGGGGCTCAGTGGAGGGAGAGTATCCGGGATGCACCCCTGAAGAGGATATTGGGATCCTTGCTCTTGACTCTGTCATTGTTTCCTATTCCTGCATTAGTGTCTGGATGCCGGCCCAAATGTCATGGAACCATGTGACCATCATGTGACTGTCATGCCTCTAAAACTGTGAGCCAAACCCAACCTTCCGCACAAACAGTCAGCACAGGTGTTTTGTCCCAGTGATGGGAAGCTGCCCAGCATCGTGATGACAGAATTTGGGGATTGCTACATTCTGAAATTCTGAAGTAATTGACTTTCTTATATTTGGAAATGTATTTGTTTTCATTTTTGGTAGCTCTTATTAGGATTTATTTGGTTAGAACTTCAAGTAGAATAAGAGTGAATGTAACAAAAATCAAAGTCTTATTTCCTGAAAACTATAAAAATTGTTGAAAAGGATTAAAGAGCACCCCCGGATTCACGGACTGGCAGACAACACCGTCAGCTCCACAGTGATCCATAAGCTCACTGCAGTCAGCGTCAAAGTCCGTGCATTCCCAGTGACTGTAGCGGTTTGCACTCCACCAACAGTTGACAAGGGAGTGTCCTACACCCTGTCAGCCTTTGCGGCCATTTGTTCTCTTAATCTTTGCCATTTTCACTGGGGTGTGGTGAAATCTCAAGTTAGTTTTAATTTACATTGTCCTGATTGCTAAGCATGTTGACCACTTTAACAGGTATTTCTTAGCTCTTTTTTCCTTCTTTTGAGATCCCTGTTTACATCTAACCCCCACTCTTACTGACTGGGTTGTTTGTTTTCTCAGTACTCTGTACATTCTGGTTATTAATCCTGTACGTGATGTAGAGCTGGCAATGGATTTCCCCACTCTCTGAACCTGGCTCTGGCACTGCACTGGGTATCTGTCTTTGCTTCCCTCTTTAATAGGTCTACTGGTAGCATCAAGGAAATGTTAGCGTTGGTTGTTTGCTTGTTTGGATCAAGTAGAAGTGAAAGTGCAGTGAGACTGAGGTTCTCTTCTCCCATACAGTCTCACAATTCACAGATTACTAGGTGGCCCAAAGTCAGGTCAGTGGTGAATCCATTCACCCCAAGTACCATAGAGATCCTCTGCTCTTTCAGGTGTGCCACAGGAGAGTGTTTTGATTTCCATTTCTGTTAAAATAGTATTTGAATTGGCTCTCTGTAGTTGGTTCACCATTCTGGTAAGGTATGCATTTTGACTACTCTTCAAAAAGATGGGCTTCTCCCCCCCCCCCCCGAAAATAGAGTAAGAGTAATAAAACTTCTCACATCACCTCACCAAGTTTTGCCAATGTTATTTTTCCCTTCTTATAAAGCTCAAGGACAGAGAACACCCTGTATATTTTTGTTGCTGAAATATTAATGAAGTCTTTTCCCATATGGCTCATAACATTGCTGTCCAGATTTACACAGCATGAGCTCTGGTTAGATATTGCTTATGAGGCTCATATTGAAGCTCACATACTTTGGCGTCTTCTGTGAGTATAAATAATTCAGAATTGCTTGAATATTTTACACCAGTGATTATATATGATATACTGTTGAGTACCCGAGGATGCTCGCAGATAAAATCTTCAAAATGTATAGAATTTCCCCCTGGAAACAGGCAGTGGCAAGAAGGAAATTTCTTTTGTGTTTGGAAGAAATAGTCAAGCTCCACCCCAGAATTCTTCCCACCCCTAAATTTGAGAAATTCCCAGAGCACAGCAAGTCCTTAATGCTGTATTTTCGTGTTTTAGGAATCAGTTTGGCTGAGGATTGCCACTGGTTGGTATCTTATTTAAGTCAGTAGAGATGTTGGCTTAATGAAACACCTCTTTAGTGCATCCAATTTGAAATTTAAATTTCTTCTTCAATTACAACAAAAAGGAAAACTGCAACAAAAAGCCCATGGCCAAACAAACAAACACAATTGCATGCAATATTGGGATAGAAGGATTCAGCATTGTGAACTAAAACAGCCATTTGGTGGTTCATCTTTTCTCATATTGTTGGTATTGAAAGACATAGTTATATGCAGATGTAGCCTCCAAGCCCACTTCCTGATCCTTTGTCCAACCAAATTCCGCCATATTCCTAGATACTTCTTGGTAGGTAGGTACTGAGAAAGCTTTACAAATTTCTTGTTCTTTTACTCTTTTTGTTTTGTGACAACACATTATTTACCTGGTTCCCTTGAATATCAAATGGTAGGAGCAGCATTTCACTGTTAGGGTCAGGATAGCTAGTGGACCAGAGGATGCTTCTATACTCCTAAACTTCAAATCTCATCTTTGTGTTCATGGGATTATTATATTGATCATATGAGGGTGTGTGCAACTGAGGAATATTTTTGAATCTTCCATACATTTTCATTTAACTTTTTTTGTATTGAGTGATGGATCACATTATAGCTTCCTTTGTAGTCTTTCTTATGCCTACTCCGTAACCTCAGATTCGAATTATCAATCTCTTCTTTATCATTGTGGTGTTCTTGACAGGGGAGGCACTCAGGAGGTGAAGATGCCATTTAGTGATTTTAGAAAAGAGGCGCGTGGACCCCAGCTGCACTGTGGGGTGTTAACAGACCTTTGCAGACTCTAGATTCGTCGGATCCATGGTCTTTAACTTGCAGGCCCCAGAACTGTGAGCAGTAAACTTCTCTTGTTTACAGATTTCCAAGCCTAAGGTGTTTTGTTATAGCAACCCACATGACTGGGGTAGTAACTAAGCGCCTATTAAGGATCTATGTCTGAGTAGGGCACCACATGTTTACTGATTGGTGCTAGGATGTAGTTAGTGAAGCCTGTCGGGGCAGGAAGCATCACGGCTGGCTCCATTTCTAAACAGATGAGTTAGGCACCAATGCAGAATCAGGCTGCCAGCCCTTCTGTTTTGGATCTTTGACTGTGAATTTGCATTAATACCTGTTAACTATACAGTCGAACACTGCCTAATTGATCCTTCTTGTCAGTGATGTCTTATGGTTTATAGCTATGCTTGGGGGCTTCAGACATTTCTGGGGCTTTCTGACTCAAAGGGATCAAACCTAAGCAGCTTTCCTTTAGGAAGGTGGGGACAGTCACTAAGCAACTGTGCTTCCCTACCATGTGGTAGCAGAAGATAAGTGGGCTAACCTGGTAATCTTGCCCCCAGGGAGTTTAGGTCCATTAAGGATGCTGTACTTGTGATCCGAATTACCGTATTTTAAGAAAATTAGCTGCTATGCGGAGGGAGAAAAGGCTACACACATGTGCTGTCAGTTTTAGGATTGTTGTCCTCTGATCAGTAGTGAGTTCTCATCCTTTGAAAGGTAGAGTAAACCTCCCATAGGTAAATTGCTCCTACTATGTGGTGGGTCAGTTTTCTTTCCCAGGGCTCTTGGCCTTGGTAGAACCATTCTCTGTATTCCTGGGTGAGAGCTTGGGAAATTGGAGTTTATTTACCCCCAGAAGTGAGGTGAGGATGTGGTGTAAACATGGACACACTCCCTCTAGTTTAATGACTCAGCATTACACTTCTCCCCTCAAAGGGAAGCCATCAGTAGTGAGGTGTGGGGCACATGTTTGTCATCACAGTGCTTGGGCGGCAGAGGCAAATATCACAAATTTAAGCCCAGGTTGGGCTACATAGTGAAACTGACACAAAAACAAGAAAAGCAAGCTGGCAAATGATGAGCTCTAACACTGCTGGATTCACTGATAAGGGAAATTGTATTAGTAGTGTGTTGATTCTCTGTGTGGATTAGAATTGTACATGTGTTTTAAAATCAGTTATCAAGGCTGGGCGGTGGAGGCACACACCTTTAATTCCAGTATTCCGGAGGCAGAGATAGTTGGATCTCTGTGTGTTCGAGGCCAAGCTGGTCTCCAGAGCTAGGACAGGCTCCAGAGCTACAGAGAAAGAAAAAAAAAAAGAAAAGAAAAAAGAAAATTAGTTATTAAGTTTTTCTGATACTTTCAGGAACATTAGGAATGTAAGAATCCTTTAACTGTGTTTAAAGAAATGACTTACTTCTTTTCTGTTTTACACTCACTGAACATTGCCCACGTTAATATGTATTGTTAATTATAGAGTAAGTAACATTTGCTGTACACATTAGAATGTGGGTAAAAGAGTTTAAGATGATCTCATGCTAGAGAATAAGGGAGGTCTTAGGTGTGTTGACAGATTTTTGTGGCTAATTGCATAGTTTTGCTTGAAGAAGCCACCATGTCTTCTGCCAGTGATAAAAGTCTGTTTCTGTTCCTGGAGATGTGAACAAACATGAAACACTGTCCCCTCCCCTTCCCTTCCGTGTTCTTGCCTTTGGTGTCACAGCAGTGGCTTCCGTGGAAGACAGCATCCTGCAGTTCTTTGAGATGTGTGTGCTCACCTGTGGACTTGTTACATTTCATCTTTTTCAGGAATTTTAAGCAGCTGTCAAGTGGAATGGAATTTATGAGAATTAATGGAACAACGTTAAGGAATCTGGAAATCCTACAGAATCAGGTCAGGATGACAGGAAGGCTGGTTGATTAAAATGATTTGCAGGAAGTAAATAAGGGAGGTGGAAGCCAGGCAGCAGGCTGTCTATCACCTGGGTGTCTCTTGACTGTAGCATTATATGGGGTGGGCAGACTGTAGAGCTATTGTTTTTAGTAATTGAAGGACATAGCATTCTGCTGTTTCTATAGCATATATTTCTTAGAATGGGTGCTGTCTTTGAAAATTAGTATGAAGTGCTTGCCTTCATCGTCTGCCATCTTATTTCATTATTTGCATATTAAACAGGCTGTTGTGATACTCTCCTTGACTTTAAGAAGCTTAGGATCTCATCTCACGAGCTCCCATCATTACATCATCACTTACTTGCCTTTTCTCAATAAATTAAGACCATAATGGAAGGATTCAGGTTATTGCTTTCATTTTTATATTCTTACTAGGAAAACTGGAATATAAACTAGTGTTCTAACAAAATTACAAAGAAATAAAATGTAATTCCAGATAAAATAAAACACTAATTCTAGGAGTGGAGAATTTTCTACGTGAAGTGCTTTCAAGCTCTTCCAAGTACTCATTATTACGTCCGTGTAAATACTGGTTTACTTTTTGATTCTTGAGTTTGATTCTTATTATTTCCTCATCTTCCTGTGCCATCCAGCTCTTTTTTCTTGAGGAACATTTTTGTCTGTTTCCCTTCTGTGGTGGAGGTGCTGTGCCCCCTGAATTCTGTTGTAGATGTCTCTCCCTGGCCCTGCACAGCAGCTCTTGAGAAGAAACAGGAAGCAGGGTGAGAGTTTGTCCCGTGGCTGCAGGAGTTCCCTACACAGCCTGTGGACACAGCCCTCCTTTCTCCTTGTTTCTGTCAATTCTCTAATCCAGTTCCTAAGGTCCGTTCTCTAATCCAGTTCCTAAGGCGGAGTCGTCTGCCATCCAGCTGTGTCTTAGAGCCCCTTCCAGGTCAAGGTGTGGGTTCTAACAGACAGAAGTGGAGAACTAATGGCCTCTACTTACCTCTGCAGACTACCTGTGGCCTCATCAACAGAGGCCTCAGAATTGTTTACTCACAGTTAACCCAAAGCTACGCACTCTCTGCTGTTTAAATAGGATATATTTATATTTTCTCTTGTGTGAACAGGTGAGGTCCTTCCTCACACTAAAGAGCACTTCTTATGAGTAGCATGTATACCGGGCATCTGCGATATTTAAAATCAGGAGGGCTGAGGATGCTTAGTGGTGGAACAGTTACCTGGCATGCAAAAAGCCTGGCATGCAAAAAGCCCTCTGTTCAATGACAACACTGAAAACCAACTAGGATAGGTGGACTAACCAGGGCATGTAAACAGCAACATAAATAGAATACTGTATTGTATTGTAATCTATAATTGAAGAAAACTTGTTTTCTGATCTTTTTCAGACTGATATGAAGACCAGAGGGAGTTTGCTTTGGGTTTTAGACCACACTAAAACCTCGTTTGGGAGAAGGAAGTTAAAGAAGTGGGTGACCCAACCATTGCTTAAATTAAGGTGAAAGGATTTTCTTTGTGTATGTGTTTAAACTGTGAACATAAAATTGTGAAATTAAAAGTATATTAGCTTTGAAACTAAAGTTGTTACCATGGCTAACAAGCTCACCATCTTAAATTTGAGAGAATTGTAGTTTATAACTGACAGTGAACTGTCTGATAATACACAGAGCCAGCCCCATCCCCACACCAGTTAAGAGCAAGCCTGCTTGCAGATCAGAAGCCATGGGCATTGCTGGGGATAGCCCAGTTGGTTTGGCAGCAGCAGTGTAAGGGTGTACTGCCAGAAGGGAGCGCGATGGCTAGTGCATTCTGTGGAGGATTTCAAAGGTGAGGCTTAGAGGCTGCTAGCTGGAGAGAGTTATCTTAGCCCAGTGGGGCTGGGATCAGAGTTGCTCTTGTAGAGGGAGCTACACGGCATTGCTGGTGAAGCTCTCATGAGCACGGAGAAGTGTTGAGGGCTCGAGCTGAAGCAGGGTCAGATTTTCTGGTGAAATCCAAGTATTTTTGGAATTAGAGTCGGCAGATATGAAGGTCCTTCTGGGAAGGTGCTTGAATCCAGTGCCTCCACTAGCAGTGTCCCTGTCTCTGCACATCAGAATGTTCTGGGATCTCCATCGCAATGCTTGCGTCAGCCCTGCCGACTGCGATCGAATTGACTGGGGAGCTGGGGTTCTTAGGTTCCCCAGATGATAGATATGAAGGTAAATGTGGGAACTCCTTCTTGGAACTGTGCTTGCCCCATGGCAGGTGTTCAGTCGTGTTTACTGAGTGTATGCTTTTAGTTATTAGACTCTTACTATGTACCAGTGTTCCATACTCAAACCGCCTCCCTACGTGGGTCCTCGGAATGAGGGAACAGGCCTTGAAAGCTTCAAAAACCTGCTTGGTGTCTCATACCCCATAGTAGTAATGAGCAGCGCTAAGTCCTGAAGTGAGCCTAGATCATGAGCAGGCCCCAGCCTGTCCTGCGCTCTTACCAGTGTGACTGACCACACACTGAAGTGTAGCTGTGAAGAGCAGAGCTGCTGTGTGATGTGTGTGCTCAGCGAGTCCATCCTGGGAGCCTCGGCCATGCTGTCATGGGAAAGCAGGAATTCTACCTACTGCTCGCACTCTCTGACCTCCTAGCAGGTACCTGGTGGGGAGGGCCTCTTTGCACCTTGCAATTCTCTGTATAATTTTTAAATTTTATTTTTATTTTTGTGTCTGTGTGTATGAGAGAGAGAGAACAGGTGTCCATGAAAGCCAGAAAAGGGCCTTCAGAATCCCATAAGCAGTTGGAGCTGGCTGACATGGGTGTTGGAAACTGAATTTAGGTCCTCTGTAAGGACAGCAAGGACTGTCATCTACTGAACCATCTCTTTCTCTATTGAGCCTCACATCACAGTATTATTAGCTCCATGTTACCTGAGGATGACTTCACTGTCTTCAGTTATATACGTGCTGAGATGTTGTTGATCATGACCGGTCACTTCAGATCCACTCTGTTGCTTTAACTTCTGCAAGATGCGGGGAATTTATGAGGTAGAGAAGAAACCCCTCAAGTGGGTGTCTTCTTTAGTTTCACATTCAGATGAATCTGAATGTCTTCCAGAGGAGGGGGGGGGGTGGCTTTGTGTATTAGCCTGTGGCTGAAGGGAAACCACCCGCCACACCTTGGTTCTCACCATGCTATTTGCTTGGGTGAAACAATAGAAAGACACTCTCTAGGAGACTTTTTCCTGTAAGTTAAGCATGCTTATTTCTAACTTTGTTTTGTTTTTGTGTGTATATAACAAGAATTAACTTGAGGGTCAGATAGTGGTGGCGCACGCCTTTAATACCATCACTCGGGAGGCAGAGGCAGGCAGATCTCTGAGTTTGAGGCCAGCCTGGTCTACAAGAGCTAGTTCCAGGACAAACTCCAAAGCTACAGAGAAACCCTGTCTCAAAAAAACAAAACAAAACAAAACCAAAAAAGAATTAATTTGAGATAAAGTCAATAGACCATGTTTTCTATTCTTCAGGGCTTGAATTCTGTTTCATTTGGAATCCTCCTTTTCCGGAAAGGCTTAAAGAAGGCATGCCACTTACCCAACACTAATACTTGATGATTTTTAAATTTAAATTTTTATTTATCTAATTTTATTTTTTATATTTCTTTATTTTGTATATGTGTTTTGCCACTTGCTTGAATGTAGAGGTCAGAAGATAACTTGCAGGAGTAACGTTCTCTCCTTCCACCATCAGGCTTCTGGAAGGGCAGTCATGCGGCTTGGCAGTTAATGCCAACACCTGCTAAGCCATCTCTCCAGCCCTGATGGTCTCTCATTTTCTTTCTTTTCTTTTTTGCCCCTATTTCCCCTCCTCTCCTTCCTTCCCTTCTTTATTGTTTTGGTGTGTGTTGACAGGTTAGTGTGTGCATCTGGAGGCCAGAGACCTTTCCTCAGGGACTGTCTGTCTATCAGTCATTTGAGATAGCCTCTCTGAATGTTCTGGAGATCATCAAATTGCCATGCCGGCTGCCCGGTGAGCCCCAGAGGTCCACCTGTCTCTGCCTCCCCAGCACTGTGCCAGTTCTTTTGTCTGAGTTCTGAGGATGGCACTCGGGTCCTCATGCTTGGATGACAAGCACAGTACGGACTGAACACTGGTGCTCCACGTGTGAGCGCTGTGCTGGCTTAACACATCAGAAAACCACACACATTTTTCTTTTAATTTAGGTCATTGTTTAAAAACTTTTATTCTCTTAATCCATTAGAGTGCATTTTAAAGGGAGTTTCAGTTAAATTTTAATGATACCAAGAGAACGATTAGAGACAGACCAGCTGAGTAGCCAGGGGCTCAGCTGTTTCTTACCATTCTCTCCTTTTCAAAACACTAGTGTCAGGGTCTTGCTGATCCTATCAGCTGAGAGTCCATCTCTGAAATCGATGCTACATGTTAGGGAGGGTCTGGCTTTCATCTGTCTCAAGATCACAGGACCAGTCATGGCTGGTGAGGGGCACACAGGATGAGGCAAGTTTCCCAGTGTTGTGTGGAGTCCTGTGGTTTGCTAGTCATCTGTGAATCCTCTTAGATGTCTCTCTGTACTTTTAGATGGTTGGCTCTAGCTCTCGGGGCAAACAGAGAGCTCATAAATTCAGAACCATTTTATATTTATATTCGAAGGACTTTCTGCCCTCCGCACAGTTTATTTCTTCAGATGGCCTCTCTGGTGCAGACATGTGCATCAGGTACAGAGGCAGAAATGACTTTGGCTCTATTGGCTGATCATGTGCTCGGTGGCTCACTTCAGCTTTGGAAATGGGATTTATGCTTACTGACACTGTCACAGCGTTTCCTATAAAAGATCTCCCTTGGAGGTTTTTTTTTTTTTTTTTTTTTTTTTTTTAATCAGGTCTGCTGATTTTAAGCAAGAAGATTCTTCAGAGTCATTTCCCAGCTTCTTATAAATGGATAGCATGTTGTAAGCCACGAGGTCCAATGCTTTTTTAAAAGTTAAATAATTTATATTGCATTTTTTTTTAAGATTCCGTCTTTAGATTGGTCTACTTGATGATTATTCCTTTTGCCTCAGCACTGCCAAAAAATGTGCTCAAGACTTAGTGGAGTGCTGTGTTAAAACATTAAGCAAGGGCTGGAGAGATGGCTCGGAGGTTTAAAGCACTTGTTACTCTCGCAGAGGATGTAGTTCCATTTCCAGTGCCCATTTGGTGGCTCACAACCACCCATAACTTTTCACCTCCATATGTAGCAGGCATACAGGTTCACATACATCCATGCAGGTTAAACACTGGTATATATACAATAAATACATCTAAAAGATGTAAAAATAAGTAAATTAAAAAGTGTTTCCTCTGTGAGTGCCCCCTTCTGCCTGTACCTCACACACTGAAATTCCCCAGGGTTCTCTTCCCTGCTTCAGGAACTGATCTGTGGCTGTGACCTCAGATAGCTTATCACAGACTGTGGTCTGTGACCCATATAGCATACCAGACCCATACACATGCTAGCACATGTGAGCTTCAGGAAAGCTTCTAGTTGGATCTACAAAGCAGATTGGAGGCAAAGAATTAATTTAATGAAATAGTGACTTGTTTTCCCCTGCTGGGGACCAAACCTCGGGCCTTGTGAGATGTTAAGTAATTGTTTGACTTCTCTTGCACTGAGCCATACCCTTAGCCTTGACACAGTTTGTTCTGGGATATTTGTGCAGTGTGATGAGGTATTACTTGACTAGTGTAATAAAAACTAAACAGCCAATAGCTAGACAGGAGAGATAGGCGGGACTTCTGGGCAGAGAGAGGAAGAGGATAATTGAGGCACACAGGAGACACCATGGAGACATGGAAGGAGCTGGATACCCAGAATGAGAAAGGGATAAAAAAACATATGGTAGAATGTAGATTAATAAAAATATGGGTTATTTTAAGTTATAAGAGCTAGTGGGACACGCTTAAGCTAAGACCAGACTTTCATAATTAATAGTAAGTCTCCATGTTTTTTGGGAGCTGGTGGCCCAAAGAAAAATCCAGCTACAATAGTTAGATTTCCATTATGCTTCAAATAAAATCAGACGTTTTGGCCATGGCTGTTTCATCTGCCTGCTCTTGTCTGTTCCTTGCCATGTGTCTACCTGTGGTGCTGGGGTATCTAGAAGTTTTTCTTCATCTTGTGGTCTTGGTACTTGATAGTTGGTTTAGCTAGAATGTTCTTCCCTTTCCCTCCACTTTCTACATAGTTAATTGACTCTACTCTATACATTAGGTATCAGCTTAAAAATTAAAATATTTTCTTATCCTAATATATATGTTACAGTGTTTATTATTATCCATTAAAAATTATATTCCTTTTGTGAGCTTTTGATAGCATATAGTATCTTTGTTTCGTTTTATGACTAAAGTATGCCTCTTAAAAATTTTAGGATGAGGCTGGATGGTGGTGGCTCACGCCTTTAATCCCAGCCCTCAGGAGGCAGAGACAGGTGGGTCTCTGTTTGTTCAAAGCCAGCCTGGTCTATAGAGCTAGTTCTAGGACAGGCTCCAAAGCTACAGAAGACACTCTGCCTTGAAAATAAAAATAAAAAAATTTAGGATTCAGAGATATGAAGGTGAAGCTGTGCACCTTCAGGGGAAACTCACTTTTCTAAGAAAATTGATTTTAGAGAAAACTTTAGACAAAAGATAAAGGTTTTCCTTTATCTGGTTTCTGCTTTAATGTTATAAAGTTTGCCAGGAGAAACTGTTTTTCCCTTATATTGGAATATTTGTTTAGCCAAAAGACTACTTGTATTTCCTTACTGTTGTGAATAGAGCAGCAGTGAACATGGCTGTGCGTGGTGTGATAGACTTTCCTTTGGGTGTTGCCCAGATGTCGTACAACTAGGTCATATTGTAGTTTTATTTCTAGTTTTAAGAACCTCTATACTCGTTTCTAAAGTGTCTGTACCAGTTAATACTCCATGCCAGGATTTTTTGTCATTTGTGTTCTTGGTGAAAGGAAAAATGAAAACTTCCCATGTGTTGTTTTATTTTGTAAAAGTAAAACAAAAAAAAAATTGCAAAACGTTGTCACCACCTATAATCAGGTGAAAGCACAATTTAGACCCAAGCCCATCCGTGTAGAAGGACTCGGTTAAATTCCTTGTTTTGAACTGATTTGGCAACAGTCATAAAATGACCCATCTGCAGGCAGCTATGAAGATGGCAGAGAGGAGGCTGGGTGTTCAAGTCATCCCTTGTGAGATCTAGGTCCTGTACTTCTTGATTCTGGGTCCTGTACTTCTTGCATTTTGTTTTACTTGGGATAGTCAGGGATATTAGGAGAGCCTGCAAGCTTTACTGATGACTAGATAGTGTCCTAGCTGTCCCTTAGAATGGTAGCATCATTAACTGTTAGAAGCTGTCTGTATGGGTGGACAAAATATTCTCTTTTATTTAATGAACTAAGCTAGAGTAAGACCTGAGAATTTAGGAAGGTCAGTGTATGTTCCTGTTGACTATGTACATGTTATCATATATATATACACACACACACACACACACATACACACATACACACACACACACACACACACACACACACACACACACACACACACACATATATATATGTATATATGTTTTTCAAGTTTGGAGCCTGTCCTGGAACTAGCTCTGTAGACCAAGCTGGTCTCGAACCCACAGAGATCCGCCTGCCTCTGCCTCCCGGGTGCTGGGATTAAAGGCGTGCACCACCATCGCCTGGCTGTTATCTTATATTTTAACACAGAAAGTAATATGTTGGTTAGAAAAGGCAACCCCTAACAGAGGGGACCCCCAAAGTCATTGGTTCTAACAGAGTGAAAGTTTTCTACACTCTGTGCCAACACTGCTTTCTCTGGACTCATGGTTGTTTACTAAACCACCATGGGATCAATTCTTCTCATCCCTGTTGTGAGTGCATACCAGAGAGCTGTGGTTGATGCCACTGACCTCACACCTGTGTCCTCTGCCCTCCAAAGGTAAGGAAAGCATGACCACTGCTAACAAGACGAGAGTGAGCCTAGGGATGGTAGCTAGTGTCTGTCCCTCAAGGGCATGAGGATTAACCAGCCCCACTGGCAGGCACAGGACCAGGAACTTGGGGTCCACCTCTCCTCTGTTCTCCAGGTCCAGTGTTATCTCAGTGGGGTGCAGAACAGCTCTGATAGCCTGACATAACAGGCAGCGGTCACTGAAGCAGAGAAGGAAGAACAGGGAGCCAAGAACAGGATCATGGCTCTCTGCTTCATGGCTCTCTGGATCTACCTTTTCCCAGCCTTAGGCTTTTGCTAGTGGGGATTTTCAGGATGGTTATTTCATAGTGTTAGAGGAGGATTTCCCGGTTTGTGACTTTTATAACAAAAACTTCTCTATGTCAGATAGCTACTGTTTTATTGTTTATTGACACTATTTGCTTCTCTCCGTTCCCATAGCTATGGCCTTAGGTCCTTGACTGTTCTTGCCTGGGTTTCTGAAGCAGCTTTCTGACTATCCTCAGCCAGCATCCAGCCCCTCTGTCTTGTTTCTCAAGTTAGCGTCACAGCTGCTGTGTGGCTACACTGCTTTTAGGCCACCACCACATTTCCCACCTTCCTAGGTCATTCCCCCTGGCCATTTGTTTATAGTTCTTCATCTAGAGAAATGGTGTCCTCAGCAAGTCCTCTCTGGCCCTTGAAAGGAACAACAGCAATAAATGAGACAAAGAGGGAGAAGGATGGAGTGGGGGAGAGATTAAAAACAGTCATCATAATTCTATTTCTTTTTCAAAACTGACTCTTAAATCGAGATGCACCTCCACGTGTTCCATTGTACCTAGATCATAACATGTATAATTCCATTTTTATCATATCATTGTTAATTTAAAAAATTCCCCCTCTTCAATATAGTAGAAGTTCATTATGGAAAAAGGTTTAGTAGCTACTCAACAGCTACAGCTGTGCCACCTCCCACCTTCTGTATTGGTACTTTCCAAGTGCTCTATGACTTCTGTAGGTGTCTGAGTGGGGTGTGTGAAAGGCAAAGCTGAACAGGTCAGTGCAATAATACTTAAGTCCTAGAAAAGGACTTCATGCCTCCGGTAGAAGGCTATTTTTTTAAAAAAAATTTATTCATTTTACTTTGTATATGAATGTTCTGCCTCCGTGTCTGTCTGTCTGTCTGTCTGTCTGTCTGTCTGTCTGTCTGTCTCTCTCTCTCTCTGTCTCTGTCTCTGTGTGTGTGTGTTATGTGTGTGTTTATGTGTAGAGTGTGAATGCCTGATACCCTTGGAGGTCAAAGAGAGCATCGATTCACCTTGGACTGAAGTTATGCATGATTGTGAGCCATGAGGATGCTGGGAATCAAAACCCAGGTCCTCCTGAAGAGACACAAATGCACATAACCACTGAGCTTTTTCTCTGTCCCCAAGAAGGCCATTTAAACATTCATCTTAGTCATATCACATGACCAGGGTATTCGTATTTATAATCAGTTTTCTAATTTGGATCATCCAGATTTAAAGAAAAACTTTTAGTGAAAAACTAGGAATAACAACACAAACAAATACCCCAACGATGAGTTTGTGTTTCACCTCATGTTTACACTGCAGGGATAGCGTCACAAACGTCATCAGTGGGTCCCAGCTCCATCGGTAGTCGCAGCCCTTGTGCACGGTTTTGAGTGACACTAACAGCATCAACCAGCTCATCTGTAAGTGTGAAGGAGTTCAGTGACGCCAAGTAGTTCTTTGGCCTCTGGTTGCTAACGAAGACTCTGTCATTTATAGGACTCCAAGCTCATTTGGAATGAAATGATTCAGGCACTTTTCTTTCCTTGGATTAGGTTGTATAATATTGAACAGCCAACAGGGCACTAATGTGGGGCGTCTTGGGACAATATGGTCTGAGGTTGTTTCTGTTGTCAACTTGACATAGTCTAGAATCGCCTAAGAAGAGGATCTCAATGGGCGATCCTCTAGGTTAGGTTGGTCCATGGGCTTGTCTGTGGGGCATTATCTTATCTTGGTGAGTGGGAAAACCTGGCTGCTGTGCATAGCACCATTCCCTAGGTTTGGGTTCTGAATGTTATAAGACTGGAGAAAGAGCTGGGCAGAAACACGAATACCCTTATTCTCTTCAGCTCTGCCAAATTCTAACCTGGAATTGTTTGTCATATAAGTTTTTTTTTCTCCGCTATATTGCTTTTGTCAGGGTATTTTTTTTTTTAATCACAATGATAGCAAAGAAAACTAAGACATCCTTATGATTATTCCAGTGCTGCTTCCTGTTTGTCACACTCATCCAACCTCTCTCATTGGGTGAACTAACATAATGGTTCCCATGACTCTCATATTGCTTTATTATAATTTCCTGGAAGGTCTTGTAACTACTTCTAATAAAAAAGACTTTCAGATTATATGAATTGTTTTATTTTTAAAAACTTTGAAGTCATTCTTTGTCATTGGCATTTTATGTCCTTATGTCATTCTGCATAAGAAGATAAAAATGGAATTAATTATTGCTACCCAGTGTTGGCAGATGTGTGCTAAGCAATAGCATGCACCTTTTCTCTATCTCCCTTCCCATGGAGGCATCTGAATTAGTAGTAACATGTTTTCTCAATGAGACTCCTCACCAACCCCAGCACAATCCTTTGAATCACTGCCGCCTGCCATTCTCAGTGCCTAGGGTTCCAGGTCCGGCTCCTTTGTTTACTTACTAGATAGGAAATACCCATTTTCCTGGGTGTTCCTTATGGTCTGTCTACAGTTATTTCCAAGTTTCCTTTTTGATGTGGTTTCTTCCTTTCACATGCTATTCTTTTTGTTTGTTTTTGATTTTGTTCCCCTCCCCCCCTTTTTTTAAGATGGGGTTTCTCTGTGTAGCCTTAGCTGTCCTAGAACCCACTCTGACGAACAGGCTGGCCTCTGCCTCCCAAATGCTTGTATTAAAGGTGTGCACCTCCATGCTTGCTGATGCTATTCTTCGTATTATCTAATAAAATAGAGCTGACAATAACATTTGGAAGTACTCAGTGGAGGATCATTGTGTTGCAGGCGCTGCCTTAAATACTTGGATTGTATTACTGAATTTTTTCGTATTAACACTAAAAGTCAGGGGTCATTGCTATTCACATATTTTAGCTGGAGGAACTAGGGTGAGGCTAAGTAATAAATGACAGAGCCTGGATAAAACTCAAGTCATTTTCTTCCCAATCCCAAATTCTTATGTTCTGAGCTGGAACAAGCTGGGTTAATACGAAATGATTCTTTGTGAGCATCATGCTTTGGCCAGTGCTGACACCAGGCTAGACCCAAAGCTGCTTGCTTTGTGGTTTTGCAGGTCGAAACCAATGTACTTTCATATTTCTTGTCTCTTAAGGAACTTATGGTCTTGTGTCTATTAATTATTTATCTGATAGAATTAATCAAACTGGCTTAGATTTTTATTCATGTCATTTGCTCTTATCTTCCTATATTCCAAAACCCCTTGATTTCAGGATAGTAGTTGTCTGTGTGGGTTGTCTGGTACATCCCCAGATGGCATTCTTCTGTCTGTCCTCACACCATCTGTAGCATCATCCCCATCTAATCCAATTGGTGTCATTTTTCGGTTTTGTGGGGATGAGTGATTGAAGTAAAACTTCACATTTGTGTAGCATTTTGAGTAAACGTTAGCGTAAAACATTGATTTATTTTATCACAACAGTCCTATGCAAAACTGCTTTGATTTTTTTTTTCTGCTCGTTTTGATTTACTTTGTCTGTAGCTTTGGGAATCAGGTTGAATTGAAATGAACAACTGTTTATTGAGCATCCTGTGATGAGATACTGTGGTCCTGAAGTTGTGGGGATGTTAGTGTAGTGGCACTGCACCACGGAAAGGCACAAATCACAGGGTGAGTGCCGGGGTAATGAAGGTAGCTTCTCTCCACCAACAGTAAACTGCTCCAGGCAGGATCCCGACGTCAGGTGTGCCCTTCACTTCCGTGTGTGGGATAGCAGCATAGACCAACCTGTTTGCTTATTATTGTTAGATGTATTTTACTTTATCTATTTGAATGACTTCACATTAATTTATCTGCATCACATGTGTGCCTGGTACCTGCAGAGGACAAAGGGCGGCATCACATCCCCTAGGATTGAAGGGCCACAGAGATCCTTGTGCTCACAGATAAGCACTATGGAAACCAAGAATGTTGAACACGCAGGATTGTCTCTTTAGAGAAAGAGATGTGTAATCTGTTTCTACCCAGAAGACTGGGAATGAATGTGGTTAGTACCCTCTGCTGTCTGTATGCAGAAATGTATCTGGCTCCCCCAGACTCTTATGAGGTATAGCCAGATGTATCTGGCTCCCCCCAGACACTTATTTTGTGTGGCCGGATATATCTGGCTTCCCCAGACTCTTATGTAGTAGCCAGATGTATCTGGTTCCCCCAAGACTCTTACTTTGTGTTGCCAGATGTATCTGGCTCCCCCAGACTCTTATGTAGTATGGCCGGATGTATCTGGCTCCCCCAGACTCTAATGTTTATCTCAGTCATCCTCTCTAGACCCTTATGCTGAGCATTTCTCTGTCAGTCTATAGAATCTACCTTTGTGGGAGTTGTCACATGTATTTTACAAACAGGAACAGAGGTGGCTTGTAGCCTGGTGACCTTTGCACTATCTGTATGACTGAGACCACATCAGATCCTTCCCCAAACCCTGAAGATGTCAAATGTAGTCTATCTATAGACCCCATCTTTATGAAAGAGAATATATGTCCTTTACAAAGAGTTTTGATGTAGTCATGTCTTAGCTTTATTATACACAAGTGATTGAGTTAATTATCACCAGGATTTTCCCCCCAACTTGTGCTGTACTTACATATACCTAAAATAAACTGCCTGGTGTCAGATTCTTGAGGTTTGAACCACCACTGGCTATTGAGTTGTGTTGAACCGGACTTCCGCATGTGGATCGACACTCTGCTGGTCTTGGGTGCGAGACCCCCACCTGGGAGTGGTGTTAGTGATGGTTGTGAGCCTGCATATGCGTGCTGGGAACAGAACCCAGATCTTCTGTAAGATCAACAAGTGCTCCTAAATACTGAACTGTCTATCTCTAGTCCCCCACTGTGTTTACTTAATGTCCGATGCTTCTGTTTCCACTAGAACATTTCATTCTTTTATCCACTGGTTTATTCATTTAAATTTTCTTGAGGGCCTGTATCCACAAGAAATACACACTTACTACTGTCTTAAGAATCGCTGATGGCCTTGCTATCCAGTGTAGACCTTTGGTCCGATAGGACTCACTGGGCCACAGTTCATTGTACATTTAGTCAGGTTTCCTTCACACACCTTCCCCAGTGACTAACGCCCCTCAGGCTACGTCACCATTGATGAAGTCCTGCAATGCTGGTTTCCGGTGTCTTTTGACATCACAGTCTCCACACTTTTTATTGATAGTGCCGCATATTTCTGCCAGCACATGCTCATTCAACACCACTATCACCATAACCGAGTCATCTTATTGTTTAATAGGCCTATTATAGCAAGCATATCCCGCGTCTCAGTGGTTCAACTACACGAGTTTATTTGAGAGTGGATGTGGAAGTAGAGGATGTTCTGCTCTAGTCACGAACCCAGGCAGGTGGAGTCAACATGTGGCTTATAGCAGTGTTCTGAGCAAAGGCACAAAGAGTAGTGTGAAAGCTGACATAGGAGGGTTGATCAGCCTGGGCACAGAGGTGACGTATGTCATTCCTATCCTCATTTCAATGAGTAGAACTTGAGTACCTGATCATGACTAATCTTAGAGGAGCTGGGAAGTATATTCTGTGTATTTGCCTCATGAGGCATCTCTGTTACACTAGCTAGAGACTTTGCTTATATGGTATCTGCGTGTTGAGCCAAATGATAGAAGGAGGCAGGGAAGAATGGAATGAGAGCATCTTCTGTAGATAGTGACTGTGACAGAGTCCTAGGCATTAGAGTGGTCAATGTCTATACTCTGAATTCCTAACATCTGCTCATTGCTGTTATTCTGTTTTCACAGGGACATAAATGCCCGACTTGATGCAATATCTGATGTTCTCCATTCAGAATCCAGTGTGTTTGAGCAGGTAGAAAATCACCTACGTAAATTACCTGACATCGAGAGAGGACTATGTAGCATTTACCATAAGAAAGTAAGTAGTAAAGAATCAAACCTCCTGATACTCACAGTGGCCCTTCATGCTAGGCCCTGGAGGAGAACTGTGTGGGGTTCTCAGTGCTTGTAAGGAACATGAGAAACAGCTGTAACCTCAGAAACTTTAATTGTACAAATTAAGTTGTTCCAGTGTTAACATTCGTAAAAAGTATTCTCACTTTTTGAAACTTCAGCAACATATACTGAAGTCTTTCTTCTATTAAAATGCAAAAACCTAAGTAAATTCAAATAAAAAATGCAAGATACTGTGCTTTATATTCCAAGTACAGCTCATTGTCAAAATGAGAAACTTACTTTGGTCTGTGATTTTGAAAAAGAGAAGCCTTAATTTTTAAGTTTTAAAATCTTCTTTGACCTAAACAAAGGGAAAGATGTTCGTGTGGGATGTGTTGAGAGTATTAGTGGCAAACAAGGTTCTGCCTCTTCTTCCACAGAGTTCTCTGAGCCCTGAGGGGGGAGGGATTTGATGGAGACATTCCTTTTAGGATTGGTTATTTGGAGTTTTCTCACTCTCTGTGTAATGTCTGGTTGCAAGTCTCTGTATTTGTTCCTGTCTGCTGCGGGAGGAAGTTTGTTCTCTGATGATAGCTGAGCAAGGCATGAATCTCTGCGTATAGCAGAATGGTGTAAGAGGCATTTTATTTCTGCTTTCTTTAACAGAACAGTAGTATTTAGTTTTCCTCTAGGTACCTGGCCTATCTAGTCTCAGGTTCTTGGTCATCCAAGCAGAGTTGGATGTGGGTTCCATCTCATGGAGTGAGCCTTAACTCAAATCAATTATTGATTGGCTGCTCCCATAAGCTTCGTGCCACAGTTGCAACAGTGTATCCAGCAGGGAGCTCACTGTTATAAACCAAAGTGTTTGTAACTGTTTTGGTGTTTGTCCTTCTATTTTGGTAGTATCCAGAGTTATGTTCCATTACCCGGTGGGTGAAGGCTTGACTTCTCCATGTTCAGTGAGTTTGTAGGTGTTGTCTTCAGCAGAAGGGCCTTACCATCAGTTTATGGAAAGCAAACAATGGCTTTGGCAATTTCCTGGGTTGTTTGGTTATGTCTGTGGGACCCCCTTGGCTGAGCACTTGGTTAGATATAACCCATTCCCAGTGCTGGAAGCTTCATTTGGTGACAAGATACAGCCACTTGAGACTCTGCCTCCCCCATTATCTGGCAATTTTGTTTAGAGCACCTTCATATATGTATATATTCTAGAAAGCTTCTACTTTATTAGGTTTTCATGCAACTCCTCAAATGGTCTTAGTTTTAGCTGTCCCTACTTGTCCCTTACCTTTCTCCTCCCCCCAACTCCCTGTTGGATCCTCTTGTCCATCCATTACTGTCTATTCTACTTCCCCTTCCCAGAGAGACCCATCTCTCCCCCTACTTCCTTACTCTCTCCCTAGCTTCTTATTATATGGATTGTAGCTTCCTTATCAATGACTGAAGAGTTAACAACCACATTTAAGTAAATATATTCCATATTTGTCATTCTGGGTCTGAGTTACTTCATTCAGGATGATTTTTTTCCCTATTTCCCTCCATTTATCTATGAATTTTATGATTTTTCTTTTCTTTCTTTCTTTTTTTTTTTCAAGACACTGTTTCTCTGTAGCTTTGGAACCTGTCTTGGAATTCGCTCTGTAGATAGGACTAACCTCCAACTCACAGAGATCCACCTGTCTTTGACTACCGAGTGCTGGGATTAAAGGTGTGCACCACCACTACACAGCGATTTTGTTTTTCAAGGGATGTGTAAATGCATCTTTTTTTTTTTGATCCATTGACAGGTATCTAGGCTGTTTCCAATTTTTGGCTATTATAAATAGAGCAACAGTGAAAATGGTTGAAAGTGTCTCTGTGGATGAAGAGTCATTTGGGTTATATGCCTGAGAGTGGTATAGCTAGCTGGATCTTGAGTTAGCTCTATTACTACCTTCCTGAGGAACTGCCACATTAATTTGTATAGTGACTGTTCAAGTTTGCATTCCCACCAGCAAAGAATGAGTGCTCAACTTACTCCACAACCTTGTCAGCATGAACTGTCATTTGTTTTATTGATGTTGGCCATTCTGATTGATGTAAGATCACATCTCAACACAGTTTTGACTTGCATTTCTCTGATGACTACTGATATTGAAAAGCATTTCTTAAGCCGATGGTGTTGGCACACAGCTTTAATCCCAACACTTGGGAGGCAGAGGCAAGTGGATCTCTATAAGTTTGAGGCCAGTGTGGTGTACGAGATCTAGTTCCAGGACAGGCAGCAAAGCTACAGAGAGAAACCGTGCCTTAAAAAAATAAACAAGAAAAGCATTTCTTTAAGTCCCTTCTCAGCCATTTGAATTTCATCTTTTGAGAATTCTCTGTTTAGATCCATGCCCCAGTTTTAAATTGGATTTTTTGGTTTTTTAATGTCTAGATTTTTGTTTGTTTGTTTGTTTGTTTTAGTTTCTTATATATTTTAAATATTATTCCTCTATCAGATGTGTAAAATCTTTTCAGATTTTGCAAGCTGACACTTTGCATGAAGATGTCCTTTGTCTTACAAAAATTTTTCAGTTTCATGAGGTTCCATTCATTAATTGTTGATTTGGTGCTTGTGCAATGGTGTTCTGTTCAGAAAGTCTTTTCTGTGCCAGTTAGTTCAAGGCTATTCTCCACTTTCTCTTCTCTCAGGTTCAGTCTCTGTGGCCTTATGTTGAGATCTTTGATCCATTTGGACTTGAGTTTTGTGCAGGATAATAAGTATGATTCTATTTGCATTCTACATGCAGACATTCAGTTTGACCAATGCCAGTTGTTTGAGATACTTTTTTCTAATGTTTATTTCTGACTTCTTTATCAAAAACGGGTACCCATAGGTGTGTGAACTTAATCTGGCCAATCATTTCTATTTCATTGATCAACATGTTTATTTTTGTGCCAATACCATGCTCCTTTTACTACTATAGTTCTGTTGTACAATTTGAGAGTGAGGTTGTGACTCCTCCAGGAGGTCCTTTAATATCCAGGATTGTTTTAGCTACTCTGTTCTTTTGTGTGTGTGTGTGTGTTTCCAGATGAAGCTATAAATTGACCTTTTAAGTTCTGTGAAGAATTATGTTGGAATTTTGATGGGGATTGCATTGAATGTGTAGATTATTTTTGGTAGGATAGCCATTTTTATTGTATTAAATCTACTAATCCATGAGCATGGGAGAATTTTCCATTTTCTGATTTCTTCTTCAATTTGTTTCTTCACTGTCTTAAAGTTTTCATCATACTTTTTTTGCACTTGCGTGGTTAAAGAGTTTCCCCCCAAGATATTTTATGTTGTTTGCCTGATTTCTTTCTCAGTCCACTTTTCATTTGTATGTAGGAAGGTACCTTAGTTAGGGTTTCTATTGCTGTGAAGAGACACCAGACCACAACAATTCTTATAAAGGAAAACATTTAATTGAAGTGACTCGTTTACAGTTTAGAGGTTCAGTCTATTATCGTGGCGCAGAGCATGGCAGCATGCAGGCAGACATGGTATCTCAGAGGAAGCATCTGAGAATCCTACATCTTCTAGACAACAAGAAGTTGATTGAGACACTGGACAGTATCCTGAGCATAGAAAACCTCAAAACCCAACCCCACAATTGACACCGTTCCTCCAACATAGCCATATCCTATCCGACAAAGCCACACCTCCTAATAGGGCCACTTCCTATGAGATTATGAGGGCCAATTACACTCAAACTACCACAGAGGGTGCTGATTGTTTTTTTTAAAGTTAATCTTGTATGCAGCCACTTTGCTGAAGGTGTTTATCAGCTGTAGAGTTCCTTGGAATTTTTAGGGTCACTTATGTATCCTGTCGTCTGTAAATAAAGATACTTTGACTACTTCTTTTCCAGTACATATTGCTTTGTTCTCCTTCAGTTGTCTTGTAGCTCTAGCTGAAGCCTCAGGTACTGTATTGATTAGATATGGAAAGAGTGGACAACTTTGTCTTGTGCCTGATTTTAGTAGAGATGCTGTTACGTTTCTATTCACTTAGGTTGATGTTTGTTGTGGCCCTGGTGTAAATAGCCTTTATCACATTGAAATATGACCCTTGAATCCCTAATGTCTCCATGATCATGAAGGGGTGTTGGGTTTTGTCAAAGACTTTTTTTGACATTTAATAAGAAGGTCATGTGGTATTTTTCTTTAAGTTTATTTATATGGTGGATTATTTTCATATTTTGAACCATCCCTGCATTTCTGGAATGAAACCTGCTTGATCATGTGGATGATCTTTTTGATATGTTTTTAGGTTTGGTTTGCAAGTATTGTATTGAGTATTGAGTATGAAGTATCATGTTTGGAAGGGAAGTTTGTCTAATTCATTTTGTTGAGTCTTTATATGGTTTGGGTATTAGAGTGACTCTGGTCTCATAAAATAAATGTTCTTTCTGTTTCTATTCGGTGGAATACTTTGAGGCGTATTGGTCTTAACTCTTCCTTGAAAACCATCTGATCATGGGTTTTTTTTTTCTTTTCTTTCTTTCTTTTTTTTTTTGGTTGGGATACTTAATGATGCTAATATTCACTAGGGAATATAGGTCTGTTTAAATTGCTTCTCTAATATTGGTTTAACTTTGGTAAGTGGTATATATTGAGAAAATTTCTCAGTTGTTTTAGATTTTCTAATTTGGTGAGGTACTGGATTTTAAAGTGTGTCCTTATTGTCTGGATGTTTTTAGTGTCTGTTGTTATATCCACTTTTCATCTCTAATTTTTTAAATTTGTATCTTCTCTATCCACCTTTTAGTTAAAAATGTGTTAAGGGTTTATCAATCTTACTGTTTTTTGCAAAGAACCAACTCTTTGTTTTATTGATTTCTTTTCATTGTTGTTATTTGTTTGTTTCCATGGGTTTGCAAGCTTTCTGTTGTTTCTGTTTTTGTTGATATCTAGCTTTAATCCATGGTGACCAGGTAGGGTGCAGGGTGTATTTGTTGAGACTTATTTTGTGTACCAGAAGCTATATTCTTTTGTGTTTGCATGGAATGTTCTGTAAATATCTGTTAGGCCAATTTGAATTATGGCATCAGTTAACTCTAGCATGTCTCTGTTTAGTTTTTGTCTTGCAACCTGTCCTTTAGTGAGAATGGGGAATTGAAGTCATCCATTATCATGGTGTGGGGATCAACGTATGATTTAACTTGTAGTAGTGTTTTTTAAATAAACTTGGGTGCCCTTATATTTGGTGCATAGATGTTAAGAATTCCAATATCCTTATATGGATCTTTCCTTTGATGAGTATGCAGTATCCTTCCCTATTGCTATGATTAGTTTTGGCTTGAAGTCTATTTTGTCACATATTAAAACAACTACATCACCTTGCTTTCTAGGTCTGTTTGCTTGGAATATCTTTTTTTCATTCTTTTATGCTAAGGTCATGTCTAATGTTAAGATGTGTTTCTTGGATGCAGCATAAAGATGGATCCTGTTACAGAATCCTTTCTGCTAGTCTTTTTCTTTTTATTTGGGGAATTGAGATCATTGATGTTGAAAATTATCAATAAGCAAAGTTTGTTGATTCCTATTATTTTGTTGCTGTGGTGTTGTACCCCCATTTGATTTGCTGGTTTTATATCATTCATTCTTTCTGTTTTCTTTAGTTTGAAGTTTTCCTTCTGTAGGGATGGATTTGTAGATAAATACTGCTTAAATTTGGTTTTATCTTGTAATGTCTTTCTCTATTGTGATTGAAAGTTTTGCTGATTATAGTCGTCTTGATGAGCATCTGTGATATCTTAGAGTTTGCAGAACATCTGCCTAAGCCCTTCTGACTTTAAAGTCCCCATTGAGAAGTCAGGTGTTAGTCTTGTTAGTCTAATATGTCTGCCTTTATTTGTTATTTGATCTTTTCCCCTTGAAGCTTTTAATATTCTTTCTTTTTTCCATATGTTTAGTGTTTTGAATATTATATGCCAAAAGACTTTATATTCTGGTCCAGTATATTTCCTGTTTTGTATGTTTGCTGTATATTGATAGATACCTTCTTCTTTAGGTTAGGGAAATTTTGTTCTGTAATTTTACTGGAAATATATTTTGTGTTTTTTGACCTGGGTTTCTTCTCCTTCCTCTATTCCTATTATTCATAGATTTGGTCTTTTTATCATGTCTCAGATTTCCTGGGTATTTTGTGCCTGGATTTCTTTAAACTTCAAGTTTTCTTTGACTGAGGTATTCGTTTTTTTCTATCTTATTTTCAATGTCTGAGATTCTCTCTTCTATCTCTTGTATTCTGTGGTTGGAGGGACTGGAGGTTTCCCAGGGGATGCTGAGGGAGTTGGAGGCTGAGTCCAAGGGATGGGGGGTGAGTTAACAGTCCCTCTGAGGGAACAGGGACCATGCATGTACTTGTGAAGCAGGGCGTTTGGGGCTTTAGGGGCAGAGGGAGTTCTTGGGTTAAGGTTTCAACTACAGTTCCATTTTCTTGCAATCTCCCAGCTGTAATTACCAACAGAGGTTGGAGTGGCCTTATCAGGAGGAGGATGGATGTACCTCTTCGGGGATGGATGGTGTTGGGGATTCCTTAGTTTTAGGAGACCACACTACCCTATGTGCTTCCGTGTCAGGACTTTCCTGAGCCTAGAGGCTGCAGGTAGTATTGCTGCTTCTAGTATTAGGAGGCTACATTGTTTCATTCTTCCTCCTCTTCCTCTTCCTCTTCTTCTTCTTCTTTGGTTTTTCACAGGGTTTCTCTGTTACAGTCCTAGCTGTTCTGGAACTAGCTCTTATAGACCAGGTTGACCTCAAATTCACAGAAATCAACCTGCCTCTGTCTCCTGCCTGCCTACTGGAATTAAAGGTGTGGGCCACCCCACCGTCCACTGTTTAGTTCTTTAACAGTATCTTAGTATCTTCCTGGATGCTAGCAGCCTGCAGATGTCAGTAGAGAGTCAACATTCTTGTCCTGTGTTGCTTAACTCACCTTAGCCTTTTGGGCCATTAGCCCTTCAGTGAGTTCATCTGTACAAGTGCCCTGTGTGTCTGGAAAATATTGTTTCAGTGCAGTTACCACCTCTGGCTCCTACAGTCTTTCTGCTCCTGTTCTGAAATGACCTGAGCCTTGAGAGGAGAGGGGTGTGATATCACTTTCTTACTGCACTGTGTAATCATGCTACGACTGCATACTGTTGTATAATGCAGTGCTTTTTAAAAGAGGCTGTCTTAGTTAGGGGTTTATTGCTGTGAAGAGACACCATGACCACAGAAGCCTTACATTTCAGAGGTTTAGTCCATTGTTATCATAGCAAGAAGTATAGTGGCACACAGGCAGTCATGGTGCTGGAAAATAGTTGGGAGTTCTGCATCTGGATCTGAAAGCAACACTGGGCCTGGATTGAGCATCTGAAACGTCAATACCCACCTCCAGTGACACACCTACTCCAACAAAGCCACACCTCCTAATAGTGCCCCTCCTATGAGCCTATGGGAGTCATTTTCATTCAGACCACCACAGAGGGCTAGCGGCTTACTAACATGACAGAATTTGTGCTTAAATCTAGCATCCTTGACTCTCTTTTAGTTGTTGTGTTCTTTGGATGCTAACTTGTTTGATGCGGTTTTCTCAACTCTTCACACTCAAACTTTATTTATAATTTACTTTTTGCCAAATATAAATTGCCTGCTTAATTCATGGTAGAACAAATTTTTATATACCCAAAGTTTAGTTTGACCAATTTTCATTAATGTTTACTTTTTAAGACTGTCTTCCTTGGGAAATAATGCCAGAATGATAAGTACTGCCTCTGAGGATATTTGTGGCACTCAGGAGGACTTATGTAATTGTTCCCTGTACTTGAGTTAAATTAGAAACAAACTACAAACTGGATTTGGTCATGCAGATCCTGGGGAAGCGGATCCTGAGTTGATGATGCTCGGTGGCGTCAACTGCAGCATTGGGTGCTGTGCCGCTGTTTAGCTGGCAGCGGTAGATGCCATGTTGATGTTGGAAAACTCTCTTTGGTGCTGCAGAGAGGTACAAAACCATGTGTTATTTGTGTCCTTGGCACCATCCCTGGCAGCCAGTCAGCTGATCTCCAGGCATTTTGCCTTCACTGTTTGGAAGGATTTTTTGACAGATGTCAGAGATTCCCCCCCCCCCTTTTTTTTTGTCTCAAGAGAAAATAAGAGTAGAACAGATTTTGTTTGAGCTGTTAATCAAAAAAGCAAGGTCAAAGTGCCCATGGCATCAGGTGGCGACATCCTGCCAAGCCGTGGTGATTTCTAGGCCGCCTTGCGGCCTGTCTTTAAACTTCACTTTGGTTTACGTCTCATAAGCTTTATGTTTCCCTTCAAGTTTCCAAGCTCTAGAGAAGTTACAGTCATATTCGTTTGAGAAGCAATCCATGTGCAGCGCTAGGATGGCTTGTGTTCTGAGATTTCGGACAGTGTTTTACGAGACCGTGTGACTCCCTTGGAAGCTCTTCCTTGGTGCTGCTCTTGCGTTTCACCAGACTGAGGCTCAAGATTGGTTTCAAAGGCGAAGGACAAAAGTGGTGACAAACCAACGTTAGAAAGTCTGAATGTTCCTCACCACAGTTTTCTTAGCTGGCTCTTGATCACACCGTCAGTGCATGCCATTTGTTAGTTTAGTTGCTTTGTTTTTAAGCAGTAGTTGCTGGGGTTATCCATGGCCTTTACATTTAGTTTTCTCTTCTTGCTGCGTCACTCCAGGCTGCTGCCGTTCGCACCAATGCTGAGTGACATCCTGGGTCCAGATCTTGCCCGTTCTGTGGGGCAGCCTAGGACCTGTGGTTGTAGAATTTTCATGGAGGTGCTTTTACAGTAAAAGTGATGGAAGATTCCAAGAGGGCTTAATGTGGAATAAAATAAATTATTTCTTTTTATATCAAAAGTTCAAAGTCAAATCTTAGAAAATTGTGTCACAGGAACCCATATCAGATGTTAAAGTTGGTATATACATTTAAGGATAAAGATGTTTCACCAATGTTGAGAAGAGTTTGTACAGTCTTGTATGTGAATAGTTTCCTAGCCAGGCTGGACTGAGCCCGAGCCACAGGTCACACATGGACGTAGGCTCTGCTCCTTCCAGTGATATGTCTTGTGCTGTGGCCTGTTCTTTGAAGCATAATTGCCTTAACCAAAAGATATGTATCTTTATTAACTTTTTTCTTTGGTTTACTTTTTCTCGAACCCACATACTTCCAAGATCCAATACAGGTGAAATTTTTAACCTTTTTTTTTTGGTTTGGTTATTAAATTGACTTCCCCTATTCCTACTTTTGTGCAAAACAGGCTTAATACTGACTGTGGCAAGTATTTCACAAATGATCTGTCTTCTGTGTATCTCAGGAGAAAGAAACTAGTATCTTTCCTATTAAGAGGTTTATCCTAGAAGCCTGGCTTTCCAAGGGCGTTTCTTCATACTCTGAGAACCTAGTTAATAGCTGTGAGGACAAAGATCTCTAGACTCTTCAAGAAGGTTGCTCCTACTGCTAGTGGAGAAGGCTGGCTCTTTTACATCTTGTGTGACGTGTTATTATCAAGCAGATCTTTGACATTTGAACAAATGACAAATACTGCCTTGCAGTTTTAGTTTGTTTGTTTTATTGTTATCACAACTGTTAGCCTGGCCCAAAGATGGAGTCACTTAGGACACCAAAATGGACCCAGCCCCTTCTGCAAATGGAAGCTGTATGGATGTTCTGAACTTCTCAGAAGTCTGCTGGCCCCTTATCCCAGCAGAACAGCTTGACTATAGCCTCCTGCTGTCCTAACAGCCGAGCCTCCCCACCCCTTGTACAGTTTTGCTTACCTCCACAGTCCCTTTTGCCTGCAACAGTTCCTTTTTCCTTACTGCTTTCTTGCCTAACTAAAACTACCCAATAAAACCCAAACTCCCTTTTTTGGCAAAGCTGCTCTTCCCTCTTCTCCAGTGCCTCTGGTGGTCTGGTTCTCTCCTTAAGAAGAATCAGTGCCCCAGTGTCAGACCTGGCCACCTGGCCTCAGTAAACCAGCTAAAAGGGCCAAATTAAAATGGAGTACAGTGTGCCCATTTCAGTGTTTCTTTACTGCACCCTGGCTTACGGCGGATCTTTTTTTTTTAAACCCAGTCTCCTAAACGTTGGGATCACTGGTGGGAGTCACCACATCCAGCTCTTTATGTTGTTTCAATTAAAAAATATTTGTTTCCAGTGCTCTACGCAAGAGTTCTTCTTGATTGTCAAAAGCCTGAGTCACCTGAAGTCAGAGCTTCAAGCATTGATGCCTGCTGTGAATTCCCACGTACGGTCAGACTTACTGCGAATGCTCATCTTAGAAACCCCTGAGCTCCTCAGTCCAGTGGAACATTACTTAAAGATTCTGAATGAACAGGCCGCCAAGTAAGTGTGGACTCCCACTTCCTCCCCCTAGCAACCATCAACCAGTGTATCTGCTACTTGGTGTGGGAAGTTGCTTGAGTACATACGTAATTGGAAACATTTATAATTGTCTAAACTCAGGCAGTTCACAATCTAGGACCAAGGAAGTACATCCTCGGGTAGAGTTCTCCTAAAGCCTGGCAGTAGCAGTTGATTAACTCCAAAGCAGGTGCCAAATGGCCCTTGTCCCCATTTTCCAGACACCCAAGGGCAATTGTCTTTTTTATTTAGAATCTGCAGGTGTCCTCTTAAGGGTGTAGTTTTATGCTGTGTCTCACAGGAAGTTGAGTTTACCTTTGTTGTTATTAGGCAAATGATGCCATAGTTTTCTTTCTTGGTTTCACCATACAATTAAAATACAATTAAAATAAAAATGATTTGTCAGTCCTTGGAAGTTAAGGAATGTCCCCATAAATATTCAGTGGCAGAGCTGGAATTAGAACCACATTTTCCTGAGTTCCAGGCTGTTGGTATTTAATCATGCTACAAAATTGATAACTGGTCTAATTAACATGCTTCAATATATGTATCTGCATTTTTCATATTTTAGAGTTGGGGATAAAACTGAATTATTCAAAGACCTCTCTGACTTCCCTTTAATAAAAAAGAGGAAAGATGAAATTCAAGAAGTTACTCAGAGTATCCAAATGCATTTACAAGAATTACGAAAAATACTAAAACTTCCTTCTTTACAATATGTGACTGTATCAGGACAAGAGGTAATGTCAAGCATTTTCATTTCATAGCAGTTTGCCTGGAGTAGAAAAGCTCTTTCATAATATAAGTAAAATCTGTGGATAGGTTGTTATAAGCAGTGGCGCAGAAAAACTACCGAACTAGACCCGTCCATGAGCAGAAAGATTTATTGCTATTCAA
Source organism: Microtus pennsylvanicus (assembly GCF_037038515.1). Lineage (NCBI taxonomy): Eukaryota > Metazoa > Chordata > Mammalia > Rodentia > Cricetidae > Microtus > Microtus pennsylvanicus. The sequence continues at coordinate 58,508,054 of NC_134584.1, forward strand.
ACTGCCAAGCCAGAGAAGGGCAAGGTGGTGGGAAAGCAAGCAGATTTTATATGACAGTCAGTGGGGTAGGGGTCTGAGCTGGTACAGGCTGCCAAGGCTGATCCAGAACTTTGTGCCTTGTGGAAGTGGGTGATGTTTGGGGGAAGGTTTAGGGAGGTTCTTGGAGGATTAAGGGCAGTCTTTGGTGAACAGAAACCACCTTAAGAGGTCAGCTTTTCAGGAAACAGAAACCTTTAGGCTTGTTTACCTGACCAGAGTCCATCTGTTTAGGACAATGCCACCAAGCCCTATCATTGGGGAAAAAGGGGAAGGGAAGAGGCTTTGAACCTGACAGTTGTAAATATCTTATTAAAAACCTTCTGTCTTTTCCCTTGGAAATATGCCATAATAACCTATTTTGACAAGAAATCATAATAATGTTTTATTAATCTTTAAATAAATTCAAGCAACGTGGTGTTACATGTACCCCCATTACTTGTTGAAGATACACTACGGAAGATCTTAGTTACTATTAACAGGGTCTAGGTCCCGGGCAGAGGAGCTAGTCTTGGCCTCTGCCTCACAGAGGCGATGGTGCCGAGTAGATCACATATATTGGTTGAATCTCACAGTGGTTAACTGTCAGCACTTCTCCCAGTCTTATTTAGAGTGGAAATGCACATTAATGTAGCCATGCATAGCTCTCATTGCTCTTCGCAATATAGGTGAGGATGTATACTTGTCTTTTTAAAAATGATTTGTTTATGTCATGTACATTAGTTTGCCTGTATGAGGGTATAAGATCCCTTGGAACTGGAGTTACAGATAGTAGTGAGTCTGGGCCTTGTGGGTGCTGGGACTTGAACCTGGATCCTCTTAAAGAACAGCCAGTGCTCTTAACCACCTAGCAATCTGTCCAGCCCAAGGACGTATACTTGTCTTTAAAGTTGGTACTAATATCTGAGCAAGAACTGTTCAGAGAGAAATGCTTTAAAAATGAAGTCATAGCTTTCAAGCCTGCTCTGCACCTTGAGGCTCATTCTTACTACGTCTGTTTATATTACTGTGAAGATCCTCATTAAAGGAATTTCAGACATTTTACTTTGTTAAAATATCAATTTAATAAACTTAGGAATAATTTCTTCAGGGTGAACATTCTATTTAAGATTTAAAAAATAATTTTTTTTTCTTGTGGAAAGCTCTGCTACAGGAAGCCCACTTGAACAGCCTGGTTACAACATTTGTATATATTTATATATATACCTTTTTTCATTTTACGTACCAATTCCAGTTTCTCCTCCTCCCATTTTCTCTAACTTCCCAGAGAGGGTAAGGCACTTGCTCCTAGGAAGGACCAAGGCTCTCCCCACTATATCCAGACTGAACAAGGTATCCATCCAAAGAGAATGGGTTCCAAAAAGCCAGTGCAAGCAACAGAGACAAATCCTGGTGCCACTGCCAGTGGCCCCTCAGTCTGCCCCAGCCATGCAACTGTCACCCACATTCAGAGGGACTAGTTTGGTCCTATGCTGGTTCCTTCCCAATCTGGCTGGAGTTAATGAGCTCCCATTAGCTCAAGTAAACCATTTCAGTGGGTGTCCTCATCATGGTCTTGACCTCTTTGCTCATATTCTTACTCTCCCCACTCTTCAACTGAATTTTGGGGGCTCAGCCCAGTGCTCTGCAGCGGGTCTCTGCCCCTGTTTCCGTCAGTTGCTGGATGAAGGTGCTATGGTGATATTTAAGATAGTCATCAGTCTGACTACAGGGCAAAGCCTGTTCGAGCACCCTCTCCACTATTGCTTAGGGTCTTAGCTTGGGTCATCCTTGTGAATTCCTGGGAATTTCTCTAGTGCCAGGTTTTTTGCTAGCCCCATAATGACTCCCCCAAGCTACAGCATTTCCAAATCACAGGTCTTAATATTTGCATTGCTCTGTATATTTTAGCGAAAGATTGTCAGTTGTATAGTTATTTGAAATAAGGAAGTAAAGTGAACAATGGTGTGCTTATCAGATTGCTCAAGACCGTGCACACTTAGTAACCACTGACGTGGTTAGCCTGTCCGTCTTCTGACTAGAGTTCCCAGGACGTTATAGCCAGCAGACGTTTCACAAAGCCTGGTTCACTCAGAGATCTGCACAAATATTTTTGAGTATTTAAACAGACCTCGAATATTTAATTGTATCTCTTGTTTCCACCATGTGCTTATGAATTTGGTAAATTACATGTAATCTAATACCACTATTTGGTTCACTGGTGAAATCCAAGTGGTCATAATTGTTCTAATAGAATTGCTAACAATGTATAGTACGAGTGGCTTGCAGATGCTATGGTGGGAAAGCTGAGTCTATGTGCCAGTTTGACCAGTTACATGTACATGACTCCTGTGTCGTAAGAATATTGGGAGGAACTTACACATGAAATACATGAACACAGCTTTTCATCATGCCATTATTTACTAGTGTTATTCATGAGTAGGGAGAAAAGCTACTTTTCAATGTGATTTTATACCCTCCTTTTTTTTATATATTTCTGTATACATGGCCCTTGTAATAACTAAAAAAAAATAGAAAGCTTGTTGACAGAGACCACACAGAACATGAATCGTGTTACTGAGAATGGACAAATAAATGTGCCAGGCTGCTAAGCTGGTGTTTTGACAACATTCTTTTTCACCTCTGCTCCTGGGTTTTATATACTCATTAGTACACTAAGCCTCATTATATGCTGCTTCCTTAAGTATTGGTCTGCAAGAAAGTTATGAAAGAAGACATTATGTAACTTTACATAGCTTACTGCGATGGTGGTCATATTTTATGACAGCAATGAACTATCTCTTAACCTGAGCCAATAGGGATGTGGGATGATATTTAGATTTGAGGCAGCACTAATATTATTATTCTTAATGGAAAAGGGAGAAAATACTGAGAATAATCTTTAGGAAAAATTTGTTCATTCACAGCGTATAGCTCATCCAAATAAGTGTTTTGTATGTGTCCTGTCTTAGTTGGGTTTCTATTGCTGTGAAGAGACACCATGACCACAGCAAGTCTCATAAAGTAAAACATTTAATTGGGGTGGCTCACTTACAGTCTCAGAAGCTCAGTCCATTGTCATCATGGCAGGGAACATGGCTGCATGCAGGCAAATGTGATGCTGGAGCTGATGTGATGCTACATCTTACAGGAACAAGAAGTCGACTGTCTGTCACACTGAGGGAAGCCTGCAAAAGAGACCTCAAAGCCCGCCCCCATAGTGACACACTTCCTCCAACAAGGCCACACCTTATAGTGCCACTGGCCTTGGGGCCCATTTTCTTTCAAATCACCATAGGTCCAAAGGGGAAAAACCCCAAGCATCCCAAAAAGGGCAGGCATTTTCTCAACTAGTGATCAATGGGGGAGAGCCCAGCCCATTATGAGTGGTACCTTCTCTGACTAGTGGTCCTAGTTCTATAAGAAAGCAGATTGAGCAAGTTAGGAGAAGCAAACCAGTAAGCAGCAACCCCGACCCCCCATGAACTCTGAATCAGCTCCTACCTCCAGAATCCTGCCCTGTTTGAGTTTCTGTCCTGACTTCCTTCAGTGAAGAACAGCAATGTGGAAGTGTAAGCCAAATAAACCCTTTCCTTTCCAGCTTGCTTTTGGGTCATGGTGTTTCATCACAGCAACTGGAACTTTAATGAAGACACATCTATCTAAAAACAAAATAAAACAAGCAAAGGGTGGGAAAGAAGATTTTCAGCAAACCTGGCAGTGATGCTAGCCTAGGCTGGTGTAACTTAGTTTGAATCATACTGGCTGATATTTAACCCAGACAGAAGTAGGTCCTGGGAGAGTAATATGAGAAAGTTCTAGACTGAACGCAGAATTCTTGTGCTACTTCTGGGAGGTGGGATTGGAAATGCAGAGCAGGGCATTGCTGTGAGAACTTGCAGAACTTTCTAGAATTCACGTTATTTTTTCCAGTGATTTTTCTTTAGTAGTAAGACTCATAAACAAGGGGCCTGCCTGCTCGTTCTTAGGATGTTTGGAAAAGGAGATAACTGGAAAGGGCAGCTCCTCTGCTAAGGCTGCTGCAGCAGAGCACAAGGTGCAGCTGTGCTGAGAAACTTAGACTGAAACCCGAGGACGGACGTGCATGACCACACGCTAGCCAGCGGGAGGTCCAGGGGCTTTCCCGGCTCCTGCTGCACCTCCCATTCTCCATGGCTGTGATTGGCTGTGCATGGTAATGCTGCTGGTCCCTAGAGTGGACCTTTGATAGCTGCACAGTGATTCTCAGGGTACACCTTGCTTTTATGGGATTTTCAAAATGTTCACCATCCTTCACCAACTCCCACGGGTTGGGAGCTTTTCTTCCTGTAGCCTTGAAATTTGATATTTCACTTGACATAGCTCTCTCAGAATTGTTTCATAAAATGCCTGTGTGCCTTCACAGTGCATCTTTGAGCTGAAGAATTATTTAGTTTAGTTAGTAATTTTATTTTTCCCATCAATAATATATCTAAATTTTGGCTTGTTTCCACTTAATTTTTTATAACTATAGAAACGTTGTTAGGCTGTTACTTCTTAACAGACTTGAGTATGGGAGATTTGAAATTGTATTAATCAATTTCTATATATGAAGGTACTGTTAGTTTCAGAATTTTGCTTGGCATGGAAATTAATAAATACTAACCATTACTGTAAAACCTACAGCATTTCTTTTAGTGTAAAAATGAATCAAAGACACGACAAATGCAAAGTTTACGCATATCATAAAACAAATGAAAAACTTCATGAAACTATCACGGGATAATTAATCCAAGAGGCGATAGTTCTTATTGTTTATAGTATAGGTTTTTGAAAGTGTATCTGAACAAGCCCCAGGTGGTTGTGTGTGTGTGTGTGTGTGTGTGTGTGTGTGTGTGTGTGTGTGTGTGTGTGTGTGTATGCGTGCACACATGTGTTTGTATACAAAGATTTGAGCACACTGAAAGGACACACCTCTGAATAGTGCTTCAGATGAGGTGTGGTAGAAGTTGACTTCCTTCGCTTCTGGCTCATGTCAGAGAAGTTTGCTGACAGAGCACAGTTGGATATGTGAAGGTAGTCTTACTAGAGGCTCAGGAATATTGCAGAAGAAGGAGGGGAAAGCACATGAAAGCTATATGGAAAGAACAGATGTGTACAGCCTGTGATGGATGTAGGTGTGGTTCATAAGGCTCCGACCCTCCTTACTGAATGATTGGCAGTTGATGACCTCTTGCAGGGAGGACAGCCATTGCCTTCCGTTGTGTACCAGACAGCAAGCCCATTCTGCTCCAAAGGGTAGCTCCAAACATGTGGCAGGGAGCAGACAGCATGATCCCTGAGGCGTGCTGACCAGTCAGTCTAGCTGAAATGAAGAATGTCAGGTTCAGTGAGAGACCCTGTCTCAGGGAAGTAGGACAGGAAGTGTGATAGGGCAGAACACCCAACCAACGTCCTCCTCCGGCCTCCACAGTTGTAAGTATGGGCACATGAGCACAGGCACACCCACCCCCACACACTTTTATCAAACTTAATCTTACTGAGTAACAGAATTCTTCAGATACATGGATAGTAATGAATGAAAGAGGTTATTAGAAAACACCCAAACTCTCCCAAGAATAATACTGGATTTATTTTGAGTGTGTAGAATAATGTTTATTAAATTGTCATACACTGTTTCCAAGAAGCCTTATGATACACTGTGGGTGGCTGCTCATTTAAATATCTCACTGTTCGTTTGCATTTATTTTAGTTTATGATTGAAATAAAGAACTCAGCCGTATCTTGCATCCCAGCTGATTGGGTGAAGGTTGGAAGGTAAGTTTAAGGCATTTTTTTAAGCTCAGGTATGAATATGACGTGTGTATCTGAGATACTAGGCCAGTGCCAGCCACATGCTCAAAGCAAGAGTACTTTTTGATTTTCCTATGAATTGGGACCAAAGAGATGATTGTCTTTAACTGTTTTTGTCATTCATTTAACAGTATTTTGAAGACCATATTTATAATGCAGCAGCTGGAAGATGAATGTGGTGGTTTGGGCTTTTTGATGAATGCTGTACCTGACATTTCTTCTAAGAAGCTGAAATCTCATTTTCTACCTCACTGAGCTTCGTGGTTCTGTATTCTTAGTGTTTTCCTTGGCACGTCGTTAAAATAGTTACTTCTTTTTGTAACTTATATCACGGCATGATTAATGTGAATGAGAACTATATTAGAGAAGCACATTCTGCCCATGGCTGGCATCTGTCCCTTGGAAGGCCCGTTCAGAAGTGTGCACTTTTGACTGTAGAGTGCTGCTTATTTCTTACTGCTCATCCTACATCCATGTGACTGGGCAGGAAAATAGTAACGTTTGCCCAAGGTAATACTAGAGCGACTTCTGACTGGTGGGGGAATGAAGGATGAGGGAAATTTTGACATACTGACAAAATGACTGGTAGTTTCTCGTGTTAGTTAAATAATGTAACCATTATCCATTGCCATGGCAACAGCTACTTTAAGCACAAGCATGGGTTTCTTGATGTGAATAGTGTTGACTTAGAGGATGTTTTCCATCCTTGGAGCATCCTTCCCTGTATTGACTTTAGTCCTATAGTACAGAGAAGGAATGAAAATGCACTTTATAAAAAAGACATTACTAATACCCATATTGCTCTGTAGAACAGCAACTAAGGTGTCTCACTAAATGACTCTCGAAGAAAGAGCTGCAGTAAAACGTTTGCCTAGAACTCTAGAGCATGTAATCGAGGAACAAGCAAGGCAAAAAAAATCAATGCCAGCATCTTCTAAACATGCAGTTAATAGAATTCCGATATGTAAATAAGACATTTTGGTGAGGACTTGTACCGTTTAGTCTGCTGTTTGACTGCCAGAGTCTTGATACAAGAGCATCATCAGTTAGACTTTGAGTATCCAATAGCTAAGTGAAAGGTAACTATGGCAGCATGATATAGGACTTGGGGAGTGAAGACTGGGGTACACATGGCCTTGAAGAGCTCTTCTAAGCCCTACTTCCCTTTGATAGCTGTCCACAGAAGCAGCACTCATGCCTTGGATCCCCGTAAAGGTACTCTGCTAGACACTGACCTCAGCCATGCCTGTGATGGAAGCACTCTACAGCCCTTGCTGTAACATAGTCCATACAAAGTCCATTCCATTTGGAGAAGACATCACCGCTGGTGCATGGCCTGGTCAAGGCCTGGCCTGCCTAGCATCTCTGACTCCCAAATACCATCTGCCCCTTCTTGATGTAGAGGAAGGCTTATGTTGAAGCCTAGGGGAGCTTGTGGGAGTTTTTCTCATCCAGGGCCACCACTGGGCCTGACGAACTGTCTTTTTACATTCTGAATTCATGCACTGACCTTCTTTGTGATGCATCATGTTTTATCTTTGTACTAAATTATACTGAACAGAAAAGTATAATATGACCTCCACCAATGTGTCCACTTTTCTTTCTCAACATCTTTTTCTAACTGCATTTACTTCCGCTGTTTTTAAGCAAGCATTTTTATTTAGCATAACAGAAAGAACAAAAAGCCTTTGCCAGTGAAGTAAGCTTCAGCTCTGACTGTGTCATTTTTTGTGATTTTAATACTATTTTAAAAGCTTCCTGAACCGAGTCCTATTAGAGTCACGCTCAGGACCATAATTAAAGAATGCTCTCTGTTTACAGCTGTTTATGTTCAAGGCTCATCAGTGAATAACCACTGCTTTAATCTTCTGACATGATGCAGCACTGATTCTTATAACCTTGATTTCCTATTTGTTGTTTCTCTTTTTTTTCTCCTCTTGTAGCACAAAAGCTGTGAGCCGCTTTCACCCTCCTTTTATTGTAGAAAACTACAGACGTCTGAATCAGCTGCGGGAGCAGCTAGTCCTTGACTGCAGCACGGAATGGCTTGCTTTTCTAGAGTAAGTTCGCAGCAAACGATGCGCTCTGAGTCTGTGCTCTGAGAAATAGACCAGAAATTTCTTTCCAACCCTGAAAAGTAGAGAGTGCCACTGTGACCTGCTAGAAATAGTGGGGAACTATGTTCTTGGATTTTATTTTCAGTTCATTGGGACGTAAACTCATTGTACTCTAGTGAGAGAGATCTAATAAGCTTATTATGGTGGTATCAATATTTTATGGCTAATGGTGCTTGGTAGAGCCATTTTTTAAAATTCCTCCTTGGAATCTACCTTTTTTACCTTGTCTTTCTGCAGTGGATATGTAAGGGTTAGTTGCTTTGATTTTATTATCTTCGCTTATTTTCCTTAATTTTTAATATTTTGTGTATTTTCCTCTAGGTGTTTCTTTTTTAAAAAAGTAGAATGACCATCTGTGTACCCTCATCTAGATTTAGCGAATATTAAACTTTTGCTTCATTTGGTTTTATACATATATATGAAAATATATATATACATATTTTTGTTCCAGAATTTGGAAGTTTTTCATAATATTTTATTCATTTATTATTTATGCATGGTTAGGCATGCATCTTCTGAAAAATAACAGCACCCTACCAAGGAATCTTAGACCATTATCACATCTAGGAAAATTTAACTTTAAGGATATATTTAATGCATGCATGCATGTGATACACATACATACATACAAATACTCATATGCATAAAGTAAAAATAAATCTTTCTGAAAAATGAATATATTTAAGTTTCCCCAGAGCTCCCTGTCCCAATTTTTAAAGGAAATATCTAATTAACTTTTACACATTGCATTTAGTCATAGTTCTTTACTCAGTTTTAATCTAGAGTAATCTGCCGTGCTTTTCATTTTTAAGACACAGAATTTCTTTTGGAAGAGTCCTGGCCCTTGTCTTACAGAATGGCTCACACTCTGGATTGTTTGACAGTCACGCATTCCTATTGACAGTGTTGGGCACCAGTTTGCTGCTGTGAGCCAGCTCTTGGGGAAACAGTGGTGTGTTTGTAGTTTGCTGTTCCCTGCCTTGCGAGCACTCCCAGCCCAGCTTAGTTCCAACGACTACTCTGAAGCTGGGAAGAGATGTGCACTGACTTCGACACGACTGTGAAACTTTAGATGTAGTCTCTCGCTCCTCCTCTCTGAGCCCTGTGGCATTAAATAGCTGTTGAAATAGGAGAGGCGGGGCTGCGTCCCTGGCACCCGGCCGCCCCCACGGCTAGCTTTACTCGAAATAATTACACAGAAACTGTATTCTTTTAAATACCGCTTGGCCCATTTCTATCTAGCCTCTTCTAGGCTAGCTCTTGCACCTGGACTAGCCCATTTCTAATAATCTGCTGTAGCCCACGAGCTGGCTTACCAGGAATGATCTTAACCTCCGTCTGTCTGGAGTGGGAGAATCATGGCGACTCCTTGACTCAGCTTCTTTCTCCCAGCCTTCCGTTCTGTTTACTCCACCCACCTAAGAGTGGGCCTATGAAATGGGCCTTGCAGTTTCTTTATTGCTTAACCAATGAAATCAACAGATTGATATATGACACTCCCCCATCACTTCCCCTTTTTCTGTTTAAACAAAAAAGGCTTTAACTTTAACATAGTAAAATTACATATAGCAAAACAGTTATTAAGCAAGAATCACAGTTACAATATTTATATCTATTTTATCTTTTATCATAACAATGGAAAACTATAACTATCTATCCATTCTTCAACTCCATCAAAGACTCCAGAAGGATATAATATTACCTATGTAAACTAGAAATCCAAAGCTCTAGAAATGACAGAGACATCTCGCTGCCTGGACAGCCACCCAAAGTTCTTTTGTACCGTTGGGGCATCCATCTTCAGCCTTCAGGCCCATAGTATCCAGCAGACATTTCCGTGAAGCAGGCAATTTCAAAGACAGTTCAGTCACTATCTGCTGTGTCCTGCAGAATGTCTCGCAGACTCTTTCATGAGTCATGAACCCCAAAAGACCATCTCACCTTTAGGCAAGTTCAGCAGTTCTTTCTCTGCTGGTTCTTTGTGTCCATTTTATGCAACAGTCCAGGCAAGAGCAGTTTCTTGCCCAAATGGCTATCAAACTCCATAAGGATCCTCTTCGATGCCCATCTTCCTCTCGAAGTAGATTGGTGCCGCCAGGAGCAGATAGGTCTCATTGTCATGAAAAGTCCTAAGTTATTAAAATATTTTAAATGCCATATTCTGCAGCCTTTGAGAGATATGAAGAATGCCTATCTGAAATATATCTCTATATATCTAGAAAATCTAAGTAACATGACTTCAAACTTGACTATTATTTATGATTATCCATCAACAACCTATATTTCGTAATTATACATTACATTTTAAAAATGAACTACACAATCTTAACACCTTATTCAAGATCAGAAATACATATACATATAACAAAATTGGCCTTAAAATCCACACCAATGTAAATGATTCATACCTATATCAAATAGCATCACTGCACACAATTTATAAGTGAACAAAGCAAGATGCATGTTAAGAAGTCAGTTCTCACAACAAGAGGGAGGATTGGTGCACGGGTAGTGCTGGACTGTCATGTGCTCAAGCATGGGCCTTGACCCATCAGGGTCCAGCTGATGGAGGGCCATAAGCACTGTGTGTTTGTGATTTGCACAAACTCTTACACTACTAGTAGAATTAATTTCACTTATTTTGATGAACTTTAATTCAGGGGAAATAGGCTAATTAATTAGTACATTCTGCCCACTCAGATAAATATGTGTAAACCATATTGTGAATACAATTCGCAGCTTACACATAATAATAAAATAAACTTGCATGAAAATTATCATTAGTAAACCAGGCAGTGGTGATGCACGCCTTTAACTCCAACACTTGGAGGCAGAGGCAGATGGATCTCTGAGTTTGAGGCCAGCCTGGTCTACAGAGCGAGTTCCATCATAGCCAGGGCTGTACATTTTAACCCTGGCTTGATAAGGAGAGGAAGGAAGGGAGGGAGGGAGGGAGGGAGGGAGGGAGGGAGGGAGGGAGGGAGGGAGGGAAGGAAAAAAAGTTTAATAGAGTACTTTTGATAATAAAACAAATCAGAAGATAGAGGGTTTTTCTAAAAGTAAGATAAAGTTATCTAGGAAGAACTGAGCATTGTAGTAGTGCACCCTGATGCCCTTTATAAGTTGGAAAGAACTGCACAACCATAAGCAGCTAATGGACTGACCCTCAGCACTTCTGAAATCCACACTGTATTACATAAATCTGCCAAGAAACGTATTCAGTGTGACTTCTCTCTCTGTCTTCCGCCCCAGTTTGTGTAAGGAATACCTGAGTTACATTATGATTTTATGAAAATAGGCATGCAATTTGCTTCTGTTTTTTCCTAACTTTGTACAGAAATTAACAACAGTGCTAATAGAACCTTGCAGAATAGCATTGTTAAGTGGAGTCATAGTTAAGAATTGAAGCAGAGATCTATGAGAGATTGTGCTGGGCCTGGGATAGGATGTGGATTGTTCCCAAGCACTGTTAAAACCAGAAAACAAAACGAAACAAGAGTGTGGTTTGAGTCTGGGCTCAGCTGGTCACAGTTGTGTGAGCCTGGGGTGGTTGCTTTATTCCTCTGAACTTCCTTTGTGAACTTTAGGTAAGCAGCTCTGCCGTGAGGGTAGCGAGGCAACGATAAGAGGTATCCTTCCTGTGTCCGGGCAGTGAGGAGTGATTTCCTCCAGCGTTTCTCTTGAACCTTCTGGAGACTTAGTTGTCGTTGCTTTTCCTCAGATTCTGACTTCAGAGGACCTATGACTGCATACTTTTGAATGCTTTTAATTGAGCAGAACCCAGTTTCTCTCAGATGACTATCTCCTCTAAAAATTCAAGCTTAGTTACACATTCTCTCTTTGCTTAGATGATATTTTGTTCTGAGCATTTAAAAATTAAGCCTTAGCTGGGTGGTGGGGGTACACACCTTTAATCCTAGAACTCAGGAGGCAGAGGCAAGTGGATGAGTTCAAGGCCAGCCTGGTCTACAAGAGCTAGTTTCTGGACAGGCTCCAAAGCTACAGAGAAACCCTGTCTCAAAACAAACAAACAAACAAAATAAGTCTTCGGTTCTATTGTAGTATGTTTTGTTATTGTTTTATACATTTATTTTGAGACAGGACGTGAATGCCTATGTAGTTGAGGGTGACCTTGAACTTGTGATCCTCAGCAGTTTCCTCAGTGCTGAATTGTCAGCTTATGCCATCATGTCTGGCCAATTATGCTTATTTTCAATACCCACAATTTATCGTTATATATAAATATCCATAGTTTGTACAGTTTTGCACATATTGGGATAAAATACTATGATGAGATCATGGAATAATATAGGTAAAAAGAGGTTTTAAAAAACCCAACTCTAGAAACATTTCTATTCATTTTGTGAATAAATATTTTAATAAAAGCCTTGGTATTTTCTATCACCAAATATTAATAAGTTAGCTGAAGAAGTTCTTATTTATGTGTCTCTTCTGTGCTGGGAGTGTGGACTCTATTAGGGTTCTAACTCTGTCTTAGTTGGAGTTTCTGTTGCTGGGAAAAGAGCCCATGACCACAGCAACTCTTAAAAAGGAAAACTAATTTGGGCTGGCTTACAGTTCAGAGGTTTAGTCCGTTATTGGCATGGTGGGCAGCATGCAAGCCGACGTGGTGGTGAAGAGGGACCTGAGAGTTCAACACCCTGAGTCACAGGCAATAGGAAGTGAACTGTGTACTGGGTGTAGCTTGAACATATATGAGACCCCAAAACCTGCCTCCACAGTGACACACTTCTTCCAACAAGACCATGCCTACGACAACAAAGCTGTATCGCCTAATAGTGCCACTCCCTATGGATCACACACTCAAACACATGAGTCTATGAGGACCATACCTGTTCAGATGATCACAAAAGCTCAGTCAATCAGACAGACTGTACTGACAGTTCCCTGGGAGACACCCTGAGACAGATACTTCAATGTTGGCTGTTGCTGTGAGGAAAAGTGCCTGGGGAATATGGCCCACCTCAGGAGTTCTTGATGCTGTGGAAGGAAGGAGACGGAGACTGAATTCTGTTTTGAAATTCCTTTCCTGAAGTGAAATGTCCCAGTCAGATGAAATGTGACTATAGCATATATAGTTATATATGTAATATACTATGTCTGTATCGTCATACCAGAACTGTTCTTTAGGCTTATATAATTGTCCCAAACAAGGTGGGTGAACACTCAGTAACAGCTGTTTTACCCCGAAAGGCAGTTCCATACACTGTCCCTCTCTCGTGCTTGTGCGATCCATTTGCTTATTTCATTTGTGCTTGTGATGCTAGTGGACGGTTGCTTGTTGCACAACTGTCATAGGTCGAGACATCAGCCCGTTCCTCTTGTTGCTGTTTCTGTAGGAATTTTGGTGAGCATTATCACACGTTGTGCAAGGCCGTGAATCACCTAGCAACTGTTGACTGCATTTTCTCCCTGGCCAAGGTCGCCAAGCAAGGAAATTACTGCAGGTAACAGAGTTTTTCATTTCCGCCAATTATCATGGTTTCAGACAAAATGGGAGTAACCGATTAATTTGACGATTGCTATTATAAAATATTGTGGTTGTTCAGATGTGTTATCCTCTTGTTAAATCCAGATATCACATGTGCATATTAAATTTGAAAATTCCACTCCTTTCCTCCCTGCTCTCTGAGTTGAATGTGGATGATGGCATAACCCTGGAGAGAATGTTACGCTTGGACCTTTCAGTTTGTGTCAAGTTCTAAGATGAAGTTGGAGGACCCCTTTGCTCTTAGAAACTTTATGGCATATTTCCCCTCAATTTTAAAAATTACGGTTATAAAAGCTTGCATATAAACTAGGGACCAGGAAGATGGGGTTCTGCTTGGTGGCTGTGAGCTCTTCTGGTCCTCCTTGATTCAAGCCACTGTTCTTCAGTGGCCTCTGAGCATCCCAACATTCCCCAGTCTCCTTTCTATAAAGGACGCTAGGATTAAATCAGTCGAACTCTAAATAGTAATTCTACTTTTCAATACATTATCTTTCAAAAGCATTTTTAAACGAAGCTACATATTTCAGGAAAATGAAGAGACTATTTAGCTGTCTGGTTTATTGGGAGGACTAAAAAGCTTCAGAGGCTGCTGCCTGGCCGTGCCTGTGACCTGAAGTTCCTAGTGGACGATCTTGCTGTCCTTACGTCTTTCAAATTGGGGTTTCTTCTTTGTATTGTGTCAAGTTTGTAAAATATATATTTAAGTGTCCTATGATCTCCAGTACGTAGAGGGTATTAGAGCGAGGTTGTTTAATGTACATTTCTTTGTGAGAGATGTTTGGAGGAATTGAGTATATAAGCTATGTTCTCTAAATGTGATATTTTATTTTACTGCCCCATTGTGATAAGTATATCTCCATTATTGGTTATAGCAGTCATGTTTAAAATAGATTCTTGGCATCTCAGTTACTACTTTATCATACCAAAGGGATCTCAAACATACACACTGTTGCCTGACCCATAGACATTGTGCAGCTGAATCTTCACTGAAGCAAACAAGGGAAATTTATATCCTGTTTATCCTGTATTATTATAAAAACTTAGACTCTGCATTCCCTTCTACATTAGTGGTGTCAGAAGGAGGTCTTTTACACTAGATCTGTGAAGTGAGCGTTTCCTGATAGTCTATTTCTGAATGAAGCAGAGACATTTAGTGTTTGTTTATACACTCTTCCTAGTCGAGACCGAGGGTGCTCTCCTTTTCCTCGTCCCTCTTTAAGGCACCTTCAGGTATGTGCTGCTGCTGGAACTGCCATCGTGAGAAAGGGACACGAAAATAGTTATGAGGTTTGATTGCACCAAGTTAAGATTTTCATCAGTGTATAAGATGGGCAAGTTGTTTTTCCTTCTGTTATCTTTCAACCTTGTGCAGTTTCTCTGTATGTGAATAGACACAGTAAATTTAAAGTCTTTGTCGGGTCAGGTATCTGAAGCGCTGGTGGATCTGTCTTTTCTGTCTTTTTGACTGCTGGTGATTTTAATCATCACTTGTAGAAATGGTTTGTGTTGTACCTGTTAACAACAAACCACTCTGCCTACACAATAATCCAAATCAGACCAAATTAGGAAAAGCCCAGGATTAATGGATGCCAGCCCTCCCAGGTGGGCCCTCTGGAAAATGAATAAAGGGGAAAAGAAGAACCTGAATGGCAGTTTAAACAGCCTGTGGGAGTGGTCTTGGCCTTCCCTGGGGAGGGGTCACTGTTTGGCGGGCTTTCTCAGAGGTGGAGTTTGGACTGGGACAACTCCCAGGGGAGGGAGCTTTGAAATGGAACTTTCCACCCAACGTTTCAAAATGGGTGCCAGGGGTCTGGGGTGAAGCCCCCAGCCAAACAGTACCCATTCTAGAGTGATTTTTCATCCAGTAGGCATCTCAGGACACTTCCAGTCTGGTGTTACTGTTCCAGATCAGGATTAAGGTGATGAAGAGGTACCTGCCCTCCTCCCAGTTCTACTCTGGGACCTGGGACAGTTCTTCATAGCTTCTTCTCCAGGTCACAGCTGTCCCATGAGTTTAGCTTCCCTTGTACTCTTAGATACCTCTCAGCACTTCATGGTGGTCCATCTCCTGGGCCTCCGTCTCCCCCAGTCCTGCCTGCTAATGGCATGTTAGTTATCTGGTGCTTCTGGATGGTTGTTTTCTGCACTTCAATCAGCTCTTTTGTTTGTCCTTAGTCCAAGGATTGTTCTAGATTATCGAGTCCATCTATAGGCATTTCAGGAAACATTTTAAATGCTAAAAAAATTTTCAAATTATGCACTGTGTATTTTATATTAGAAAAAAATCACTGGAGTTTGGTGGAACTACATAATCTTATATACTTTTGACAGTGGATTACATCAGTCTCTTTGGCAGAAAATTAAAGTGGATATAGATTGCCACGAAACAGGAAGCTTGTGTTTAAACTGCATTTTAAATTGTATGTTTCTGAGAGGTACACTTTTTTTTCCAGTTCTTAGCTTTTTATGATGTTAGTGCATGTGAACCATGATCTTTGGTTAACCTGACTACTTGGCTTCATAATTGGGATCTTTTTTTAACATGCTATTAAGGTGTTCTCTTTGACTGTCCTGTAGCTTTCAGTCCGAGTTCTTACTTTGGTCCTTTCTGTCTAATTTGAATTATGTTTACTTGTTTCACTAACATCATTTATATTCTATTCCCGTGGGACGGTTAAAAGAGAAAGCTGCAATTTAAAAATATATAATATATATAATATATACCTAGATTTCCTCAGTCCTTCCCATCACAGCCCTGCGATATTGCTAGTGCGTCCTGCTTGTCCTGCTGTGGCTATTCTGTATGGAATAGCATCTCAGGACTGTGACTTTTCCTTTGCTTCTTACCCTCCTAAGAAGTGTTTTATCATTATATAATTTTGATAGCGACAGAATAAGTCATTGTCGATTTTCGAGCGGAACAAAACACTCAGTTTGGCTCTACAGCAGAAATCTCAGAGAAGTCACCTCAGTCTCATAAAGACTATGCACTAACTTAACTTGGTAGAGCACCTTCCATTTGATTTTAAACTTTATATCTCTTACATGTTCTTTCATCTTTTTCTCTTATGAGAAACTCAGAAGCACCTTCCTAAAACCCTGTATTATACTCTAAACTCCCAAGCTATTCTTTTCTTGTTCTTCTAGATGTCCCTTTGTTCTGATTCCTTCTCTGCTGCTGTGATAAAACACTGATTCTAAGCAGCTTGGAGAGGAGAGGGTTGTTTGGTTTACACTTCCAGGTCACAGTGCTTCTCTGTGTGACATCAGGGCAGGAACTGAAGCAGAACCCATGAAGGAATGCTGCCTACTGGCACTCTCTGCTCATGCTCAGCTGAGCTTTCTTATGCAGCTCACAACCCCTTCCTTGGGATGATGCTGCCCACATGGGCTGGGCCCTCGCATATCAATCATCAGCCAAAGCAATCTCTTACAGACAGGAGCACAGGCTAGTCTGATTGACAAGAAGTAATTTAAAATTTTGAATTTAGTATTCATAGATGAGTATGTTACATTCAGCATATGTTACCCATCCCTTGAAGACTAAGAATAAATTTGGTTTGAATAAAATTTGGTTTGCCATGCTTACTAGATTATAGATAAGTGGTGGAGCATTTCCTAACATGAGTGAGGTCATGACCTGAATCCCATAAAGCTGTTACTACTACTACTACTACTGATGATGATGATGATGATGATGATGACTATTATTTTATTAAAATTGTTCTGAGGTCGATTTTACTTCTATAAAGCTATCTTTAAAAATAGATTTTTAAAAATAAAAACAAGGATCCATTATTAGGCCCAGGTGGTAGAGTATATATTTTATGTGTGATGGTTATTTAAGTAATCTATTGAGTTACAGTGGTTGTGAGATGCTGTATTGAAATATGACTCTGTTTTTCAAATAAAGTACAATATGTCTATGAGTATCATTGTGCAGATGAAGGCTAGGAAGGGAGACACCAAACAGATTTCAATGTTGACTCCTGAGGCTTTGATAAATAGAATAAAGCTGTATTTAAAATAGATAAGAAGGGCTGGGAAGAGGGATCAGTGTTTGGGAGCAAAGGGTGTTCTTACAGAGGACCTGGGTTCAATTCCCAGCACCTATGTGGCAGCTTACAACTGTAAATGATAGTTTCTCTCTCACCCAGTCCTCAAGCTGTTCAGTCCCTAATAAACACACAGAGGCTTATATTAATTATAAACTGTTGGGCCTATTTCTTAGGCTTATTACTAACTAGCTCTTACAACTTAAATTAACACATAATTCTGTTTTTTTTGTTGTTGTTTGTTTGTTTTTGTTTTTTGAGACAGGGTTTTTCTGTATGCAGTCCTGGCTGTTCTGAAACACACTTTATAGACCAGGCTGGCCTCAAACTCACAGACATCTTCCTGCCTCTGCCTCCCAGATGCTGGGATTAAAGTCTTGTGCTACCACCACCTGGCCACCCATAATTCTTATCTATGTTTAACCATGTGGCTGTGTACCTTTTCTCAGTAAGGCATTCTCATCTTGCTTCCTCTGTGTCTTGCTGTGACTACATCTCTGCCTTTTTCTCTTCCCAGAATTTTCCTAGTCTGGTTACCCCACCCATCCTTTCTGCCTGGCTATTGACCAATCAGCGTTTTATTAAACTAATACAAGTGACAAATCCTTACAGGGTACAAGAGCAGTTTCCCACAGCACACAACCATCCACAATTCTAGGCCCTCACATGGCACACATTCATACACATAAATAAATCTAAAGCAATTTTAAAACTGATCTCAGATAATAATAAACAAATGAAAACTGAAATCACATGAAGATAGAATTCATAAGGCTTGCTGAGGCTGTCCTTCATTGTGCTGATATTCACAAATGCTGCTTTCTGATTAAGTGCTGATTAGTTTAACTGTTCTCAAATCCTTATTCTGAACACGTGTTATTGAGGTCTTCCGTGTTGGGTTCTGAAGCTTTGCGTGCTGTATCAATATATCCAGATTGGCCTTGACCTCACAGAAATCTCCCTGGCTGTCTCCCTAGTGCTGAGATTAAAGGTATGTTACCATGTCAAGCTAGTCAGTGGTTCTTTTCGAAAGCTACTTTTGTGTCTACAGGCTAAAACTTATTTTTTTTTCAGGCCAACTCTACAAGAAGAAAAGAAAATCATCATAAAAAATGGAAGACATCCTATGATTGATGTGTTGTTGGGTGAACAGGATCAGTTTGTGCCCAACAGTACGAGTTTATCAGTAAGTACCACCTGACACCAAAACTAATGTATGGTAAGGACATTGTTTTCAACCTTGTGAGTATCAGATAAATATTTTTATAAGTTATTTGGTTTTATCTTCAGCTTTAAATGGACTAATTCCAGGCATAGTTTTATATTCACAACCAACTGTGGAATTGGTATAATTCCCAAAGGAAAATTCTCTGCACATTGAAAGATTTAGCAACTAAAGATGATTATCTTACTTCTTCAATGTAGCCCAATAAAAACGCTTTATATTCACAAATACGCAACTGATGTTGGAATTACACAATGCATTTTCAGATTTTCATTAGCATACAACATTAGTGAGCTCTGTCCTACGATGCATGTTTTCAAACACTCTCAAAGAATTAAGAGTGATTAGCTGATTTAGGCTGCAATTCTCTTAAAAAAACACCTATGATTCTACATTTTTATTAATTTAACATATTCTTAATTCCTTCATAATAAAGCAAGATTTCAGAGGTTTTGGTGTGGGTACTGGCAAGATTCAGGAAGTGGGTAGCAGGGCAGAAATGAGATCATGAAACAAAGAGTTTGGGAAAGAAAAGTTAGTAAGAGCTGTCCACATGACTATTGGAATTGTCTAAAATGGCAGTGGTATTTGTTGTGGACAATAATGGTGATTCAGGAATCAGAGACTTCAAGGAATGGTAATTGAGGTTTGTAGATGTCTGTAATAAGGGCAAGTAGCTGTGGGAGGACTCTGAAGAAACAAGAACTTCTGAACCCTGAATGGAAAAGTACAACAAGATAGCAGCCCAAACATGGCAGAAGCTTTGCACAGAGAGGTTAGAAACAAAGCATTGGAGAGTTCAGTCAGTGGCAGGATTGAAATGTAGGAGAGCAGCCAGAGAGAAGTTATTATGGAGCTGGGGCAAGAGCAGTAGACCATGTTGGGCCACGAGCAAGGATATGACACGCTCACCGTGACCAGCCATGCGTGTATGGGGTGAGATGAAAAGCTTCTAATTCTGTTGATTTAATGTTACATATCAAGTCATACAGGATTTGTTGGTAATTTATAATTATGTTGGGTCTGTTCAGACTGTTACAATGAAGTACCATAGACTGGGTGGCTTTCCAACAACAGAAACTATCTTTCGTGATTCTGGAGCTGAATTCAAGATAAAGGTGTCAGTGCCTTGTGGGAGCTGGTTTGTGCTTTAGGTGTGGCTCTGTTGACGGAGGCTGCTCATTCGCTTCCAGCTGCTCAGACCCAAAATAATCATTCAGAAACTATATTATTTGCAGTACTGTTTGTCCAATAGCTTAAGCGTATTTCTAGTTAGCTCTTACATCTTAAATTAACCTGTTTCTATTATTTTATATTTTACCACAAGGCTCGTGGTTTACTGATAAAAGTTCCAGGGCACGTCTGTCTCCTCTGGTGTCTCCTCAAAGCCCTTGGTACTGTCATCATGGGAAGGAGAGAAATAGACATTGAGACCATAGCAACCAGAGACACAATGTCTGTAAATTTGTTCATTCTTGCAAGAAAAATGTGTATGCAATCAATTTGTCAGATGAGTTACAAATACTAATTTTCATTGTCTTTAAGGAGAAACCTATATACGAATAAGAACTCTGTTAGTTTCCACGCCAGTAGCTTCTCCAGAGGAAGTAATGTAGTTCTAGTATTTAGCAGCTTGGCTTATGCTTAACTGATAAACATAATGTTTATCACGAAAATGTTCTCTACTGCCCATGCTCATCCTCTTCATTAAACAACCTTAGCCTTAGCCTTGATGCCTTGTTTGTTCATTTCTCTTTTTATATCTTTTTCTTTTATTTTCATTTTCCTCCTTTTAAACAAAACCAGAACGTATTATATTGTTAATAAGTCAGGTTTGAACAAATACAGTAGCCTTCTAATTACAAAGACATTTTCTAAAAAAAAAAATCATTAACTCTTGTATTTAATTCTTTACAAAATAAACTGAGTGGTTTTTTTCCTACTATGCAGTTTAGAGTGTTCCAGAATATTCACTTTTTTTGCATAAGCTTTTCCTAACTTGAGTAGGAGTTGATATAGACTGTTGCTATGGTGAACTGCATTCTGCTTTCAGGGTATAAATTTATATACAGGGATAGTGTAGAGAAAGAACTTACTATGTAAAACTCAATCTAACATGTACTATTTTAATTTATAAACTGGCTATTAATTTATAAACTATATCCTGACAGAAATGCCCTCAAAGTTAGGTATCATTGTTACTTCTGATAGTTACATTGTTTTGAAAATTAGCCTTTCAGACATCTAAACTATTCTAGCTTTCTTGGGTTCTGTATTCTGTGATATCACTAGAGTTCTCATAGCAAAGAAACCATTTGCTCGCTTCTCTCACAGTTTTAGGAATCTCTTCTAAGGGTTTGTCCTTCAGTCCCTACGTCCTCCATCCTGCCCACGTCCACTCCCTTTCCCCTGTAGCCTCTTCTAACTTGCCACGCCATGCTCCCACCTGAATTGATGCGTGCTCTCGGAGTCCTCTATAACTGTGCCGTCGGGCTTGGCAGATGGTACTCCCTCCGCCTAGAATGTCATCCGTCCCCACTCACGCTCTCTGCCCCCACACGCCCACAGCCCACTTCGCCATTTCAAACTCTGCTTTTTCTCCCTCTCAGATGTCTCCTGACGCAATTCCCTCACCAACGCTCCGATGATCCCACACCCCACACCTACACTCCGTGTTTCCCCCATCATGGTACTTCTCCTCCTAAGCCACGGTTGTTCTTTTTGATGTGCCTCCCAGAGGGTTCTGTCTCGACAAGGACAGGGAGTGTCATGCCTGTGGAGGTGTCACACCCGTGTCCACAGCGTGCCCCCGACGCATAGCATGGTCCTACTCAGATTTGTCACTGAGGATTTACTGAGACACCTCAGTAACGACCAAATCTCACTTTAAAGTTTTGCCTCTTTTTCTTCCAGAAAAAAAAAAAAAATGTTACTTTTTCAGGATTGGGGATTTCACAGTTTACAGAGCATTGCACTGAAGAAGTAGAAGAAAGATGAGATACTACAGGGTAACACCTCTGCATACTTGTGATAAACTAATCCCCAGAATGGGAAAGTGATCTAGAGGCTGCCGGAGTTGAGTCTTTGACAGTTTCTTGGAACATGGGTATAGTCTAGAACAAGTGGTGCTTTTTCAGCCATACTTGCTGCCTGAACACATAGGGAATGATACCTTTTTGACAGCACACTGAAATAAAAGGAGAAGGAAGAGTTTACTTTGGCCTAGAGGATAGTGACCCAAGGACTGTGGCTGTCTTAGCCCCATCCGTCACCTTGAGGGTTAAGGAGTCAGTACTGTGTATCCTTATGGCCCTGTGCAAAACCAGGACACACTGATTAGAGCAGTTCATGAAACGACATGACAGTTATAACTGTGTTGAAATAGGAGCGGCGGGCTGTGTCCCGCCACCCGGCTAGCTTTACCCGAAATAATTACACAGAAACTGTATTCTTTTAAACACCGCTTGGCCCATTTCTATCTAGCCTCTTCTAGGCTAGCTCTTGCACCTGGACTAGCCCATTTCTAATAATCTGCTGTAGCCCACGAGCTGGCTTACCAGGAATGATCCTAACCTGCGTCTGTCTGGAGTGGGAGAATCATGGCGACTCCTTGACTCAGCTTCTTTCTCCCAGTCTTCTGTTCTGTTTACTCTTCCCACCTATGTTTTAACCTATGAGGGCCAAGTAGTTTCTTTATTGCTTAACCAATGAAATCAACAGATTGATATATGACACTCCCACATCATAACTGCCCTGTGACTGTCTGGCTATCTGGTGGGTGGGCTTTTGAAAACAAAGTTGTTCTTGTATTTTGGTTTTGAGATAAGAAATCTAAATTCAACTCTGTGGCTTTAGGAAGTTGGGTGGGAGAGACAATGAGCCTAATGTGCAGAGATCTCCAGGAAGCCACTGAACTGTGGATCTCTCTAGCTTGTGGGAAACCTAGTGCCCAGTTCCCTAGAGGCAAGTACTGGGGTCTAGATCAGTAAGTGACCTGAGGCTCTTTAGTGCCCAGGACTGTGCATGGTGTGTAGTAGAGACACCCTTATTTGTTTGTCTATTGGAACGTGTGACGTGGGTCTGCAGGTCAGGTCCCTTCTGCTCCAGCAGATCATAGATGGGGTGGGTAATGGGGCAGGCCAAGTCATAACCTCGGGTCTGGGCCTGAGCAGCTGTAGGGTTGGTCCACCAGATGTGAAATGGGGGAGCTTTCCCATGCTTACTACTTTAGGACTGGCTCACCACACCTACACTAGCAGGGTTGACTCTCTCGCTCTTACTACTACAGGGCCAGTTCTCCCACTTGCCCCAGAAGTTGATCGGAGGGAGGGCGGCTCTCCCCCACATTGGTGCTTCAAGACAGATGGGTAATGGGGGACATCTCTCCCATGCTCACACTTTGAGGGCTGGCTCACCCACACCTGCACTAACAGGGTTCACCGTATTGTGCTACCCTGCCGAGGTCAGGGACAGCTCTTCCACTTTTATGACCACAGGGCCAGCTTGGAGGAAGCATTGTAAGATGTAGTTTTAATTCTATGTCTGCTTGTGTCTATGTGTGGGCATATGCACATGAGTGCTGGTGCTTGTGGAGGCCAGGAGAGGTCATCAGATGGACTGGAGCTGGAGTTCCAGGTGGGTATGGGGTGTCTGATATGAGCGCTGGGAACTTAGGTTCTTTGCAAAAGCTGTATGGACACTTTGCTGCTGGACCCTATCTCCAGCCCCAAGGGAGGCGTGAATGGCACCCTGTGTTCTCCTCTCCTGTTTGGAACAGTGAGAAAACATTTGTTAGACACTGACTTGAAAAGGATTTATTTATTTACTTTCATGTGTAAGTTTGTTTCTGTATGGATGCACACTTTGTGTATGGATGTTCTCTGTGGCTTAAAGGGCATTAGTTCCTACAGTGGATCTAGGTGGTTGTGAGCCACCTGCTGTGGGTGCTGGGAAGTGAGTTCACGTCCCAGAGGACCAGCAGACCACTTAACCATCCAGCCACCTCTCCAACTGATACTGATTTTCTTTTCTTAAAATACCTATTGCTGGTATCTGCCCAGAGTGGTCCTCTTTCTTCCTCTCCCTAACTGATACCCATTGATTGAACTCTTGTTTGTTCTTCAAGACCCCCAAACAAATATTTCCCCCTGAATAGAACCTTAACCATCACTTTAGCCAGAAAAACATCTGTCCATGGTAGTATTTCTTCCTGCCCTAAAATTCCTCCCAGACATCACATTTTGTTATGTGGGCACAGAGGGTGCTGTGATATATAGCATATAAAAATTTAAATTCTGTTCTTCCATTGCTTCCCTGTCACCTGGAACAGTCCACCGTAGTCATTGGGCCTTGGTTCTCCCAGCCATAAGTGAAAGCCTGGGTACCAGCCTTGCTTCCACTACCCTGATGAACGTGAGATGTGTAGGATGTGGTCTCTCAGTCGCTAACCTCGCTGTCCTTTCCATTCCTCATTCCCCTAGCTTACGCGTGTGGAGATTTGACTGAGAGCTGTGTGGAGTGAGTCTTTTCTACAACTTGCCATTGATTGACATTTTCAGGGACTAAAGCACATTAAAACTGACATTTTTTCCAGTGGCCCGCAGCTACTATAAAAATAGCTCTGCCACAGTCTTTAAAGACGGGTGTCAGTATCTGTACCTGTCAAGGAAGGAAGCATGGTTCGCAGAGAATTAGCTTTTACCTGGGTCTCAGACATGAACATGTGACAATTTTGGATTCTCTTCTCCTTTTGACTTTGGGGTTACTATGACTGACTGTCATCCTAGTGTCCTCAGTGGCGGAGCCAAGTTCCCCGATTTAACAGTGTCTGTGCCTCCTTGTCCTTGAGCAGAGGTCCCTTGTGAGACTCTGTCCGCAGTTTTGCTGCCAGCGCTCTGCTCTGCTGGGCAGGACTCTTAGCTTCCCAAGCCTTTGTGTTTCTTCACTGTCACGGGTTGTCTTGATTGGGGTTTCTGTTGCCATGAAGAGACACCGTGACCACTGCAACTCTTATAAAAGAAAACATTGAATTTGGGCTAGCTCACAGCTTCAGAGGTTTCCTCTGTTGTTGTCATGGCGAGAAACATGACAGCACGCAGGCAGACCTGGTGTTAGAGAAGGAGCAGAGAGTTCTACGTCTGGATCCGGAGGCAGCAGGAAGAGACTGTGTGTCACTAGGCCTGCCTTGAACTTCTGAGACCTCAAGCCTACCTCCAACAAGGCCACACCTACTCCAACCAGGCCACACATTTTAATAGTGCCACTCCTTATGAGCCTCTGGAGGGCATTTTTATTGAAATCACTACACATGAGAACAAAGGGGCCATGGTGCACATTTGTAATGCTTGCTATCAGGAGATGGAGATAGGAGGAGTATAAGTTTGAGGCCAGGATAGAGTGCATAAGACGACCCTCCCTCCATGAAACTGTTGTAAGAACTAAGTGAGATGATGCATATGAACTTGTGTGTTTGTGTGTGTGTGTGTGTGTGTGTGTGTGTGTGTGTGTGTGTGTGTGTGTGTGTGCATGCCTGCATGTGCGCGTACACGCACACATACACATGTTTAGGTGCATGTGTGTGTATGGGTGTATGTGGAAGGCAGATCATTGACATTGGGTGTCTTCCCCAGTCATTCTCTATTTCATTAGACAGGCTCTCTCACTGAACCTGGAGCTTGCTGATTCAATTTGGCTAGCTATTCAACAAGACCCAGGGATCTCCTGCCTTTGGGGTTACAGGCATGTTCCACTTCGCCTGGCTTTACATGTGTGTGGTAGGGTTCTAAACCCAGGTTCTCAAACTTACACAGGACTTGCTAACTAAGCTGTCTCCCAGCCTTTTTATGACTTTCTCATGCTGTTAAATTTTCACCTTTCCCAAAGAAGATAATGTTTAACGTTATGGATGCTTGGTTTTTTCAAGTTCTACTCAACATTTTGACTCTTAAATTTTGAACTCTGTTCTGAGTAGTACAGTTGTGTACACTCCCATTCACTTCAGTAGGCTTCCTTGGGTGCAGAGGGAGTTTGGCCAAGTTTTGGCTTTGTTCTGTCCTGTTAGGATGTTTACTCATGCTAACAATGGCTTTAGACTGTTCTCTTAGGGAATGCTCACTCATCCTTAGTGCTCTTCTGGACAGATTTAATGTGTGTTAGGAAGCCTTTGATGTGTGGTACCTCAGATACCTACCCTATCCAGAAGATAGATGAGCACATTAAATGGGTCGGTGACGTCCTTGGTCATTATCGTCTTTACTGTGTCATCTTGGGATGAAGAAAAAGACTCATATCTCCCTAATTTTTAAAGATAATGCAGACGTTGCTTTTAAAACATAAATGTGGTAAGCATCGCCTTTGTAACACATTCGACTATCAGACTCATCTATCATGGGGACTTCTAGCAGTGAGATGGGTAGTAACAAGCAAGCAAGACAAGGTCATTTCAGAGAGGAAACAAAGAAAATGGAATGGGTGACTGTAACGGAGAATGACGGGCAGAGGGGCTCAGCACACATCCTGGCTAAGGGAGGCTCAAACCTGTGGAAGAGCCTTGAGACAAGACTGAGTCTAGAGCCAGGCTCCTGGCTGGTCACTGAAGAGCAAACATCAAGTCTTGTGGCACCAAGGGAACCTGGTAGAAGTGTTGACTAGGTAAGAAAGTTGGGCCCGGAAGGGACTAACTAGGAATGCCTGCTGCAAACAAACTGTGCGGATGGCAATTCTGAAAAGAGGCAGTCAGTTACTCAAGTAGTGGTGGGCAGAGCAGCTGCCATGATTAGCTCGGGCCTCTGAGAAGATCCACTGCACGGCCAGCATGTTGTGTCCCCCTCCAGAGTCAAACATGGAAATCCTAAGTATCAAGTCGATAGCATTAAGAGGCATGTTTCTAATCATTGGAGTTGATTAGATCTTAAGAGTGGACTCCTCCTGCATAAGATTAGTGCTCTTAAGAAAGGAGGCTGAGAGGACTCACTTATCCCTCAGCCATGTGAGTACCCAGCCAGAAGTCACTGCAGTTGCCTACAGAGTCGGGACAACAAAGGGGGACACAGGAAGTGTGTACGTATCTCGATGCCTGATGATTCTTAACTGTTGTGTGTCCTGTTTATGTTTGTTATGCCTCTTATTGGAGGTCTTTTAGGGTTGGTTAAGAAAGTGCCATTTGGGGTTGGAGCGCTGACTCAGCTGTTAAGAGCACATGTTGCTCTTGCAGAAGACCTGGATCCAGTTCCCAGAACCCACATGTTGGTTCACTGCCATCCATAACTCCAGTTCTAGGGAATCTAATACTCTATTTTGACCTTCACAGGCACCAGGCACATGTAGTATGTTTATATACATACAAGCAAAACCCTCATACACATAAATAAATCTTAAAACATTTTTTATAAAAGAATACACCATTTGTCACCTGTGAGCAGTTGGGTTTAGTGAGTTGAAAAGTTGTTCTTAACTGAGCTTCACAAATATAGAGGTGGCCAGAACATCCTCCTTCATAGTAGCAGCTGCAATGTGTCCAGCCTCCCTGGGCATTTCTTTACCCACACAACAGAGCAAAGGTGCTCCCCAGATGCCCTCTCCAGGGTGTGTATAGGGAAATCTTTGGCTACAGTGTAGGACCTCTGCTTTGGCTCCACATTTTCATGTCCTGTGACTGAATTTAAACTAAGAGACTGTTTAATTTAACTGTCTTTATCCTAAGGGGAAGAAACTGAGGCCTGGAGAAGCACATCAGCCTGCCTGAACCCTTTTGTAGAAACCACTTTTCCTGCTATATGGGCCCATTCTTTATTCATATTTATTCCTTTTTGAATAGGTTTTTAAGATTTATTTTTGTGTATAAGCATTTGCCTGCTATAAGTGTGTACGCCATGTGCATGCCTAGTTTGAAGGCTGTCAGAAGAAGGGGCGGGCCTCCTGGAGCAGGAGTTACAAATGGCCTCCATGTGGGTACTGGGAATTGAATCTGGATCCTGTGCAAGAGCAACAAGTGCTCTTAACTGCTGAGCCACCTCTCCAGCCCCCATCTTTATTCCTTTACCTTCCCAGCCTGTGGGTTTCGTTCTTTGTCAAGATTTTCATAGAAACTGATATTACAGACAAATCTCTTCGTATTTTTTTTGCATGGTCCTCAGCATAATATGTATTCACTACATGGATATCAGTGCTGGCTTCCCGCAGATGCCAGTGTTGAGTAAGTTAGGGACTAAGGTTTGCAGTGTGAAAAAAGTGAGAAAGGAGAGGAAACTGCTCCTTAATTGGAGGAAGCTACTGTTGGCATTTTGACAAATGCTCTTGGCATTTTATTTACCTTTTCTATTTTTTTTGTTTTACATATTATTTAGGCATTTTGATTTTTTTTTTTTTGATGTAAGGTTTCTCTCTGTATCCTTGGCTGTCCTGGAACTCACTCTATGGGCCAAAATGACCTTGAACTTAGAGATCTGCCCGTGTCTGCCTCCTGAGTGCTGAAACTAAAGGCGTGTGTCATCACTATCGGCTTTATTCATCTTTTTAATACATAACTGTGAGTGTTTGTATTTTATAGTCTGTATTTTAACACAGTTACACAGACAAGTCCCTACGTTTTCAAACTATCCTAGGACAATTTTCATCATGCAATGGTATTATATTAAACAATGAAACTGCTCTTTGGCTTGGGAAATGAGCATAGAGGTCAGGAAGGTCAGGGAGAAGGCCAGTTGGAAATGAGCTTCACACGCTTCAGTCTTCCCTGCCATTTCTGACTTTGCAAGGATCAAAGTGTTCCCTGGGACACACAGTTTGATACTGGAAATAGGTGTTAGAATTAGTAGAGAAACATATTTCACACAGTAAGTGCGTTCTGCATCTTTCCAGCTCTTGAAGCACAGTGCCTCATCAGTGTCTGGAGTCACCTGCTGTTCAGTGCACCAAGATTCTTACTCCAGTGTGACTGCAGTGTCTGGGGTTAGCCTGCTGTGCACTGCACCGAGCTTCTTACTCCAGTGTGACTGCAGTGTCTGGGGTCAGCCTGCTGTGCAGTGCACTAAGCTTCTTACTCCAGTGTGACTGCAGTGTCTGGGGTCAGCCTGCTGTGCAGTGCACCGAGCTTCTTACTCCAGTGTGACTGCAGTGTCTGGGGTCAGCCTGCTGTGCAGTGCACTAAGCTTCTTACTCCAGTGTGACTGCAGTTTAGAGCATAACTTCTCCCCTTTATCCCTTTGCCCCCTCAGCTTCTGGTCCATCCCCTCCTGAGTGTGTTCAAGAGTTTTATATTTTACATATGAATTTGATTTGTGTGCCTGGCTTATTTAACTTATCATAGTAGCCTTTGGTTTCATCCATTTGGCTGCAAATAACAGAATTTATCATCTATTTTATGACTGAATAATATTCCATTGTATGTAGGTACCATAATATTATCATACAATAGGATTATTCCTTTGCCTTTCATCTGTTGATAGGTCCTCTGATGTTGATGGCTTGTTTCCATTTCTTGGCCACTGTGAATCTTGCTACAGTGAGCACAGGAGAACTGCTGTCACTACAGTGTACAGGTTTCACTTTCTCTGGCTATTTCCAGCTATTCTTTCACGTAGATGTTAGGAATAGCTTGTAGTGCTCCTGGACAATGCTTCTGATTACACTTTCCTGCTAATATGCTTTTAGATCTTCTGTTTCTTTGCCTACAAATAGCCTATTTGTATCCTTTGCCTGTCCCCCACTATTTCAGTATTGTTAAGAGGTAGGAGTTATATAAACGCTGCTTTTTAGATCTTTGTGTTCTGCCTTGTCATGCTGTCTCTGTGCAGTTGTATCATAGTTTATCTATTGATAAACAGTTTGAGGCAGCTACGAACAGTATTTTTTATTATCTTATATTATTATTAATTTATTTAGAAAATCTTTTTTCATTTTACATATCAATCCCAGTTCCCACTCCCTTCCCTCCTCCCACTCCTTCCACCTTCCCCCAATACCACTCCCCACCCACTCCTCAGAGAGGGTGAGGCTTCCCACGGGGAGTCAACAAAGTCTAGCACATTGCTTTGAGGCAGGACCCAGGCCTTCTCCACTGTATCTAGGCTGAGCATGGTGTCCCTCCAAAGAGAACGGGTTCTAAGCAGTCTTTTACTTACATTTTGATGCACATCATATACGTTTATGTTTGGCCTGGGCAGAATTGTTTTATGTTTTCACTAAGTAACTCATTTCCCGCCTTTCCTCCTATGTTTTCTTTTTAAAGTGTGGTGACTTTTGCTTTTCACAGTTTATTCTTCAATCTACCTAGAATAGGTTTCATAAGATTTGAGACGTTACTCATTTTCATCCTGCCATTGTTTAAGGACAGCTATGTCTCTGTTGGCTCACTAGCCCGGTCCTTGACTACCAGGCTTTCTTTTGCACTGTTGGCCTTCTCTTACATCTGCACACATTTGATGCCTCTACCGTTTATGTGTTCCGGGATGGGGAGACGTGAGATACTCCAGCTCTGACTATCAGAGGCACTGCTGCCAACAGTCTTTTCCGTGTCTTTCGCTGTATAGCACACTCATTTCCATTAATGTGTGTACGGGAGCAGGACTGATTGGCTATGTCTTATTTTTAGCTTTAGCAGATATTACTGCAGCTTTTCAAAATGGTGTACAGGGTTTTCTCCCACAGCAGAATAAATTTCCAGCCCCTTTCTCATCTTTGCCAAAATTTGACATTGATGACCATGACTGGCTTTCTTCCTTTTCTTTCTTTCCTGCTGATTATTATCCTATACATGTGAAGTATCTCTTCTGGATGTCATTTTCCTTATTGAAATTGCTCACCTTTTCATATTCTTGCTGGCCATCTGTGTATCTTTTGTCATCATTATCCCCACCCCCAATGAGATGGAGCCAAATGGAAGATAATGAAGTCGTGGGGGTACTGCCCTAAGAAAAGATTAATGCTGGTCTTCTGGAATGGATTGTTTTTTTATGAGAATGAGTTTTTATAAAAAAGGGGAAATCGGCTTCTCACAACTTCTCTCTTTCTGTCTGCAAAGTGAATACCACTGGATTGTATTCCCACCATTTTGTCATCCACTGTGAAACCTTTACCAGGCCTGAGAACAAGTCAACACTATGTTGATTCTAGATATGTCGAATATCTAGAATGCTGACCTTAATGAAACTCTTTCTTTAACAAATTACCCAGTCCCAGGCATTTTGTTGTAGGAATGGAAAAATGGATTAATTCAATGACATGTATAAGTATTCCACATGGCAATACTTTGCCTAATGAAGCCCCTTTTGTGGGATGAATTGTAGATACCACATGAAAATCAAAACAAAATGAAAACTCTTCCGAGTCAAGATGGTAGAAGATACCTCTAATTCCAGTTCTTGGCAAGTGGAGGTAGGAGATTTAAATATGAAGCCAGCCTGGTCTACACAGTGAGCTGAAGGCTAGCCCAGGTTATATAGTGAGACCCTATGTCAGCCTGCACTCCAAAAATAAAAAGCAACCATTCTAATCCCCTTCTGGTACAAAAGTGAAATTTCATGTTTTTTTGTTTCCAGCAGGACTCTGAGAGAGTAATGATAATCACTGGCCCAAACATGGGTGGGAAGAGCTCCTACATAAAGCAGGTTGCCCTGGTTGCTATCATGGCTCAGATCGGTTCCTACGTTCCTGCAGAGGAAGCAACGATTGGGATCGTGGATGCTGTTTTCACAAGGTAAAGCATTCATTCTCTTTGAATGTGTCTCTTAGTGTAAGCCTGGGCCACATTATCACACCTCTCTTTTTACGTACATGTACATGTTTGGATGAGTGGGTTTGTACTTAAAACTCAGGGCTCAGGGACATATATCATTTGTCATCTCAGATGTCAACATGGAAGAGGCCTAGGGTGTCCTTTTTCTGCAGCAAGTTTTTTTTTTCCAAGTTTTTTTAAATGAGTCCTTTAAACAAAATCTTAGAGAGGAAATTAGTATCTACACTCAGACTTAGCTAAAAGGCTCTGAAGAAAAAAATCATTTAAATGGAGAAAAGAGGTTATGGTGCCCTCCAGCATGGGAAGCAGAAACCCAACCCTCCCCATTGTTGAGGTGGAAGTACCAAGCAAGATTGTGTAATTTACATTTATTTCTGCTCTCAAACATTACATGTAACTGGCCAGGGCTTACTAACGTCAATATGTAAACTTAATTTCATGCTTTATTAACAATATGAATAGACTATCCTAGTTTTACTAAAAGGAATTTATGCTTGATCTGTTACATATCTCATGATTTGTCAGTTCCTGAATGGTCTGTATCTCTTGTGCTATAACATTTAAGTAAACAATATACGTAAACATAACACTATATAATAACCACGCTCTCTATGTAGTGTGTCTATTACTGTCCAACTTCATAGTTAGACACTTGACCCTGAATCATACCAGAATTTAGCCCATCACCAATATTAATGAACTTGGGCAGATACTGAAATACCTGGAAATCTGCACATTGAAACAGTCTTTCTTTTGACTTTTGAAGGTCTCACTAAAGGATGGATTCTCTAGTCAAGGGAGAAAGCAAGGGCTTCAGACACAGTGGCATGTTCAGGCATCATGTTAATGGCACAATGAGAGAAGGAACTGTAGGAGGCCCTCCAGGAGAGCCTGAAGTAAATCAGGTCTCAGTGAGAGATGCATACAGTGTTGGAGGTGAGATGAGTTGTCAGGGATAACAGTGGTATGTACATCTGGTATGGACAGTTTGCTACTGCTGAAACAGAACACTACAGTCTGGAGGTGAGAGAGGAGAGAGTGGGAGGGATGGGAGGAGGGAGGGAGGGAAGATGTGTGTATGTACACAAGCATATGGAAGCCAGAGGTCAACATGGATGTTCTTCCAGAATCAGGAGCTGTCCATCTTGTTTCTTTGAGACAGGATCTTTCAGTGGGACCTGGGGTTCGCTAACTAAGCTAAGCTGACTGACCAGCAAGTCCCAAGATGCTGACTGGCTAACTCCCAAGTGCTGGGGCTACAGGCTTGTACCATTATGCCTAGCTTTTTCTTTATGGAGTCTTAGGGGGCAAGAGAGACAGTCAGTGGTGCTGAAAGACAGCAAGATGGAGGCTGAAAACTCCCTTCTGTTCCTAGCAGAGCAGCATCACTAGCAACACTAGAGGTGCCAGGCCCACACTCCAGTGAGTGGGGCTGTGGAGTGAGTCCGCAGTGAGGTGCCGTTGGAGAAGAGTGGCCAAGAAGAGGATGCCAGAGGCCTAAGGAGGGACTGGTTGGTTCTATTTTTGTTTGTGAGTGTAGATTTGCACATGTTTTAGTGGTTTTCAGAAGAGAGATTATGTCCAACTATCTATAATCCTAACAAAACAATTCATGAATGTATTGATCACTTTGGGAGGTTGTTGGAATGAGTCACATGATACCTAAACCAAAAATAATGTTGAATTACTTTGGAGAAAAATGAAGTAACTCTCTTGACTTGAGGGGAAGTTTTTCTTACTGAAACTCTGTGACCTATTAGCAAGAAAGGATAATGTGGATCACAGCATCGTCCTTAAGGTACCTAGGGATCTAGGTCATAGTCCAACATCTGGTACAGGGTGGAAACACAGGCTATGATGTCTTCTGGCCCAAACACCAAACCTAAATCCATTCAGATCTTTAGCTTCTGTCCCCAGGTTACAGGAGGAACACAGACGCAGGAATCTTTTAAGCACACGGGGATTCTGTGAGCAGAATCTCGACAAGGGAAGCAGTGGAATAAATGACGGGTGTCCAGACTGGATAACTAATAAACATTGGAGGCCTGTTCGGCTCAGCCATTTGATTGTAAAGTGAGAGGTGGACTGTGACAACTATCTAATGGTATACTGGAATGTAAGGGAAACAAAAACGTCCTTGTTACGACATCCAGCCTGTTGTGGTCTGTTCATCCGGTGCCTTTCTCTACATTTGCTGTGGAGACGTTTCTTGAAATAGTAACTAACAACATTTGGTATAGTTTTAAATTTTATGAGAACTGTACCATACTCATCTATGAGTGGCTTTCTCCCCTTGTTATATTTATAAATGCAACTGTGTGGGTATATATGCTACTATACCAGTTACTATGCTGTGTTGTATACTTGTGCCGCATGCTCCTTGGCAGGCAGTTAGCGTGATTTCAATTTCTTATAGATGTAAACAGTATTGGTACTTGTGTTTCTTGAGCACTGGGGCCTAACCTCTGGCTCACAAGCCCCAGTGGCCTGAGCTCAACCAACCATCCCAATACAACAGCAAAAGGTAGAGGAAGGAGAGAAGCAGATAAAGGGCTCTGTGATCCCCAAGTCCGTCCTCAGCATACAGACATGAGCGTAGGTTTAAAAAGAAGACAGGTTGAGACAAGGGGAAGGTTTGCATGATTAGGTTTGAAGGATTGGTCATAGTGTGGTCTAGGTCGCAGGTGATGATTGCCTCTGCTCTGCACTTTGGCCTCTGTGTCATAAGTCATTGCTGTGATAGCTTCCCTGGAGCCTCCTGTCACTTGATGGGGAGTGTCAGTTGCTTAGATACAGAATGCAGTCAGAGACGCCAGGCTTTCATCCTGCTTACCTTATGAGGCCAATGATGAATTGATGTCTTTGAGCAAAAGTAGCTTCTGGGTGCCCATGACACTGACTTACACATCATGTGCTGTGCAGAAGTGTTTTCCCCTTCGAGTCTACACTGAGGAGTAGAATTGTTCAGTTGTAAAGAACGTCATCTTTCAAGTTCTCCAATGAGGCCATGCCAGTTAGGAGCAGTGTGTGAAGTTTGTCCTCATGTTTAATGCTGAATTAGAACAAGAAATACCCATCTGGTGCATTTCTCTGTGCCCTCCAGACTGCTGGAGGAACGTGTTCATTTCTATTATTTAGTGTCCCTTATATGAAGTACCATCATCTGGTAGATTTTTGTTGTTTTTGATGCTGGGGAGATTTAGTCCCTTCCCCCAAGTACACACTGTGCTTACTTACAAAAACCTTTGGAGAATGCCCTGTCCTCCCTCACGTCTGCCAGTCTTCCATTATAATCCAATGGCTGCTTCCTCTTCATCCTTTTTGGTTGGCTGCCCAGACAGCAGAATCTAAATTGAAGGATCATGTGTTGAATCAAGTTTGCTCTGATACAGGATGGGTTCTCTACTGTGATTCGTAACTAGCTACGTGTTTAAAATGCTGCTCTCTATCTAAGCCCAGTCTTTATGATTTCTAACCGGAATCTCTGAGATGGTACCTAAGCACTGACATTTTAAAAGTTCATGTCAGAACAGCCTCAAATTAGAGAATTACGTGGTTGTAATCTTTATTTAATATGCATTGCAATTCTTCCAGTAAAAGTGATTATTCAAATTACATCATTGTTACTCAAAAATCCTTTTTGTATCCATTGAGAAATAGACTGTAGCTAAACTGAGTGAAATGTTTGCATAAGATTTGGCTCCAGACTTTAAGCTGCTTGTTTTTGTGTTTTATTGGACATCTGGAACATTGGGCTTAAATTCGTGTGGTCCATAGTTACCAATGGCATGTCTGCTGTGGCTCGTGCAGTATGCCATAGGGAGGAGACGGAGGGAAAACGGCAGTACACTGATGTTGGGCATCTTTTCTCTTGACTATTATAAGGCCACATGAATGCAGTCCTGAGTCATCAGCAGATCTTCTTTTTAAGTAATCTTTTGACCAACATCTTTATTTGGTTCTAAGTGATGTATTTAAATCAGTATGTTAGGATGTGTGTGCTCATCAGTGAGATGCCTGTTCCCAAGCATCTAGGCCATCACTGTGGTCAGAGCTATTGCTTGTCTTCCTGATATATGAGTACTAGTATAAGCTTTATTCAGTTCAGATTAGGTAATTAAGTTTGAGAAAAGCAGTGAGTTATTAGTGTGGTTAGAAAGTCATTTGAGAAAAGCAAAACAGTTGTCCTCTCCTCTCAACATTGTTTCTGTTTATGCCAATAAAATGTTTATGGATGGAGCTGTTTACAGTAACTCGTCCCTAGTGAATAATGTGATGGTGTGCTGCCCACATCTCCCCCTGTGGTACCTAGTGCTGGGAGGACCCATATTCAGGATGGCATGGGGTGTATGTCTTGAGACAGAGTTAAAAGGTAATGGACGCTCAGTGCTTAATAGTATTTCATATGTTTGCTTTGAGCAGAGAGCCAATTTGTTCTTCCAGTTTAGTTTGACTCTGCAAACACTGGACACAAACTGAAGAATGCACAGAATAGAATGCATCCTTCATGGGCAGAAAGAAAGCATCTCTGATGTGTGCATCTTCTCCTTAGTTCTCAGTGCCCACACTAAAGACCATATGATAGAAGGTGTTTAACTAAAGGAGCAAATCCCTCTTTCTTTAGTGGCTTCAGGAATCTTGCCTCAGGAAGGTCTCTGGTGTGTTTAGTTGTCTAGCAAACATGAGATCCCTCACTGCTCCCTTTTTGTGGGAAATGTGAATTTAATACATTTACTTGAATCAAAGTCTCGTGATGTGGGTCCAGATGGATCCCCCGCCTGTAGTTCCCTGAAGATACTATGTTCAGGAGGGTGTGATGGAGAGGAACTTAAACTCTGTTTTAGTTTTGTTTTGTTTAAAAGAAAAAGGTTTTATAACTTAGCTGAGGTAGTTTTAAGTTCACAGAAAACTAAGAAAAAAGGATAGATAACTTCCAGAGGTTCCTGCCTTGTGTGTGCAGAGTCTGCCCTAGTGTCAGTGTCCCCTAGCAGAGGGCTCCAACAGACGGAGCTACCTTGCTGCAGCATCATCGGCCAGAGTTCATGGTTTCCATGAAGACTCATTTTGGTTTGGACAGAGTCACCTTCCTGAAGATCCTCTGTGCCCTGTTTATTCGTCCTTCCCTCTCCTCAGCTGCTGGTTCTTGTGGATCGTTTTCCTCTACGTCTACAGTTTTGTCCTTTCTTGGAGTATCTTGTGAGTCCCTCTTGCCCCATAGTCTTCCTTCTCTTGATAATCCACACTGAAGCTTCCTCTGGGCTTTCTAGGGCTTGACAGTTGGTTTCTTTTCCATATTGGATGATGCTCCATTCTCTAGATTACCACAGTGTATATTTGCTTACCATTTCCACACTAAAAGACATCTGAATTGCTTCTGAGATTCAAAAATTATGAATAAAAGTTTCTAAAAACAAAACATCCATGTGTGGGTCTTTACGTGGACATATGTTTTTAACTTCTTTGGTAGAAAGCATACCTAATCAGCCCTGTGGCATTTGCATGTGCATTTTGTTTACATATAGTGTTTGCCTCATATGTACAAAGCCCTGGGTTTGATCCCTACTGCTTCAAGGGACAAACAAAACTAAAACTAACAAATCTTTGGGGTTATTATTATTATCCTTTTATCTGAAATACATTCAGTTGTTTGTCATTTTTTCGTGTATTTCATGGTCTCACAGTGTAGCCCCAAGCTGGCTTAAAGCTCACCATCTTCCTGCCTCAGCCTTTCAAATGCACAGACCTCTCAATCTGCAGAATTGTGTTACCACACCTGGCCACACTTGTTACTGGTTGTGAACTGAGAACTTGTAACTAACTATACAAGGTCATTGGGTACAAATAATATTCTGACTTAGGAGTATAGCATGTAATAATGGTACAGTATGATAATAATTGACTTGGCGTGACTTAAAGTACTTGATGTTTTTTGTGGTGGGAATATTTCACTTTCATTCCCTCAGCACTTTTGAAAGGCACATCAGTCTGTGCTCACTACACTGGGCAATGGAATGCTAAGGAACATCCTTGTTTCTTGTTTAAGATCCTGTGCCCTATGACTGTTACTTACCCAGTAGTTCCATACTTTAACCTCGGTACCCTTCCTTCCACCCCACAGCCTCTGTGACCCCATCCTTCCACCCCACAGCCTCTGTGACCCCATCCTTCCACACCCCGCCTCTGTGACCCCATCCTTCCACCCCACAGCCTCTGTGACCCCCTTCCTTCCACACCCAGCCTCTGTGACCCCATCCTTCCACACCCAGCCTCTGTGACCCCATCCTTCCACACCCAGCCTCTGTGACCCCATCCTTCCACACCCAGCCTCTGTGACCCCATCCTTCCACCCCACAGCCTCTGTGACCCCCTTCCTTCCACACCCAGCCTCTGTGACCCCATCCTTCCACACCCAGCCTCTGTGACCCCATCCTTCCACACCCAGCCTCTGTGACCCCATCCTTCCACACCCAGCCTCTGTGACCCCATCCTTCCACACCCAGCCTCTGTGACCCCATCCTTCCACAACCAGCCTCTGTGACCCCATCCTTCCACTCTTCAGCTGCTGTGACCCCTTCCTTCCACACCCAGCCTCTGTGACCCCCTTCCTTCCACACCCAGCCTCTGTGACCCCATCCTTCCACTCTTCAGCTGCTGTGACCCCTTCCTTCCATACCCAGCCTCTGTGACCCCCATCCTTCCACACTTCAGCTGCTGTGACCCCATCCTTCCACACCCAGCCTCTGTGACCCCATCCTTCCACACCCAGCCTCTGTGACCCCATCCTTCCACCCCACAGCCTCTGTGACCCCATCTTTCCACCCCACAGCCTCTGTGACCCCATCCTTCCACCCACAGCCTCTGTGACCCCATCCTTCCACACCCAGCCTCTGTGACCCCATCCTTCCACACCCAGCCTCTGTGACCCCATCCTTCCACACCCAGCCTCTGTGACCCCCTTCCTTCCACACCCAGCCTCTGTGACCCCATCCTTCCACACTTCAGCTGCTGTGACCCCTTCCTTCCACACCCAGCCTCTGTGACCCCCATCCTTCCACACTTCAGCTGCTGTGACCCCATCCTTCCACACCCAGCCTCTGTGACCCCATCCTTCCACACCCAGCCTCTGTGACCCCATCCTTCCACACCCAGCCTCTGTGACCCCATCCTTCCACACCCAGCCTCTGTGACCCCATTCTATCCACACCCCGCCTCTGTGACCCCATCCTTCTACCCCACAGCTTCTGTGACCCCTTCCTTCCACACCCAGCCTCTGTGACCCCATTCTGTCCACACCCAGCCTTTGTGACCGCATCAGTAAGATGGGAAGTTTTCTTACCTGTCTCATTCTTGATTTTTTAAGGTACCTGATGTCAAAGGATCTTGTTGTAAGACAAGAAACTAATGTTTTATTTGAGAATTTAATATTTAAGCCCCAAGCATTTCCTTGCAAAAGCCCAGGCATTGTGATCTGGAGAGAGGGCATTCCATTTTCTGTCACTGAGAAAACATGTAGCACACTAACTCAAAATATCAAGATCTCATTAAAAATAATCTCTCAAAATCTCCTGGAAGTGTTCTTGATTGTAGAAACTGGTTCAAAGAAGTAATCATTTCTTTTCTCCAGTTAGTTTCTGTCGCTGTGTTGACCTATATACGGGTTATGGGATGGGAGGGGGGATTAGGAAGATTAGTCAGCTGCCACTCCTAAAAATATCGGTTGATTTGGTCTTAATCACATAACTGTAGCCTCTGTCTGAGAAGAAAGCTAAAGAATGCAATTTCCATTTTTACTACAGTTGAACATAAACCAGACAAACGTGCTAACATTTGTTCTAGAATTCCCTAAATCTCCAATACCTTTTAACATCTGAAGAACTTGAGAATCGTTCAGTATTCATCTTTTTGATTTAATATGAAATTACAAGCTCTTGATTATTTTCTACACATCCTACTTTGCTGCAAGAAGTTATTTTAGGCAAAAAAAAAAATGACTAAGATATGAGATGGTAAGAGACCATGGTTGACGAAAGGCTCTTGGTCTAGGACAAAGATTGAAATGGAGGATTCCCTCAGATCTGCTGATTGCATTCAGCCAAACTCAAATACATAGACATGGTGGTCATGAAGGAGAGCTAACAACAAATCCCTTTGTCAGAAAACACTTTCCATGTGACTTGAGGCATCAGTGGCTGGGTAATGAGCCTTCTTTTCCCTCAGTGTCTGCTCAGCTTCTCTAGAAAAGCAGATTTGTGATTGGACTTGGACCAGCTCCTTTTAGACCATTCTATGGGAAACAGGCTGACTTTGCTTATAGAAAAGTTAAAAGAAACTAAACTAAAAAGATATTTGCAACCACTAACTAGCCTAATAGTAAAAGCATAGTAAAATTCAATCCAAGCATTCCTGAAATCATGTCCGGCTTTCTTAAGGACAGAAACGTTACCATGTTGTGAAGTACTCAGGTTGGCTCAAAACCCTCTCACCCTGAGTAGAAAAGCTTGTGTTTGCCTCTTGCCTGACATCGGCCAGCCTGCTGATAGTGACCTGAGGACAGTGGCCTGCCTTCTCCGTGTCTTCCTTCATCTGTGAAAGAGAACTGTGAAACAGAGACCAGAACGTGTCCAGAACGTGCTCTGACGAGGCAAGTTCTTCCTGTCTAAGGAGAGGAACTACCGACAAGAGCAGTTTCCTGTTCTCTATAGGAAGCATAGGCCGAGAAAAAAGCAGCAGTGGAGAAAGGTGAGCAGCCTGTGGGTGCAGCCCTTTGTTGCTGTTTATCGCTGTCCAAGTCAGGCAGTCCTGAAGGGAAGATAGAAGGGGGACAAACGGTTTTGATAAAAAGTAACTTAAGAAGCAGTCTGGGCTATGGTTGGGATTTCCAGAAGCATCCACAGCCATGATGGTCCTTAGGGACACAGTCTAACACAGGGTAAGGTGGAGAATCTCCACAGCCTAACGTGGGTAAGGAGGAGAGCTCTGAAGAGATCAGCAGGGAACTTCAAGTAAGCAAGAGTAGGCAGTAGAATTCTACAAATTAGTCTCCATTGGATGGGTTTAATTTTGCCTCCTATAACTTAGTATAGGACAACATTTTTTACATTAATTGGGTCATTGTAAAAAATTAAAATTTAAGATGTAGTTTTTAACTGAGTGGAAAATATAGATATTGTTGAAACTGGATGCCAAACTTTATTACCAGCTCTCATATATAATAAGCTTTAAAATTACCTCTGATAGTCATCGAAAGTCTTTAGCCTTTCATGTTTCCTACAGTTACTTACAGTTCATTTTTTGAATAACTCAATAATGTACAAGAACCTTAATATTTATGGTAACATAAGAATATAACATTAAATCCTTTTGTTTCTTGTAACATTTTCCACAGATGACCAATCTACTCCTACTCAGAGTAGTGATTTGTCCAGGTTAAAGCAGCAGTGCTCTGGAGTTTAGGTTTGGAACTAATGTAGTGGGCTTCATGCTGTATTCGTGTAAAACCCTGTTCATAAAACTGTGGACTTGAGATCAAGCCTTAGAGGGCTTTGCTTGGTTTGGTTTGGTTTGGTTTTACAGAGTGACTCTCCTGTTTAAGGATGAGGAAATTTCGCTCACACGGAAGTTAGCCAACTTGTTAAAGGTGATTCAGTTCTGAGTGGCAGCCAGAGCAATGGCACTGTTCTCTTTATTTGGGTTTGTGCTTTTTCTGTACCTAGCTGTGTGGAAGTGTGTCTGTGTGTCTTTGTGTGTCTGTGTGTGCCTGTTTGTGTGACTCTGTGTGTGTGTGTATGTGTGCCTGTTTATGTGACTCTCTGTGTATGTCTGTGTCTGTATATGTATGTTTGTTTGTGTGTGTATCTGTTTGTCTCTGAATGTCTGTGTCTGTGTTTGTGTATCGCTGTGTGTCTTTGTGTGTGTGTTGGTGCTAGGAATTGAACTTTGGGCCATAAACAAGCAAAGCAAGTGCAGTTCCCCAGCTCCCTGTTGCTTTAACTTTGAGATGCTAGGGTTGGTCTGTAACTCCTCCTCCGACTGCCTCAGCCTCCCTCAAAGGTCGGATTACAGAAATACACCGTCATGCCTACCTGCATAATTCATTAACAACATAATTTTAAACATTTTGCTGCATTTTACACTTGAAGCTCCTTAGCCAGATGACACCTGATTATTTTGATGTCAAGATATAGAGCAAAGTTCAGTGCCTTTGTCCTCAAACAAAAGCTGCAAAACTTGGAGGTGGGGCATGGTGGCTGAACATATGGTTAGCATCTGTAAGGCCCTGGTTAACCTAGATAACCAGACTAGTGGGGACGGGGGAAGAGGAGGAAGAAGATTCGTAAATGTCGTCTGATGAACTGTCTTCCTAAAAGACCTCATCAGTGCTTCCAAGTTAACACCACGCCAAGCTGACGGGCTGTTTCTGGTGCATGCACATAATGTGCCTTTGCTTTATGGAATTGGTGTCAGCAGATCCCTAAAGGCACCCCAATGAGGATGCGAGGATGCCTAGAATACTGTGGCCCACCATGCTGGAGCAGGATTCTTCCGTGTTTTAATCCACTGGAGTTGGCAAAGAAGGCTTCACTGCATGGCTTCTCTGTGGTGTTCATAGCAACTCCATCTTCATGCCAGGTGGTTTGAGAGATGCCCAAGGAGGAGAAAATAATCAGCAATGGTTCCATGCAGAGATGACTTAGACACACTCTGATAACCTGGGTTCTGTTCGAGTCATTTTTAATAAGAGTGACATACAGCACAATGCGTTTTATAATTGCAGAAGTAGTGGCCGTTGTGATAGGAACTACAGAGCAGTCACGGCAACTACAGACTGGCAGGGAGGGAAGGCTTCCTGAGCCTTGACTGCCTCCATCCACCTCCAGCCTTGATTGCCAGAAGCTGCCTTGGAGTAACTTCTCGGAAAGACTTACAACTCTAAGCTGAAGATTATCGGCTGTCCCTAGCAATGTCTGACATCTTGCTACAACATCTGAAGGGATTCTTTGTTAATTTCTGAACTTGTCTTCTCTCCCTCCAGTTTTGAAAACTCTACCTTGACAAAGTCTCTAGCCTTTCTGTTGCTCTAATTAATGATCTCTCGTGTAGTGTGGGGCTTTGGGCTAGCGAGGGGGTTGAGATGCATGTTAAAATTATATAAATTCTGCACACATGTAGAGCATAAATATACATGAGCATGTATATCAAATTCTGAGATATAGACTTGTCTGTTGAAGGGGAATCTTCTGAGCATCCGTATCCAAAATACTTCTTATTTCTTTCTGGCCTTTTTTATTTCCTCTCTCTCAATCACTATGATTTCTTATTCTTTTTCTTAAGTACCATTTTCTTTTTTTTTTTATCTGTTTCAAGTACTTTTCTTGTGTAGGCAACAGTCTCAAATAGCTTACTTTTTGTTGATATCTATTTTGTAAGTTTAGATAAAATAAACATGCAGATTTGAAGTCTCAAGGCCTTGTTCTTGCTCTGCCAACACTGCGGGCTGAAAGTCACAGTCTGAATTTCCTTTGTTCCCAAATGAGATTTTTCTTTGAAATATTTAGGATTTTCTTAAAATCCTGTCACAAGATTGCACCAAATGAAATCTAACCATAGCCAGTATTTAGCAGGACTACCTGCTTGAAGCGAGCTTTCTCTTGCCTTAGGGAGCTTCCTTCACCTGTTGACCTGTTGACCTGTTGACGTAGTTTCTCGTCTGCTCCTGTGCTCTGTGCTTATCTACACATCCGGGGTTTGGGCCACTTGTGTATTCTTTTAGTCCCTGGCTTGACTGTTTATATCCTTGGTGGTTTCTTTGGCTTCCTCTGCCAGGTTAATGTCATGGTCTTCCATGGCTTCTAGATTTTTTCCTGATCATGCTTTTATTTTTAGATTCCAGGGCTTCTGTGTTTTGCTGTTGTTTCTTTTTAATGAACTTAGATTTTAGGTTTTTCTTTTTCACTCTCACTTAGAATACCACAAGGTCTTATTGTTTTAACGATCGATGCTCAGGAAATTGTATTATTACCCATTTTCCCTCTGGTTTTCGTTAGCCCTTTTTTTCCCCCTCATTTTTCTTCACTGTGAACTCAACCCGTAAAAGTCTCACCCTTTCACAGTAGTAGCATGGTCTAGTGATCAAGCCTTTAACAGGTGGCCTTTGGGGAACATTGAAAATCCAAATTGTGACAGTAATCATTGCAAAATTAAGGTAAATCGCAGTATATGAATTTGAAAATGTGGCTGGACTGTTGCAAAGTTAGCAGCATTTCAGATGATGTGTTCTGTTTCTTGATTTTAACATGGATAAAATCGACAGCACTTTGTTTCAGATGTCACTGTTAGGACTTGAGCTGCACCCACCGTGGGCATCAGCTTTCATCTCCCTTGCTGTTCCCTGCTCCAGCCATGCTGCCTGTGACTCAGT
Source organism: Microtus pennsylvanicus (assembly GCF_037038515.1). Classification (NCBI taxonomy): domain Eukaryota; kingdom Metazoa; phylum Chordata; class Mammalia; order Rodentia; family Cricetidae; genus Microtus; species Microtus pennsylvanicus. Next base: position 58,551,961 of record NC_134584.1, read on the forward strand.
GTGGTGTGAATTTCCACAGGACTCCACTGCAAGTCCGGTGTGAAGTGTGTGCCTGGTTCGTGAACTAGGGCGTTTCACAAAGACAGCAGTTGCTGGCATTCCATGATGCCAACTATGAACTTAAAGCCCCACTTCTAGGTTTCGTAATTAGCAGCGTGATCTTATTCTATTACCCAGTTCTTCTTGCTCATCTTTTCAGGTCCTTTTACACTGAACAAATGCTTTCCCAAATAAATGTGGCATAGAATATTTCTGTCACCAGTGCTCTGGAGAAAGTTTCAGGGACCTATGGTTATATGAGTTAAGGAAGTTCCTGTGCTAGAGCCTTTTCTGAGACACGCATTGTACATCGCTGTATAGTCAAGGCTCCAGGAGATTGCTTAATCTCGAGGGCAGCCTCGAGAGTTAGGACGCTGACATCTAGGAGCTGCTTTGACATGGGAACCTCCATAAGCTGCTGCCCAAGACCCTTCAACACCTGTGAGTTATTTCTAGGACGACAGTTTTGTTGTGTGGAAATGAAGTATTCTGTATGTAGCTGTTTACCTTTTAATTAACCTGGGTTTTTCATTAGAAAATTCTGGAAACCTCCTTAATTGTACAAGTCCTATCACTAATAGATTTTTAAGCACAGTGGCACAGAGCAGTGTTATTTTGTCCTGGGAACACCAAGGTGTGGGTTTGGAATTTTGAGAACAAAAGCAGGTCAAACTGCCCACTTTTCCAGAGTTCTGTCTGTTTACCCTAGACCCTGTTGGAATAGTGAGTTTGGTGTTAAAGCATTCTTTATACTCAATGTACATTTTATTTAATATAATTTCAATTACTATTACACACACCATAAATTTATTGCTTACAAGACAGTACTTGGCTTCCTAGGAAGAAAACTTGGGAAAATCAAGGGTTTCCATCTTGCTTGTAGGATGGGTGCTGCAGACAACATATACAAAGGTCGGAGTACTTTTATGGAGGAACTGACAGACACAGCAGAGATAATCAGGAAAGCAACACCGCAGTCCCTGGTTATCCTGGACGAGCTGGGAAGAGGGACAAGCACGCATGACGGAATCGCCATCGCCTATGCCACACTGGAGTATTTTATCAGAGATGTAAGCATCCGCCACACCTTTAAAGGTTTGCTAACTAATAGTATTTTAAGTTGGCAGATTATAATAACATAGATTAAATATGAGATAATTGAATTAAGCTCATTGATAAGTCTGCCCCCTCACTTTTTGTGGTGAGACATCAAATCTGTTCTCCTGGTTACTGTATAACTGGTAATGCCTTTGCGTAATGCCTGCATGCCCTTTTTTCCTTTTGTATGTGTATGTGCAAGGGATGTGCGTGTTTGCGGGGTACACATGGGAACACATGTGTGTGGAAGCTAAAGGTCAGCCTTAGGTGTTGTTCCACAGAAGCTGCCACCTTCTCACCTGGGACCTAATAAACTAGCCTTGCGAGCCAGTGGGCTCCAGAGATGCTCCTGTCTCCACCTCCCCAGGAATGAGAATACATGTTCACACCACCACACCCAACCTTTTCCCTGTGTGCCTTTGTTACTGAATTAAATGGTCAGGAGAAGTTCTGGATTTTTTTCAAACATTTATTTAGATGACATAGATAATCACATGTTTCCTTTTTTTTTCCTTTAAAATAAACTACCCCCTGACAACACTGACTTCTTCCTGAGCAGCAGCATGGCTTAGCATCTCTGTGTTTAGCTTTTCTTTGATGTCTTTTCTTAGAGTTATATAGTTTTTGTTGGGTATGTTTTAAAATAGTTATAAGTTTCTACCCAAGTCTTTAATTTGAGTGGTGCTCATATAGCTGATACTTGGGTTTTCCTTTTAATTTCAAATTCTACGTTTTAATATCTGGTATGTTGGAAGGTGGTTGGCTTCTATGTTAACCACAGTGTTAATGCTTAAAAAATAAGGATACTTAAGAAAACATATGAATCATATTTTATGAGAATTTATTTCTTGTATATAAATTTCATTTCAGTCCTGTAGGAAATTGATTTTGTTCTTAAAAGATAGAATCTTAATATTTAGGGATGCTATCTACAACTAATTTTCAGATGGTTAGGGCTAAAGATGTAGCTCAGTAGCAGAGCATTTCCCTAGTATGTAAAAGCCCTCTGGGTTTATCCTTAGTACTGGAGGGGGGAAAGATGATCCAGGAAAGTGTGTTTGTGTGTGTGTGTGTGTGTGTGTGTGTGTGTGTGTGTGTGTGTGTGTGCGCGTGCGCCTGTCTGCCTGTATAGGCTGGAGGAAGGAAAGGAATGTGGCAAAATATTAACTGGTTGTCTAAATCAAGAGTATATGGTGGGCTTTTGTTCTTTTCTTGCAACTTTTGTGGAAATTTGGATTTTTAAAGTTGAGACGTTTTAATTGAAGCAACACTATATGTCTTACTGTTTTAGGTGAGGTCCTTAACCCTGTTTGTCACCCACTATCCACCAATTTGTGAACTAGAAAAATGTTACCCAGAGCAGGTGGGGAATTACCACATGGGATTCTTGGTCAATGAAGATGGAAGCAAGCAGGACTCAGGTATGCAATTCCTTATGGTAGCAACAAGGTGAATACTCTTGTCTTTCGGCTTGGTAACCCAAAGTTATATAGAAATATGAGTTCATTGCTTATTAACAATGCAAGCTGTGAGCATCTGTTATAAAGAACACTTGGGAAAATTTATTTGCTGTCAGCCTTGAGTCGTGTAGCAAGTGTGTTTGTCTGTTTGCTAACTCGAAGTCCCCCGTTCTCCCGCATCTGTTTCAATGGCAGCCCTTCTCCTGAGCAGGAGTTTCCCTCAGTTCTCATCCTAGGATAACAGTCACCTGCAGAGGCTTCTTAGTCACCTTTAAAATGGTCACCACCTCCCCCAAATCCTTTAACACTAATTACTACAGGTTATCCTAGAGTGGAGATGTGCTGTGTCTTAAAGGGGAAACTCAGGTAAAGTGCCTTGCCCGTGCCAGCCCCGTGGGTAGAAGATGCACATTTTCTGCCTCTGAGTCCTGCATTCCCGGCTTTTCCAGTACCGCTTCCCTGAGAAAGAAGTGATTAGCCAACAGGAGTAAGCGCAAGTGCCTAAGTAACCCACTAAGCTTTACCCCCCCCCCCAGTGGCAGTTATTTTTAAGCTACCAGCCTGTGGTGGTCTGCACAGTTGGTGTGCTGTAATGGAAAACCCATTATCCGCGACACTCCAAAGTCCAAATTAAATTGTGAAAAAGTAGTAAAGACAGAACTTAAAAGGAAACCAGGCAGATGGCCCAAATAAAACAGGGTACTGGACCTAAGATAGATGTGATGGTAAGCAGTCCCTGAGCCCTGAAAAACACATCGTAAATTCTCTCACGAAGAAGTTTTCCTTCTTATTAGTCTGCATCCTCTGCGACGGAAAATGGCTTGCAAACAAAGGAGAATTCTGCAGTGGGGAGGGCACGAGGAGCTGCCTCTAAGAGCTTGGGCGCTCACTGCCTACCAAGAACAGAATCCTGTCCCCTGGAGTGTCTGACATTTTATTATATTGATTTAAACTTTATCCGTGGACATAATTCTTAGAATTGAACGGTGCTGGGCCGCTGCTAACAAGCTTCCGTCCCTTCACTCCAGGCCCTTCCCACCCCAGGCTCGTGGCAGACTTGGTACTCTTTCCTCTGCATCCGTCATAATTCTGAATGAGATGCATAGTTCCCATTTCTTGGCACCTTATATTAGCGGTCTCATTGTGCTGGGACCTCAGCCTTCCCCTTCTGACCTCTCAACGTCATCCTTTATAGTGTGGTATGCCTGGCGTGTGCTTAGTGCTTTAGCTGTCTCTGCAGTGACAGAAGGGCCCACTCATCAGACAAGCACATTCTCTTTTGTTTGCACCTACTTCTGGGTTCTAAGAACTAAATCTGCTTCATTTTTAGTTTTGCATTTTGTCATTTGGTTTTAGTCTGTAGTTGAATTCTCCTTGGCCCTCTGAGAGCTTTGAAAATGGCCTCTCTACACATTGCCAACATAAGGGAACCTGTTCCCACTGGGTCCCTCCTGCTGGAGCTCTTTGTTTCTGCCCAGGCCTGTTGCACACCTGTTGTCCCGAGGCTGCCTTTGTGGTCCCCTAGGACTTTCCCTTCTAAGTGGTTGATTTCCAGTAACAAAGCGCTCGATCACTGGATCCAGCAGTAAGGTTGTCCAGTGTAGCGTCTCAATGCAGTCCCCAGCTCCTCCAGCAGTTTCCTGGTTCTCTTCCTGCCCCGCTGGCTCCATCCATAGGCCAGTGGGAAGGTGGCGGTAGCTCTTCCAGATATCACACACTGGTTGCTTGACAGTGTCCGGCGCTAGAAGAGGAGCTCACAACTAGGAGACTTTTCCACTGTTTGTTTATCTTACCTTTGGTGCTGGGTTTGAACCAGGCTTTGTTTATTCTGAGCATCCACTCTACCGCTGAGCTATGTCTCTGCTCCTTCTTGTAACTTATGTCTTAGGAGCTAGGCAACTTTTTTTTTTCAGTTGCCTTCTAGCATCTCAGGATGAGTCCAGTCTCATTTTCAGAAGTGAATTGCATGTAAGTGAGAATGGCAGAAATAACTTTGCCTCAAAATTAATCAGGATCCACTTTTAGAGCTGGGTGTGAGGAGATTGCCCTGATTAAATGGACAGGAAATCAATTCTTTTAATACAAAAGTTTTCTTAAAAGTGCAGTGGATTTTGGGTAGGCCACTATGAATATCAACGAAATGAGACAAAATGTTCAAGGCCTATGTTTCAAGGGGTGTGTGATAGCCAAAGAAATGGATCAGCACCCAGGAAAACTGCTGTAAAAGCTTAGACAAAACTGGGTATTGTATTGCCTGTCCATCCCCTGGTTCTTTGGAGGTGGAGCATGAAGGTCATCCTTAGCTACTTGGCTAGTTCAAGGCCAGCTTGGACTGCGTGAGACCCTGTGTCAAGGGGTAAGAAGACAGTGTCTAATTAGATCCATCTCTAAACTTCTATACATCTATTTAAAAGCAAGTTCAGAAGTGACTTGATCAGGGCCTGCGGAGCTAACTTGATAAATGTCCTTCTGCCAAGCCTGATGCTGAGTTCAATCTCTGAAGCCCACACTGTGAAAGTACAGAACTGATTGCCCTCTGTGCTACGTTTGCACTATTCCCCACAGCAAAATAAATAATTATAAAAGAAGTTGAAAATTGTTTGATCAGAACACATCTCTTTAACAACATTCCTGAGAAATTTGACCTCACCATAGATTTTCCTAATTTTCTTTACAGTAGAAACATGGATTATTATATTCATAGATTCTAACAGTGATTGGTTTTCAAAATACCCCCTAAGAAAAGGGTGTAGCTTGTGAGAGAAGAGCTCACTAAGAACCTTTGTGGTAAGGATATAGAAACAATGGGTTGTTTTTATTCCTCTCCTCCCACCTGCCTTCCTGCCTCCATATTCTGACACAGACATGCGCACATGCATACAGCCTACCAAGAAAGTACAGGCTTACCAACAAAAAGAAAGTTCTAGGTAGCTGTGGAGAGTGATCACGTTCTTGACCTTGAAGGCATGAAAGCAATCATAATGCCAAAGCGAAGAACAGCACACGGTGTTAGACTCAGCCACTGTCTGTGCTAGCATATGATAATAATGTGTTCAGGGTTCAGAGTAGTATAATATAGTATACAATTAAACTATAGTTTATAGCTGTAGTTAAAAGGATTGTAGAAGATATGCCCAAAGAAGAGAGGAGGCTGAGGTACAGGATCACGTGAACCAAAAGTTTGTGGTGACCCGGGCAATACAGTGAAGCCTGTCTTAAAAAAATGAAAGGACAAACAGAACCATCGTTACAGCCATCTCTACTGTTTATGTATAGCATATACATATCTATTTATCATATGTAGCTCAACATATGCTGTATATTATATGTAAGGGGAAAAAATAAGAACTCCTGGGAAACGTATCAGCAAGCCCATTTCTAAGACAGGAGCTGTGCTGCACACAGGCTGTCAGATACTGCTGGCCAGCACATGCTTGGACAGATGGGAGTACAAACAGATGAATGGATTTCGTCTTGTTAAGAAAGACCAGCACGGAAGCTAGATTAGCCTGGAAAGAGCCAGGACTATTTTTTGTCTTAGGGTTTGTATTTTTGATGGCTACTGCCGTTCACTTGCCTCTTTGTCTTGTGCTCATGAAAAGAGTAACGGAAAGCTATGGTATTGGCAGACTTGACTTCCTTGGTCTGCACTCACCACTCTTCCCCTTTCTTTGTCTCCTGCTGACATTTGGAGGCAGAAGGTATTCTTATTGCTTGCTAATAGACGTCTGCATTGTGGCGTTCTTGTCACCTCCTACTTGTAGCAAAAACACCCTAGGAAAGCTATTATTTGTCTGCTCCTGAACTCTTAGAGGAGGTGAATTCCATTGTCCCCTTCCACTGCTGTTCAGACTCTTGGCTTTCATCATCAGTAGCTGGTTATCAAGGCATACACACTTGACAAAGTAAAGGCTGTGAGCGAAGGCTCTCGGTGAATTTACAGCGTGCGCTAGGGTCACAGAAACCATCGAAGATCTGGCCATTTGGGATGGGACCAGGTGTGACTCAATACTGAGTTTTTGTTCTAAAGCTGCATGACCCTGCAGTGTTTTACATACGATGTATGTAGCTCTGTACCTGAGATTGCCCAGTTCTGAAAAGCTTCAAATTTGTGGGGGTGGGGGACAGAGTTTGGAGGCTGGGATGGTCCTTGGAATTTCCTCAACTGGGAATTAGAGGGCCAGGCCTTCATAGCCTTTATTATTATCACTATTAACCTACAGTAGTTTCTAAAAATGTTCCACAGCTTGCTATCACAATACATCAGTTTAAAATAAAAATTGTCTATCTTTCTTGTGTATCAGATACCTAGGGGAACTTGGCTGAGCACTTCTGAGAGTTTTGCCTGGAAGGCAGTCAGTTCATGCATCGGCCAGTGTAAACTTGCTTCCCACGCTGTATACAGGCCTCAGGTGTAGCCGCAGCTTGGTGCTGGCAAGCCATAGTCCTTCACTGACTACTGATGAGCGACAGGTTTACATAGGGACCTGTTTTCATGGCTGCTCGCTTTCCTCAGAGCAAGCAAGAAAGGGAGGTGCCCAGGATGAAGGATGAGTGTCCTCTGGTCTGCTCTCTGCAATGTCACGTTTCGTCCTTTAGAAGTGAGTCACCAGGCCCAGCCCACACTCAGGAGGAGGAAATAACACAGGACATGAACACTATGTGTGATGGGTTAGGCCAACAGCCTTCCTAACCCGTGGAGATAAACCTTTCTTCCCAAGGGCACCTGAGCAGCAGCATCCACTTAAGTATGCACAGCGCCCCTAGCCAGAGTTTCCCTGCTACTTGCACTGTGGGATCTATCATGGCCTACTGCACCTATGCCTGAACCATTCTCCGTTACTGCAGAAGTTCAGTCCAGATTTCACCATCACCCATTGTTCAAGGCTGTCTTAAGTGAGTCAAACCTCCTAAATGCATAAACGTTTTCAAAACTTTATCTTTTTCCTAAGTCAATAAAACAAGCAGCAAATAACTAGAACAAATGTGTTCAGATTGTGAGCTCTAACAGAGGCCAACTGTGGGGGCCGCTGTCGTCTTCAGTCATCAGCTGGACTTCCCTTGCAAACAGTCTTGATCGCTTCCCCCCCTCCCCCAATTTCACAGGTGACATGGAGCAGGAGCCGGACTCTGTCACTTTTCTCTATCAGATAACTAGAGGAACGGCAGCAAGGAGTTACGGACTGAACGTGGCTAAGCTAGCAGAGGTGCCTGGAGAAATCTTAAGGAAAGCCGCTCACAAGTCGAAAGAGCTGGAAGACTTGGTCAATCTGAGAAGGTTGGAATGGCCTTGGTTTGTTCTCTGTTTTGCTTCCTAGTGGAACTGCCCTGCTGTCCAAGGAAGAGGGCGGTTGTGTAAATGACCATGGGAACTGCTTTGGAGCTTGGGTTGAAGGCCCACTGTGGACCCTCTTCTGCAGGCTTTCCTTGTGGCCAGAGGAAAAGCGCCTTTGGGCAGAACTCAGATGAATTCAGCTGGTGGTTGTGTCAGCTCTTCATTAGGTGACAAACAATTTTTCTTGGTCTCTTTTTCTAAAGAATTGCCTCAGTGTGTGCCAAGCCCTTAGCTGCTGAGGGATTGGAGTTACTTTTAAGAGTTACTGGATCAGCGTCAGTCCTTGGGGCTGCACAGAACTTCTCTCCCCGTGCATCTGCAGTGACAAACAGCTTTAATTCTGCCACAGACTGATAAAAATGCCCCTATGGGTAAAGGAGTTTGCCACCAGTCCTGACAACCTGAATTTGATCCCTGGGACCCACGTGGTGGAGAGAGAGACACCCCCTCCCCAGAGTTGTCCTCTGACCACCACATGTACACTGGGCACATTCCCATCCCCTGAATAAGCAAACGTAATGAAGGAAACTGAAAGAATTTTGAGAGGACTGGGGCGTGGAGACCTGGCTCAGCAGTGAAGAGTCCTTGATGTTCCTCTAAGGGACCCAGGTTCAGTCCCAGCACCTCCAGCGGTGCTCACAGCCACCTGTAACTGCAGACCCAGGGGATCCAATGCTCTGGCCTCAGTGAGCACCTTCATAGGCATGGTGCTCATAAACTCAGTCAGACACACATCCATGCACATAAATAAAAGTAAAAAATTAATCTTGGGGTGGGGAGAATTCTGTCAGGAGAGGAGCGCAAACTGCATATAGCCATGCAGTCACGTGATCCACTTGTCACTTAGTTCTGATTGTGTGTGATGACTATAATCTGGCTTCTCTGTGCTCCCCTCACCTCCACCCTTTATGTGAACACTGCCCACCCTTGGTAGCTAGTTAGTGTGTGTAGGGAGTGTGTAGCCAGTTCTTGAGCTGCTCTTAGCATCCTCCTAGGCTATCCCTAGGGGCTACCACAAGGAAAGCACCCATGAGCAAACTGCAAGTTACAGCCCTTAGGAGCTGGCTTGAGTTCCCAGTGTCTTCTAGATCGCTTCTGCAGCATCACACCAGAAGCAAGGGCAATGGAATTAGTTTCAGCCTATTTCTGTTATGAGACAAATTAATATAAAAAATTTCCTGACAAGATTACAGATGGGAGCTCAAAGTCGAAACTTCAGCCTTCTGCAAAGTTCAAAGATCAATGTAATCTTTGTTGCCATCTGATCATCTTTTCCTGGAAGAAGTCAGAACAAGCCTCTACCTCTAAAGACTGTGCTGGGTGTGGTGGCATCCCCATTTAATCCCAGCATGCTGAAGGCAGAGGCTAGTGGATCTCTGTGAACTAGAGGTTAGCCTCGTTTACATAGTGAGCTCCAGGCTAGCCAGGGCTACACAATGAAATGCTGCCTCAAAGGGCACACACACAAACTGGCAATGAATTAGTTTAGACTTGTTACTACTGTAGCCTCTAAAGCTAAAGTGAGAAAATTAGAAAGTTCACAGATTATTGTAGACATTTGTTTCCCCAACTAATATGTGACGTTTTTAAATCTGCATATCTTGATAAGGTGAATGCGGACATTACATTAAGATGGGATATTTCAGATCTGGAGAGAGGTGGCTCAGCACTGGCCATTCTTTCAGAGGATCCAGGTTTGATTCCTAGCACCCACATAGCAGGTCACGACACAAGGGATCAGACCCTCTCTTCTGGCCTTTGTGGGTTTTAACCACACACGGTACATAAACATACATGCCAGCAAAACACTGATATATATATATATATATATATATATATATATATATATATATATGTGTGTGTGTGTGTGTGTGTGTGTGTGTGTGTGTGTGTGTGTGTGTGTATTTGTGTATATATATATATATATATATATATATATATATATATATATAATCCCCCTTAAATTTTTTTAAGATGGGCCATTTTGATTTTTATCAGGACACTGTACGCACTTTCCCTAACCATTAAGAGTTTTCCCATCAATTCTCTTGGTCAGCTCAAAAGAAAGCAAACTGCTTCTCGTGTGGTAGGTGTGGATAAGCTACAGCAGTTAAGGATTAATCGCATACTCACCACATACAGAAAGGATTCTGTAGAGTCACCTATAGCTTCCTGGGCACTGTGCCAACTGACTCACCCACACTGACACACTAATCCTCATGACAACCTGGGACCAGATCTCAGCAAGGAGCTGCTCCAGGGTCACCAAGCTCATTAGACGTGGGGCAGCAGTGGGAACTCCCAGACCTTAAGTCGCAAGCCGCATGACTGCTGTGCTGCTCATGGTTGGCTGGCGTTTTGCTCTGCTGTTTACCGGCTTTATTTTAGTAAGTCAGTTTCACTTTTATCCTGGAAATATTTTCTAGGAATATTTTGTCTTTGGACACAGATAAGGACCCCACCAGTCTCTGGCAGAGTCAAGAAGTCATAGGCCCCTCCCAGCAGGCAGGATTTTAGAAGGGCAGCAGGAAGACATTCTTGGGAATCAATAGCCTGGATCTTTGCTGCTGCTGTCATCCTTGAGCGGGGCGCACTGTCACAGCTTCCTGTCCACAGAGCCCTTTCTGTCCCCACCGAGTACCTTTCCATTGCTCCTATGAGACAGCCTCCTCCACTAATCCCATTTCCAAAATAACTAATACTTTATTTCTTCCCCCAGGAAAAGACTTAAGTATTTTGCAGACTTATGGATGGCCCGAGATGTAAAAGACCTCCACATGTGGACAGAGGAGCTGGAAGCAGAGGGAATACAGACTTCTCTCCCACATTAACGTGAAAACCACCTTCTTTGAGTAAACCGCAGAGGAGAACCTTCTGGTAGCAACCTGTCTTTGTGACGTGAACACACGTGATGAGCACCGTCTTCCTGCTGAGACAGAGTTCTTCCTCGGAAGGGAGAGCCCTCAGGCGCTCATCTTCCCGCCTTCCGAAGAACAAACACTTCAGATGTGAAAACTTCACTGGGTAATTAGAAATTTCCTAGACAGTAAGTTTCATGTGAAACCAGACACTTGTCAGTGAAGCCTAAAATGGCTGCCCCAGGGCTGCGGTCACAAGGCCAAGGAGTTTCGATTTCAGACAACTGGCAACAGGCTAGTCTGATAGGAATCCGCTTTTATGAGAACTACAGAATTTTATAATGCCTCTGTTTGTTCACCATTGACATAAACATTTTCATGAGAAGTAGAACCATGAAGCTTCTAGAAGCCAGAGCACAAGAAGGGAAAAGCCATATGAAATTTGAAGAGCTAAATGTTGTCATCATTTTAAACAGCTTAAAAGTTGTATAAAATCATTGTATCAGTCGTTTAAATAAAAACTGTGGAGTGAATGCTTGCTCAAAGTTGTGGTGTGACTTATTGAATTTTAATTTCCAGATACCAGTGGGGTTGCACTATGTAGCTCTGACTGGCATGGAACTCACTATGTAGATCAGGCTGACCATGAATTGACAGAAACCCACCTGCCTCTGCCTCCAGAGCTCTAGGATTTAAAGATGTGTGCTGCCACACCCAGTGGTTTTTATTTTCAACTGTGGAATGCCCTTGGGAGCTGACCTTGCTGTTCTGACTGCTTTGGTAAGTAGGATGGCCCGTGTCACATTAGAGCTGAACCTGGAGGGTTTTTGGATTCACAGCCACCCTATCACCCTGCAAGTGTCAAGGGATGGACACTCGGCTGTGCCCCTGGGTTTTTCCGCACTTACCATCTGGCTCCTCATGTTCCCGTGCTCTTTTTGTTTCTAATGTCATCCTGCATGAGGGTTCTTCTCTGCCTCCATTTACCATTCCTGCTCAGTGAAGTTCTTCCCCGTAGTCGATGGACATAGTTTTAATTCCTTCTTCTAGATTATTACCTACAGTGGCCACAACAGCGAGCCACACTGACGAAGAATGTGGTTTGTAGCTGAGTACTCCTGAATGGCTTTATTAATTGTGGTATTTGTCCACAGCACCGTTTTACCCATTTAGAGTGTGCCGATCAGCGGATGTCTCTTTCTCCGTAAACTTGTACAGCTCCACTGTTGTCGGTTTTAGAGTGTTCTCATCACCCCAAGTGGGGTCCTTGTATTCTCCCCAGAACCTCAGCACAAGACAACCCCTCATGTGTGTTCTGCCTCTGCAGATTTGCCTCTTCTGGGTACATCATCTAAATGACCTGTGTAACATGTGGTCTTGTGTGCCTGTTCTCTTTGGCTCAGCCCGCTGTTTTCAGACTTCATTCATTCCATGGCATGTACCAGGAAGTCGTTCCTTCTCACTGGTAGAGCTTTTAGCCTTCTGTTTCAGACCCAGGTTTTATTTAACCGTTCAGTGCATGCTGTACATTTGGATTATTCTGGCTGTTGGAATAGTTATTTATAGGAGCAGCTTTGTATGTGACAAAGCGTGGTTTGTTTCAGAATCCCCTGGTCTATGAACCAATGGTTCAATGGTCTCAATAGTTGCAAGTGACTTTTACATTTAGAATGATTTGTTCCATCTTCTCTCTGCTTTAAGACTTAGAAGAAAACATGGCATATTGTAGATCCCAATAAATATTATGAAAATAGAAAATAATATAAGTAAGAATGTTTTGAGTCAGAAACTTAATAAGAAGACTGTTTGTCATCAAGGTAGCAGTTCATGGATGACATGAGATCCTTACAGAAGTGATGTATGTTTTAAAATAAGACAAAGGATTTTTCATCTGACAGTTTGCCAAGTTGGAACTTGCGGAGGGGGTGTCACGGTGCTGATGAACCAGTGCCTAAGTGTGAATTCCTGAGAAATCTAGATTGAATCCAATATGGCCTGCCAGTTAATGCTGACCTTTGATGAGTCCCAAGATCAATTGTAATTACTGCTGTGCCGTGAATTATAAAAATGCTCCTTAGTGCTTCTCTCCGGGAGCCAGAGTGTATTAGTACCCTCATTGTTGCTCATGCGTGTGAGGACTGCTGGCTTTACTGACCCGGGAAAGTGGTACAGACAGGACTTTGTCAGAGAGATGAGCCCTCTGGCTTGCCTGGGACAGCCTGGCCTCCAGCAGCTTGGCTGGCACGTTTACTAAGCACCTCTGTAACTCTGAATTGCAAGCAGATTGTAAAGTTACCCTAGATATGGCCAGTGATTTGTGCCACAGTCATTGACATGACCAGTTTCAAATGCCATCTTTAAAAATCCATTTTTCTCTCACTGTGTGGACTCAAGTTCCTTACAAAAGGCTGTCGGTTGCTTTCACCTCTTCTGGATAGGATTGTGTGCTTAGAAAACTGCAAGTGTGCTCTTTGCTGCTGGGCTTCGCCACTTAATCCGTCTATAAAACTAAATCCCAAAGATAACTTGTCATCTGCCCCGTTTCCATGAAATCATGATGAAGAACATGCACCTACTTGATGTCGTGAGACACTTAACAAAGCTGTCGTCAGGCAGAAATAGATCAGCTTGGGAGAAGGAATTCTGTTCTCTGGTTGTTTTGTCCTTTATTCAAAAGCTTAGCTCCATGGGATAAAACTGAACTCTCTGATCATGACGAACAATGAGGGCTGATGAGAAGCCAAGGACAATGGCACGCAGTTTTGATCCTACGCAATCTGCTGGCTTGGTGGGAGCCTAGCCAGTTTGGATGTTCACCTTCCTAGATATGGACGGAGGGGGGAGGACCTAGGACTTACCACAGGGCAGGGAACCCTGACTGCTCTTTGGACTGGAGAGAGAGGGGGAGAGGAGTGGGGGGAAGGGGAGAGGGGTGGGAGGAGGGGGAGAAGAGTGGGAGGAGGGGGAGAAGAGTGGGAGGAGGGGGAGGGAAAGGGGAGGCTGGGAGGAGGTGGAAATTTGTTTTTTTTTCTTTATTCTTCTTTTATCAATAAAAAAAAAAACAAACAGAAAATCCAAACACATTATTTTCATAGACAAGAAACTACTTAATGTATTTGAGCTTAATATCTTGATTTTAAACTATAAATATAAAGAACTTGAAGTATGAAAAAAAAAAAAGCTTAGCTCCTCTTCACTGCCTTTGGTGATTTCATTCAAATCTCTCTCTCTCCCTCCCCCTCCCTCTCCATCTCTCTATCTCTCTCTTTCCCCCTCCTTCTCCTTCCTTTTATAGTTACAAGATTTTTTATTAATGATTTGCTCCTAGACAATTACATGTGTGTATATTATGAATTCTGATTTCTCTCCCTCACCTTCTCTTATATTTTGATCGCTTTCCCTCCCCATTTCCAGATCTTCCCAACCTCTACAACATTGTTTTTTTCCTCTCTTTTAAACAAACAAAACAAAATAACAAGAAGCACATATGATAAATGGAAATCATGATAAACAAGAAAAAGTAAGGACCTTACCCCGGTGAAGGGTTAAGTCAGCCCCCTTTAGAGGGCGGGGTTTGCCTCAGGCGAATGCCTGCCAATAAATGGTGCACGGATAAGGCAGCTCGCCCCTTTTTTCCTCCCTACCTGTACTACGCTGGAACTTTGGTTCTGTAAGTTTAACATTAAAGTGGTAAATATTCTTTGATATCTGCATTGCCTTTATTTTGTGCGGGTACACCCCGGTACTCCCCAAAAGCCCAAACAAAGCAAAATGAAAGAGTCTACAAAATTCCCGGGTTTGTTCTGTGTTGGCTAATAACTCCTGGGCATGAGGCCTGCCCCGAAGGGTGGTTAGTATATCCCCTCCTTGTCTGGCTTGAACCTGTACAGGTCTTAGTTTGCTGCCCCTCAGTGTGTCTCAGTCTTGTTATGTCTGGAAGACTGTTTCCTTGACATCATCCATCACCTCTGTCTCTCTCTGCCTCTTCTGCCACGTAGCTCTCTGAGCCATGAGGGAAGGAGTTTGATGAAGACATCCCGTTAGGGATTGAATGCGCCAAGGTTTCTCACTCTCTGCACACTGTCTCATGGGTTTCTGTGTGAGTCCCCATCTACTACAAGAAGACACTTTCCTACTGAAGGTTGAGCGAGGCACTGATCAGTGACCACTGAGTTAACCAGCATCTTCTCTGTGATCACGGGACTGCACTGGAGCTTGATGGATAGATCTGTAACCATACAGCCAGAGACAATGGCTCCATCTCTCCCAGCGTCTGTCAGTAGGTGATAATGGGGAGAGGTAGGGCCCTAAGAGCCCTTACCCCACCCATGACTGACAGTTGACAGGGCCAGTCTTGTGCAAGTGAGTGTAACTGCTGTGAACTCACGGTTTCGGTCACCATGTCATATCCAGAAGATGGCATTTGACAGGCCTTCTCCCTCTTTGGGCTCACACATTCCCTCTGCCCATCTTCTGTAATGTTTCCGGAGAGTATCGGAAGTACTGTGTACCATTCTCATCTTTTCTGCGTCCTACTTCATGAAGCCCGTGGGGTGTAGGATGAGTTCTACCTTCCGTGGGAGTTAGCTGAAGAAGATTTAGTGCAGTCTCACCCCACCCTGACTCTGAATCTGAGTGTTTGAGATTGGGAGACAGCATCTATCTCTCTGCCACCTTTTCACTTTCTCTCTCCTTTGCTTTTCTCATTCCCCCCTTCATAGTCCATGATGTATTCTGCAAGGAAACATGTGCATGTCGCTTCCCCAGCCCTCCCCAAGATTCTGCCTGAGCAGGTCTTGTGTGGAACCCAAGAAATATCATTTTTAATAGGTTATTTCTTAGGACAGTTTCAAATTTAGGGGAAATCGAGTAGAGGAGCCAAGTTTTTGTATCTTCCCTGCTCCACAGCCTCCTCTTCTTGAGTCTGGTTCCCCTCCCAGCACTGGTGTTGGCAATAACATCTCCCCACATAGTGTCATGCAAAACAGTTTAACAGCCCTAAAGGTCCACACTCTACCTGACTGCCCTCTCTCCCTCTCCTCAAACTCCTGGAGACCTCTGATCTTTTGTTGTCTTTGTAGTTTGCCATTTCCAAAATGCCGCATAGTTAGAATCAGAAAATGTAGCATTTTCAGACTGGCCTTTTTCTCTTAGTAATGTGCATTTGAGGTCCATCCTTGCCCTATAAATATATGCCAATAAAAATATGGTACAAGATTTTTCTATTCTTTTTTTGGTGTGACAACCCATTTCTTCTGGTGATGAGTAGTGTTCCATTGTCTAGCTCGGTTTATTCAGCTCCTGGAGGACATCTTGGCTGCCTCTAGGCTTTGAAAACTATGACTAACGGTGTTAGAAACATCCATATGTAGGTTTTTGTGTAGACGCAACTTCTAAACTCTACTGGGTGAATACTAGGGGTCAGATATCTGGATTGTGTGGTAAGGGTATATTTAGTTTTGCATGAAATGGCTAAATTATCCTCAAAAACAGCTGAGCCACTTTGCATGGGCACCAGCAATAAATGAGAATTCCCGTTAATAGCATTAAACATCTAAGTGTTCCAGACTCAGCCATTCAATAATGTATGTCTATGACATGTTAAATTGTCTTTCCTGATAACATATGATGGGGAACATCTTTTCTTATGTCTATGATTATTATTGTGTTGTTGAGTTTAGGCATTCCTTATGTATCTTAGCTAACAATCTTAGTTTTCTATTTCTGTGAAGAGACACCATGACCATGGACACTCTGTAAACTCTATAACTCTATATAGCTCTATTTAATTGGGTCTTGCTTACTGTTTCAGAGGTTTAGTCCATTGTCACCATAGCAGGGAATATGGAAGGGCACAGGCAGATGTGATGCTAGAGAAGTAGCTGAGAGTTCTAATCTGGATCTGCAGGTAGCAAGAAGAGATACTGGGTCTGGCTTGGGCTTTTGAACCTCAAAGCCCACCTACAGTGGCATACTTCTTCCAGCAAGTCCACACCTCCTTATCCCTCCCTTTATGGTGCCTAAGCATTCAAACATATGGGTCATTCTTTTTCAAACCACCACACAGTCCTTTATCATACATGCTTCTTGCAAACACTTCCTTCCCATCTGAGGCTTATTTCTCATTCTCTTGACAGAGCCTTTCACGGAGCAGGAATTAATTTTAATAAAGTCTAGCACTGATTATTTCACGGGTCCTGCCTTTGATAGATCGGAAAAGTTATTTCTGTGCTCAAAGTCATCTACATTTTCTGCTGTAGTTATCTTCGAAGGACTTCATAGTGTTAGCTTTTCCATAAGGTGTAAGGTTAGTATCCATCTAAATTCTTTGTTCTGTTCTTGTTAGGTTTATTTCTTTCATATGTATGAGCGTTTTGCCTGCCTGCCTGTATGTCTATGCAACACATATGTGCCTGACGCCCAAAGGGTCAGGAGAGGGTTCAGAGCCTTTGGAACCGGAGTTATGGTGGTTATGAGCCAATACATGGGTCCTGGGAACTGAATCCCGGTCCTCTGCAGGAGCAGCATCCTAACTGCTGAGCTATGTCACCAGCCCTGTTGAACTTTATTTTTCAGAGCATTTTAGTTTCACAGCAAAGCTGAGCAGAAACTACAGAGAGAACTCCTTATTCTTTAACTATTCAAATGATCCCTCTGCAGACTAAGAGTCACGGCTAGTGTGACCCAAGTGTCTTCCCACTCTCATCGCTCACTAGTACCGGCTTCTGTGAGTCACACCCTTTCATTCCTTTAAAGTTGGAAACTCTTAAGCAGAATATTAGGTGAAAGCAAATATTTAAAAGTTCATTCTCTGTGAGTGTCCATAAAGAGCATGTGTGCTGTCTCAAGTCATTCATAAATTGTCTGGTCCTTTATATTCTCAATATTAATAGCTTCCAATCAGTGTATGATATTGTCAGGAAAGACGGGGAGAATATTCCCAAGCCTAACTCAAGATCAGTAAGTCTTCCTTCACTAGAAGTACAAACACCGTGGACTCAAAGAGTCGCTGGCGGGGCCGGAATTAACTCACCCTTTGTAATCAATAGGCAAACTATTTATGTATAAATGATTGCCAATCAGCAATGAGTTAACCTGCACTGTAATGTTAGATTCTTCTAGAACAATTAATTGCTCCAATGTCGGTTACAAACTTTAACTGGAAGGAACAATTTGAAATTGATGACTTGTCTGAAAACAGATTTATAAACAGCAGGTGAGTGCAGGGAGTCAATTGTAAGACACCTGATTACATTCAGACAATCTGAGACCAGCTATGCAAACTGTTATATAAATGTCTAACTGTAGTTCAGACCTTGTTAAACCAAAACAGTCCCTTTGGTGGTAATTTGTTATAAACTCATTGATCCGTGTATAAGTGAATAATCTCAAACTTAGTTAATAATGATAGAATTGTCTAAGTTGCAAGAACAGACACTAGAGGATTCATTGAAATGAAAAACAAAATCAGCAGCTTTGTCTGGGCTTATGGGACAAGAAAGAAATGGAGTCCTTTTCTGCTTAGAGCCTAGCTCTACTTCTTGTCAGCCCATGGACAACAAACTTGTAATCCCTTCTGCTTTTTACAATTTCCCTGTTTATGATAATACAGTGTGGTAACGCTGTATTGGGTCAGTCTCTCTGTGTTACTCAGTGGGCAGGTATGGGCATGTGTGTGTTCTGCAGACATACACAGTGATTACTCTGTGGGTGGTATGGGCACGTGTGTGTTCTGCAGACGTACACAGTGATTACTCTGTGGGTGGTATGGGCACGTGTGTGTTCTGCAGACGTACACAGTGATTACTCTGTGTGTGGTATGGGCACGTGTGTGTTCTGCAGACGTACACAGTGATTACTCTGTGGGTGGTATGGGCACGTGTGTGTTCTGCAGACGTACACAGTGATTACTCTGTGTGTGGTATGGGCACGTGTGTGTTCTGCAGACGTGCACAGTGATTACTCTGTGTGTGGTATGGGCACGTGTGTGTTCTGCAGACGTACACAGTGATTACTCTGTGGGTGGTATGGGCACGTGTGTGTTCTGCAGACGTACACAGTGATTACTCTGTGGGTGGTATAGGCACGTGTGTGTTCTGCAGACATACACAGTGATTACTCTGTGGGTGGTATGGGCACGTGTGTGTTCTGCAGACGTACACAGTGATTACTCTGTGGGTGGTATAGGCACGTGTGTGTTCTGCAGACGTACACAGTGATTACTCTGTGGGTGGTATGGGCACGTGTGTGTGCTGCAGATGTGCACAGTGATTACTCTGTGGGTGGTATGGGCACGTGTGTGTTCTGCAGACGTACACAGTGATTACTCTGTGGGTGGTATAGGCACGTGTGTGTTCTGCAGACGTACACAGTGATTACTCTGTGGGTGGTATAGGCACGTGTGTGTTCTGCAGACGTACACAGTGATTACTCTGTGGGTGGTATAAGCACGTGTGTGCTACAGACGTGCACAGTGATTACTCTGTGGGTGGTATAAGCACATGTGTGCTACAGACGTACACAGTGATTACTCTGTGGGTGGTATAAGCACGTGTGTGTTCTGCAGACATGTACAGTGATTATTCTGTGGGCAGGTATGGGCACGTGTGTGTGCTACAGACGTGCACAATGATTACTCTGTGGGTGGTATGGGCACGTGTGTGTGCTGCAGATGTGCACAGTGATTACTCTGTGGGTGGTATGGGCACGTGTGTGTGCTACAGACGTACACAGTGATTACTCTGTTGGTGGTATGGACACGTGTGTGTGCTACAGATGTGCACATATGTATGGTGCATTCATGTACTGTGGTCATTCTGTGGGCGGGTATAGGTACTGCAGACATGCACAATGTATGTGCTGCAGACATGCCCATGCATGTGAAAGACTGGATCTAGAGTGCCATGGTTGGATTTCATGTGGGTTCTGCAGGTCCAAACTCCGATTCGATGCTGACCAGCTGAGTCATCTCCCCAGGCCATCCCTGTGTTTTGCTTTGTCTCCCGTTGGCTTTACATTCTCTTTCCCCCTCTGTCCTCATTCTCTCTTAAGTCACACTTACTACCTTCCTTCTGAGTGTGTGTGCCCACTGCAGATGTCATCATCCGATGGCCTTTGCCTATTGGAGAAGGTAATCTTGCATGATCAACTGAAGCTATGGTAATAGTAGAGCATTTATGTAGCATATTTAAGGGCTGGCTTTATTCCTTCCTGTCCCCAAATACCTACCTACAGTGGAAGACCCGAAAGGTTGTTCCAACTTGTGCATCTGGCTAGACTGTAGCCTTTGCTCTCTCAGCCATTCATCTAAGGAGCTCTATCTGCAGCAGCTGCTGCGCTTTCTAGAAGGGTCTATGAGCTTGGCAACAGCTCTGCACCAGGACAAGCGAGGCAGCGAATTTCAGGAAAACAGTTCATGCCATGAGGAGTTCGTCTAAGATTCAGCCTTCAAGAATTGCTTCATGTGTGTCAAAGTTCATGTCCTGAATCTTAAAATGGCTTACATATTCTGTTTTAAAATTCAGTAGCACCTGAAAGTTGAAGATTGTAAATAAACAGGAATCAATTTTTTTATTCGATACTAGGAAGTAAGAAGTATTGTCCCATCACCATAATATAAACTTAATAAAGTTAGAATTTTCCTGAACAATGAAGGCCTTTAAATGATGAGTCAGAGTCACTATCCAGATGCTTTCTGTATAGTACTCGGGGGAAGGAATAGAGTAGATACCATTGGCATAAAGGTGCTGGTGATAATAACAAATCTTCATGTCTTTTGAAAGGTTTTTATTATGGTGTGTGTGTGTGTGTGTGTGTGTGTGTGTGTGTCTTAGCTCTGGCATGCAATGGAGGTCAGATTAAACAGGCTGTCAGGGTAGTAGCAAGCACCCACTGAGCCATATTGCTGCCCCTTTCCATTTTTTCTTTATGTTAAAGGATGTAAGTTTTTATTGAGTAGTTATAAAAGCAAATCATAATGGAACACATCAAAGAAACTGTGCTTTTATTTTTAAATTACAAGTTTCTTTGCCCCATCACCACCCTGAAACGCATACCCAGCACTGTAGCAGGTGGATCTAGAGCCTCAGAATGTCGGGATAATGGAAGTCCTGTCACACGCCATCACGCCTTGCTTTTAAGTTGATCCCTAAGTTCTCGCATCTGGCAACTATGGGGATTCTGCCCCTTTCTGCGCCACAAAGGCTAGCCAGTAGGGCTGAAACATCCAGGTCAGTAACTGCTCTCCTCTGTGTTTTGTAACTCAGCTATGAGGTGTCTTTAGCAAGGTCTCCCCATCGAGTTCTGAAGAGTAATGGCAGTAGCTGTCACGTTAGGCACTGTGCTGGCTAGTTGCAGGTCTGCGTGACACAGCTAGAGTCATTTCAGAAGAGAGAACTTCCATTGAGAAAATGTTCCCAGAAGACTGGCTTGTGTGGGCAAGCCCACGGTGCATTTTCTTCACTGATGATTGCTGTGTCAGGGCCCACCTCACGGTGGGTAGTGCCATCCCTGAGCTGTTGGGCCTCAGTACTGTAAAAACGTGGCTGAGCAAGCCATGAGGAGCAAGTCAGCAAGCAGTACCCCTCCGTGACATGTGCTTCAGTTCCTGTCTTGATTTCTTTAATGATGGACCGTTAGCTGGAAGTGTAAGAAAAAAAAAATAAACCTTTCCTTCCTAAGTTGCTTTTTGGTAACGGTGTTTTTCATAGTAACAAAAAAAAAAAAAGTCCTTAAGACAGTTTCTGCAATAGTAGATTTCTCCATGGCCTTTTTCCTCTTTCTTTTTAGTAACAGTTCTTCATTCATCCTTTGGTAACTTCACATCATGCACCCCAATCCTGCTCAGTCCTTCATAGTTCCTCCAAATCCTCCCCTCACCCATGCAACATCTACCCCAAAGAACTCCTCTCAAAAAATTAAAAACAAAACAATATGCATACCAAAAACCCCCACCTCTCTCTGTTTCTCCAACACCTCCTGGTTCATGCTGTGTGTCACCCAGAATCCTTATGTCCTATCAGCCCCGCCCACAAGCTGTTCATCGCAAAGAGTTATTTGGTCTGGCTCAAGGTCCCTAGCACTGAATAGCCACCAATACTGGACCGTCACTGAAACTCCTCTCTGATATCATGTTGTTGCCCGGAATCAGAGCCATAGAGATCTTTCAGCTATTGTTCCGCAGGACCAGTCCCTTCGCTTGCTCCAGTGGGTCATAGATGGGATGGGGTTGATGTTAAGGTGGGCAAACCCAAAGCTCAGGATGTGGGTCAGAGCCACTAGGACACCCCCCCTCCAGCGAGGGGCAGAGCCAACTTTCCTGAGCCCATGCCCTCAGGGTCAGCTCTCCCTAATACGGGGGCCAGCTGCAGTCTCCAGCGAGGAGCAGGGGCTGCTATCCCTGGGCTAGTGGGGGACGGGCCCAGCTCAGCATGGCCCTTTGATTTCAACAGACAGTTTCTATGACCCCCTGTGGTTACACAGGCTTCAACACAGACCCCTGCTGCAGCAGGAATATGGACCTAGACATGGCCCTCGCAGCAGGAAGAGCCCAGACATTACCATAGTCCCGGTGGCACAGGCCACCCTCATCAGTATGACCCTGGTGACAGTAAGACCCTCGAATACCAACATGGTCTCTGGTAACTGGCCAGACCACGGGCCATCGGCACAGACCTCGGTGGTAAAGGAGCCATGGACATCAACTCAGACCCTGCCTTCTGCAGGTTCATGGACCCAGACATGGCCCTTAGCAGCAGCTTAGGCACACATGGCAGATCAGCATGTCCTCATACTGGCACAGCCTTCAGACACCAATATGGCCAAAGATTGTGGCCTAGACCCCAGGCATTCATGTGGTCTTTGGTGGCACCATGGGCCACTAACATCCACGTAGACTCCCTTTCTCTTTACCTCTCCACCTCTTCTTTGCTTTTATGCTTTCTTTCTCTTCCCCCCTCCCTCCTTCCTTCTGTCCTCTTCCTTCCTTCCTTCCTTTCATTTTTTTTTTTGTGTTTATTAAGACAGGGTTTCTCTGTGTAGTCCTAGCTATCTTGGAATTCTCTCTTACTTAGACCAGGCTAGCTAGCTAGCTCAAAGATCCACCTGTCTCTGCCTCCTGAGTGTTGGGACTAAAGGCACGCACCACCACCACTGACTCCATATGCATATTTCAGAAGACCTTCTATTGTTAGTTAGCCCTCCCCATGGTCTGTCCTCTGTGTTATCTTCCCATCCCCACCCGAATTAACTTCTCCTGTTCTCCTTTCCCCTGCATGCATTTCCCCCTGACATTTTCCAATGTCACTGCATTCTGTCTGCCCTTCCTTGAAAGATCCTTATGTCCCCATGGCCCTTTACAAGTTTTCTAACTTCTCTGGGCATTCCAAATGAAATGTACTTAAACATTCCAAAGCTAATGTCTGTATATGAGAGAAAACATTTGATGTTTCTCTTTTTGCATCTCCATCACTCACTCAGATGAATGTTTCCAGTTCTATTCACCAACTTGCAAATTTCAAATTTTCTTAACAGCTGAATTGTATTACATTGTGTTAGAAATGTATCAGATTTTTGTTATCTATTCACCAGCTGATGAACATCTAGGCTATCCCTGTTTCTTGGCTAGTATGGGTAGAACATGACAGAACATGGGTAAGGAAGTGTCTTTGTAGTAAGATACAGAGTCCTTTGGGTATATGCCCAAGAGTGCTGAAGCTGGATGATGTGGTAGACCTAGTTCTAACCCTTTGAGAAACCGCCACACTAATTTCCACTGTGGCGGCATCATTTTGCACCCCGCCAGCAATGAACTAGTGTTCTCCTTTCCCCGCGTCTACACCCTCACTGCTTGTCATTTATGGTTTGGATCTTGGCCATTCTCAACCGGTAAGATGAAGTCTCAAAGTTTTAACTTGCTTTTCCCTCATGGCTAAGGGTCTGAATCTTTCAAGATGTTTCTCAGCCATTCATAGTTGATGTTTTGTGAACTCTTTGTTTTGTTCCCTGCTGTGTTTTTTAACTGAATTGTTTGCTTTCTTGAGGTCTAGTTCTTCATATAGTGTAGACACTAGTCCTCTGTCAGATATATAGCTTGTATCTGTTCCTTAGGCTGCCTCTTTACTTGAATGATGCTTCCCTTTAGTTTCGTGTGGACCTTTTGTGGATGTAGGTCTTAGCTCCTGTGCTACAGAGGTTCTTCTCAAAGTCATTCAAGTGTTTGCCTGCCTTTCTCCTCTACTAGGATCAGATCTTCTGTTGAGGTCCTCTATCCTTTCGGAGTTAAGGTTTTTGCAGTGTAAGAGATAAGGATCTACTATGAGCAGCGCCTTTTGCTGAAAATGCTGTCTTTTCTCCAGTGTGTATTTTTTGGCTCTTTGTTAAAAACATGGCTGTTTTTTAGGATGAGCTTTCATGTAGCCAAGGCCATACTAATATTCTGGGTATTTCTTAATCAATTCAATTGATAGTACAAGTTAATCATCATCATCCCTGTTTGTTTTACCCATTGTCTCAGTAGCTCTGTTTAGATTGTAACTGAAATCATGGTTAAGTTTGATTTTCCATGTAACACCATAGAAGAGAATTTGGGATCAATTTTCCTAACCCTACACTTCTCCTTTCTCCATCTCATTTGTCTTCGCGTTGGCATATCCAGATATTTTTCTCTGTGTCTGATACCACAAGCTCTCTCTTTCTAAGTGTCATTTAACTTCAAATTTTTAGCTGTAGTGGTGTGTTCTTATGCTTCCTCTGTACATATTTTATGTTTAAGAGACATTGTGTTTATCTTCAGCTTTTCCATGTTAAAAGTTTTCCGAGAGTTCTTTATTGCTAGCTCTCATCTTCAACGGTATATTTTAGAAATGAATCATGATGGTTGTATTTCCTGAGTTCTGGAACACAAGAACCAGACTTTCTTTTGCCTTCACATATGAATGGAAGCATCTCAAACTTGGCTTCATTGGCTTGTTATGGGGTGTTGCTAAGGAGAAATGTGGGATCGGTCTGGTTTGTTTTCCTTTGTGATATCTTTCCTTTCACATTTATGGATATTATTTTCAGGTGCACAGTAGAGCCAGAGTTTGTTTCATTGATGCCATTCTGTTCACTTCTGTGAAAGATGTGAATATCATCTAACTTTGCTTTCATACTGAAAAGTTCTGCCTTACATTTAAGCGTAATGTTTTGTATTTTTCTCATTGAGAAAATTGTTACATGTTGACTCTGATGTCTGGTGGTGTTGGTGGTGATAGCTTCCATCTCGGTGACCTTGGCCATTGTATCCTTACCCTGCATTGCTGCTCTTTTCTCTGTTTGTTTTCTTTAGATCATTGGGTCACCCGGGACACCTTCACCTCTAAAACTCTAATTGTCAGGAAGAATTTTAAAGTGTGTGTTCTGCATTAATGTTTTCAACATATCGTGCATGAGTTTCACTAGGTTTTCTTCTTATTGTTGAGCTGGGAAGTTCCTCCTAGACTCACTGTCTGCCCCAGGGAGTACAGTGACTATTCCCTGGCCTGCTTCTTTCCTCATGTAGTCATTCAGTCTGCCCAGGGAGTGGTTGGGGAACAGAGATGTTGGGCAGCAGGAATCTACCCAGCCCACTTTAGCTATGTCTAAAGCACAGAACCACATGATTGCGTTCATTTCAGCCTCTGAGATGTTCTGTGGTGATGTGGAGGGGAGTAGAGTGAACACCCCAGGCTTCTCATGTGAACCCTATTTGGTTCTCAGGACATTGTGAGATGCTGTGGCTCCTGGGCCATTTGTTTAAGGTCTGATCTTGTTTCTTCTAGTTCAGTCATCTGTGCTCTGTCGTGATGCTTCTCTGCTCCTTATCTCCTGGGCTCCCTCTCTGGTTAGATCCAGATAGGGGAAAATAAAACTGATATGCCCAACAGATATCAATATGTGTGTGTGTGTGTGTGTGTGTGTGTGTGTGTGTGTGTGTGTGTACATGAAGTACAAAATATAAGGGGAAAAGGCAAAATCAACACACTGTTAAAAAACTTTGTTGGTGAAAGGTGGCTATGATGGCGTTCTGTCTCATGATACGATGTCAGCATGCACCTGAGCACATCCTCCACATGTTTTTATGCCTATTATATGCTTCATAGGAAGATTTGGTTTTGTTTTAAAAATGGGCTGAAAAAGCACCCTTCAAACTTGCTTTATCTTTAGGCTGTGAATAACAGTGAATTGCTCATACGGTGAAGCCTCACCAACCCAATGGAAGCACTGAAGAAAAGGCTGCCCCCTCTCCCTCCCTGCCCATGGCTGTGTCTTGCCTAAGATGAGATCACATGTATGTGAAATCTCATACCCTCTTTCCATACTTTGGTCTCCATTTCATTGTATGTAGTTTGCTGTTAAGAATCCATTCAATGAAATTGTGACTGCCCTGGTTTTACTGTGCATATTTTCTTCTCAAACTTGGCAGAGTGTATTATTCCTGTTTCGGATGGGGCGGGTGGAGAGATTCAGCTTATGTCTTTCCCATATTTCCTGGAATACACTTTTCCTCTTAAGAATTATGGATTTGGAACACATTTTCAACAAGCTGTTTTTAGCCCCTGGGTTTGGCATGAACTCTTTTAATATAAAATGTTGATTACTATTCCCACTGGTGAATTCTTTAAGATAACAAGTTCACATAGTTTCTGAAGGCAGTAAGAGTGGCTTCAATACTGAATCCTCTTTTTGTCCCTTGCTGTTTCTTGGTGACTGCCTGGCCTGGTAGAGGACAGCACCCAGAGTTTGTCTGTGTATTCAGCTAGTTTCTACAGGTCTGGACACCAGAGCATTTTTCTTGTTCAAGCTCTGAGATACACTCATTGTGAGGGCTGAGTCAAATGTGAAGTAGGCTATAAGATGTGGTGGCTCACACCCAGAGTTATGGTACTCAGGAGGTTGAAGCAGGAGGGTCATGAGTTCTAGGCCGCTTGCACACAGTGGCGAACTTTCAAATGTCAGTTTTAAAAGGCAGCACAGTCTACTTCTTCCAAAATGCAATAGTTTGCTCTAAATCTGCAGGACCCACATGGTGACAACTAGAGCCATAAACTACAGAAATCAAAAAAGTTCTAAATAAACGAAGAGGGCCATTCGCAGGTGAGAGAAATCTGTGGCATTAATATTTCGGATCTCCCAATGCTATCTTGTTGAAATATGGAGCGGTGGGCTGTGTCCCACCACCTGGCTAGCTTTACCCGAAATAATTACACGGAAACTGTATTCTTTTAAACACCACTTGGCCCATTTCTATCTAGCCTCTTCTAGGCTAGCTCTCGCACCTGGATTAGCCCATTTCTAATAATCTGCTGTAGCCCATGAGCTGGCTTACCAGGAATGATCTTAACCTGCATCTGCCTGGAGTGGGAGAACCATGGCGACTCCTCACTCAGCTTCTTTCTCCCAGAACTTCTGTTCTGTTTACTCCTCCCACCTATGTTTTAACCTATGAGGACCAAGCAGTTTCTTTATTGCTTAACCAATGAAATCAACAGATTGATATATGACACTCCCACATCACTTCCCCTTTTTCTGTTTAAACAAAAAAAGGAAGGCTTTAACTTTAACATAGCAAAATTACATATAACAAAACAGTTATCAAGCAAGAATTACAGTTACAACATTTATATCTATTTTATCTTTTATCATAACTAAGGAAAACTATAACTATCTATTCATTATTCAACTCCATCAAAGACTCCAGAAGGATATAATACTACCTAAGTAAACAAGAAATAAGAAAACTCTAGAAATGACAGAGACATCTCGCTGCCTGGACAGCCACCCAAAGTTCTTTTGTACCATTGGGGCATCCATCTTCAGCCTTCAGGCCCATAGTATCCAGCAGACATTTCCATCAAGCAGGAAATTCCAAAGACAGTTCAGTCACTTTCTGCTGTATCCTGCAGAATGTCTCGCAGACTCTTTCATGAGTCAGGAACCCCGAAAGACCATCTCACCTTTAGGCAAGTTCAGCAGTTCTCTCTCTGCTGGTTCTCTGTGTCCATTTTATGCAACAGTCCAGGCAAGAGCAGTTTCTTGCCCAAATGGCTATCCAACTCCATAAGGATCCTCTTCAATGCCCATCTTCCTCTTGAAGTAGCTGGTGGTGCCAGGAGCAGACGTGTCTCATTGTCATGAAAAGCCCTAAATTATTAAAACATTAAATGCCATATTTTGCAGCCTTTGAAAGATATGAAGAATGCCTATTTAACTGAAATATATCTCTATATATCTAGAAAATCTAACTAACATGACTACAAGCTTGACTATTATTGATGATTATCCATCAACAACCTATATTTCCTAATTATACATTACATTTTAAAAATGAACTACACAATCACAATACCTTAATCAAGATCAGAAATACATATACATATAACAAAATTGACTGTAAAATCCATACCAATGCAAATTATTCATATCTATATCATATCCCCCTTTAAATGTAAAAGAACATTTATAAACAATATTTTGGGAACATGGGCGCAGTTTTTTCTCTCCAAACTGCTTCCTGCTGAATGGGGGCGTCGTTAATTAGGTCTTTCATGGTACAACCTGTGTGCTAGTTTCATCTCAGTTGGCAGTTGAGCGAAGCAATTTTCTGAAGATGTTCACAGCAACCCTTCAGGAGGGCGTGGTCTATCATACCAAATTGGGATAGAAGAAATCCACAGGATCTGGTCCTCTGTGAAAACAAAAGAAGACCCTCTCCAAAGCATCATATCCTTAGACCCAAATTCTGAAATCATAATACCCTTATATCCATTCTGATTTAGCTTGGCAGCCCATATAATGAAATGTCTCTCTGTAATTAGCTCCTTTACAGTCAAAAATTTTAAAGAAAGCACAATAGTACAAAGAATCCAGACTTTCTGTGAATTTTCCATTTTTACGTGGCTTATTTTTCTTTATTTCTTTTAATCTATAACTATCTGTACTCTGTTTCTTTAAAGACTTTACCCTTTTTTTAAGACATTAACTTTATTCTTTATATTCTTTTTCTTTTCTCTCCCAACCCTACGTACATTCATCCAACAGTGTGGTCTTTTATGTCTGAATCTGTTTTATTGTGAATCTGTAACATTTTTTACTATCCAGGAGCATTTCTTAAAATGTTAAGCAGTTCTTAAAAACTTAAGTTGCACCATGTACAGGTAATATGGTACCGTCTGTGTCCTGCCCAGTCGAAACCTTAACTGAGCTGTTATTACAGTAATTACGGTAGTTCCTGCCAACCAGCACAGTTCAGCATGGTGGAGCTGAGCTGCTCCTGCCTCAGAGCCATTTGGTGCCGCTGAGCCACACACAGTTCCAGGCACACAGCAGTCCACATTGCCATCAAGCAAGCCGTAGCATTTTACTCCAAATGCTCCATTCAAAAGCTCTGTCTCCTACAGGAGGCAGACAGAGATCGCAATTGCGGCACAGCCCAGAAAGCCGGCATTTTAAAACAGCCAGTTTTTTCCTGCTGCTGAGTCAGGACAATTTCTTTGTGGCACGCAGCCCACAAACAGCCAAAAGCTGTCTTAAATTCTCTCTCTCTCGTTTTTAAGCCCTCTCAGGTTTTACGTGGAGTTCATTAGCACATTGGGTGCCACTCTGTTGAAATATGGAGTGGCGGCCTGTGTCCCGCCACCCAGCTAGCTTTACCCGAAATAATTACACGGAAACTGTATTCTTTTAAACACCGCTTGGCCCATTTCTATCTAGCCTCTTCTAGGCTAGCTCTCGCACCTGGATTAGCCCATTTCTAATAATCTGCTGTAGCCCATGAGCTGGCTTACCAGGAATGATCTTAACCTGCATCTGCCTGGAGTGGGAGAACCATGGCGACTCCTCACTCAGCTTCTTTCTCCCAGCCTTCTGTTCTGTTTACTCCTCCCACCTATGTTTTAACCTATGAGGACCAAGCAGTTTCTTTATTGCTTAACCAATGAAATCAACAGATTGATATATGACACTCCCACATCACTTTGGGCGCCAACTGAAGGCGTAAGTCACAAACAATGCCACACCAGTTTAGAATTATGATTAATAGGGTGGTATTTATTTAAAGGGGAAAAAACTTACAGATCACTGTCCCAGGCAACACTCCTCTATGCAACCAGGAAAGGAGTCTAGTCACCAGCGGAGCAGGAAGTGAAGAGAGAGAGGAGAGGGAAGTGGCCGCTTTTTTAAAGGGAGAGAGACCACGCCCCAATGGGCTGGTATCTCAGCAGCTATAGGTTGGAGGAGCCGGAGGACCTCCCGCAACACTATCTAAAGCATTAGTGAGTTCTAACCCAAATCCCAACAGGGCTTTTTATAGTTACAAACAAAATGTTTTAAAATGTCTAAGGAATAGACCCTCAAAATGAATGTGGTCAATCAATTAGTTTTAGTTATTGTTCCTGTCTTCTTATGGCCTAGTCTTCCTTTCTAGGCCTGACTCGCTATATAGCACAGGCTCAACTTGAAGGCTAGATCCTCTGGGCTCAACCTCCCAGGTGCTGGCATTACAAGTGTGTGCCACTGTGCATGGCTGTTGAACTGACTTTTGACCCTGAAGAAAAGGTATTTCTTCAGAGAAAGGATAGTCTTTTGAACGAATGTTGTTGGGACTACTGCACATTTGTGCCGTCTAAAATGAACCTGAACTATACCCGACTCCTTACACAGAGACTAAGCACAAATGGACTGGGGACATAAATATACAATCTAAAACCAACCTTAATAAAACAAAACAGAAAGGTTTCCAGTTCAACTCTTCATGAAGAAATTGCAATCTCTCTCATGTGCTGCTCCTTGGGCTCCGTTGCTGGGAGAGAGCGTATTAGCTTGGCAGCTGCACCATGTTTGCTTCTGGTTTAATTAAAAAAAAAACTAGTTCATAACAGAGCAGGCCTGAGACAGTGAACTCCACAGTAGCAGGTATAGGGGAGCAATCACTGAGGGAATAGGCTGGAGCCAGAGACCTAGGCCAGAGCAGGAATGAGACAGTGAACTCCACATGAGCAGAGCAAACCCCGTGAGTGCTGAATGATCTCCAGGAACATGGAGTGACCAATGGGGTGAGTAGAATCATGGCACTGACTGCACCACAAGGAGCAACCATCTGAGCCTTGGATTCATTGGTACCTGGAAGATTGATCACCAGAGTCACAGACAGCCTCAACTACACCAATCAGAGGAAAAGATGGGTAGACAAGGTAAAAAGAAACGCAACACCACAAAGAGCAACACAACATCAGTAAAAACTAGTAACTCTACAGCAGCAAGACTTGAACAACCAAATATAGATGAAGCAGAAGAAAATGACCTACAAAATAATTTTAGGAGAATGTGTGAGGACCTTTAAGAGGAAATGAAAAAAATTCCCAAAATGAAGGAAAAGACAAACAAAAAATTGGAAGACATCAACAAATCCCTTAAAGGAAACCAAGAAAAAGCAATCAAATCAATGAAAGAAACTATTTAAGAATTAAAAACCAAAACAGAGACAATAAAGAAAACACAAATCAAGGGGGTTATAGAAGCAGAAATCATGAGAAAATGATCAGGAACCACAATGCAAGCATAAACAGCAGAAAACAAAAGATGAAAGAGAATCTCCAGCACTGAAGATACAATAGAGGATATAGACTCAACAGTCAGAGAAAACATTAAATCTAACAAAAGCTTAACACAAAATATCCAGGAAATATGGGACACCATGAAAAGACCAAACATAAGAATAATAGGGATAGAAGAAGGAGAAGAAGTTCACTCAAAATCACAGAAAATACACTTAACAAAATCATAGAAGAAAACTTTCCCAACCTAAAGAAAGATATGCCTATGAAGATACAGGAAGCTTACAGAACAGCAAATAGACTGGATTTTTTAAAAAAAGGTCTCTATAGCCATACTGATGAATATCTTGCATGTCACCATAGAACCTTCATTTGGCGATGGATGGAAATAGAGACAGAGACCCACACTGGAGCACTGGACTGAGCTCCCAAGGTCCAAATGAGGAGTAGAAGGAGAGAGAACATGAGCAAGGAAGTCAGGACCGTGAGGGGTGCACCCACCCACTGAGACAGTGGGGCTGATCTAATGGGAGATCACCAAGTCCAGCTGGACTGGGACTGATGGAACATGTGATCAAACCGGACTCTCTGAACATGGCGGTCAATGAGGGCTAAGAAGCCAAGGACAATGGCACTAGGTTTTGATTCTACTGCATGTACTGGCTTTGTGGGAGCCTAGTCTGTTTGGTTGCTCACCTTCCTAGACCTGGATGGAGGTGGGAGGACCTTGGACTTCCCACAGGGCAGGGAACCCTGACTGCTCTTTGGACTGGAGAGGGAGGGGAAGGAGGGCGGGGGAGGGGAGGGAAATGGGAGGAGGGGAGGAAGTGGAAATTTTTAATAAAAATTAAAAAAGGTCTCCTCACCACATAATAATCAAAACACTACCACTAGGGGTGCACCCACCCACTGAGACAGTGGAGCTGATCTACTGGGAGCTCACCAAGGCCAGCTGGACTGCTACTAAAAAAGCATGGGATAAAACTGGACTCTCTGAACATGGCGAACAATGAGGGCTGATGAGACACCAAAGACAATGGCACGTGGTTTTGATCCTACGCAATCTGCTGGCTTGGTGGGAGCCTAGCCAGTTTGGATGTTCACCTTCCTAGATATGGACGGAGGGGGGAGGACCTAGGACTTACCACAGGACAGGGAACCCTGACTGCTCTTTGGACTGGAGAGGGAGGGGGAGAGGAGTGGGGGGAAGGGGAGAGGGGTGGGAGGAGGGGGAGAAGAGTGGGAGGAGGGGGAGGGAAATGGAAGGCTGGGAGGAGGTGGAAATTTGTTTTTTTCTTTCTTTATTGTCTTTTTATCAATAAAAAATAATCAAAACACTAAACATACACAATAAAGAAAGAATATTAAGAACTCCAAAGGATAAAGGCCAAGTAATATATAAAGGCAGACCTATCAGAATTATACCTGATTCCTCAGTGGAGACAATGAAAACCAGAAGGTCCTGGTCAAGTGTTATGCAGACATTAGGAGACCATGGATGCCAGCCCAGACTACTATACCCAGCAAAACTTTCAATCACCGTAGAAGGACAAAACAAGATATTCTATGACAAAACCAGATTTAAGCAATACCTATTCACAAACCCAGCCCTACACAAAGTACTAAAAGGAAAGCTCCAACCCAAGGAAGTTGGCTACATCCACAAAAACACAGAAAATTGATAGTCTCATAACAACAAATCCCAAAGAAGGGAAAAACACACAAAATAGCATCACCCAAACAAAAAACTAAATTAACAGGAAATAGCAATCACTGGTCATTAATATCCCTTAATATAAATGGACCCAACTCACCTATAAAAAGACACAGGCTAGCAGACTGGATACAAAAACAGAATCCATTCCTCTGCTGCATAAAAGAAACACACTTCAACCTCAAAAACAGTTACTGCATCAGAGTAAAGGGTTGGGAAAAAT
The DNA here is from genome assembly GCF_037038515.1 of Microtus pennsylvanicus. NCBI lineage: Eukaryota > Metazoa > Chordata > Mammalia > Rodentia > Cricetidae > Microtus > Microtus pennsylvanicus. The sequence continues at coordinate 58,585,258 of NC_134584.1, forward strand.
ATACCAATCAAATGGACCTAAGAAACAAGCAGGTGTACCTATCCTAACATCTAACAAAATAGACTTCAAAGTAAAATCAATCAAAAGAGACAAAGAAGGACATTTCATATTAGTCACAGGAAAAATCCTTCAAGAGGAAATCTCAATACTGAACATCTATGCCCCAAATACAAGGTCACTCTCATATGTGAAAGAAACACTTCTAAAGCTTAAATCATACATTAAACCCCACACATTAATAGTGGGAAACTTCAACACTCCATTTTCACCACTGGACAGGTCAGTCAGACAGAAAATGAACAGATAAATAAGGGACCTAACAGATATTATGACTCAAATGGACTTAACGGACATCTATAGAACATTCCATCTAAACATAAAAGATTATACCTTATTCTCAGCACCTCCTGGAACCTTCTCAAAAATTGACCACATACTCTGTAACAAAACAAACCTCAATAGATACAAAAAAATTGGAATAACTCCATGTGTCTCATCAGATCACCATGGCTTAAAATTAGAATTCATCAGCAACACTAATTCCAGAAAGCCCACAAACACATGGAAATTAAACAATGCTTACCTAAAGCATCAATTAAATTAAAGACTTCCTAAAATTCAATGAAAATGACCACACAAAATACCCAAATTCATGTGACACAATGAAAGCAGTGTTAGGAGGAAAGTTCATAGCACTAAATGCCCACATAAAGAAGCTTGAAAAATCTCACACTAGTGAATTAACAGAACATTGGAAAACTTTAGAAGAAAAAGAAGCAAACTCACCCAAAAGAACTAGATGACAGGAAATAAATCAAATTGAGAGCTGGAATCAACAAAATAGAAACAAACAAAACAATACAAAGAATCAATTAGACAAAAAAAGCTGGTTCTTCAAGAAAATCAACAAAATAGACAAAACTTTATCCAAAATAGACTAGCGAAAAGGCAGATAGAGAATATCCAAACTAACAAAATCAGAAATGAAAAGGGGGGCACAACAACAAACACGGAGGAAATCCAGAGAATCATTAGGTCCTATTTCAAAAACCTGTACTCCACAAAATTTGAAAACTTAAAGGAAATGGACAACTTTCCGGATAATATCACCTACCAAAATTAAATCAATACTAGATAAGAAAGTTAAACATATTTATAGCTGCTAAAGAAATAGAAACAATCATCAAAAGTCTCCCAACCAAAAAAAGCACAGGACCAAATGGTTTCAGCTCAGAATTCTACAAGATTTTCAAAGACGATCCAATACCAATACTTCTCAAATTGTTCCACACAATAGAAACAGAAGGAACATTGCCAAACTCTTTTTATGAAGCTACAATTACCTTGATACCCAAACCACAAAAAGGCATTACTAAGAAAGAGAATTACAGACCAATCTCACTCATGAACATTGATGCAAAAAAATACTAAGTAAAATACTGGCAAATCGAATCCAAGAACACATCAGAACCATCATCCACCATGATCAAGTTGTCTTTATCCCAGAGATGCAGTGATGGTTCAACATACAAAAATCTGTCAACATAATCCATCATATAAACAAACTGGAAAATAAAAACCACATGATCATCCCATTAGATGCTGAAAAAGTTTTTGACAAAATACAACATCCCTTCATGATAAAGGTCTTGGAGAGAATAGGTGTACAAGGAACAAACCTAAACATATTATAAAGGCAATATACAATAAGCCAAGAGCCAACATCAAATTAAATGGAGAGAAACTCACGTCGATCCCACTGAAATCAGCAACAAGACAAGGTTATTCTCTCTCTCCATATCTATTCAATATAGTTCTTGAGGACCTAGTTAGAGCAATAAGACAACAAAAGGAGATCAAGGGGACACAAATTGGAAAATAAGAAGTCAAGATATAATATGATATGATAGTTTACATAAGGGACCCCAAAAAATTCTACCAAGAAACTTCTACAACTCATTATCACGTTCAGTAATGTAGCAGGGTACAAGATTAACTCAAATAAATCAGTAGCCCTCTTTTACCCAGATGATAAATGGGCTGAGAAAGAAATCAGAGAAACATTACCTTTCACAATAGCCACAAATAGCATAAAATATCTCAGAGTAACTCTATTTGTCAAACAAGTGGAATACTTGCATGACAAGAACTTTACATCTTTGAATAAAGAAATTGAAGAAGACATCAGGAAGTGGAAAGATCTCCCATGCTCTTGGGTAGGTAGAATTAACATAGTAAAAATGGCAATCTTACCAAAAGCAATCTACAGATTCAATGCAATCACCATCAAAATCCCAGAAAAATTCTTCACAGATGTCAAAAGAATGGTACTCAACTTAATATGGAAAAGCAAAAAACTCTGGGATAGCCAAAACAATCCTGTACAATAAAGGAACTTCTGGAGGCTTCACAATCCCTGACTTCATGCTCTACTACAGAGCTACAGTACTGAAAACAGTCTGGTATTGCTATAAAAACAGACAGGAGGACCAATGGAACTGAATAGAAGACACAGATATTAATCCACACACCTATAAACCTAATTTTTTGACAAAAAAGCAAAAAAAATATAAAATAGCATATTTAACAAATGATGCTGGCATATCAACATGTAGAAGAATGAAAATAGATCCCTATCTATAGCCATGCACAAGACTCAAATCCAAATGGATTAAACATAAAGCCAGCCACACTGAACTTCATAGAAGAAAAAGTGGGAAGTATACTTGAATGCATTAGCATAGGAGACCACTTCTTAAATATATCCCCAGTAGCACAGACACTGAGAGAAGCAACTGATAAATGGGACCTCCTGAAACTGAAAAGCTTCTCTGTAAAGCAAAAGACATGGTCAACAAAACACAATAGCAGTCTACAGAATGGGAAAAGATCTTCACCAACCCCACATTAGACAGAGGTCTGATCTCCAACATATACAAAAAACTCAAGAAATTGGTCATAAATAGAACAAATAATTTAATAAAAAATGGAGTACAGACCTAAACAGAGAACTCTCAACAGAAGAATCTAAAATGGATAAAAGACACTTAAAGAAATGTTCAACATCCTTAGCCATCAGAGAAATGTAAATCAAAACAATCCGGAGATTACATCTTACACCTGTAAGAATGGCCAAGATCAAAAACACTGATGACAACTTATACTGGAGAGGTTGTGGGGAAGGGAACACTTCTGCATTGCTGGTGGGAGTGCAACCCCTTTTGGATATCAGTGTGGCAATTTCTCAGAAAATTAGGGAACAACCTTCCTCAAGACCCAACAATACCACTTTTGGGTATATATTCAAAGGATGTTCAATGGTACCACAAGGACATGTGCTCAACTGTGTTAATAACCACATTGTTTGTCATAGCCAGAACCTGGAAACAACCTAAATGCCCCATCGACTGAAGAATGGATAAGGAAAATATGGTACATTTACACAATGGAGTACTCACAGCAGAAAAAAATAATGACATCTTGAAATTTGCAGGCAAATGGATGGAGCTAGAAAACATCATATTGAGTGAGGTACCAGAAAGACAATTATCATATGTTCTCACTCATAGGTGGCTTTTAGACATAAAGCAAAGAAAACCAGCCTACAAATCACAACCTAAAAGAATCTAGGCAACAATGAGGACCCTAAGAGAGACATACATGGATCTAATCTACATGGTAAGTAGAAAAAGACAAGATCTCCTGAGTAAATTGGGAGCATGGGGACCATGGGAGAGGGTTGAAGTGGAAGCGGGAGGAATGGAGGGGAGCAGAGAAAAATGTATAGTTTAATAAAATCAATAAAAAACCCAGAATAACCATCATGACCTGGAGTTAGACAAGCAGTTTTAAAGACAAGCTACCCAAAGCAATCTGTTAAAAAAATAAATGCATGTCTTCCTCAAAGTTAAAAAGCATTTGACCTACAAAATACACTGTTCAGAGTTTACAAAGATCAAGTATATAGAGACTAACGAATAGTGACAAATCATACAAAGAGCCTCTAGTCATGCTATATAAAAAAATTCTCAAAACCGAGGCTGAAGAACACATAAAAGAATGAGCACCTGGCCATGATGGTGCACACCTTTAATTCCAGCACTTGGGAGGTAGAAAGCAATAATTCTCCAGGAGTTTGAGCCCAGCCTGCTCTATGTAGTGAGCTCCAGTATAGTCAAGGTACACAGAGTGTTGTAATTTAGAAAAAAGCAGCATGCAAGAGAAAGATGCCACGTGACAGAATTCAGGTGAAGGGTCTTTTTATTGGGGGAAAGTGAGTGGGGGAAGGAGGGAGGGAAGACTGGCCTCTGAGGACAGGAGTGGTAGAAGAGGAAAGGGGGAGGAGGAGAGACAGAGACAGAAGGAGGGAGAGATGGGAAGTAGGCAGGGACCTTTCAAGAGGGAACATAGTGAACGTGCACAGGAGGTGCTCTTAGTGGCACTACTGAGGATGTACACTGTAGTACGATTAATAAAAACTCAGAGACAGATATTGGGGTTCAACCTGCAGACTAGAAAATAAAAACAGCCAGCTACTGACTCTTACCTCTTTCTCAGTCTGAAATGGCGATTCTGCCTCCAGGAGTCCTCAGAATGAGACTGTGTCTGAGAGCTGTCTCTCCCTGTCTTACATTGCTCTCTAGGGCCTGGATTAAAGGGGTACACTACTGCTGCCCCGTTTTTTGGCAAACTACTGTGGCTACTGGGATTAAAGGTGTGCATCACCATTGCCTGGTCCCTAAGGCTGACCAGTGGGGCTCTTTAACTCTCTGATCTCAGGCAAGTTTTATTTATTAAAGTACAAATGAAATACACTACAGTATACCCCAAGGTCAGGCCAGTACAGATGCATGAATACTAACATGGAGAGACCCTGCCTCAAATGGTGAGCCAAAAGAAAGTATATGTCACCAGAAGGATGCGTAGATGCCAAGAAAAAGCATGAAAAACGACCTAACATTATCAGCTGTCAGAGATATGCAAATTCTGAGATCAAGATGCAGTGCACACTGAGCAGAAGCCACACAACAAGTGACAACGTCACGTGTCTGTGGTGATGTGGGGCTCACACACTGCTAGCAGGAGTGAAAACGGTGTGACCACTTTGGGAAACAATTTGGGAATCGCCATAAAAGTGGAATGTACGTTGCTGATAATTGTGCATTCACACACTGGGACAGTTACCCCAGTCTGAGTAATAAAAAAAAATGTGTTCACACAAAAGCCTGTACTTAAATATTTATGACAAAACTTCTTTTGGCTGTTAATTTGGTAAGCTGTGGCATTACCATGTGATAGAAGGGAGATATATCAGTGCCTGTGGGGATCATAGGTGTCTTCCTCAATTGCTCTGAACCTTATTTTTTGAGACAGTGTCTCTCACTGAACCTCAAGTTCCTCAATTGTGCTAGCTAGGTTTGGCAGCAAGTTCCAGGGATCCCCCTGTCTCCACCTCCCCAGTAGTAGAATTATATGTACATACCACTACATCCAGAGTGTATATATGTGTTCAGAACCAAGCTCAGGGCCTCATGCTTACACAGACGAACTTTGTTGACCAAGCCGTCTATCTAGCCCCATAATGGAATACTTTTCAGCAACAAAAAGAAAAAAAAAACATTGCCGATACAGTGACACCCTTAAATATTACATATACCATGCCAAGTGAAAGAAATCTTTGCTAAAAGCTTTTATTTTTGATATTCTAGAAATGGCAACTTATATATAAAGAAATGATTAGTGGATGGTTGGGATTAGAATTTTGGGGGGGGAATACATAAGACAAACAAAAAGCGTTATGGATTCTGCATTCTAATTGTGCTTACATGAACTACGTATGTATTAAATACAACTAGGGCTGGAGAGATATTCAGCAGGACCTAGGTTCAGTTCCCAGCACCAACTGCCAAGTTCTGCCACCCTCTTCTGGCCTCCGTGGGCCCCAGGCATGCATTTGGTGCACAGACACATGCAGGCAAAACTCCCATCCACACAGTTATTTTTTATTAAAAGGAAGGGAATCCTGCTACATGCTCTGCTATGAATGGAGCCTGGAAGGATGTGGAAAAGACAGTTATAAAAAACCATCCGTGCTTCCACCATGCAGGGCATCTACAATACTGAAATCCACCATCAGTGTAAGGAGAGTGGCAGGAGAAGGGAGGACAGGGGTCAGGGGCCAGTGGATCCATGAAGATGGCCATGCTGGTCCTTGCACATCAGAGATTCACTTCACAGAGTGGACAGGCGCTAGAAGGTGCTCAGGGGGTCAGTTTGTTTAAGCTTCATCAGAGTTTTGGGTTCCTGAATTGCAGGGTTGGTTATATGTGGGTCTTGTTAGAAATATAGGGAGCAGGTGTCTTTCTTTTCTCCACCTTCAGCTCCTGTTGAGTTCTCTCATCAGAAAACTAGCAAGTAACAGTTTTAAATGGGCCTACATGACTTCGATATTGTATGTTGCCATAAAATTTCATTAATTACAAAATTAGTTAAAATATTTAGTAAGCTCAACAAAACTCATTTCAGATGTTCCTGGAAAGTCAAGGTGGGTGAGAAAGGCCAGGTTTCCTTCCTGGATCACTTCAAGGAACTCACAGGTAATTACATAGATGCCCTGTTCTCATCCCAGATGCAGGATGTGCCAGAAGGTGACTCTGGGAAAGAGTTACTTTGCCAGGACATTCCCAGACCATGGCAAGAAAAGAGTCTTAGGAGGGGGGTTGCCATCAACTTAGATGACCTTTTATCTTTCTATTTAAAAGCTTTTTTTTTCACTTTATATACCAACCACACAGTTCCTCTTCCTGTTCTCCCCACCTTCCCCTCAACCCAACTCTCCTATCCACTCCTTATAAGGCTTCCTGTGGAGGAGTCAATAAGGTCTGTCATATCAAGTTCAGGTAGGACCAAGTCCCTCCACCATACATCGAGGTTGAGCAAGGCGTTCCTCCAGAGGGAATGGGCTCCAAAAAGTCAGTTCATGCACTAAGGATAAATCCTGATCCCAATGCCAGTGGCCCCACAGACTGCCCAAGCCACAGAACTGTCACATGTAGAGGGCATATAGTTTGTTCCTATGCAGGTTCCCCAGGTATCAGTCCAGAGTCAATGAGCTCCCATTAGTTCTGGCCAACTGTCTCTGTGGGTATCCCCATCATGATCTTGACCTCTTTGTTCATATATTCCCTCCTCCTTCTCTTTGACTGGACCCTGGGAGCTCAGCCCAGTGCTTAGTTGTAGATCTCTGTATTTGCTTCCATCAGTTACTGGATGAAGGTTTGGTGTAGGAGGTCCTTCTGTTTATGTGTTGCTTTCATTGGTTGAATAAAGAAACTGCCTTGGCCTAGTTGATAGGACACAACTTAGGTAGGTGGAGTAGATAGAACTGAATGCTGGGAAGAAGGGCAGAGTGAGAGATGCCATGGATCTCCTGCCTGAGATGGACACTGGTTAGAATCTTGCTGGTAAGCCACAATAAACCACATCTTATTGGCTAATTAAGATGTAAGAATTAGCCAATAAGAAGTTAGAGCTTATGGACCAGGCAGTGTTTAAATAAATACAGTTTCTGTGTGATTATTTTGGGTGTAAGCTAGCCTGGCGGTCGGGATGACAAGCAGCCTGTTCCCTCCTGTTACAAAAGTTTTATGATGAAAATTAATGTAGTCATCAATCTGATTACAGGGTAGGTCAGTTCAGGCTGCCTCTCCACTATTACTAGGAGTCTTATCTGGGGTCATCCTTGTGGATTCCGGGGAATTTCCCTAGCACCAGGTTTCTCCATAACCCCACAATGGCTCCCTCTGTCAAGATATCTCTTTCTTTACACTCTTTCTCTGTCCCTTCCCCAACGCAACCATCTGGTTCCCTCATGTTCTTCTTCCCCCTTTTTACTCCCTGTTTTGAATTTACTCAGGAGATCTTATCCATTTCGCCTTCCCAGGGGCATCCATGCATGTCTCTTTTAGGGTCCTCCTTGTTACCTAGCTTCTCAGGGGTTGTGGACTGTAGCCTGGTTATCCTCTTCTTTATGTCTAGTATCCACTTATGAGTGAGCACATACTATGTTTGTCTTTCTGGTCTGGGTTACCTCACTCAGGATGTTTTTTTTTTCTAGTTCCATCCATTTGCCTGCAAATTTCAAGATGTCATCAAATGACCTTTATAACAGTAAAAATGTGTTGTGTTTTCCCCAGTGAGGCTGTGTCTGAACAGGGTAGGACAGGCTGTGGGAGGGAGTGTTTCAAAACTACCCTGCAGCTGATACTGCTGGTACAATTCTAGACAGAAAGAACAGGAGGCACTGGGATGATCAAATGTCCCTTCTGCACAAAGGGTTTGTCCATAAGGGAGAGAAAGGGAGCTGGAGACAGGAAATGAGAATTTTTAATGGCTGTTTTAAATGGTTTTTAATATTGCATTGTTTATCCTATTGTAAAAATGTAATATTAGAGGAAATTAGCGCTGCTGTTGCCTGTCACCTCTGCTCCCTGGGGAGCTTTTCCTCTGGGGAGCAGTGGTGAGGTACACCTGCTGGGCGTTCAGTGACAACGGGAAGTCTCCAGCAAGGCTGAAGTCTCACCGATGATCAGTGCCACATCACAGTCACACGGTCCATTGACAAATGGCTAAATAACACTGCCACCTCATAGAGAAATGCATTGCCATTCAAAATACTGATGTTGCTCTTTGCCTTCTTGCAAGTGAACAACACCCCCAAGCTGTTCAGCTGTTCACCCAAGTGACTTGGCCTGGGCAACAAATTCTAAGTACTGAAAAATGTCTCCCTGGAGCAAAAATGTTCAGACCTATTATCCGACACCTAATGTTTTTTATTCCTCTGCCCCAAAACATGCAGCATCCCCAATAAAACCTGGGTCTATGTGTGGATCAGACTTGCAGTGAACCTATCTAGGCTCTACATAAACAGTAAATAAAGTGTTTGAATGAGAATGCCACCCACCACAGGCTTATGTGTGGGAATACTTGGTCCGCAATTGGTGGAACTGTTTGGGAGAGATTAGGAAATGCGGCCCTGTTGGACGACATGTGTCACTGGGGACGGACATTGAGGTTTTCAAAGCTCATGCTGTTCCTAGTTAGCTCTCTCTTTTTCTCTGCCTCCTACTTGTGGACCAGATGAAACTTTTCAGTTGTGGCTCCAGTATCATCCCTGCCTGCTGCCTTGTTCCCCATCATGATGGTCATTGACCCACCCTCTGAACTGTAAGCCTCAGGAGCACTTTATTCTATAAGTTGCCTTTGCTATGGTCTTCATATCAACGAGAAAGGAACTAAATCAGCCTGTTGACTTGGGGTGGTTGTGTCACGCGGGACTTCATTCTATCTCGACTGTTGCATTTTTCCCACTCACAAAACGGCAGCATTATAAGCATTCATGTAGTTTATATAACATATTCTATACTTACTATCTCATTTTTTTGTCTGCTTATTGAGACAAGGTCTTAGCGTGCAGCCCAGAATGACTTTGAACTCCTGCTTCAGCCTGAAAAGTACTGGGATGACAGGCATGCGACATCAGGCCCAGCCTTATTTTTCTTTACATCCCTAAGGCCAAATTTTCTCACTTTCCCTTCAAAACAGAATCTCAGCTTTGTTCTAGCTATACCTTTAGCAGTGTGCCCAACTACAGTTCAAATCTTCTACACCAGCCAGAGCGGCTCAACTTCTCGGCAGGAATTAGTCAAGGAATGCATGTGCCTAGCTTTGAAGGCAATCAGAGGGATTGGCCTGAAAGTCTGAGGGAATTTTCCTTTCTGATATGTAAAGCATACAAAAAGCACCTTTGCTTCCTTATTCTTCCCTTCCTCCCTCCCTTTCTTCTTTACTCCCTTCCTTCCTTTTCTTCCTTCCCTCCTTCATTCCCTTCCTTCCTTTCTTTCCCTCCCTCCCTCCTTCCTTCCTTTCCCTCCTTCCCTCCCTCCCTCTCTCCCTCCCTCCCTCCCTCCCTCCCTCCCTCCCTCCCTCCCTCCCTCCCTTCCTCCCTCCCTCCCTCCCTCCCTTCCTGCTTGTTTAGTTGATCTGGTGGAGGTTTTTCATGTGCCTCCTCCTCTTTCTGCTTTCAGGGCCACTGTTTAAGAATGTGTTACCTGAACTCTGCCCCACCGATGAACATGAGCATGACAACCGCTGTGCAGTGAGAACCAAAAGATGTCCCTGAGGACACAACTGAACCATGAAGCCACCCGTGGGCCTGCCTACCTAGGTGACTTACCAAGATGTTCATGTCCTTAGGGCTTAGGTTGAGTCAGAGTCGCACGTCGGAAGGATCCTGGCTGCTCTGACACGTGTGAACAAAGCCCTTTCCACCTGGTTTATTCCACAGACACCCATTTTTATGACTAAATGCAACTCAGCCTTCCCAGCTCTTTAAACGGCCACAGTGAAAATCAAGGAATTTGGGATGTTTCTTCAATTTGATCACTGTAATTCAGTTCAGACCCCACCCACCCAAAGTCTGCCTTGGTATAGGCAGATGGTGAATTCCTCAGGGTTGTAGTTGTTTGTTTTTTCCTGCATCTCTAGGTGGTTCTAGAAGCTACTGGTCCTAGGTTTTCTCCCCAGGTCTTTGCCACCAAACTCAACAAAAGGTAACCAAGCCAGAAAAAGTGCCCATGACGCTGTCCCGAGCCCTTTGCTTTATTATATCTGAATGCTGGAGCGCACGCATGCCAGGCTTAAGCTCCAGAGACTCATGCCTCTGCATTGCTCTTCCGAGGCAAAAATATCTGCCCACTCCAAGTCACGGTAGCAAGCACCAAGGACCTCAGTGTAAGTCATAGATTCAGACAAGACTTGAAATTATCAAGTCCTTAGTTTTTAAAGATCTTTTTATAGATTTTTTTTTAATTTCATTTTACATTCCAAGCCCAGTTCTTCCTCCTACTTCATTTCCACCCCAGCCACCCACCTCTCGCAAAGGCTAAGGCCTCCTATGGGGAATCAACAAAGCCTGGCCCATTAAGTTGAGGCAGGACCAGGTCCCTCCCCTCTGCTTTAAGGCTGAGCATGGCATCCCACCATAGGGAATGGGCTCCAACAAGCTAGCTCATGCAGCAGGGATAGATCCTGGTTCTACTGCCAGGGGCCCTTCAGATAGACCAGTCTTTACCACTGTCTCCCCCATGCAGAGGGCCTAGTTTTCTCCCATGGAGGCTCCACAGCTGTCAGTCTAGAATTCATGAGTTCGTACAAACTTGGCTCAGCTGTCTCTGTAGACTCCCTCTTCATGATCTCCACCTTCACTTGCTCACATATTCCCTCCGCCCTCTCTTCAACAGGATTCCCAGAGCTTGGCCTGGTGCTTGGTTGTGGATCTCTGCATTTGGTTTCATCAATCACTGGGAAAACACAGTTAAGAAAAAAACACAGTTAAGTCTCAGATCCAAGTTTGGGCTTGTCATGATTTCATGGAGTAGTTATAGCTTGTCATTCTGTTATCATCCATGATTTCCAGATAGGTTTTCTGGTTGGAGTTTTTTTTTTTTTAATTTCACAAATCATATGTTGCTGCTTTTAGTCTTTATCCTATGTCTGTGCTTGGAAACCCTAGAATAGGCATCAGAAATATGATCATTCTATAAATTTTCTTATTCTTATTATTGTTGTCATAGCAGAGTGTGGTGAATATGACACAGAAACATTAATTTCAGGTTTCTGGGAACACATAGCAAATATCTCAATTGTTCTGGAATGACTTCTAAAAAATCTATTTGCTATATTTCATTTTTTGCTATTTTTTTGTTACTTGGTAACCCTTTTTGTCATCTGCACTCTGATGTCTTTTTCACCTTATTAGTAAGGAAAAATATAAAAACCTTTTTTTGTGGAGTTTCTAGCAGCTGTGTAAGAAGAATTCTTCCAGGACCCGTTCAGCTGCTGTTATAGAGAACATGCTGTTTTCTAATTTATCAACATTGATTTCCACCAAAAGAATTGCCTGTTTTTAATTTGTGCTTTCTTATTTTAATTTGCTTGACATAAAATCTGCCGTAATTGGTTTTAGGGGTTGTTCTTTACTTTCTTCAGTCCCTGTGTTATACTTCGAGCCTGCCTAGGTCAAGGTTTGCTGCTCAGGATCTGTGTCCTTAGCATGAGAAATTCTTTACTCCTCCATAAACAAACAAACAAATCACTGTCCTTGAATAGACCAGCGCCCCAAGCTCTCAGAGCTGTGGCTTGTCTACATTTTGAGTTGTCGTGGGTTTACTTATTAGGCACTTCCATTCTCTCTTCGGTTCACAAAGCCTTGAAACGCTGATATTTTCAAGAAGGTGGGCGCAGGGATGTGAAAGCCCACACCGTGCTTTGTTGCCGCGCATTGGGTGACAGGCGAAAGTCACAGGTCCTCGAGGTTCCAGGCAGCCGCCGTGTACAAATGGCGGGCACTACAGCAGTCAATGCTGGCTGGTTGTTTGAAATGCATTTTCCCCACGGAAACAAGGTTAAGGAAGCACTTGGGTTTCTAGATTAATTCATAATAGCTTACTTCACCGAGAGTCTAACGGAAACTCCGGCCATTGCGTTGACTGACGGCAGAGTATGGATGCAAAGCTCTCACGCAGCCAAAACAAACAAACGGCCGAATAAGACACTGCCTTTGAAAATAAAAAACAAACCCGCACATATTAAATACTAATCGTCCAGGAAAAACAAAGATGAGATGGAGGGTATAAAGAAGCATGCTTAGGGTCCCCACAGGGACAATGGGGGGGGCAGGTGGCACCACTTCTATTTCTTTTTAAAAACAAAGACAATACAGATAGCTTGACAGAATTTCAAAATACTCCCCAATAAGAATTGATTTTTGATCATCAGGGAAAGATGCTAAATGTTAATTTAATCAGAGTGTTTTAAGAGATGAAAATGTCACGGTCCTTCTTCCTTGGGATGTTGAATCAAAAGCACTTGCTCTTTCATTTTTTGCAGGCTTGATTCCTTCATTAATTGAAGAGATAGGTATTGATTGCAAGTGGCAGGTGCTGCTCCAAGCTCCAGGTGGGAAATAGCCACAGACAAGAGAGAAGTGGCTGACTGCTTGGTCAATAAAGGCAATGAACACCCTCCTCCGTTATGGGAATGGGCAGGCGGGAAGATGTGAAGGAAACAGGAATTGCTGCAGAGGTGCTTGGAGGAAGGTGTTTTGAAAGGCTATGAACTGAGTGGGGCAGGGGAGGGAATAAGAGGGAGATGGCTACCCCAGAATGCATCTTCGCTGTGGGGAAGAAAAGCTAGCCAAAGACTATGCGGGAGAGAACTCACCCCAGCCAAGGAGGGTCCTACCCACCCAGCCAGGAGGGACATTATATGCCCTGAAACAACTGATAAAGTTGGTGCAGAACAGATTCCAGGGTAAGGGGCTATTTCAAAGGTAATAAAAGGTACGATAAAGCATGAGATACCAGAAAGGAAGAACCCGAGCTGCTGGAGATGAGAATCCAAAGAAAATGCCATAGTTTCAAAGATTAAATGATAAGGGGTCATTTGAGGAATATTCTGGGGGCTCAAGACAGGTCCGTCCAGTCTTTTTACAGTAGAGTAGTGATTTTCCAGCTCTCGGAGGAGATAGGAAAATGCTATTTGGTATTTGTTGTACTGCAATAATGTCAGGTTTGGAGTGGTTTTATTTGTTTGAGGGGACAGATTTAGGGAAGGACAAGTTCCAAGGACTGCAGGAGGAAGTGGGTAAAAGGCCAGTGTTCGCCCCGTGGGGCAGATAAGAACCGGCTCACTAATCCATCCCTTTGGCCCCCCTGCTCCTCACTTTTAGAGTTGCGTGGATACGTGGTGACTTTTGCTTCCTTCCACTTTAAAAATAAATTTGTGCCGGGCAATGGTGGTGCACGCCTTTAATCCCAGCACTTGGGAGACAGAGGCAGGCAGATCTCTGGGAGTTCGAGACCAGCCTGGTCTACAGAGCTAGTTCCAGGATAGGCTCCAAAGCCACAGAGAAACCCTGTCTCGAAAAAACAAAAACAACAACAACAAAAAAAACAAAAACAAAAAATAAATAAATAAATTTGTATTTAAGTGTATTTAAAGGTCTAAAGACTCCCCTCAGTAGACCTGAACTAGACCCTGCTCCCTAGAAAGATGGTCACACCAAGTGTTACCTTAAAGGGACAGAGGAGCACATGGGTTAGGAGCAGAGGCACGCTCCACGATGTCTGTGTTTGCATCACGCTCAAATGTCAGTCTTTTCCTGGCTGGGTTGGATGAGATGCTTAAAGCTGTATGGTAATGGTAGCCAGGTCACCAGGTTAGTTCGGAAACCGAACAGGTTAACAGAGGTGAAGCACTTAGGAAATTCCTGGCTCCAGGAAGGGCGATGGCCTGGTGACAAAGGCACTTGCTGTACAAGCATGAAGTCCTGGGTTTGGATCTCCAGCATGCAAGCAAAAGCCAAGCCTGGTGGTGTGGGGGCTGTAACACCAGTGCAGGGGCTGGGAGGGGAGCGCATGACTCCAGAGCCCTGGAGCTCATCCCGTTTATCCCAGCCAATGAGATCTTGGGAGGGGAAAGAAGGAGAAAGGAAGGGAGGAAGGAGGGAAGAGAGAGGGAAGAAGGCAGGATAGAAGGAAAGGAAGGAAGGAGGGGAGGAGGGAAAGAGGGAAGATGGAGGGAGAGAAGAAGAAAGGAAGTGAGGCAGGGAAGGAGTGAGTGAGAAAGGAATGAAGGAAGGACAGAAGGAAAAGAGGGGAGGAGGGGAGGAGAGATGGAGGGGGAGACATGGGGAGGCCTGACTCTGTTGACTGTTAACTTTAAAAAGCAAGCAAAACAAAACAAACTTCTAAAACACTCTACTCTGGCTACTCACACTAGCAAGAGAATAGCACCCTGGAGTGTGCAGAGGCCAGTCTCCTTCAGTCAGCAGCTGCCAGGGAGGTAGATGCAGGCTCAGCCTACTCTCAGCCTCTACTGGCTAAGGCTAAACCTGTCTCCCTTCCGGTCCTTGATTAGCTCAAACGTGTTGATTGCCCTTTGTGAGAAAACCATTCAACAGCATGTGCAAGCTCTCCTGGGCCTTCAGCTCAGAGATGGGGGTGGTTTAGACATATGTCCATATAGCGGAATACCTTTTATGTAAGTCTGTGGAAAGGGAGAGAAAAAGGGAAAAGGGGGAAAACCCCTCAGCACTTTCTTTTTCTTCTTTTATAACTTCTTTTCAGCAAATTTTATGTGGAACAAAACTGTCTTTCTCACTGGGTCTTCTACCCCACCCCCAAACACACACACACACACACACACACACACACACACAAGCACACACACACACACACACACACACGCACACACACTCACGCACGTACACACACACATACACACCACTGATATGACCAGAGCTCACCCTAAAGCATTTCTCACCTGACCAGGCCTGCTATTGCTCTGCCATCTCCCCGCTTCTCTGGAAGGCCTGTTCTGCTTTCTGACTGCCTGCATTCAGGTGGAATAGGCCAAGGTCTAAAGGAGAACGTGGAGGAAAAGGTACCAGTGATACAGTGGGTATCAAGTTAGATTATTTTCTCATCAGAGAGGAGGGAGAAAGATGGCGGAAGAATAGCCACAAAGTACTGAGGAACAGAGAGGAGCCACTGGATGAAGAAGAAAGGAGGTGGGTGGGAGTGGAGGAGATGGCTACTGCTCTTACTTCCATGGCCCAGGTCATAAGAAAAGAGTTGGACAGGGAAGGACTTGGGAAGGAAGAAACATAGGCAGGGTCACTGGAAAGCCTTGGCCACCAACCACATTGAGTTCCAGGTGTCAGACTGAGATTAATTTCGTAAAGTCGGTGGCCCAGGGATGGTCCAGCAATGGTCAGCACCATGGAGAGTCTCAAGAATGTTTTTGTTTTGTTTTTACCCTCTGAGATGTAGCCTTCTTATTTCTGTTTGTTTTAAGGAAGCAACACAATATTTACTGAGCACGTACTATGTGCTCGACATAGCGAGGTATCACTGTTTGCTGTGGCTCCTGCTGGAGACTGACAAAATGTTAGATCAATCTCTGCCTACAGTTTACTATTGACTCAAGTGTAAAGGGCACACGCTTGAATCTCATCACGTAGGAGGCTGTGGCAGGAAGATAAAGAGTTCAAGACCATCCTTGGCTACATTATAAGGGGAAAAAAAGAGGAGGAAAAGGAAGCATAAGCTGACTATATTCTATAAAAACAGGAACTTAATAACAGCTCATATTTATTGACTGATTGCTATGTACAAAGTATATGTCTAACAGCCGTATATAAGTAATTTTATTTCTTCATAATTATCAGCCTTTCTTTAGGTGATGTATCTTGTGAAAAATGAAGCCATAATTTAAACCCAGACCTTCTGACTCTAGTGCCCATACTTCTAACTACCAGATTCTATTGTCTACATGCCGTGACCAGGCCATGGAAGAGAGGTCTCTGTGGCCCGTATGAAGGAAGGACATGGAGAGATGCACTGCTCCAGAGCTGACACTGGATCAGGAAGCTCCCTCACAGGAGTGGTCCCCGGCCTAAGACAATGTCACTATCAATAAACAGTACCTTCTAGACACAAAAATCCCTAGTAACAAAACATACCCGCTCATTTACAGAAAGGATGAGGCACCCTGGCCGTGAGAGGTGTATTCCAGGAAGAAGGGGTACGTTGGTATTTGTGAATGAAGCAATGTAAATAGCCAGACTAAGACCAAAGAACAATGCCATGGGATCCAGTGTGGGATGCAGCAGGGGCAAAGCATCTGCTTACCATGCATGAGACCTGGGGTTTGGGCCCAGCACCAGAAACAAAGACAAGTGAACAAACCCTTCATGGTCATCTCAGGAGACTCCAGAAACACATCCAATGAAATTTATGGATTTGTTTGCTGTTTTGACTTTTTTATTAAACAAATTTGGTCCAGGTCTCATGTGGCCTGAGCTGATCTTGAACTCACTATGTTCAAGGAGACACTAGTCTTGAACTCACCACGTTCAAGGAGACACTAGTCTTGAACTCACCACGTTCAAGGAGACACTAGTCTTGAACTCACCACGTTCAAGGAGACACTAGTCTTGAACTCACCACGTTCAAGGAGGCACTAGTCTTGAACTCACCACGTTCAAGGAGACACTAGTCTTGAACTCACCACGTTCAAGGAGACACTAGTCTTGAACTCACCACGTTCAAGGAGACACTAGTCTTGAACTCACCACGTTCAAGGAGACACTAGTCTTGAACTCACCATGTTCAAGGAGACACTAGTCTTGAACTCACTACGTTCAAGGAGACACTAGTCTTGAACTCACCATGTTCAAGGAGACACTAGTCTTGAACTCCTGATTGTCCTGCTTCCACCTTCTACGTGTGTGGGATTGCAAGTGTATGATATCATACATGACTTAATTATTTTATTTGTATAAATTAATGGTGCATACTGTGACAATTCAATGTGTGTGTATAATATATATTGTTCAAATCAGAACAACTAACGTTTCTATCTCAAATATTAAGGTTTCAGATTAACACACAGTTGCTATATGTACTCATAAGGTATGGAATGACATTTCAATACATGAACACACGTGCTGCTTAAATAAAATAATATTTCCATCTCCTTTTTATAATATTGTTTTGGGAACTTTCAATTCCTCTCTGTATGTATAGGAAAACTATAACCATCTCCACACACACACACACACACACACACACACATATATATATATATATACACACACACACATACTATATATGGACACGGAAGTTACTAATTCTGTGTTTGGGTGCCCATTCACAAACTTTGGTTTATCATGCTATCCCTTGCTGGTCTCAGTGTCTGGTAGTCATTATTATATACAACCCACATGAGCTTTTTAGAGCATCCACATAGGGAGAGAACATGTGCAGTTTCTGTTAGTGTGTGTGTGTGTGTGTGCGCGCGCGCGCGTGCGCACGTGCACGCGTGCTCATGTGCCTATGAAAGTCAGGGGTCTACGTTGGTGTCTTCCTCAGCCACTGTCCAACATTCAAGAATGTTTATTTGATAATTTCATACACAAATGTTTTGTATTTTCACCATTTCTACCTCATTCCTATCCCTGTTCCATTCTTCATGTCCCGTGCACAAGTCTGCCTCTCAAATTCATGACTTCTACTACAGTTATTACTGTTTTACAAACACACACACACACACACACACACACACAACACGTACTCCCCCCAGTCCAGTTAATATTCTTTATATGTGTGTACACCACTTTAGAGCTGTTGTCTTGGTCCTGGGTATCCTATCAGGGAACTCATTTCTGAAGAAAACGGATCCTCCCTCCTTCTGTAGACATCAATCACATGTGGTTCTTTATCTGTGCATGGGACCTCCTGACTGCATGTTGGTTGTGAAGGCAACCATAGTGTTAAATGCACATAGCTGGAGCATTCCTGTCCTGTCTAGGAAATGCTGTCTCACATGTCCTGGTCCTCTGGCTCTTACAGTTTTTCAGCCTCTTCTTTCACGATGCCCACTGAGTGTTAGGTTTAGGAACTGTGTTGTAGATGCTCCATTTGGGACAGGATATCCACAGCTTTCTGCCCTTCTGCCCTTTACCATTTGTGGCTGTCTGTCATAGCCTCTCTGTACTGCAAAAGGGAGTAACTTTGATGGGGGGGGGTTAGTACTGTGTGAGAAAACGCATGAATGCCTCCGCCTTACTTTTGGAGATAGGACCTTGGTGCTGGGATTTTTTAAATTATTGTGATAAAATATCATAACCAAAAGCAATGAAGAAAGAAAGTTTATTTTAGCTTACAGTTCCAGAGGACCAGAGTCCATAACGATTTGAGCAGCATGGCGACAGGCCAGCATAGTGGCAGTAGTGGGAAGCTGAGAGCTCACATCTGCACTACACACAGGATGCAGAGAGAACTGGAAGTGGGGCAGGGCTATACATTCTCAAATCTGCCTCAAATGACATCCTTTTCTCCAGCAAGGCTCCGCCACCTAAACATTCTACAATCTCTCCAAACAGTTTAACTAATGGGACCAAGTGTTCAAAGACATGAACCCCATGGGGAGTATTTCTCATTCAAAGCACAGCGGTCTCTCACTAAACCTGGAGCTCACTAACTCAGCTATGCTGGCTGGCCAGAAAGCGTCAAGGATCTGCCTAGCCCCCACTCTTCTATCAACGCTGAGTTTACAGATGTGTAATGCTGCACCCGTCTTTTTTCATGGGTTCTGGGGACCCAAACTCAGCGTCTCACTGTGTCCCTGGCTGGCCTATAGCTCGCAGACTGATGTTGAACTCACAGAGATCCGCTTGCCTTTTGAATGCGGGATTAAAAGAGTGCCTCACCATGCCCAGATTTGCATTTTGAAAGAGCCACAAGCCTAGACAAACAGTTTTGAAAGCTGCAAAACACAGGTAGGGTATTCAACCATCAGCTGTTTACAGTCTTACCCATAGCCACTACAACGAAATGAAGAACACATGCTGGGCCTCTATATTGTCTATTCACACTAAAACGACCAAACATGAGTAGCAAAAATAAGAGCAGTCTCAACAGATGCAGAGAAATCCTGCTCATACTTTGAAAAACTAAGTCATCTGAAGGTGTTCTAGCTCCCCAAATTAATCAGTAATTCAATATAATGCCAACCAAATAAGCCCAGATCATTTTTTTTAAACATTGATAGGCTGATCCTAAAATTTACACGAAGAGAGTTAGAACTGCCAAAAGAAATCTGAGAAGAAAACCAAAAATGTTCTGACTTGTTTTTCAGACCTTCTGTAAGACTGCAGTGTAAGCAAGGCGGTAATGCTACTGAGGAAAGACAGATGTGTAGACTAAGGGGACGGAGCGAAGGTATAGACATAGGTGCAATGGGAACTTAATCATTTGATTTTCAAACAGAGTTTGACAAAGAGAATTTAATAAAGAAAAACTTTTCAACAAATAGTGCTATTAAACTTGACCATTCTCTTACCAAAGAGAAAAGTAGTTCTGTATATACGACACTTATGTCTTATATGAAAGTTGATTCAAGGTCAATCAGAGACCTAAATCTTAGTTAGGGATTTTACTGCTGTGATGAGACACCATGACCACATCAACTCTTATAAAGAAAACATTCAATTGGTTGCTTGCTTACACTTCAGAGCTTTAATTACCATCATGGCGGGAAGCAAGGCAGTGTGCAGGCAGACGTGGTGCTAGAGCCAAGAGTCCCTACATCTTGATCCAAAGGTGACAGGGAGTGAACTTTCTCACGGGGAGTAGCTCAAGTATAGTCCACCTCAAAGCCCACTCCACAGTGACACACTTCCTTCAACAGGCCTCACCTTCTCAGAGTGCCACTCCCTTTGGGGGCTGTTTTCTTTCAAACCACCACAGCAGGAAGCATTAAATGATGAAAGTGCTAGAAGAAGACACAGGAGGAAGTCTTTGGCACCTTGGGTTTGATGATATGACGTCAAAACATGATCCATCAAAGAAGAAGCTGTATCACTTCCCACTAGCACTGTATGGTGGTTCCTCCTTCCACATCTTTGAAAACTCTTATTTCCCAGAGGAAAAAAATAAAGCCATATTAATTATATAAATCATTATCTCATAGTGGTTTTGATTTGTATTTCCTCATAGCATAACAATGCTGAATATCTTTTTAGCTCTTTGTTGGCATTTGTATAACTTCTTTGTAGAAAGGTTTATTCAAATCCCTTATCCACTTTTTAATTAGGACATAATTTTGTTTAGATGTACATGCTCTTTGTAGATATTAAAAGATATATAGCTTTGGCTGGGATATGATTCAGTATTAAAATATGTGTAAGACAGTAGGTTCCTAAAATATGGGGATATTTTAGGTGTTGGAATGATCTATCTGCTATTGTCTGCCTACCAGTCTGTCCCTCCCTCCAAATCTTTGTATACTAAAGAATTTGGCTGTCTCTCAGTTCCAATTATAATGTCCAAACTCTTAGACTTTCTTAAGTTATTGTAATGCTATTGTTATTCGTAGTTAAATGAATCATATCATATGTGATCATTTATACTTAAGCGGTGACTCAGGTGGCTCCTTAAAGTAATATAAACTAATAACTTTGACAAAGCCGTTGGGTCAAATCCATCTGATAAACATGATGACATTGCTTTGAAGGCCAAGCCTTCTGGTTTAAAGAAGGAAGAACACTGAGTGTAAGTGCACTAGTAGTTTAGACTGATGTCTCAATAGAACGCTGGGAACATGTTAAAACTTTAGGTCGTGTGTCAATCACTCCTCCACTGTGACCCAAACCTTTTGGCCATGTGTCAGTCGCTCCTCCACTGTGACACAAACCTGCAACTGTAGAAGAGAAAAGATGTCCTTTGACTCATAGTTGCTGAGATTTCAGGCAGCTGACTTCACGTTTCTGGGCCTGCGGTGAGATATGGTATCATGGATAGCAGGGCGAGTAGACTGAGGTAGAGATAGATATATTACTGCATTGCTAGCTTCCTCTCTCTTTCCTCTTTTGCTCTGTCTGGGCCCACAGAGTGGTGAATGGTGCCAGCCACATTTAGAGCAGGTCTTCCTCTTAGCTAAGCATCCCTGGAAGCACCCCCATCAACAAACCTTGAAGTGTGTTTTGCAAATCTTCTAGGTGTTTCTCAACCCAATCATGAGTAATATGTGCTAACACAAATATGAAGGATTTTGAGTCTCTGCTAAACGATCATTACCCTTTCATTCTACTCTGGTGTAATTCGAAATTAGTTACCCTACCCTCTGTAGGTGCCAGTTTCATGCTTCAGAAAATGGAGCCATCCTTACTCTGTTATGCAATTTAAAACTCTCAGTAGGGTCCACATCACTTTTGAACTCCTTTTTATTTCTGGGGTGGGGTTAGTTACTGTCATAACCAAATCTCAAAACACATTGTTGCCATGAGAAATGGACTGCTATCTTTCCCTCGAAGATATTTACATTATGGATGGAGGCTGCTTCATAGGCACCAAGATAAGCATTTATTGAGAATCTGGTGCATGCAAAGTATGAGACACTACTGGGAAATCAGGACAAAGATGAGTGTAGTATGGCTTCTGCCAGGACAAGAAGACAGGCTGACAGACGTAGATTATTGTTGCTTTTTGATATGTTCTTTTGTTTTCTAATGTAGGTTAAAAAGCAGAGGAGGACTGGAACTGCCAAGTCTTCATTTTAGACTGAGTCCATCTTAAATCTTGCTATATCTATGATCACTAGCGTTTTATACTAAATGATCTCAGTTCCTAAAATAGGAAAGACAGAAATTCAGAATAAAGGAAAATTCTTTAAATTTTAGCAAATATAGTAATGATCATATTTGATACAGTGTCAAAGTTGCTACATTGTCCTTGAATTTTCCCATTTCAAAGATCATCATTGAAATGAGAGCAAATGCCTTGAGAACCTCTTTTAAATGGCTTCCTAAATGTCGTCCCTATAAGATGACATATGGCCACATGTTGACAGTTTCTGAAATAAAACTCTGCTAAAGATACGTGTTGCTGGCTCCAATTGCTTTAACAAAAATTCCAGTGGCACAGGCCTAAGGATGAGCTGGGAACGGTTCATTGTTTAGAGCTGGGTGTGGCTTAGGAAAGGTCCTATTGACCTGTTGGTCCAGATCAAAGATGACCAAAGAAATGCCTTTGATAAAGGACTTAGTTCTCTTCTTTCTTGGTATATTAGCAATTTAGATTGGCAAATGCCCTAGGGGTAATGTTACTATGCTATTATAGAAAAATTAATATTGCATTTCTACGAATTTCCTAAGCCTGTTTTGCCCACATCTTGGCGTCAAAGCAGTTTCAATATTACTTGTTATTCTTAAGAAAGAATATCCCTGTGTTGCGGAGAAGGCTCAGTGGGTAAAAACCTGGCTGCACAAACGTGAGTTCCGGTCCCCTTCCATGCTGTCTTACTTCGCTTTCTGTCGCTGTGATAAAAGACCAACCAAAGCCACCCTGGGGAAGATGGGATGTATTTCAGTTTACAGGTCACAGCTGGTCATCTAGAGAGGCCAAAGCAGGAACCTGGAGGCAGGAATGGAAGCAGAGACAAGGACGGGTGCTGATCACTGACTTTCCCTTCGTTGCTTCCCTAGCTTGCTTTCTTATATAATTTGGGACTATCCTCCCAGGGGTGGCACCTCTATGGGTTAAACCTTCTCACACCAGTCATTAAGCAAGAAAATGTCCCACAGATATGACCATGGGCAATTCCTGTGGTAGCAATTCATCGTCTGAGGTACTCTAGTACCTGACAACTCTAGCTTATGTCAAGTTGACAAAAGCAAACTGACACATGGAAAACTATCACACAGCACAGCCACACTCATATGTAACCGCAGCATGGGACATGGAGACAGACGGACCCTTGCAGTTTGCTGGACAGCTAGAAGAGCCCAAACAGCAAGTTCCCGCTCCAGTGAATGATCAGGTCTCAAAAATAGGGAGGAGAGCAATAGAAGAAGACACCAAAATAAACTTCCACATGTACGCAAAGAGCCAACTACACTTGAACATATTTTCACATACATGCATACAATACTTGCACACAACACATACATGAGAGAGGTAGAGAAAGAGAGAGAATAGCTCTCTCCTGCAGGGCATGATGGTGTGTATCTGTAACCCCAGAGTTTGATCCAAAGTTCAAAATTATCCTGGGGTACATGAAACCTCATCTAAAAAAAAACCAGACAGAAAGAAAGACGACATGTAATATTTTAACCTTATTCACACAACAACCTGACAAGCTATGGTAGCACTATAGGGAATAAAGACAGAAAACCACGAGATGGAATTCAAGTTTTTAGCAGAAGAAACAGGATTGTAGGTGGGATAATTGTTAGTTAGGATGTAGCTGCATTCATTCCTGCTGCTACAACAAAGCACACAGACTGAAGAGATTCCAAACAGAATGCATTCTCCCCAATTGGGAACTTGGGGCATCCAAAGTAAAGGTGCTGGTGGGTTTGGTGTCTGGTGGGGGTTGGGGTTGGTGGACACTGCTCTCTGTTCCCAGAATGCGTACCTTGTTGCTGTGTCCTCTAGCAGACATGGATTCTGGGTCATCACATGGAGGATGGGCCAAAAGTGCAAGAAGGAACCTTCATGACTTACCTCCCTAAAGACCCGCCTTTCAGTTCCATTGTCTGGGGTGCATATGCCAACACACACATTTCAGAGGGATATACTCAGACCACATAGAGAAATTGTTCAGATTTCCCTGAACACTAGCTAAAATCAGTTTATGACACCATTAAGACATTTTGTTTTCCATAGAGGCAATCTGAAAACCAGATTCCTTGTCACCACAGTCTTGGAGCTTACCAGTTTGTATCTGAAATTAAATACAAATAAGAGGTCCTCTTTTCTCCCGTCAGGAGACTGTTTTGTCATTAACAGTGGTTGTGGCAGGAGCTGTCATCGTCAGAGTCACACAGACTCATACACCTAGGCAGACAAAGGGGAATGAAGGGAAGAACGTGTGTGTGTGTGTGTGTGTGTGTGTGTGTGTGGCATAGTGCCAACATGCTACTTCTCAGAGCATCTCTCCCCCGCATCTCTCCAGTTCTCACTGCCTTCTTAATTAAATATCACAGAATTTATGGACTGGGTAGAGACCCAGTGACGGCTGCTACACAGAGACCACCATTCTGTAAATGAGCGTGCGTTGCGGGGGCCCGTATTCTCATCTCATCCTAGCACTGGAGAACAGGACTGCCATTTGCATGAAATAAGGCTCTTGACTCCTGCAAGAGAAAGTGAAACCCACTCCAGGTGCCAACTGCCTGCCAGTGCTCCTGGTTTCAAAGGGCAGCGCCGGGCAGTGTCAGATGGCCCTTCCCAGGAAATGGAGCTTGTTTTGAATGACTCTGTCTCATGGGAACCAGTTTATTGCCCATTATCATCAGATTGGTAAAGAATCCGAGTGAGGGTGGCAGGACTGAAGATGGAGTTCAGGAGAAATCTTTCAAGATTGGATTTCTTGGAATTTGGGCTAGGATGTGTGGTTGTGGGTAGAATAGTGGTGGCTGGTACATGCCCTGTAGCGAAAGCTCACAGGAGTTCAAGCTTTATAAACCCAATGAGGTCAGTGGGATAATAATGATAGTAGTGGTGATAATAACAATAATAAATAATTAACAGACTTGTTACTTATCAACCTCATCAATTATCTGTATGTACAGATACGGAATCAGTAGACACCTTTTCCTTGGAATCTGAGGTCCAGTTCAAAGAGCAAACTCAAAGAATTGTTGGTCTTGCTTCAGATGAACAACAGAGCCCCTCTGTGGACCTGCTTGGCTTTCAGGTGTGAGAGGGATGTTGCACACTAGCACCACGGCCATCTCTAGAATGTACAGAAGACAGCGCACACAGCTTTGGGTGTGGTGCTTTCATAGCCCAACTGGTTCCATTTTGGTGCGATTTTGCTCAAACAACATTTTCTAGAATGCTTTTCTCTGTCTTGTTCTTTGTCCTTAGATTCCCGACTGAGATATCCATCTGGGTTTGTCTTCTACAGCTATACAATTCTGCCTTACACCCATAAAAGTTCCATGCCTCATCTTTCCTGTGTAGCATGTCAGAAGCAATATTTTCAGAACTCCCCTTTCAAGTGAATGAGGAGACTAGAAGTTTAATTATCTAGTTGGTATCAATACACCGATTTGGGGGCCTAATATACTAATGTGACCAAGTTTGGTAGGTATTTACTTTTATTCTCTTGCTGGAGGTCTATTTAACAATATTTTCATTCATTTCTTACAATGTATTTTGACTATATTCACCCAAACCCCTCTTAGATTCACCTTAATTTGTGTCTGCTTTCTTTAATTTTTAAAATTATAAAAAACATACTCTAATTTGTGATGTTCTGGTCCTGGGCCATCTACTGGGGAATGATCAACCAACCAGGACCCATAAAGAAAACCACCTCTCTCTTGCCATGAAGCCATCAGCTGTTCATAGTTTCTCAGTTGACTGGGGGCTCACATACCCCTCACCCCATGCTAGAATGTCACCTGACTTGAGCGTGCGCAGCCCACAGCTACCATGAGCTCCTAAGTACAGTGGCCTCGCTGGGTCTAGAAGACGCTAATTTGCTTTGGTCTTTCCTGGCCTCTGGCTCTTCCGTCTCTCTGTGCCTCCCTTTCTTAGCTAGTTCTTGGCTCTTCAGGAGGAGGGTTTGCTATAGCCGTTCTGTTTGTAGCTGAGCACTCCACTGGCATTTATTCTCCATACTTTGAGCAATTTTGAGTTTCTTGATTAGCCACTGCCCACTGTGTAAAGAAACTTCTCTGCTCTGTTCAAGAGCTGCACTAATTTATTGGTATGGAGATGCAAATTTAGAGGTCAGTTTGATACTAGGTCCATCTAGAACAATGATGGCAGTAAGCTCACCCCTGGGTCTGGTGAGCTTCCTAACCACGGGTTCATGACCTGATCTGTGGTACCAAAGAGGTGGTTCTTCCTATAAAGTAGGCCCTAAGTACAACACAAAACCCAGCTGGCTGCCCTCATGGCACTGGTGCCGTTATTGTATCCATGTCACTTATTACTCAGTTCTTAGGGTTCACCGTTGGGTGACACCGTTGGTGACTCCCCTCCCTTCCATCAGTATGAAAGCTAGCCAGCAAAGAGGAATCCTTCTGGTCAATACCCGCTTCTCTGTGCCCCAGGAGCAGTGCATCTGATGTCTTCAGCGATAGGGTCTTACCGTCAAGTGCTGGTGGGCAATCAAGACTAATGGCAAGAGCTTGCATTGTTCGGGGCTGTGGCTCTCAACCTTCCTGATGCCATGACCCTTTAATACAGTTCCTCGCTTATAGTGACCCTTGAGCGTAAAGTTATTTCATTGCTGTGTTAAGACTGTAGTTTTGCTACTGTCATAAATCAGAATGCAAATACCTGCATTTTCCAATGGTCTTAAGTGACCTTTGTGAAAGGGTCCCTTGATTCCCAAAGGGTCACAACCCACAAGTTGAGAACCGCTGGCTTCGGGGGTTTCTGGGGTATCCTTTACCAACAACTCAGGGGGAGACATTCTTGTCTCTGGGGTTTTATTTTGTTGTTGTTGTTGTTGTTGCTTTAATTTGCAACCCATGGTTTCTGGAAGGGGAAAGGAGAGGAGCAAAAGTCTAAATTCTTATCTTCAGGTACTCTGGAGTTAAGACAAAAAAAATTTAGACAACTGTGCTGGGAAACCTTGCTGAAGATTAACATAGACCCTTATCCCCAGGACCTCTCTTTGCCTAGGTCTAACAGTGGCTGTTGATCCTGCATCCTCAGGGAACCCTGCATGGCACACTGGCTGTGACGCTGACATCCGTGCCCTGAAAGAAATGGTAACATGGCCATACGTTGACTAACATTTTCTTGAGTGTACACAATGACATATAACCAGAACATTAGATGCCTAAACCCTTTGCAAACTCTTTTTCATAAATATCCCCCTAACATAAAAATGGCGTGCAATTCAATACCCTTTCATAGGGTCTTTGTAGAATTAGCAAATGTCATGAACTTTCTATTGGAATAAAAAGACAAGTGCTGAGGGAAGTGAATTTCTGCCCTCTGACCTTTCGCCTTTCTGCTGGCCTGAGTCCACTGATGACTTCAGTCTCAGATTTTCAGTTCAAATGTTATGCTCCCTGGTCTTTGTTGACTGGAAGACTGTTCCCATCAGTTTTTAATAACTTCAGTGATGACATTTCTCCTCTACCCCAATAGCCTTTTTATTTCTATACTTCCACAATGGACCATACACAAGCTTGGTGGAGATTCAACTTAAAGTAAGCCAAGTTTTACTAATTCCGATATTATTTGGGCAATTGAATTTGCACCCAAAACAAGGTTACATTTATACCACAACTCAATGTGAGGCTTGGAGTTGTGATAATATGGAGTTAGGAAACTCTTGTCTCTACCTTCTCCTTTGAAGCATTCATGTCCAAAGTCAAATTCCTTACTTTTATGGTCTAAGTTCTATGATTGCCAATGAACTTTAAAAACTCCTTGAGTGTGGCTGGAGAGATGGTTCAATGGTTAAAAGAATTTGCTGCTCTTCAGAAGACATGTGTTCAGTTCCTAGTGAACACACAGTAGCTCACTGCCTTATGTTTGCTCTCAGTAGGCTTCCAACAGGTAACGAAGGATGCATGCCTCACTGCTTACAGGGTACTGCCAGCGTAGTGGGAAGTAAAGATTTTTTTGTTTTCTTAAGATAAGGTTTCTCTGTGTAGCCCTGGCTATCCTGGAACTTGCTCTGTAAAGCAGACTGGCCTCAAACTCAGAACTCAGAAATCTTCCTGCCTCTACCTTCTAAATGTTGGGATTAAAGGCATACACCACCACCACGTGGCTCACAGCTATTTGTAACTGTAGTTCCAGGGGATCTGGTTGCCTTGTCAGGTTTCCTTGAACAGTATACACATGTAGCTCATGCACATACATGCAGCCAAAACACTCATACACATAAAAGCACATGCATACATACATGCACATATGCATACATATAACTGCTCAAATTAAAATGTAATGGGTTGCACTGTAGGTGTATAAGTTGGGGCTGGGCACCCCGCAGCTTCATATTGTCTGCATTTTGAACAGTTGAAGTTATCTGAAACAGCTTCTTTCTGCTACAAAAGCTGCTCTCTCCACTTGTCAAAGAAGCCTCTTTATGAAACAGATGAAGACTGTGTGCTATTTATTGTTGGGCTTTTATTCTTGGCAAAATATTTGCAAGATTCACTCATGTTTCACTAATACATTTGACATAGGCAATTTCACTTCATTGCTACATACTATTTACTGATATGAATGTACCACAACTCACTGATATACGTTCATTTCAATTGTTCCTAATTTAGGACAAACATAAGTAACAATGTATGAGCTTTCTTGTTCTCAGTATATTTTAAAAATCAATCTACACTGAAAGGTCTCAGGTTTGGGCTATTGCCTCCCCGAAGCAGAAACCGACATTCAGTTGTCCACATCCCCGGTGACACTGGCATGTGGCTGAGATGCTCCCTTTACACATGTCTGCTGATGATGTCACACAGGGAGAGTGACGAGGGGCCCTGGGCTGCCAGGGGCAGAGTGGCAGTGGTGGTCACCTGTGATGCCACCTCCTGTCCGCCCTGGGAAGTCCCACCACACTGCTTCTGACTCCATGCCCAGACAGCGAAGCCGTCTCTCTTACCTTCACCAGGATTCCTGCGGGGGATTTATTTATTTCCCAGTCTGTCTGAAGATTCTATGATGGGGCTCTTCCTCCTGCAGAGAAGGAACTATGGGAACAAGACCCGACGAACCTTGTCTGATGGTGTGGAGACAGCAGATGTGATGTTCCCTTTGGAAGTGTGGACAGTTCTTACGCGTCACACAGTGCTTGAGAGCACGGCTTCTAGAGCCAGACTGCCTGGGTTCAGGTTCTGGCCCCGTGACTTGGGAATGTTGGCGAGCGCTCGTCCATCTGTGCCTCTGTCTCTTCAGTGTCTATCAGCGGTGGCAAGAGGACAAGCGCTCTGCCAGGGAGCTGCATACCCCACCCCTGCCACCAGGGAGCTGCACACCCCACCCCTGCCACCAGGGAGCTGCACACCCCACCCCTGCCACCAGGGAGCTGCCTGCCCCATCCCTGCCACCAGGGAGCTGCACACCCCATCCCTGCCACCAGGGAGCTGCATACCCCATCCCTGCCACCAGGGAGCTGCCTGCCCCATCCCTGCCACCAGGGAGCTGCACACCCCTCCCCTGCCACCAGGGAGCTGCATACCCCACCCCTGCCACCAGGGAGCTGCATACCCCACCCCTGCCACCAGGGAGCTGCATACCCCACCCCTGCCATCCCTAGAGTCTTTGCCATTGAAAATAAATTGTTTTCATATGATATATTCTGATCACAGTTTCCCCTCCCTCAGCTCCTCCCAGATCCTCCACAACTACACATCTCCATTCTTCCCACTTTCTTTTTTTTCCATTTTCTTTCTCTTTAGAAACCAAACAGATGACAAAGGAACACACAAACCAGAAAAAAATGAATAGAAAAAGCACAAGAAGAAGACAGCATACACACACATACACACACACACACACACACCATAAAAATGCAAAATTGGAAACCACAATATACAAACAAGCAATGCCCCCACAAAACGACATGAGACAAAAAGTCTACAGAAATAATGCCGAGTTCATCTTGTTGGCCATCTACTGCTAGGTGTGGGGCCTACCTTTAAGTGTGGGTAATATACCCAGTGAGATTCTATTGGAGAAAACTAATTTTTCCTTTTCAAGTGGTTGTCAGTAGGAGATAGTTTCTCGGATAAGGGTAGGAATTCCTGTCTACTTCCCTTTCTAGAATGGAATCTTGTGTGACTCGATCCTGTGCACACCCTGTGTGTGCTGCCACATTCTCTGTGAGTTTATTTATTTGTCAGACCTGCTGTGTCTAGAAGGCGTTGTTTCCTTAGTATTCTCCATCCCCTTCTCTTCCACACAGCTCCCTTAACCTGGGGGGAGAGGTTTAATGAAGACATCCCATTTAGGACTGAGTTTCCAAGTATCCTAGACTTAGCGTGGGGCAGTAAGCACTGCTGGACACCTCCGTATGTTGTAGTCTAGATTTCTATCCTTGACTCCAGATGGGATTTGATGGTAGGGTATAAATACTGGAAAATCAAATCAGGTACTTAGTTACATTGCTAATGTGAAGAGACATCATGGCCAAGGCAACTTATAGAGGAAAGAATTTGTTGGAGGTTTATATTTCAGAGGGTGAGTCCACTGCCATCATGGCCAGGAACACTATGGCAGGCAGGCATAGTGCTGGAGCAGTAGCTGAGAGCTTACATCCTAGCCACAGCAGGAGGCAGAGAGAGCTAACTGGGAATGATGTGGGCTTTTGAAACCTCAAAGCTCATCCCAATGTCACCTCCCTGAAGAAGACCAAACTCTTTAATCTTTCCAAGTTGGTTCACTAACTGTGGACCACATATTCAGATGTATGAGCCTATGGGAGCCATTCTCATTCACACCACTACAAAGGTAAATGGTTTTTTTTTCCTAACATAAAGTGCACACATGGGACTGGAGCAATGGCTCAGTGGTAAAAAGTACTGATTGCTTTTCCAGAGGACCTGGGTTCAATCCTCAGCACTCACAAGACCACAACGTTGGTCTCAGGAGACCTGATGCCCTCTTTTGGCCTCCAGGGGTACTGCATGCATATGGTATATAGACATTTGCAGCCACCCAGCCACACATAAAATGAAATAAACAGTTAAAAACACACACATATAGTTAAACTTTGTGAATGTCTTTACTATTATAGCTAACTCCCCCCCCCCCCTCTCTCTCTCTCTCTCTCTCTCTCTCTCTCTCTCTCTCTCACACACACACACACACACACACTTTAATGATATCTTCCTGAACTGCTTAAGAACTAATATAGTTATAGGATCTCATTATTTGTCACAGAAAAACATATGCTACTCTCTCTCTCTCTCTCTCTCTCTCTCTCTCTCTCTCTCACACACACACACACACAGAGAGAGAGAGAGAGAGAGAGAGAGAGAGGAGAGAGAGAGAGAGAGAGAGAGAGAGAGAGCTAGATATTTAGTGCTAAAGTGGGGAACAAGTTGGTCACTGTATGAAGACCAGATGGCAAAGAGGGACAAGGCTCTAACTGTCACGGTCCAGGCACTGCTTCATTGGGTTGCCGTCTAGGAGAGCAGTTCTTCCACTGACTGTGCAGGTCGATACCCAAATCAAGTATCTAAACTTAGACCAATCACCTTGGTCATGGAGGCAGGATCTGTAAAAAGGCGGTGGTTCTCATTTGTACCAGATAACCTGAAGGGAAGAGGCAAGGCCAGAGGGGGAAGAACATGAGCAATGACACCAAGTCATGATGCTATGCAACTCAGAAACCTGCAGTGCCACACTGACTATCCTGTTGAGTTATGATAGGCCAGTTGACTCAACCAACCTTCATGACACCTTCATTTCTC
This sequence comes from Microtus pennsylvanicus, assembly GCF_037038515.1. Taxonomy (NCBI): domain Eukaryota; kingdom Metazoa; phylum Chordata; class Mammalia; order Rodentia; family Cricetidae; genus Microtus; species Microtus pennsylvanicus. The sequence continues at coordinate 58,617,290 of NC_134584.1, forward strand.
ACCACGTACGCCATTACACTTCATTCCCCACTCCCACAGGGAAATGCCCTTGCCTTGCCCAGCTAGCACTGCACTTTTAGTTCCTGATTATCCACTTCCACAGTGTCCTTCATTACAGATTCTGTTTTCTGTCTTTGCCTATTTACCACTTAAACTACCTCTCTTCAGGACTCAGGGCAAATGCTCCTTTGTTTGGGAAGATGCTTCCATGCATCAGAAAGCCACACCCTTTCCTGTAGCTGGACCCCATTGGAGTTCCTCAAAGATACCCGAGTCAGAATGAGAGCAACCTCATCCGTGAGGACCAGTCATTGGTGCAGGTTGGCGCAGGAGGACATCGTGATGCTCATGGGATGTGCCTGTCCAGCTCCTTTAAGAGAGGTCTTCCTGACTCAGCACTGGCAGCAAAAGCTGCATGGCTTATTTAGGGAAGGGCTTCCTGGTTCATGCTAGTTGCACAAACAGCTCTGGTTCTTTCAGTAGTCAAACACTTCAATGGGGTCTGTGAGCAGTGTGTTACAAATTGCTTAATGATGACACAGACCCACTGTGACCCTGGAGCTGGAGCAGTGTGCATGGCTCTCAGAGGCAGTGAATATGCCTCTGCTATGTTGGACTGGGCAGAGCCAACAAGCAGGGCCACAAAGTTGGTCCTAGTTATGTCTGCTTAGCATTAAAAAAAAGCACTCCTAGTCAAAAAATAATTACAGATGCACAATAAAGACAGATTCAGATTTAAAAAAAGACCTCTAAATGCTTGGGAAAAAAAAGAAATAGTTATAAAAACGTAAATGGTTTTAAAAAAGTAAAGTTTTTAAAGAGACAGAGCACAGACAGTCATAGATTAAAGGAATAAAGAAAAATAAGCCACATAAAGATGGAAAATAAATAGAGTTGGATCATGTATATTATTGTGTTTTCTTTAAATTTTTTGACTGTGATTAGCTAAGTACAGAGAGACATTTCATTGTATGGGCTGTTAAGCTAAACCAACATATGTATTTTAAAGGCATCTTGACTTCAAAATTTGGGTCTAAGGATTGCTTTGGAAAAGAGGTTCTATGTTTGTTTCCATAGAGGACAGAAAGCTGTGAATTTATTACCGGCTAATATGGTTTGATCAAACAAGACCCCCTGAAGCAATGGTCCAGATAATCCAACATCCACAACAGTTTCAGGAATGCTGGCTGAGATGGGTCTATCACACAGGACACCCCATAGAAGATCAGATTAACAGTGCCCCTAATCAATAGTTATAGTTTTTCTTAGTTATAATAAAAGGGCAAATTAAATAGAAAATTTTGAACTCACCAAGATAAAATCGATATTTGGATGTTTTCTCTGATTTTGTCAAATATATATTGACTGGATATTATAACTGTAGTTCTTGTTTGATAGCTGTTTTGTTATATGTAATTTTAGCATGTTAAAGTTAAGACCTTCTTTTTTGATTAGACAGAAAGGGGGAGATGCTGAGGGATGACCTTTCTGTACACTGTGAATATGTACTATTCCCATTGGTTAATAATAAAAGATGCTTGGCCTATGGCAAGGCAGAATAAGGTTAGGTGGAACAATCAAACTGAGGACTTGGATGAAGAAGGGTGGAGTTGGGGAGATGCAAGCAAACTGCTAGAGGAACAAGATGTGCTAGAGAACAGGTAAAGACACAAAGTCACATGGCAAAATGTAGTAATAGGAATGGATTGATTTAAGCTGTAAGAGCTAATTAGTAGTAAGTTCAAGCTATAGGCCAAACATTCTGAAATTAATATACGCATTTGTGTGATTATTTGGGACCAGGCAGCTGAGACAAAAGAAAAACTCCACCTCCATTTATAGCACCAATTCTTACGGAATCTCTACTGATTTCCATATCTACACACCATCCAAATGACATCCCAAAATTATCTTCTGTACTGCCAAGAAAAGGGTCCTGGTAATGATCTGCTTTGTTTGGCAATGCTGGGGCTCAGAGAGTGACATCTCCTGAATATGTCATTCCCTCCCCCATGCGGCATAATTTGATCTAAAATGAAAATGCCTTAAGAGCTAGCTAGGCCTTATTCTTCTCCCTACCAAGTGAGGAGAGGCTCTTCCTGGAATTTCCTAATCTGCACTGAGAAGATTGACAAGGAACACAAGTGTGTCCCCTCCATCCCGAAGCTCCCTGTCTAGCTGGGTACAGTCAGCTGGAGAGTCTCCCCACTCCCAGGCAGACTTTCAGAAGGTACTGTCTGTTCTTGGGGCTCCCCCAAATTCTGAAGACTGTCTCTAGTACTTGTTTGCTTGGTCATCATTTAGGCCCCTTAAGTTTGTCTACAATTCTCCTTTTCTTCTCTACTACAGAAAAAGGTCAAAGAAGTTTCTGGATAACTTTGGAATTGTGGGTAATCTCTTTGGACTATGTGATTGTTTTCTCCAATTACTTGTCTTGCCACTTCAGTCCAGGTAACCTTCAGAGAAATGAGCATTTCTTCACCCCTGCTGGCAGGCACTTCCCAAGAACCCAGCGCTGAGCCATTTCTAACCAGCAGGACTCACAGGGAAAGGTCACAATGAAACTACAAGATCCATTCAAATTTCCACAGACAACAGGATTTAGGGAAAGGGAAAATGAATGAAAACCCCCTTCTGTGCCTAAAGATAAGACATGAGTGTGGGACCCTGAAACCCTGAAGCTCAGGTTGAACTCTTCCCACTAACCAATCAAAGTATTTTTGAGAGCCCCACCTCAGTCTATCCCTCCCTTTCCCCCTCCCTCCTTCCTTCCCTCCCTCCTTCTTACCTTCTCTGACCCCCTTGTCTCCTCTTCCTTCTCCCCTTCGTCTTCATGGTTTTTGTGAACTGACCTGAATCACACCTCTTTCTGGGAACAGTAAACAGAGTGTCCATACAGTGGCAGCTAATGCTGTTTCTCCCCCTTAATTTGCCTAGAAAAGGGCATACAGAATACTTTCAGAATTATCAGTGAGAAACACTTTTTGATGTTTAAAAAAGTCACGAATTGACTCTCTCCTGAGAGAAAAGCAAGAGGGAAAAGCAGTGACTTCATGGACGAGCCTGTCCTTATCTATCTGGAGCAGAGTCCCTTTTCTAACCAGTGAGATCTGCTGGAAAAGCATCCTCAACTCCGCAACCCTCTGGCCCATTCAGGAAGGCATGGTCCAGGATACAGTTTCCACTGGATGTAGGAGCTGAGGGCCCACAGAGACCAGCTGCACAATTATTGGCTGTAGTTTCCTAGACGCCCCATCGATTTCTAGTCATTTTCACTCCTTAACATCTTTCAGAAAGATCTAAATTTGAGATGCTGGTGCTCTCTTGAAAAATGATCAGTGGGTAAATTAATCTAGAAAAACTGTGCATCACTTACACACTTACTGCATGTAAACCCTCCCTGCAGAAATACTTGTATAACACTTACACACTTACTGCATGTAAACCCTTGCTGCAGAAATACTTGTATAACACTTACACACTTACTGCATGTAAACCCTTGCTGCAGAAATACTTGTATAACACTTACACACTTACTGCATATAAACCCTCACTGCAGAAATACTTGTGCATCACTTACACACTTACTGCATGTAAACCCTCACTGCAGAAATACTTGTGCATCACTTACACACTTACTGCATGTAAACCCTCCATGCAGAAATACTTGTGCATCACTTACACACTTACTGCATGTAAACCCTTGCTGCAGAAATACTTGTATAACACTTACACACTTACTGCATGTAAAACGTTGCTGCAGAAATACTTGTATAACACTTACACACTTACTGCATATAAACCCTCACTGCAGAAATACTTGTGCATCACTTACACACTTACTGCATGTAAACCCTCACTGCAGAAATACTTGTGCATCACTTACACACTTACTGCATGTAAACCCTCCATGCAGAAATACTTGTGCATCACTTACACACTTACTGCATGTAAACCCTCCCTGCAGAAATACTTGTGCATCACTTACACATTTATTGCATGTAAACCCTCCTTGTAGAAATACTTGTGCATCGCTTACACACTTACTGCATGTAAACCCTCCCTGCAGAAATACTTGTGCATCACTTACACACTTACTGCATGTAAACTCTCCCTGCAGAAATACTTGTGCATCACTTACACATTTATTGCATGTAAACCCTCCTTGTAGAAATACTTGTGCATCGCTTACACACTTACTGCATGTAAGCCCTCCCTGTTGGTGCTGCATTCATTAAAGAGCTGGTTTTGCTACTAAGAATCAAGAGAGATGTTCCCAACCAGGAACGCCTCCTCTGAACTGAGCACACAGATAGCCCGAGCCACACCATTCCACACCACTTCAGAACAGTACTGAGGACATCAGCTTATGGCCAACAACCGTTGCAGTGGATTTCCATAATTAAAATCCACTACAGGGACTGGAGAGATGGCTCTTGTGGGCAAAGCAATTATCTTGTAAGCATGAAGACATGAATGAGGGTCTCCAAAACCCATAGAAAAGCCGGACAAGGTATCACGCATCTGTAATTTCCACACTCCTGTGGTGAAATGGGAGGTAGAAACAGGACAGTCCTTGGAAACTTGAGGGCCAGGTAGTTCAGCATATGTGGTGGTGAGCAAAACCAGAACATGTCTCAGACAAGGTGAGGACCAACTGTCTACATATACTATACCCACACTCATATACAGGCATGCACACACACATTCATTTGTATATATACACACGCACACATACACACACACACACACACACACACACACACACAGAGAGAGAGAGAGAGAGAGAGAGAGAGAGAGAGAGAGAGAGAGAAGATACATAAGAGCTAAGAGCTGCAGCAACAACAATACTAGAGCTTTCTCCCTTTCATTGCCCTGGGCAGATGAGGTCCTCAGAAAGTGAGAACAGACAAGGGCTAAACAAATTTTTCCTGGGACTCAAATAAGGACATTTCTGTAGGTAGAGGGGACATTTGATAATACCTGGATGTCAGAGACAGTACTTACAGAGGACAGGAGTCATTCACCCCTGAGGGAACACAAGGGCTTAGAAGGTAAGAATGCTCATGAGGAAATAAGGCGTTAGAAGGTACGAATGCTCATGACAGAATTGTCGTGAATATTTGTTCTGGTGTGAGACCCATTCTGGCTTCAGCTTGAAGCCGGAGTGTTTCAACTGCTCTTCTCAGAGTTGCATACAGCTGGATCACGGCAAAGGAACAGAGAGGCCTCAGAGGCTATCACCCTCTGCCCTGCTTCTAGAACGGTGTGGACTGCAACCTAACATTTTCCCTCTAAATAACAGCACAAGTTCTCCACTGGGCTAAGCCAGCTCAACGCGCCGCTGCCCTTCGGATACATAAAGGCATGTAAAAGGATGGCTTCTGTTCTCTCACAGTCGTCTCAAAAGGGCAATTTTCCTATTACATGAACTTCAATAGCAAAGTTTTCCTTGACGGTAAAATGCAAACCGTCAGCTATTCGGGGAGGCAGAGTTAACACAGTCTGCAAAGACAGCCCTTTCAGAGCGGGAGGACCCTGCGGAGATCAATTTGTGAGTGCACAACTGCAGGACCAGACAGGTGTTTCACCAATTCACTGCCCTGAAAGGCACAGCTTACTATTCTGTTGCTTTCTCCAGTACTGGTTTGCTCACTCATTTTAATATGTGGTTGCGGGGAATGAAACAAAAACAAAAACAAACAAACAAAACCACTGCGAGGCAGAATCCAAGAGGGCACTGTGGGGCTTCAGCAGTTCTTCTGGAAGCTTCTGGAACATCCTTTCTCTTTCACTTGTATTTTGTTTGAGCAGAACATCTTGGTTTTCCAGCGGTACCTGTGAGGTTTGTTAATCAAATGATTTCTAGTCTTAGGAAGGGACTCTGCTCAGCCTGTGACAGTGTGACCTCCCGGGGACAGTTTCTGCCCCTGCCAGCAAGATCTCCCTCATAGTGTTACCCCTCCCCCGACTTAAAACTCCATGCTTCACATTTAGCTTCTCTTATCTTAATCCCATGAAATAGCAGGTGTTCAAAAGGAATTGACGCATCTGCTGGCTTTCTGGGAACACTCGACTTCTATGAACGTTCTCTGCTAGTTTTAAACTCTACAGGTCGGGAACAAGCTGGAAAGCCAACATTGTGGTTTATGCAAAGCTGCCTTGTGACTCCACCTGCTGCTACTGAACCTTTCTGTGAGTCTGAGAGCATGCACAAGGGTTGTAAAAATGTGTGGATCTAAGTGCCTATGAAACTGTCCGTTGTTGTCTGTCTGTAAGCGCTTGTATCTGACGAGTGTGTTTAGGAGGACTTGCATTTATTTGCATATGCTTATGATTCTTAATGTGTGCGTATGTGTATGTGTGTATGACCGGAAGGGCTGATGGATTTGTCCATGTATAGGTATACATTTGTCTGATGTTTCTGTGGATGTGTATATGATTATAAATGTATAGACACTGTGTACAGTAAATATAAGCATGTTTGAGTACCAAGGTATGTACATGTATGTAGTGGCCTGTGTAAGTGCAAATTCGAGGGTGTGCACTTTTGAGAAGTACATACAATGGGTGTGTTTCTGTAATTGTGAATGTGTATGTGTGCACAGTAGTGTATTATTTGTGATTGTAGCTTGTACTCTTATGTGTATGACAGTGAACATTGAGTGAAAGGATGTTTGCTAATTTATGTTGTGAGTGCACACACACTTGTCAACGTGTGCCTATTGTATTTGCGTGCATGTGTGCTTTTGGGTATGAATATGAACGATGTGTGTTTGCGTGCGGGTACTGGTCTCTATGCGTGTGTTCAGTGTGCGTTTGCCTGTGTGTACGTGAGGGCTTATTTGTGCATGTTTCTGCTGTGAGCGGCTCGGTGCCACCACGCTCCTGCCCCTCCGGGGCTATCTGCCCCATCAGGGGTTGGCCTGGGCAGAGGAGGAGGCCATGGTCCTGGCAGGCGAGTGAAGGATGCGCGCTAGGGAGAGTAGGCAGCGCCTTCGCGGCAGCCACCGCGCCGACTTTACCCTTTAAATCGGTCTCCAAGCCGATTACAGCTGATCTCCCACGTGACGTTTTACCTTCTGTCTCCCGGAGCGCCTAGCCCGAGGACAGTCCTCCGGCTGCCGCGCGCCACACTGCGCAACCCGCCGCTGGGGGCTCGGCTCCCGCAGCAACTTCGTGGGTACCGGCGCCCTCGGAGGGCTACTTGGCACTGGGCTTCCGGGGATCGGGAGGCGTCGGGGACTCGAGAGGGCGCGGTCGAGGAGGAGACGGTGCCCCAGCCCGGTTCGGCGCCCTAGGTCTGGGCGGCGGGCGGGGTGCCCTGTGGCAGGCGGGCTGGGGTGCGTCTTTCCGGAAAGCACTCGGTGATGGCTCCGCCGCGGGGCTGAGACTGCGACCCCAACGCCCCACCCTCACCGCGTCCCGCACCCTCGCCATGCAGAAAAGCGTGCGCTACAACGAGGGGCACGCCCTGTACCTGGCCTTCCTGGCGCGCAAGGAGGGCACCAAGCGGGGCTTCCTGAGCAAGAAGGCGGCCGAGGCGAGCCGCTGGCACGAGAAGTGGTTCGCTCTCTACCAGAATGTGCTCTTTTACTTCGAGGGCGAGCAGAGCGGCCGCCCGGCGGGCATGTACCTCCTGGAAGGTTGCAGCTGCGAGCGGACACCCGCACCACCCAGGACCGGCGCGGGACCGGCAGGCGCCCGGGACGCCCTGGACAAGCAGGTACCACGCACTCTCCTTTCCCTGGCTTCCAGCCCCAGGCGATTCCCTGTTTCACTGTGGTGCTGGGTGGACAGCGCAGGGGCAATGCTCCGAGACCCCAGAGCAACGCACGTCCCTGAGCGCGAGCAGAGATTTCCCATCTCCGCTCCCTGACCCCACTGCCTAGGGTTCAGCTGGGCTAGGGACCAAGCTGGTTTTGTTTTTGCTTTTCCACAATCCTCTTAGAGACCGGATTTTTTTTTTCAGTTTCTTCGCTAATCACTCCATGATGCTCTAGATTACATTCAGAAAGATGTGTGTCTGTGGCGATGTGTGTTGACACCTGTTGGATTTAGGTTGGCGAAACCGAACTAGCTTATTTGGAAAAGTTTGGTTTCTTTTTTTGCTCGCTCGGGACAGGCAGAGTTCTTTACCTGCAAGGGATGGTTCACTGGTGGTGTTGGGAACCAATCAGGCTACCACGAAAGGCGTTCCTGGTCCATCATGCTTTGCAGTTTAGGATTTTCCCTTGCGAACATTTGCCCACTGAGGTCAGTCATGAAGACACACGTGTGCCTATTTCCCGAGGATTAGTAATTGTCCCTGAGTTCTGGCTGTGTTTAAAAAACATGGGCATTTAAAAAAAGAACACTCTGTACTTTAAAGTAAATGAGACCTTTTAGCAGTAGGTCGTACTTTTAGTGAGTTTTGTTGTACGTTCAAGGCGTTGGGGAGGCACTAAGTTAACCTCTGAATGCCCATTCCTGCAAATACGAAGCATACCGGTTCCTAATGCCACTCATTTAGTAAAGGATGATTTTATCCAACCGAAATGTTTTCGCTTTGCTTCTATACCTCCGCCCATGGAGGAAGGAGAAGCTGGATGGGCGGTGGGGGATGGGAAGCTGATTGTTTTTGCTATTGCAGAAAAATTTCCTAGGCTGCATTTTTCCACACAAGTTAGACCAGGCTGCATCTACAGCAACCCACAGAGGCTGCGGAAGACACGATGGAGTGGCGCTTGGATGGCCACCCAATGTTGCTGCCCTCTTAGAACTTAGAACTCAGAGAAGTTGAAACCACACCGGGCACAGGACTGGTTTTTGTTTGCGCTGTAAAACATTAACTTCGGTAAATGATAAGGGATTAAACACATTAGAAGAGCTAGGAATTTGAAATGAAAAAGACGCCCTTTGACTTTCGAAGGAGCTTTCAGTCATTTGAGAAACTGGTTTCTAAGCTGGCAGATACATGTATTAGAAATGGGGAAAATTCAAATCATGCAGTCTCGAATCTAAGAAGAGTTTTGAGGAACAAGATTTTTTAAAAAGTGTGTGTGTGTGTGTGTGTGTGTGTGTGTGTGTGTGTGTGTCTTTTTTGAATAGTATTAGAACACCCACAAGAACCTCTCCGCCCCCAAGAATTTTAAGTGCTATTATGTCTGAAATAAAAGAGGGTCCTTTAAAATAGTTGGAATATGTATCACTGACTTGACTCCAAACTGCTTCCTTTGCCTTTATTCTTAAGTTCACAAGTCACTGCTTCTTGGTTACTCTGGAACGGAGTTCAGAGGGTGCTTAAGGCTTCTGTGGCGCAAACTCTGCTAACATTATATGTAAAGCACTGTTGATCATCTGGGAAAGGTCTGAGCTTCATCTTCAGGACCGTTGTCTCTAAGTTGGACTCTGCCAGAGGATTGAAATCCCTGAATAGTTAGAGTTCTAGACAGGTCATCATATGCAAGATTTTTCTCTATATCACGCATGAGCCATGGTGCTTGTCATCTTATGCAAATTTTGGAGTTTGGAAATTGGGAACCTTTGGGGTTTGCAGATAAAACTGATATGTAATGATGCAAGCATTCCAGAAGGGATTTGAAGCTGGGCTTGGAGAATTTTTAAATTTTGCTGTGTGTTAGAAACACTGTTTTGACATGGGTTAGCCTAACCGAGTAGTGTTTTTCTTGAACACTGCTACCTAGAGGTGATTGAAGAATTAGAAGAGACACTGTGGGAATAAGAAACAAGGAGAAACATTCCGTCTAAGTGTGAGCAGATGCAGATGGCCTTCTTTCAGTTAACTGTGTGCCGCTTTTCAGGGCTGCAGATCATCTGTCTCTAAGGCTCTGAAAAAAACGGTGCAACTTTTTTTTTTTTTTTTTGCCATACAGAGCATGTGAACGGCAACTCTACAGCAATACTCGCTGTACTAAAGCTAAAGGAGAAAGATAATTGAAGTGGGCATCCTGAGAACCAGGGCGGCAGTCACACAAACCTGTAAGGAACACCCACTGAGCCAGAGGTTTCATCATTCTCAGAGAGGGAATCTGGCATCTTTGGTCAATACATTAATAATCCAATTCTTGCTGTAAACCACCTCTAATGGCTTCTTTTTCAAATCACTTTAACCTGCTAGTTAAGTTTAACTAGACTGATAGCTAAGCCATAAGAAGAAATACCCATTGGTTTTCTTTATCTAAATAACATTTCAAATTAAGTTTATTGACTGAAAGAAGAAAAAAGGAAAAAGTCAGAAAATGAACCAAAACATAAACCTTGATTTTTTCTTTTCTTTTTGTCAATAAGCTCATTTTCCATGTGCCCAGGTTGAAGGCTATTTGTGCTGCTCCATTGAGTTCACGGTGTTCTAGGGTTTTCTCTGGCAAGTTCTTGAGATATTGCTAGACAGTCTTATCAGCATTTCCACAGTGGCTGTTTCTTTAGAACAGCAATGATGATATAACCAAATGAATTTGTTTAAAAATGCTTAAAGTGATTCACTGCCTCCCAAAGAATGTTTCTTTTTTTTTTTTCAAATATGTATCTGGTTGTATTCTTTTCTAAGCCCCATTTCGGGCAAGTGAAAAACTTCCCTCTGTAGCAAGCACGTTCTGTGCGCTCTGCTCTGACTTGAGACCATTTACCATCTGGTCTAATTGCGCTCTCCTGGGCTCTCAGCCGGCTTCCTCTTTATCTGTCTCCTTACTTTCATTTTAACCTGTGCTAACTCGGGCTTCTAGATAGGTAAAGTCCAACTTTAGATATGAAAAGGGCTTTGCTGGGAAGGCTTATTTAAATCCACTGAGCTCAAATTAAAAATAAACAAAACCAAAAATCTGCATGAGATGGCAGTTGGGGGTACAATGTGCGAATCACTGTTTTGGTCCTTGTTATTTAAACTCTAATCACATGATTGTTGTTGAACCTTGTGAAACCCAGCTACAGACCATCACATGCTCAAAAACAAGTTGGGCTGATTTTCAAACAACCCGTTGTGTGACATTCCTTTACTTCAGTGGAGAGATCTCCTGAGTGTTTGCACTTAGGGTCAGAGTACACAGCCCAGTTACTCTGGTCTACTTAAGTAGCCATATGCGTCTCCCCCGAGGCAGAAAAGATGTATAGTAGCGTGGCTGTCTTTCTTCATCTACTGTTGCGTTCAGCCTAGTTTCCCTCACATGGTGCAGGGTGGGTGGGGGATGGGCATTCTTGGCTCTAGGGGCAAAAAGAATTATACATGCTTGTCATATTTGTGCTGATTTAATTCAAAAGGGATTGCAGGTTCTGTGATATCTCTGTCACCTCATTACTAGACAGACATTTTAACCTTCTGAACTTGACCACAAGGCAGGGATTCTTCAGCATTTGATTGACTTGGGTAGAGGAGCACACAAACTCAGAGCTGTTTGTAGGGGCAGAGACTGTAGGGATTTTCGCTCTAGTTCTCGGGATTGAGCAGAGGTATAATAGCCATGGGTGCTTTTCCATTTTTGCCCACTGAACAGAAAGGGAAAATGCAATAAAGACATTTGATAACTCTTATAAGATGTTCAAAACTATAATCCAGGGGACAGAGATGATTTCTTACTTGAAATTTATAAATACTTTTCCAATGAAGTTAAATAAAGAAAAAGAACTTGTAGATTAGCAAGAGTTAGTTGTTTAATTCTGATGACTTTAGTGTTTAGAGTACCGAAATTCGTGTTGAGGATACAACACAGGAAAACTCACCACTGGGTGTTAGCTGTGTGTAAAATGCATTTGTCCTGTGAGGTGCGTTGGGCTGTGGGTTTTAATCAGTGACAGTATTCACACCATGGAAAGGCAGAAAGCATTTGCAGCATGACAGTGTTTTCTCTTTCTATTTGCTTCCAAAAGATAGCGTTTAAAACAATGATACTAGTCAGGTGGTGGTGGCACACACCTTTAATCTCAGCACTTGGGAGGCAGAGGCAGGCAGATCTCTGTGAGTTCGAGGCCAGCCTGGTCTAGTTCCAGGACAGGCTCCAAAGCTACAGAAAAATCCTGTCTTGGAAAAAAAAGTTATTTTCTGTCTTATGCAGACTATATTTTCCATTTGATTTTTGTTTATCCTGACCAAAACTGCTTAAATATTCATACTATAGTAAACATAATTTTAAGTACTAAAGAGTAGAAAAAGTTTGGAAAAGACATTTTGTGATGAAATAAATGCCAAAGTGTATGAACTCAGGTCTTAAATCCTAATTTTCACAGTTTTGAAGCAGCTTTGTGTTTTTATGCCTGTTTATTTTTTCTTTAAGAAAAGGGTGTAGACATCTATATTTTATTTGTTTCTGCTGACTCCTGAATATGAACTGCTTGTTATACATTTATATATGTTGGGAGTTCACATATTCTCTTTTGTACCAGTGACACTCAAAACTGTGAGTTAACCTACAATCCAGCACTTGGGAGTCTGAGGCAGGAGGATTGCTGTGAGCACAAAGCCAGTCTTGATTACAGAGTGAGCCTCTGTCTCAAAAAGTTAAAAATATGTGAGTTACAGACCCGCTCTGCCCAAGAGTGGGAAGCGCTATTTTCATGACGGCAACTGTGTGGTGAACAGAAGCCAAGGGAAAAATTCTCTGAAATGGGAACGGCAATGCGCAGGGTGCACTATGACCTTTCTGTTGGGGATGGGCTTCTCTGTGGCATCTATGTCCATAGCCTCGGTGTGTGGTGGGTCAGACCATCTCAGTTCCAGTGAGCAAGCTTGGTGGCATTCACTCAGTGATGAAATCTCCTAATGATTCATTGCTCAGAATGTCCCCATGTCTTGATGTAGGATGATATAGTAAAATCACAGCCAGTATTTCAGTCAAGCCGAGATGGTGTAAGAAGGAACGTGGCACTGTGTGAAATGTCTGACTGTTAGAAAGAACACTTGGCTGTGGACTCAACACGGCATTCTTTCAGATCACTCGTCACATTTTGCACTGGTTGTAACTTCTAAATTTTAGCTGATTGAGGAGTTAAAATAAATCAGTTGGTTTTGCCATTTCCCCTGGAAATTAAAATACCATTGCATGAATATTTAGGAATAAGGCAGGGTATTCTCCCCTGTTCCAGCAGAGAACATTGATACCACAGGTGCATCAGAGATGCAGAAAGGTCATGACCATATGATTTTCCTTTTTACTAGGACATACATGAACCAGTGAAAAATAAAGACTCAGGCTGGAGAGATGGCTCAGCTCTCCCAAAGGTCCTGACTTCAATTCCCAGCAACCACATGGTGGCTCATAACCATCTCTAATGAGATCTGGTGCCCTCTTCTGGCATGCAGGCATACACGCAGACAGAATACTGTATACATAATAAATAAATCTTTTAAAAGAAAAAGACTCAAACCATCTTCTTTAAACTTCACAATGGCTACAAAATGCCCCAAATACACTTTTGGGAAAAAGGCAGAAAAAAATTGATCACATTTGAGTAGCTCTGTATCTATGCAACTTGTTTCTTTTTTAACTCTGATGGAAGATGGGATGCAGACGAGAACAGTTTGCATCATTGGAGCAGGCAACGAGAAACAGACTTCTTGATGACTCTGGGAGATGCAAGACAAGCTATCTCTAAAAATGAGCTGTGGAGCCTCAAGTCATCCTTTTACTTAGGAATCGGGCCATGCTTACAAAAAGGCATTGCCAAGACTGAGGATCAGCACAGAGGGAAGACTATGGGTACTGGTACTTTGCATGGCTACTGGGTTCCTGCAAGGCGTTATTTTGTTTGGGGTGATTAATTTAGACACCTCCTGATTCATTTCCTGAACCATGCCATTCCTGTGATTATGTAAACAATGGGATTAGCCTCCCCGCCCCTATCCGAGCAAGCAGCTCTTTAAAAGCCACAAGCCCTCTTTGGTCCAGCAGTGTGGGAACTGGAAGGTATAGCTTGATCGGAGGCTCATTTTGTGATGTCACAACTCAGCACAGAAGTCAGATGAGACTGCCTCAGTGATGCCCAGGAGTCAGAGGCACTTTTATGGGTGAAAATGGTTTTGTAGGAATGCCAGTAAGAAGGTCACCAGGTGAGGTGGAAGAATTGGGCATGGTTCACTTCAGGGTAAATCGTGTAGGTTTAGGTCATAGTTGCTGCTTAAAACACCTATGCTCTTGAGCCATCTCTCTAAGTTTGGTAATGTCAAGGTGGTCTGAGAAAGTGCCCAGAAGAAGAGGTTTCTGAGTATCCCATCATGGCCTTCATGGATAGTTAGGTCCTCCCAAGTTCTTAACACAGAGCCAAACAGGCAAAGAGCGTATTTGTCGGCGGCTGTTTCATTCCTTCCCACGGACTTTTTAGGTTTCATTGCTAGAATCATTTGGGAGAGGTTTTCCTTCCTGAGAAAAGAAATGGACACACATAGGTTATAAGAGTTCATGGACCACTATCGTTTAGTGTAAACAATCTCCAACTTTCATTACACATTTTGTTGTTTCTCTCCTTCTGTGTGTGCGTGTTGGGGGGGGGGGTAGGGGGCTTATTTTAAAGCCAGTCTCAGACACTGTATTATTTCACTTGTACATAGAAGAGTGTTTCCTCTTTGGTTTATCTCTTGGTTGGCACTGGAGACTGCAGTAGACGTAGTTCTGAAAAGACCCATCTCGGAAAGAGCTTATGATTTATTCTGTAATAATGTCTATCAATTTAATTGGCAGCCATCTTTTTATTTGATGCTATAATAAAGGAAAACTGAAGACAGTCATTATGAAGATACCGAAGTGATGGAAATAGCTTTTAGATGAACCCTAACCTATTACACCTGGAGAAATAGGAAGTTTGCACTCAGTAGTTTACCCATGATCGTGGGATGATGGATGGGGTGACCATGACTGGACTGTATGCAAAGGAACATTTAAGTCGCCAACTGCTCTACCATCGAAGGGTCTTCCCTCCACTGGGGTGAGTTTCCCAAGCTCCTCTGGCTTTACACTTCGTACATAGCATCAAGCCACCAATGCATCCCCACACTCCGTTCTTGGAAGTTTTGCAACTTCGCATGCACCAACCTCCAGTCAGTGTTTCCTCTAGCCTTCAAAATCTTCACCCAAGAGTCAAAACTATTTTAAGGCAGTTGGTAAGACCCCATTAATTACGTGTGAGACCTGCTGGGCTTTTCCAGGGTTAAAAGGTTCTGTCCAATGGCTGATGGCTTCACGCCTTTTTGATCGCAAGGAAAAAATGTGAACTCAAGTTGTCTTAAATAATGGTCACATATGTGTGCTGGAAACTGCTCAAATGCTATAAGGCCATACAAGAGAGAAAATTTCTCTGCCTGTGTTAGGATCTATCTATTCTATGAATTGCGTTCTTAGCCGACCACTTTCCAGTGCGTTCCCATTAACTACTTCTGTGTCCCCATGGCCCAAAGTCTCTAACGTCTAGTTATTATACCCATAGCTGGTAATTACCAACTCAATATCTTGGTTTTCTAAAATAAACTCTCATAGTTCTGGCTGGCCTGAAGTTTACTTAGTAGCCCAGGCTAGTCTTGGACTCCAGGAAATTCCTCTGCCTTAGGCTCCCAAGTGCTGGGATTGCAGGTGTGAGAGACCATGCCCAGCTTGTGGTCCTTTTGCAAGGCATGACTTTTCCCCTCATTCACTCCTGGATTCAGGCGTTGATTCCACTGCAAGTGAGTCTGTCTTACTTCGTATTTTGGTTTTAAACAAAAGTCACAGGTTTCTCACAAGTCTGTGAGTTAATTGTAAATCAGCCAGGTGATGGCCCAGGGAGCATCACAGAAAATTTAGTGGGTGTGACGGACATCATTATTGCTATATAGGGTGCATTCTTCAGCCTAGTTAATACTATGCTCCAAATGCTAACATTTTACATCATGAAAAGCCACAGGGTCTCCCATCAGTAGCAATTCTGCGTACTCACTTTATCACCAAGACCTCTATAATAATACGATTTGCTTTCTCTTCTCTTATTCTGCCTTCTGAACTGCTTGGCTTCATGCCCATAATTACTCATTACTTTCTAATATTTTACAAATTATTTAAATGCTCTTTAAATGATAATTTTAAGCCAAAGCCAGTTTTCAAAACATAACTGACACAGAGAAAATGCACAACCTTAAGTGAGCCACTTTTCAAATTTTCAGAAAACAGATGGATTTTTGTGGTTAAGATTTGGGCCTAGTGATGGACACGATCGGCCCTCCAGAAACCAACATCTTTATTGTCCACCGTGGAAGCCACCATGGAAGACCCTGTCCTTCCTCATCATAATATTGATTGCTGTTGCATGCTTTTGAGTTTTACATACTCATACTACAGTGTTTCATGGCAGGCTTTTTTCCCAGAGCATCTTATCTGAGAGATTCCTACCTGTTTCTGGATGCATCGCTTCTCTTCCCTGCTTTGCGTTCCACTGGGCGTGTGTACAATAGCTTTTCTATCCATCCTTCTGTTGATGAGCACGAGGGATGCTCCCGGGTTGGAGCTATTGTAACTAATGCTATGAAAATCCAAGTGCAGGCTTTGGAAATACATACATGCATGTGTACATTTCTGTTGGGTAGGCACGCACAGGAATAAAAGTATTGGATTGTAGAGCATATGAATATTTAGCTTCAGTATTACTGCTCAACTCCAAAACAGGCTGTACAAGGCTCTTTATGAAATGGAATCAGAACTAAGTTCTGCACCCTGAGACCCCCTTACACTATGCTTCCAGTCAGACTGGTGCTCCTGGAGAAAGGCAAAGTGTGGCTTTGGCCATGTGGAGGCAGGATCTTTCGTTTTCAACCTGGGTCCATGCCATGCCCCGCAGCATCCACCTCCCTTGTTTTGATTGTTGCTTAGAAAGTGGCCAAGAAGGATAATTCCTTTCTGCACAAAATCTGGTCTTCAAGCTGCTTTCCCAATGGATGAGGATACGGGGATAAAAATGTCCCTGGGCATGCAGCTTAGTTCATGGACTACAGCAATACGGCTGGAAACAACTGGCCAGTAACCCAGTGAACTATTGATGGTGATGAGAACACCATTAGTCCCAAGAGGAGTTCTAAGGTTCAACGTCACCTACCTGTCACAAGCAGGAGGGGCAATTCTCCTTATGATGGGTGAGTGTTTGTAGGGAATCCCAAGTGTACACGAATGTTACCCTTGGCTTCAGAAATGGTGAGACTTGACCTGCAGCTTGGCGCCAGTTTTTCCCCCTGGAGAACTGGTCTTGATTGGAAGCATACATGCCCATGCTCCCGGCAGTTCAGTTAGCAGCGTGCTTTGTCCAGATTTCTATCACCACAATGGGGTCTCTGTGGTGTTGCGGTCTGTAATTTGGCACATGGAAGACTGAGAAAAGATGCTACTGGTGTAGTTTGGAAAAGTGGTTTCCACCCCCAGCCTGGAGGAACCACAGCAAGGTTGGCTGATAACAGCTGACATCCAGAACCCTAGCAGGTCTCAGCGTACCCAGACTAGGACCAGGCATTTGGGCAGTCATGCTTTGTGTCATGAACCTTACTGAGCTTTGAGTAGTACAGCAAGAGATTAAAGCCTCTATAGCACACTTGCTACTCTTTTGTTTCCTTTGCCTTTGCATCTGGGCCTTGCTATAATTTTAGGCTGGCTTTGAACTTGTGATCTCCCACCTCAGCCTCCCAATAGTTGGGTTTATAAACACTTGTTACTGTGCCCAGTCTCAGCCTCCCAATTGTTGGGATTCTAGATGCTTGTTACCATTCCCAGATTACTACTTTTAAGTTGTAAAGCTTGGGCCCAGATCAGGTACAACCCTGAACATACACTTCCCACCCACCCACATTCTTCCTCGAGGTAGCCATCCTAAAATAGCAATCCTAGCTCAGAGAGGCACGGGGTCTCTGTGGGTCAGTTTTAACAAGACTCGGTGGCAAAGTTGCCTGCATGCCTGATAATTTTGATTGACTGCTGGACATTATGTATGAGAAATAGAAGCAATTTGGGGCCCCCAAAGATGCTATTTTCTTTCAGAGGGGATTTACTTTTGCTTCCTTGCAGGCATTAGTGTCTGGGCATTGCACTAATCCATTCTGGGATTGAGCTGGTCAGCCAGGTTTCAGGCTTTACTGCCAGTTTGCCCCAGTTTCTGAAGTACAGTACGCCCATCATCCTCTCCAGGATTCAAGGACATTCATGTAACTTTTCCTCCTTAGTCTCCTCTGCTCCCAGCGAGGGCCACAGTATTGCTCCCCAGTCTATGTTATAGCTGCTGTTTTCTACTTGCTTTCTCAACCTCTTGGTTTTTTGTATTTGTGTACTAGAAAATGCTAGGATGGAAGAAACTTCCCAGACCCCAGACTCACTACTTCCCTACTGTGGGCATCTGTTCCCTATGTGTAGGCTGTCTTGTTAGCTCAGTGATGCTTTCAAACACATGCTTCATTTGTATTGTTTTCAGCTTGGAAATTATTATTGGTGTGTGAGGAGGAGAGGACTGTCTGCAATAAGCTACTTGGACATTATCACCTAGCCGTCATTTTTGTCTTTCTTTAAATTATTGTCTAAAAATATTTTATGTATTATTTTTTTATCATTTTATTTACCCTCTCCCAACTCCTCCTAGAGTCCCCTCTCCTCTCTACCCCCCTAATTTTATGTTCTTTCTCTCTTTCAACACAACCCCCACAAAACCCAACCAAGACAAGCAAAACCCCAGTAAAACAAAAATACCAAGCCAAATCAAAAAGCCCACAAAAAACAAGCGTCTGTTTTTGTGTTGGTCAGTTCCTCCTGTCCACGGGCCTTGACCTGGAATTTGATAGTCAGGCCCAGTGCACTTCATTTTTCCTTTCTCAGCAGGTGTCAGTTACAAACAGAGGTGGGACGTTGTCTCCTCTTCTCCTCAGTGCTGGGACTTTGTGTGGTTTGAACCTGTGAAGGCCCTGTGCATACTGTCATAGTCTCTCTGTGTGTGTGTGTGTGTGTATGTGTGTCTGGAAGACACTGTTTCCTTGAGGTCATCCAGCACCTCTGGCTTTTACAAGTCAACAGTTTATGTTGGTCCAAACTTGTGACACACCTTGTAAAAGAGTGAAGTTATCTTATCTTCTCCCCTTCTCAAAACACACCTGTTTATTACCTACAGCTTAACAATTATAAACAAGTAAAAGCCAAATTACTGACCTTTGTCAATCTAACTATGACTGTCTTCGAGCATTATATATTTTCACAAACTGAAACAGAAAGATCATTTTGCAGTTATAATATTATCTTTTATAGGCATTCACCTTTATAATTTTCATGGGCCATGAGGCATATGTCTTGAAGGTCCATGGTATGACCCTTATCTGTTCCCCACACAATGAATTTACACTTTTTTATTAAAAAGTTTTCTTATATCTGGATACCTAGAGATCTCTCTTTATCATCTACTTTAATCAATAAACATTTAATTTAAAACATTTATCTTTCTGTAGGTCTAAGCTAATTCTTTATTCTGAGGAAGTAAAATGAAATAATAGTTTGATTTAGAATACTAACTTCTCTGTTTTCAAATGAACATTGTTTTGTATTAACTATATTCTAAGAATAGGTTAATTGGTTAATTAATTATGGGTATGTGTTCTGTGCATGCATATCAAGGTACATGAATATATGCCAACACCAGAGATTGATGCCAGGTATTGTCTTAGTCAGCATTTCTATTTCTGTGATGAAACACTGTAACCAAAGCAACTTGGGGAGGAAAGGGTTTATTTGTCTTCTATTTCCACATCACTGTACGTTATTGAAGGAAGTCAGGACAGAACTCAAACTTGAAGGTGCAGAGGTCACGGAGGGGTACTGTTTACTGGCTTGCTCCTTGTGGCTTACTCAGTCCGCTGTCATAGAGAACTCAGGACCACCAGCCCAGGGAGGGCACCACCCACAATGGGTTGGACCCTCCTCTATCAACCACCAGTTAAGAAAATGTCCCACAGGCTTGCCTATGGCTCAATCTTATGGAGGCATTTTCTTAGTTGAGGTTCCCTCCTCTATGATGACCCTAGCTCGTATCAAGTTGACATAAAGCCAGTCAACACAGATGTCTCCCTCAGTTTCTCTCCACCTTCTTTTTCGAGCTGGACTGTGTGGTTAGCTGGGTGGCCAGTGTGATCCACCAGTCTCTGGCTTCTATTGCTGGGATGACGTGTGCCCAGCTTTTTATCTGGGTGCTGGGCATCTAAACTCAGGACCTTAGGCTTGTACAGCACATATTTTACCTGTTGGGCTGTCCCCCCAGTCCAACTACTCTCAACTTCATGCTAATGTGGGTGAGCAGCGACTCAAGCACTTTACTGGGTCTTCGAAGCCTGAGATGACTGTCTTGTTCACTTTGCGGATGAGGATACTGAGCTTAGAGATGAGTTTAGTGATTCACCCAGGACAGACTTTTACTCAGTAGCCAGCCTGCTGTCTAGGACCCAGGCTTCTGTCAGTATTTGCTGAGCCTGCGAAATCTATGATGTGGAGGGAAAAGTTTTTGCCTCCAGTCTTCTTCTTGGCCTGACAGGGCATATTTGCAGTTTGAATAGAATGCTGCGTAGTCTGTTCTGGCCCCTTTCATCAAGCCCATTGTGCAGGCTGCTGTTTCTGTCCTACATTCCTAAAAGCATACCAGTTAAGCAAAGCTGTCTTTGGTCTTCTATTTAGCCTTAAGCTACTTTACAGACATCTGCAGTCTCTGTGCCAGGCCAAGGCCCTGAGAGCCACTGTTCTGAGGGAATGAGGGCTGGATGCCAGTCTCCGGGGAACCCCACTGTCTGGATTTGTAGTTCAGGCTTCCTTCATGGTGCTTGTCCTGTACCCTGGGTCTTGGTAACAAAGATTAAAAAATCAGCACCCTCTGTCATCCCAGAAGGCTCTGAACAGAAGATTTTCTGCCTATCTTTCTCCTGTCTGTCTGCCTGCCTGCCATCTGTCTGTCTATATCTATCTATCTATCTATCTATCTATCTATCTATCTATCTATCTATCTATCTATCTATCATATATTACTATCTATCATATATCTATCAATCACTATATCTATCTATCTATGATCTCTCTCTCTATCATCTATCTATCTATCTATCTATCATCTATCACTATCTATCATATATCTATCAATCACTATATCTATCTATGATCTCTCTCTCTATCATCTATCTATCTATCATCTATCACTATCTATCATATATCTATCTATCAATCACTATATCTATCTATCTATGATCTCTCTCTATCTATCTATCATCTATCTATCTATCTATCTATCTATCTATCTATCTATCTATCTATCATCTATCACTATCTATCATCTATCTATCTATCTATCTATCTATCTATCTATCTATCTAGTGAGCTTCTCAATAAGAAGTTGAAAGAATACTTATTTTTTTATTCTTCTCTCATACATTACAGGGAAGAATACTTTTATGAAAAGCAGGATCATTTATCTTAAAGGTCAGGCCAGTGAGGAGATGATCATTGTTACGTGAATCTTTTTGTGTATAGACCTTCCTGACTGTGATGCACATATTACATGTATTAACATAAGAGAACCTTTTATTTAAACAAGTAGCTAAATTGGTATTTGTGCTTCTAAAGCAGAACTTGTTTTGGTTGGGAATGTCGACCCTGCGCACGGGGGACAGGACTGCAGCCACTGTGACTTCTTTTTTTTTTTAATTTATTTATTTATTTTTTCATTGAGAAAAGAAAGAAAAAAAAACAAGTTTCCACCTCCTCCCAGCCTCCCATTTCCTTCCCCCTCCTCCCACCCTTCTCCCCCTTTCCCACTCCTCTCCCCCTCCCTCTCCAGTCCAAAGAGCAGTCAGGGTTCTCTGCCCTGTGGTAAGTCCTAGGTCCTCCCCCCTCTGTCCATATCTAGGAAGGTGAGCATCCAAACTGGCTAGGCTCCCACAAAGCCAGCACATGTGACTTCTATACTTTTCTTCATGATGCGGAATAGCACCTTAACAGAACGTCTTAAAAATCTCTCTTTGGCTTTTCAAGCAGCGTTCCTTTGGGAAAATTTGAAAATCAAAGAGTTATGGAGGAAGATAGTTAACTCCCCTGGAACTCTATCCTTTGGAGAAAACCATGTGTTTCACTATAGGAGTTTCCCTCATCGGTGTTTCTCTGCGTGTGTATAAATACATAGAAATTTGAAAAGGAGTCATAGTTGGAATTGTATTTTATACAGAAATTGTATACTTTTTTAAACTGTACAGCGATTTTTGTCCTGAACATAATATTGTGAGCATACAGTAATTATCTTGAGTCAAGTTTGTGATGATGTCACAGCATAATTTCTATATGCAGATATATAATAGGCACTCACCTGTAGGTGGACGTTTACTTTGCTTTCATACTGTGACATTTTGTCCTACTGTATACAGTATTCCAAGGAGCATTCGGAGAACGTTTGTGAGTGAGTGACAGGGTTGGTAGAGCCATGTAAACAAATGAACAAAGGAAAACTTGAGAAGTCAGAGTCTCCTGTTTGTAGTTCTGGGAGTGAAACCCAAGGCTGTCTCTGCTGAGCATGCGCTCCTTCTGGGAGCCGTGTCCCAGCTAGTCTCCTCTTTAACCATCCTCATGATGCTTAGGAACCATTATTCAATATTCACTTCCCTTGAATTCCATGGTAGTTTCTGTTTTGTTTGGTGGTTCAAACCCACAGCTTTGCCTGAGCAAGAGCCGCATCCCCACAGGGCTAGCAAAGGTAGTTTTGGCAACTGGCTGAATACCTTACATAAAACACATTTCTTTTAAAAGTTAGTATACAGGAATAGATGTGACCAAATGTAATCACCTAATTCCTTTTGTTGATGTTTGTTAGGATTAGTTAAAGTGCCCTACACTTACTATGGAGCTCCACTTGGATAGAAATGTCCAAAGTTCCCATACTGCTAATAACACCTGCATTTTAATACTTCAAGTTCTGATTTAACCATTGCATACCTTTGAATGTTTTTGTAACTCTTACCCTAAACATTTCTACTAACTTAGGGTGCACTTCCTTATTCCATCTTAAAAACGAATGTGCAACTCTAGACAAGGGTTAGTTGGCATTTATTTGTTTTCAAGTAACTTTTCTACTTATGTGTTTGGCAGAACACACAGCAGAAGTTTGCCTATGTTGTGGTGTAGGCTACAAACGTTGACCTTTTCACAAGTAATCTAAAGGCAGGGAATAACATGACCACGTGAGAAAGATGAAAAGTCCATGCTTGGCACTGCTGTGCTCACTCTAAAAGCTGACATGGAAAGAGAGCAGACTTTCCAACCAACCATTTACCCAAGGTTGCCTTTACCCCGTTCTGTAGCTCTTCTGGGCACAGAGAGCTGCTCAGGGGAACTCATGATCTACGGCTGGTTCTTTGTACAACAACATTGTTTATTCATTTGGGAGCGCGTCTTCCTTTCCTCAGATTTTCCCACTGTGGTGTAAGAAAGATAAACTTGACGGTCGGGCATTTAAGTTAGCCCATCCTTAAATTAGATTGTGTCCCTTTGTGGTTCCGAAACCCTAGAACAATGGAAGTTGCCTGTGTCAGGAGACTCAAACTTTCCTACCTCTGACTCTGATAACAGCTGCCTTGAACTTAGGTATGTGATCCTTTCCTCCCAGGTCTGGGAACCCAGCCCTGCCTGTGGTCCCCATCACAGCTTTCCTTGTGGCTTGTGATGGTGACAGCAATCTTAGTCCCAGGCAGGACTCTCTAAGGACTATCCCCAAATCTCCCGTGTTGCCCCTTCCCACCTCTGTTTTAGAACTTACACACCACTGTGCATTAGAATAAAAAGGGGCTTCCTAAAGTGGATGCTCAGACAAACTAGTTTGTCTGGAAATGATTCAGGGGCCTGTGTGGAGTGGAGGTACCCCCTGTCATTTCCATAGTAACCTGTCTGGCAGAGAAGAGGGCTTTTCCAGAGCTTTTCACCATTCTACCTGGGAGCCCATCTCCCTGCTCCTAGGGTCCAGGCAAGTGGCTTCACAGTAAAGTTCAGGCAAGTGTTCTCTAGACGCCTTGTGATCTCCTCCCCACACTTAGCTAACAGTCACTTAGTTGTGAAGCAATGTATGTGCGGATACTGTTATTGTGGCCCAAATAAATCAATCAGAGTTACTTTCATAGTTGCTGCAGGGAAGTGAAAACCTTCCACTTTAGAGGTTAGACTCCTTCAACTGCTGTTACTAGTGTTGAGTGTTTTATTGCTTAGTTGATAGCACAACATGAATTCTCTTTCTAGGTAGGACAGTGCTGCTGGAAAGCACTGGATCTTGACAGTCCTGTGACAATGCTTGGATTCCTAAGCTCAGTGCCGTGGTGTGCTGTGGAATTTACAGCGCTGATGGTCCCTCGTGGCTTTAGGAGCACACATGGATCTATCCTTAGAATCTTGAGGAGTGTTCTCAGGAGAACAAGTGGCTGTGGATTGTTGTTGCTTCTGTGTGCACATGTGTGTACATGTTTAGGCATGTGCTTGCGTTTGCATGTGGTCCAAACACAGCGGTGTTTTAGCAACAAAAGCTGGAGTATTCCAGACATTTTCTTTTGCATATAAAAAGTGATTTTTTTAAAAGCAGAGAGTCTATGTAGTTTCATTGGGAAAATAAAAGATACCACATTTTCATTTAGTGAACATGCAAAGAGTCAAGTGTATTTTCAAGGGAAGAAGACTTTGTCCGTGAATCACGCTGCTAGCAGTGGAGAGCAAAACGGTGTGGTTCTTGCCCTAAAATGATAAAGGGGGACAAACATTGATGAAGTTTGTCGCTGAAGAGTTAAAAGTGTTATTTCACCTCTGGTCCTTTTAGGAAAGTCTACTGTGCTCACAGACTGGGCCTCTCTTCATGGGAGCACGGACCCGTCATTCCCTTTTGTTTTCTCTTAGCAGGTTTTAAGCATTTCTGAGCATTAAGTTCTATACTGAGGTTTGTGCAAGAATTTCAAGGTCTCATCCCTGATGTCTGGTTGCCCCTGACGACAGAGGAGACGAGATGATGTAGTAGAAAGCATTCTCCAAGGCCAGGAGACTTAGAAAGCACTGTCCGTGTTCTAGGAGGGAAAGACTTTGTGCTTTGTGCTCACCAAGGGCTCCAGGAGTGCCTGCAACAATCCTTGATTTAGGAACCAAGGTCGACTCACAGGAGGAAGACAAGGCTAGGCTCAGTCGGCCTTACATGGGGCCATTATTTTAACTTGGGAAATAATGTGTGGGTAAGACCAGGGGTGAGGTAGCGGTGGGATCGAGCTCGGTTCCATCCTTAGTGAGGATTACTGTTGGAAGCGTCTGTTAATCCAAAACAAGATGTTACAAAATTTGCAGCATCTTAGAGTTATGCCTCTGGAAGTGTGTCACATATAAAGGAATGTCCACTTCTACACTTAGGTACTCCTGGTTAGACGTGACTGCTCAAAACATGGGGGAGGGAAGAGGGCTGGGATGCACAAGTGACTGGGTTTCTTTACTGTGGTATTCATCAGAAGCTTGACTGCTGAGGTGTCTTTTTAAACTGCCCCGCTCTTGGTGGCCCACTCCCAGAGCTGGGCTGCCCTTTGGTGGGAGTTGATGAGCAGGCACCAGGAACTGCCAACACCAAGCAGGCACAGACACACGTTGCTCTTGTCCCCCATGCTCCCTGGACCTGACTCTTCATCCAGTGGTCTCCATTTGCTGCTGTCCTCAGTGGATCTGTGGAGGGTTTTGCTACAGCAACTTCAGGGTGCTGGGCTGTGGGGTCTCCAGCAGTTAGTTTCTGGCCACTTTGCTAAGTTGTGATGAATTGGGGTCCCAGGGGAAGAGACAAGGGCACTGGGATCCAGGTACATCTGAGAGCAGCAGCCCTGCTTGCCCTGGAGACAGACACCATTGCTCTCTATCCTAGAGAGGGTATGTCTCTAGCTGCGAACCTGGGACCAAACTGTCCCTGGTATAAAATTGCTCACCACCTCACCCACCCCATAAAAACAGTTCATTTAATTACCTAATAACATCCTCAAGTCTTCGTTAAGGGCTATAGTCTAGAATATTTACCATTTTCCCTTTTTACATAAAAAAATTGCCAACCTCTGCCTTTTAAATGCCCTGTTCTTTGTAGTACCTTTTAGTCACCTATGGATTTGTGCCCTGAAGACATGATTGGTCAAAATCAGATGTGTCTATATATACTTCAGCATGCTGGAGTGCAGGCTGGTGCAAGAAGGAAATAAGAACATAAGTAAGTAAATGAACGAGATCTTGTAAGACATTAGCAATTTTCAAGTTTGATTCATGTTGAAAGAGAATTTGGGCACATTAGCAGAAATAAGATTTATTATCTAAGTTTTCTTTTTTCTACCCTTGATTACTTGCAAATTTAAAATTACATGTGCAGGACTACTGAGAACTCAAGAACAATGGCAATGGGTTTTTGATCCTACTGTATGTACTGGCTTTGGGGGAGCCTAGGCAGTTTGGATGCTCACCTTACTAGACCTGGATGGAGGTGGGCGGTCCTTGGACTTCCCACAGGTCAGGGAACCCTGATTGCTCTTCGAGCTGATGAGGGAGGGGGATTTTATTGGGGGAGGGAGAGGGAAGTAGGAGGCGGTGGCGGGGAGGAGGCAGAAATCCTTAATAAATAAATAAATTTAAAAAAAAAAGAAAAAGAAAAAAATTACATGTGCAGCTTGCCTTTGTGCTGTATATTCTATTTCCCCTGTCCAGTGATGAAGCATAAGAGAGAATTTTAGTCCATTGCCTATTGAGTTTTCTTTTTCCCCAAAGGAGCATCCTGCATAAGTCTGGGTCCTTCTCAGGAGGAGGCATAAGCTTGGCAATCATCACAGTCTTAAGCATATTTTAGTTGGGAGTTGGTGTTTCGTTGGTGGCAAAGGTACAATTAAATAGATGTAAACTTTTTCTTTAAATAATGATAATGCTTTCCTTTGTGTTTGTTTTAAAGTATAAATATATTTGTTATCTGTCTTATGTGTTATTTTACTTGTGTGTGTGGTGCTGGGATCTTGCACAGTGTCTCCTACACAGTATGCGTGTGCTGAGCCGCTGAATGCATACTATTATCTGTTTATCTCAAACTAGCCATTCCTTTATTACTCTCCTGCCAGGCATGTTTGGAAGAACTCACGGACTGCACATTTCCTGTAATGTAAAAGTCATGACTTCAATGCACCGTGTTTAACCAGTAGCTCTAATTCTAGCATTTGCCCTAGAGTGACAGTGAGATGAGCGTACACCACAGTTCTTATGAGGATGCAGTATTGGGCCAGAGTCATTCGCAGCAAACACTGGATACAGCACCAATGCCTGCTGCAGTGTAGATGTCTACTCCCAAACCACATTTTACAGGCTTGGCCACGGGCTGATGGTACTGGGAAGTGGTGGCGTATTTAAGAAGCGATTATTGGATCCTGGACTTTCTGCTTCCTCTTCATCATCTCCTTCTCTTCATCTCGTTCTTCTTATCCCTCTGGCTTGAGACATGAACAGCTTTGGCTTCCATACAGGTTCCCTATCCCCATTACTCGGTGCTCCACCAGGAGCTCAGCAGCCTCAGCAGCATCATGTCCATCCAGTCCTGGGCTGGAAGGCTTAGACTGTAAACTTTCACCTTTATGCATGATGTTTCCTCAGATGTTTCTGGTAACAAACTAGCACATATCTGGTGATAAAGGTTGGCTACTTCAGACGTGAGATCTTTGCCTAATTATGGTGAAAATATTAATGGCAGCAAATGATCATCAAAGGGTTTTGTATATCTATATTTTAAGGAGATATATATATATATATATATACATATATATGCGTTTTTATTTTAGAAATTCCCTCAGAAACTGCTTCTGGCTGTCCATATTGACATATTGGCTATCTCTATTGAGTGGGAAGTGTTTTTGCAACTTTAATTTGTGCATACTTATTTTTACATCTGTTTCTGTAACAGCCTATATTTACCTAATCAATCAAATGATTACTTGACCCAGTACTAACTTACTAATGAAGCAGCTGCATAAAACATTCACCATTTTATTGTGTCATAATTCGGGGCCATTAAGTAAAGAGTATCTTCTACGAAATACGGCACAGACCTCTGTTGGTGGCTAAGAAGTCACAGCTAGGAAGTAATGGGTTTGTATTTAAAGGACACAGCTTTAATTTAAAAGCCGTGTGAACTGTTCCCTGGGTTCTCCATTTTCTTACAACTGTGAAGGCCAAGATTCTCCCATTAAAATACTTTCCTGAATGTTTGAGCTATTTTTAAGTGCCCAGGACAGGAAGGATGTGGAGGGTGGAGTACTATGGGAACTTTTGCCAGTTAATGGGAAAACTGTTTGAAAGTGACCTAAGGACACAGAAAGAAACTAGTGTGAAGTGTGGTCAGCTCAAAGTGGAGGTCCTTGTCATGAAGGGTGACATAATCCTGGGCTGGCTCCAGCAGGTCTTTGGCTGTGGCTTTCTTTTTAAATTCCTATCCTGGTTTAATCCAAACCATGGTTTCTAAGAGAAATCTGCTGGGGGCTGAGCATCCTGACCTCACACTCAAAGCTGAAATGTGAGCCTCACTTGTGAAAACACAAGATGAAACCCGAAAACCTCTGTAGGCCGAGTGCACAGCGAATCTCAGGTTTGCACTCGGGTTCCAAGTGCAAAGTAGCTCATCATGCGTATGCTGATATTCCAAGACCCCCAAAGTTCTGAAATCTGGAGCCCTTCTGGTTTGACCCTTGGCTGGTCTTGGAACCTGATAAAGCCTGCCTTTGTCTCTCACTCTCCGCTCTTGGATGCAAATTCCTAGGGTGATGGAGGAGAAGTTTCACCATAGATATGAGGGAAAGAATGGCCACAGGCACCTGGAAGGGTCCAGAGTGACCCTGAATCAGGCCGTGTGAGGAGAGGCGGGACGGATGGGGGAGAGCCAGCAGAGTACAGCTAAACAAAAGGACAGGGAATCAAAATGGCTTGAAGGGCAGCTGGGGGAAGGGCAGCCCAGTCCCTGGGTTGAAGTTTAGGGTAGGGGGGCTGGGTTTGCTAGACCTAAGGACCCTGTAACAGGTAGGGATCTGGGAATGCTGGGAGATCTGCTCTGATATGTTAAATAGATCACCTCAGCTGGCCATTTTTCCTGGCTTTTAGACCTAACACTCTTCTTATTGCGTGAACTTCTGTGCCTCCTTTCCTGCCCGTTCTCTGTATGGCCATCACACTTGCCCCCATGTTAGTTCTAGCAAAGTCATTTCCTGTTAGGTGTCTGCTGTTGGCTCTTGGCAACGGCCACATCCTCTGTCCTGTTTGCAGGAGGCCAGGCCCACTTACTGTTGCCTTGTCTGGGCCGCGGTAACACCACTCAGAACTGGTCATTATTTTCTACAAAATGTTCCACTGTTTTCTCTGATCAAAACGCTGCTCCGTTCCCCATAGCTGTCGGAAGAGTTTCCCTTTTTATGTAACAGTGGCTTCTGGTCTCCAGCGTGTGCTGCGTCCTTCCGGTGGCCCAGCTCTTTGATTTGAGGTGGCCTTTGTGACTGTTCCTTGCTTTAAACTTTTACATTGTTCGGTTCCCATTGCTCAGCTCTAGCACTCAAGAAATGGAAGTGCCCAATGGACTCATGCTGGCCATGTGCCTAGTGGTGGATTTGGGTTAAGAAGCCTTTCAGGGCAGGAGCCGTGGACCACACTGGGCTGAACATCAGGTGTGGTGAGGCATTTCAATGAAACGTGTGAGTGGAGATTAGATCTCTCCACTATCAATATAAAATAGTGAAGTAGACTAAGTCATTTGAGTTTGAACCGCAAAGACTCATTTTCTCATCAGGAAAAGGCAGCTTTCAGTAGCAAGCGCTGGTTGGTTTGTGATGACGTCACACATTTACTCTCTGGCTTCATTTCTCTTTTAGTTATTGCAAACCAGGGGAGGGCAGAGCAGGCAGGAAGAAGAATCTCTCCCTGAGCACTAAGAAGGCTGTACAAGATCAAAGACAGGAGCCAAGAAGATAGGAGAATATAAAAGAGAGTCTTGGTTAAAAGAAAGCCCATTACAGCATCACAGGAACTGAAATATTTTGAGAGACATTATATTTCCCAATTCCCAGTACTTCTGAGGCTGTCACCTCTCTTTTTGTTTGAAAGTCACAATGTGAAATTCTTTCCTTCCATTATCCTGCCATTCTGAAAAGTGTCTCCTTAAAAAGCTTCCTTAGGGACCACCTCCACGACACTTCCTGGATTCCTGTCATCCTTCCTTGTTTCAGTTACATGGCATTAGAATTTTTTTAGTTATGCATATATTCAAGATTTGTGTATATGTTTCATTTATGAATTTTATGTATTTGTTTATTCAATTAGTCTACGAAGTCTCTGCAGCCAGCGACTGTGTCTGAGCTTTTCTTCTAGGTCACATTGTGTTCTCATCAGTGGCCTGTACAGATTGATATAAATATTGGAGCCTCAGTGAATTAAGCCATTGCTAAGTGGATGAGATATATAGTACATGCTACGATGGCTCTTTGCACTATTTAATAGCAATGGAAAGAAAAACACAGTGAGGCTTCAGGGGCTGGCTTTGGTACATATTCGTATTCCAAATTAGTGACCATTATTATGGGGTGGATGCAGAGATAACATGTGTATTAGTTTTCTTTCCTGTTTCTCTGTTTAAAAAAAGGATGGCCAAAAGTAGCTTAAGGGAGGAAAGGGTTTATTTGGTTTACAGGTTTCAGGCCATTAACCGAGGGGCACAAAGGCAGGGATGTAGAGGCAGGAACTGAAGCAGAGACCACCGAGGAACTGGCTTTCTCTCTTCATCTTGCTGTCTTATACAACCCAGGCCTACCTACCCAGGATGGCACCGCCCACAGTGGGCTGGGCTCTCTTGCACCAATGAGCAATTAAGAAAATGCCCCAGGTCAGTGTGATGGAGGTTTCCCTGCTCTTTACTGGTGACCCTATGCGTGTGATGGTGCCGGAAACTGCCCAGCACACTGTGATCAAGAGAAAGCGCGTGTAAATGAGCAATGTCTAACGCTAACAGATGCTTGGCAGAGAGACCTGGTCTGTGCATAAAGCTACAGAAAGGGAAACTAGAGCAAAATGTGCACCGTTTATATGTATATGACTTACTCTAATGAATTTAAAATTTACTTACTAAATTGAAGCCAGAAAAAAAAATTAAGGTGACAGTAATTGTGAATGAGGAAATTGAGCGTTATGACTTTATGAGAGGAGAATCTGGTAATTGGATCCAGCTCAACTATCAGCGTGACTGTTAGTTTTATGGTCTTCTTTTGGCTGTGGGGTAGGCTCTCATATGGTCCAGATTGGCCTATAATTTACCACGTATGTAAGGATGAGTTTGAACCCACGACCCTCTTGTTCCCACCTTCCAACTGCTGGGACTGCATGTGTGTGTCCCCATGTCTGACTCGTGCAGTGTCAGAGATGGTACCAGGGCCTTGCGGACGCAAGGCAAGCATGCCACCACCATCTGGGCTCTAGCCCCTCCCCAGAGGGGAGGCCTTTTTGTGTTTATGAGAACAAGTCTTGCTATCTAGCCCAGGCTGGCTCCAAACTCATGGTGCCGCTGCCCAAGCCTCTCCAGGGCTGGGATTGCAGGTGTGCACGGTGTCCAGCTCCTGTGTTATCTTCTCTTTCAGTAAAGAACTCCTTTCCTGTGTATTGATATTTCAAATCATATTGTCTGCTGCATGAATGCTACCAAAAAGATCCTGGGTGCCAAAACATTCTTATGGAAATGTTATTCATGACCGTGGCAGCATCTGTACAGTCATTTTGAGTGTAGACATGGCACTATAATGGGAGTCGCTTAAAGACTCCTCTGTGGGAAATTCTGTATCAGTGCAACCTTTATCACGGAACAGCTAATAATGTTGTCGCGGGCTCTGGCACTGGTGCTGTAGGGTGGTGGAAAAATGTTTTCATAAAGCACCGCATCCTGTTAGCGAGTGCGAGCAGGATGCTGGAGATGGACTTGAAGCAGGGTTTTCCCCCTCGCTCTCACAGGCTAAAGTAAACAGTTCCCTTTTTGAAACACGGCCAGTGTGACGCAGCATGTGGCCGGACTGTAGTTAATCGTGCCATCGGTCAAGTATGATGTAACATAATCACGTCACGGTGAAATACAGTTACAGTGAATTATAATGAGCTGCAGAGGACAGGCGAGCCCTGTGGAACCATTTCCTCGGTCTAGAATACTGTTCTACCTGGGATTCCCATGCTTTTGTGTCCCCCTCCCCCTCCTCTCCCACCTATCTCCGAGGCTGTCCAGGTGGGAGATGTGTTGGCTTTGTGCGTGAAGGCTGCATGCATGTTTCCACTAGGTGGCCGGTGGAAGTCATGTCCCCTGGAGGATGTAGGAAGATCTCTAGCACACAGGAATCTTCTAATTGCTTAGCTCAACTTCTGTCACCCTGAAAGAAAGGCTTGCTATCAATTTGACTGCTCGTTGGATTCTTTATTTTCTGTGAAAAGAGAACTTCTCCCCAACGCTCCTAAAAAATCTGAACCTAAACAAACAAAACATTTAGTATTATTTTCTAAATTGCACCAAAGCTCCAGGAAATAGAGTACATTGCCTCTTGCTAGCTGGGTCTTCAGGTTCTGCAAGCAGTAGGTGAGCTCCTTCATGAATCTAGTTTCATCACCAATCAAGAGCAAGTTCTCAGAGCCCCGAGAACCCTCTGACTGCATTTGCAAGGAGTCGAGAGGGAGTTCCCGGCAAAGGCACTTTTCCCGTTGCTGGTCCAAAGAAGTTCTGGAGAGCTGCTGCTTGTCTGAGGTGACAGTTGCGTTTCTTTAGCGGGGTGGCACTAGGACCTCTGACGGCAACAGCCCTCTTTCATTGAGTTTCAGGCCACACCTTTGCTATGCACACCTGAGTGCCCCACAGTCCAAGCCGGGAGCTGGAAGCCGGGAGCTGGATGCCCCGGTGTCTG
This sequence comes from Microtus pennsylvanicus, assembly GCF_037038515.1. NCBI lineage: Eukaryota > Metazoa > Chordata > Mammalia > Rodentia > Cricetidae > Microtus > Microtus pennsylvanicus. The sequence goes on from NC_134584.1 coordinate 58,650,210, forward strand.
TTTGGTACCATTCCTCCCTACTTCCCATGGTTAGCATCTGTGACTGGCTGCTGGCTTCCTCGCTCTAGGGGTTTAGGAGTCCTTTCTGTGGGACTGTGTGAATCTGAGAAAGAAGAAAGGGAAGAAGACTGAATCCGGACTTCCACATGTTAGACGTGGAAACTAAATCCATGAAGGTTCACAAGCTGTGAGTTTAAGGTGTCTGGTTGTGCTTTTCGGACCATTGGAGTTGGTAGATCTGTGAAGCACAAGGGTGTGTAACTTAGATCAGAGCGGGGTGGTTACTAATCTTAAGGAACTGGGAAATCCCCCCCCCCATTCTTGCTGTAGCTGTCTAGGGTCCTTCTTTCTTTTATTCTCCCGTCACCTGAGTCCTTTGAAATGCAGACTTGCTAGGACTTGGGCTTCTTGTAGCCTATCAAGGCTCTTTGTTAGCTGGCCTTCTTATTCTTAAATAAGAGCTTTAATTTAAAAAATATCTTTATCCAATTTTACTTTAGTGTTCCTCCCATGTTCATCTTTATCTTGTTTTATTTTATTCTGTTTATCAATAAGGCTATTTATGCGGTAGCTCATTGGTGCCAGAAAGGTGTGACAGCAATCTTCTTTTTTCAAACCTATAAATTCCCGACTATGTTTACAGGATGGTACTTACCCCTCAAACAGTTCCTTTTCTTTCTAAAATGCTTTCCCTCTATAAGTTGTATAAACACATTCAAAATCTATGGAAATATTTTGAGTACCTGCAGTTGGGTGTAGGTCTTTTGCCAGGAAAAAAAAATGGCTTTTAAAGAAGACAAAACAATGAACACAATTGTGTGAGGCATGTGGCTCGTAGATAAATCTGTGCAATTGTGGTAGGCAAACCAACAAATAGCATTTTCAGTGAGATCTCCTGGGCAAAATTTCCCAGAGTTCTCCAAGTCAGTGCCCGCCTTCCCTGTTCTCCACTGTCCTTACCCACCATCAATCCACCTACGCTCGCCACGCCCACCATCAATCCACCTGCGCTCACCACGCCCACCATCAATCCACCTACGCTCACCACGCCCACCATCAATCCACCCACGCTCACCACGCCCACCATTAATCCACCTGCGCTCGCCACGCCCAGCTAGGATAGGAGAAATCACCAGCCGCAGCTGAAACTCCTTTGCTAGAGTATGCATCACTTTGGGAAAGGAGGAAGAAGGAGGAGACAGGGAGCAGGTGTGGGGGGAAGAAAAAAATAAGAAGAGAGAAGGACATCAAGAGATGCAAATATAAAGCCAATCTGTCCTTGGGAGATGCTGCCCCTTAGGCTCTGAGCATCCCTGTTCAGGCTGAGGATGAAAGATTGAACTGTCTGTCCCCTCCATTTACCCAGCAACAGCATTCATATCCACTCACCCAAAGGAAATTTGCTTCTTAGAGTGATTTTGAAGGCTAATGCAATGGGATGTAGGTTTGCTCCTCTTCTTCCCCCTGGCTAGTGAAGCAATAAACAAATAAATTAAATTAAAAAATTAGAAAGAACCCAACATTCCAATTTGCAGGAAAAAGGGTGGTGAGTGAAGTGGGGTAGGTGGAGGGGGGCAGATGGAGGTGGGCAGGTGGACAGGGGCAAGTGGTGGGTGTCATGTAGTAGGGCTGGTGGAGGGGGCAGATGGTGGGTGACAGGTGGTGGGGGCAGGTGGAGGGGACAGGTGGTGAGGGCAGGTGGAGGGGGGCAGGTGGAGGGGACAGGTGGAGGGGGCAGGTGGAGGGAGCAGGTGGAGGGGGGCAGGTGGTGGGGGCAGGTAGAGGGGGACAGGTGGAGGGGGCAGGTGGTGGGGGCAGATGGATGGGGGCAGGTTGTGGGTGTCACGTAGTAGGGGCAGGTTGGAGGGGGGCAGGTGGAGGGGGCAGGTGGTGGGTAGCAGGTGGCATATAACCAGACTTGGATTAAGAAAGAGAGAGAGCCTCCAACAGGCAGGAAAGGGTCCAGGATGAGCTTCAGGGGAAGCACTACCTGGTTTGGACCTGCTTATAGTTTTAATGATGTTTAAAATACAGATTAGGCTTCACAAGAAACAATACCCATCCTTACTTTTAGCCTTTCTCAAAAGTTCTGTTTATGTTATCTTTATCTGTACCTCAGATCTGAAAGATTTGATATGCCCATGCAGGCTTAGAAACAAAAGAAACAAGCAAACAAAGCCCCAAGTAGAAGAGGAACTAGGGACATGGAAAAGCAGTTCGGGGGTGTAGACGTACACTAGACAACATTTCCTGGACATGTTGTTCCCTTGCTAGAGACGAGTGACAGATTCAGCCAAGAGGTTGCAGTCTCTGAGCCAGTGGTAGGATCCATGATGCCCAAAAGATTAATGAGGAGTCATTTTTCCTGTGCCGAGGCCTGAAAGCAATGCATGGCAAGGGGTGAAGCGTGGGGGTGTGAAATACGTCTGGGGGGATAGCTCTAGCAGAGGGGACTGGGAAGCCATTTGTCAAACGCCCTTGACAGCTTCCAACGACTTAATGTCTGTATGTGATTTAGTGAAGACCTTTCTCCAGGGACCCCAAACAATGAAGTTAAAATAGACTGCTCTCTGGTGCCGTGTCTGTGGAATGGACCGCAGACTGGTCTCCCGATCTCCCATGAGTGTTACTTTGGTTTGGAATATGTTCAGTTCAATTGCTCAGACAAAGGAATATTTTCAATTGCTCATTGGAAAGTGTGCTACTCAAGCTTTCTGTACCCAACAGTCATCAACCTTAATTTCAGAAAAAGTGTTCTATGCAATGGAGTTTAAACCCAAGGACTCATTGCTCAGTTTCCTAACCTCTATCAGGATGGGTTTGAATATACAAGCCTGGAGTCCTCTTCCTTGTTAAAATGTTCTGTAGCAGTCAGGACCTAAGAGGTGAGGGTGGAAGGGTGGGGTGGTGGCTCCGTGGGTACAGAGCTTGTACAGATGCCGGACTGGAATTGGGTCTCTAGCACCCAGATACATGTTGGGCAGGTGTGGCAGCCTGCCTGCAACCCCTGCATGAGTGACTGGATGCAAGCTGACTCGCTAGAATGGCTGAACTGCTGAGCTCTGGGTTCACACGAGCGAGCGCTGCCTCAGTGTCCAAGGTGCAGAGCTATCACGGAATGTATTTGACCTCCGTGTCCTTGATACGTGTGCGCTTACAGACATGGGGGCAATATACATATGAAAAAAAGAGAAAATGACAGTTGGTGGGTGTAGACCTCCGGGGCTTTGGTGGCTAATGGGGCACAGTACAGGGTTCGCAGCTAGCTAGAACAGGTGTCAGTTCCCCCTGCACGGACTCTGAAGTGAGACAAAACCTTCTCTTCAGGGAATGGTGATGAAAACTGTGATCATGTGGCCCTCATAAGCGGTGCATCTGAAAGGATGGCCATCGCACCTGCGTCCCTTCCTCTCTCATCTGACGGTGGCCCTCATGGGTCATACGCAATATTCTATGTATATTCTGGTTAGGAAGACTTTTACTTCTTCAGGGCAGTCCCCTGAGGAGCTTTCCACCAAGTCTGCATTCAATTCCGTAGCCTTTCCCCAAAGCCAGGACGGCACCAGTCTTGCTTCTGAGGTACTCACATATCCCCATCATCAGTGGCAGTTCTCAGCCAGTTTCTTTCTCTGCTATTGCTGCAGTTTGATTTGTTTTTATTGAGCTTCTTGTCACCTGCTGAAGCTCCCTCATCTGGCTAGAGAAGCAGAAAGGGTCTGTTTTATACAAACTGACCAAGCCTTTCCCACAAGTAAGTCTCAGCACTAAGCATGGATTGTTCATTCTGCTCACGGATTCTCTGAGGTGGGGATCTTAGAAGGGGCAGAATGAGGACAGCTCTTCTCTGTCCTGTGGTGTGTGGGAGGGTAGCAGCTAGGTCTGGAGGAACTGTGTCCTAGCAGGCTTCCTGATCCAGTACCTGGGCCGGGGTGGTGGCAGGAATGACCTGTGTTTGGAGCTCTGAGCTGCTGGGTAAGAACTGGACCTGTCCGGTAGATGGCATGGTGAAGATGCCATGCTATAGTTTGTTTAGAGTTCCCAGCTGAGCCATGACCAGTTTACACCCTCTCTTCCCTTTGGGGTAAGGCAGACTCTACATAGTGCTTCCAATAACTTGTTTCAAAATGAAGTTAGCAAACAAGGCGCTTACATCACGGCTCGAATGATGGTCTGGGGTCTTTTGTTTGTTCATTTGGGTCCTAAAGGTTGAAGCATCAGGAGCATTTCTGACAGCAGGCAACACCGTGGTGCATCACAGCATGCAGGCAGCTCTGACAGAGTGCTCAGATGCAGGGAACAATGCAGGATGTGTGGGGTTGCTTCGGTTGTAGACTGGGCGCCTCAAAGTGCCAGGGACGTTAGCAAAGAAAGCTCTTTTACATTTGGAATTTGTGAGTGGACGTGCCTGCTCGTTCCTCTACCTGGTCTCTGAAACTGAAGCTCCCTCTGCAGAAAGAATCCTTGAGTCATGAAAGTGAATTTTGTGCAGCCAAAGTTACATACCTGAGAATGCTATGGCAGTCATCGCTAAATATTTTCCTATTTATTGTGTAACTAGGCAGGGACTATCTCCACGTGCAGGGTGAACAGAGGCTCAGTTAGGAGTGTCGAAGATGTGCTGATCTAAAGCTATTAAGATGAAATTTGTGTCCTGCATGCTTGCTTTCCCTCCTCTGGTGTTAGTATATGTTTCCTCCCGGGAAAAGCAACCACTTCCCAGACAATAGCCTTCTGGAGCAATCTTTGGTTTATTAGATTTACAGTCTGAATTACATGCCTGTGCTCAAGGATGCTTTTGATCACAGATAACATATCACCCAGGTAAGGGTGGATTGGAGCAGTGAGTTCCCTGCCTAGGCCAGGCTCATTTCCTAGGCAGCACAGTGTGGGTTCTTGACCAGGCTTGTGTTCCTGAGGGACCACGCTCTTTGAATAGCCCACTGCTGCCTCTGCAAATCAAACCTTTGCAGCCCTGTGGTTTAACATTTTTACCCACAAGCATTGTGGTTTTCACTGTCATTTTACGTCCCTTAGATCTCATTGTGGTCCCCTTAGGATCATCATAAAGGTTTTCAACACTCAACAGTTGTGCCCTGTCCCCTTGAGCACCGCTGGGCTGCTGGAAAGTTTTGGCATGGACACTCAATGCCCAAAGTTCTCACTCCCTGGACATATGCACACAGAAGTTGCCACTTCTGGAAACTTGAGCCAACTTCTCATGGAAGCTGAGTCCTGCCTTGACTTATGTTCATGGGTATTTTTCCTGCTCATGCTGCTGAAGGATTATAAGCCCCTTGAAGAACGAGAGGGAGTGTTTCTCATCTGGATAGATGAAAGCACCCAGCAATATGGCAGACGCTTGGAAATCTTCATCGCGTACAAGGGGATTCAGTACTTCTCCTTATCCACTGATTTAAACAAAGGCCTTGAAGGTGGCAGAATTGGTGGCTTTGGGAGTAATAGGAAGAAACTCCTCATACATATCAATTGTAAATGTAGTCTTAGAATTAGTTTATCTTCAGAGAGAGGCAGCTATTGGCAAGCGCATTCTGCCTGTCATTGCAGTGATTTCTTTAGCTAATGGCTTTGTATTAGCAGTCAAGTTGGTAAAATGCTATACACATCCAGTGCAAAATTATGTGTGAGGCTAGCCCAGACTTCATGCAAAGTCAACAGTGAGTACTTATTTTCAAAATTATTATTACTATTTTGGTTTTTTTTGGCACAGGGTTTCTCTGTGTAACAGCCCTGGTACCCTGGTTGTCCTGGAACTCAATCTGTAGACCAGGCTGGCCTCCAACTTCCAGAGTGCTGGAATTAAAGGCACATGCTACCACTGCCTGACCCAAAATTAATTTTTAAAACTTATTTTTAAGCAGATGTCAACCCCCCAAACTGTATGTCTTAGTGTGATATCATATGCCGTTCTGATACATGTATGAGTGATACTGTGTTTGAATCAGGTTACATATGCTTGTGTCCTCAATGTATTTCTTTGTAGCCAAACAGTCAAAATCTGTCTTGGTTTTTTGCAAATATCCAGTGTTATTGCTGTCTCAGTTGTCCTCCAGTACAGCAGCACATCTCTTGTTCTTAAGTGGTAGTTAAGAACTTAACTAGCAGTTAAGGACTTAACTAGCAGTTATCTAGGCAGTACTGTGGTTCACCACCCACCCCCAGAAAATCCATTCTTTGACATTGAGACCAACTTTTTCTATTAGCTTCACTTTGCCAGAGGAAATAACAGAGGCATTGTTGGCATTTAGCATCAATCCCCACAGCAAGGGATTGATTTCCAGGGCTCCTCTTCTTCCCTCTGATCCTCTGTTATTTTACTTTTCCCTTCTGCATTTGCATTCAAGGCTTTAGACTTGGTGCTGCTCTGACCAGAGTATTTATCAGAATAGCTGGATGCCGGCAAAGACTCCACTCCTCGGCTGCTTGCTTTAAAGACCCATGATGAAGGAGAGGGAGACGGGAGCCGTAATCAAGAGCTAGATGTGGGACATCTGGTCCAGTAGCTAAGCAGCGCTGATCCACTCTTAGTGTTTCCTATGGCTGCCAAAGTGTGATTTTTGTGGGTGTAAACAAGTGACCACACATGCTGAAAAAAAGGGCTTTGGATTACTAATGGATAAACTTGTTTTCTTTGGAAGAAGTTTTAAAATCTTCATTGTATCTAGATATGAAAATGTGTCTGTGCTCGCTGGGCGTCTATGCTCTGCAGGTAAAAGTGTGCATTGCGCAGCTGTGGAGATCTTGTAAGTAGCGGTCGCTTGGCTGAGTATTGCAGGATGTTATCTCACTGGCCAGAACGAAACAGAACATTAGTAATGAGACTAGTCTTCTCTGACAACAAGTTGCCAGCATCATATTGCAGTTCTTAGGACAGGTTTGGCCAGTAAAAGGACAGAACTAGCTGCTGGTCACAGGCTGCTTACAGGAGAAAAGCCTTAGGAACAGTCTTCAGGCCACATGGCAGCTGTCAATCAAGGTCCCTTTATGTGGTACAAGAGCAACTATGACATCTCAAGATTTTAGTAACACAATGACAACTCGTTTTTAATAAAAAAAAGTAAGTTGATTTGGATTTTAATGTCTATTTATAAAACAAAAAGTTTCAGGAATTAAAATAAAAAATTCTAAGCCTGAGAGAAGAAGATTATAAATTCAAGGCCAGCATGAACTACCTAATATACCTCAGGCTAGCCCAGACTCCATACAAATTCAACAGCTGCCTGTAACATTAGGGAGCTTACTTGCTGGGCTTTCTGTTTTGCCTGGTATCCCACAGCCAGCAAGCCCCAAAGAAAATCACACAGAGATCTCCATAAGTTATAAAACTGATTGGCTCATTAGCTCAGGTTACTTATTAGCTCTTGTAGTTTATATTAACCCATTATTCTTATCTATGTTAACCACATGGCTTGGTACCTTTCACAGCCAGGCAGATTACATTTTGCTTCTCGGTGGTCTGGGCAGGAGTGCGGAGATATAGGGTTTTTTCTTCCCAGAACACTCCTGTTCTCCTCACCCCACCTCTGCTTCCTGTATGGTTGACCTGCCTATATTTCCTGCCTGGCGAATCAGCATTTATTTAAAATATGATTGACAGAATACAGACAATTCTCCCACTCCACTTCTCCCTCTTTTTTTTTTCTCTTAAAAAAGGAAAACATCCATAGTCCATTTTTGGGGGAATGCCAGGCTACTTCTGGCTGGTTGGGGGCACTGGTAATCTTATGGGGACCTAAAGAAAATTTAAAATTATCATCAAGTCCTGACTGGAGTATCCTGTGAGTCTTGATCATCTCAGGCAGCAGTCTTGAATCTGTTCTGTGTATAGAACTTAGACATCTGGGCCATCTGTTCCTACTGGAGATTTTTCAGGTGGTCTTCCTTGATCAAACCTGATTTTTCTTAGCTCAGAATGAATCCACAGCCTCTCATTTCCTGTGGAAACAAAAGCAAATCCTCTTCTTCAAAGTAACATACCTTTTGACTTCAATTTTGAAGCCAAGACATTTTCAAAATACCTATCTTGGATTAATTCAGCAGCATTTATAAGCAAATATCTTTTAGCAGCTGTTGCTCCTTCCTCAGCATTCAAACAATTCAAAGAAAGCATAATAGCATACAGTATCAAGATTTTCTGTGTATTTTACATCTTTGTACAGCTTTATTTTAACCTCTATTTCTTTTATTTTTACTTTTTGATACAGGTTCTCTGTATATCTTTGTCCTGGAATAACTCTGTAGACCAGGCTGTCCTTGAATTCACAGAGATCTACCTGTCTCTGCCTCCCCAGTGCTGAGAATAAAGGTGTCTGCCACCACACCTTGAATTCACAGAAGTCTGTCTGCCTCTGCCTCCCAAGCTTTGGGATTAAAGGCATGTGCTACCACACCTTGAACTCATAGAGATCTGTCTGCCTCTGCCTCCCAGGCATTGGGGTTAAAGGTGTGTACCACCACACCCTACTACTCTCTTTCTTTTTTTTATTTTTAAGGACTTTAACCTTTAGCCTGCATATATGTTTAACACACTGTAAATCATTTAAGGTTTTCTTCACCTTTGAATCTCTCTTTACTGTATATCTCTCTTTTTCTGACCACATAAGTCTTTATGGAGAGGATTAAAGCCATGGCTTTGATTGCTGGGTCCAGCCCATTCCTTAGCTTTCCAGCCTCATGGTGGAGGTACCGGCTGTAGCCATTTTTATTGCCACAACTCTATGGCATTTTAAGGTCCCTACCAGCAGGCAAGCTGCAGCATTCTGCTCACAGACCACACTCAGTCAGACTGCCTGCCTGAAAGAATCAGAGTTTGCCCTAGCAGGATGGCCCAGAAAGCTGACATTTTAAAACAGCACAGCTTTTTTTCTGCTATGGTTGAAAATCAAAAAGCATGCAGTCAACTTTTCATCAACACCGTTTAAGTGTTGGGTGGCAGGACCTCTTAAAAGAGCTGCAAGGTTTCACAGCTAAAGCTAAGACAGGAAGCCTCTCTTAGATGAGAGTGCTTTCTCACCTCTAGCAAGAAGAGCAGACCCTTGAAATTTGTGCTACCAAGAAAAATGCTTTATTCTTTCCTAAGCTTTCTCGGGCGTGAGGGGGCTTGCTTGCTGATGTTTCTGTCCTGCCCAGTACCCCACAGCCAGCAAGCTCCAAAGAAAATCACACAGAGATCTCCATAAGTTATAAAACTGATTGGCCCATTAGCTCAGGCTACTTATTAGCTCTTGTAATTTATATTAACCCATTATTCTTATCTATGTTAATCATATGGCTTGGTACCTTTCACAGCCAGGCAGATTACATCTTGATTCTGAGTTGTCTGGGCAGGAGTGTGGAAGAATAGGGTTTTTTCTTCCCAGAACACTCCTGTTCTCCACACCCCGCCTCTACTTCCTGTCTGGTTACCTGCCTATAATTCCTGCCTGGCCAATCAGCGTTTATTTAAAATATGATTGACAGAATACAGACAATTCTCCTACACCAGCTGCCTAGTTTTTATAGTGAATACCTGTTTTCAAAATTAATAAATATAATAAATGAATATAAACATAATGTATAATAAATAAACATACATATATATTAGGATATATAATATAGGCCCAGGCTGAGACTGAAATACAGACACCAAAGAACAGAATGCCCACTTTTCCTGCATTAATTTACAGCTAAGAAGTCTGACTATCTCCTGCAAAACTTGTGGATTTAGCTTTCTAAAGTATGTACCTTGTGTACATTATTGACAAGAACCCTGTGGATGACCCTTTGGCCTTTGCCTAGGGTGGTGATCATTTAGTTTATTTCTGTGTTGCTAACAGGGGCACTCAGCATTGTGCACACTTCCAGTCTCCTGTTTGAAAGTCCCTGCCTGGAAGCAGGGTGTGTGAGATCTGGAACCGCCAGAGCTGTTGGCCAAGGGTGAGCTGGGAGTTGACTTCTGTTCTTTGCAAGAGTTGGCAGGACTGTCTGATAACAGCCTAAAGCCCGAGGTTTTATGAAATGATCTGAGGCCAATCTCCAGAGTAAAACTCCCATTTGCTGCTGAACTTTAAACACAATGAGCTGCTTCCTGTCTTTCAGTGGTGGGCAGGTGGGAGTGGGTGGGGGTGGGGTGGTGGCCAGTGAGGTATTTGGGTGTAGGCGTTAATAGGTATCATCCAGACTGAAACAGGACAGTGTGGTTCTTCACCTGCTGCTCTTCTGGTTTCTGGACAGGGGCTGACCAACTCATACAAAGTGCTGTGTGTTGACCTGTGAACTTCTATGGCTTCTTGCAGGTTCTGGTATTAGGTCAGTGGCTGCACACGCAATAGTGGCATCCCTGCAACTTGGCCTGTGAGCGTCCATCACCAGACACCTAATTAATTGAGCAAACCTGTCAAAACAGATTCATTTCTTACATCATGACCACACATATGTTGGTTAAAACTCGAGACAATCTCAGCCAAACAGGACTGGCTCACCTCATGAGATGGAATACACAGCCATTTAAGCAATTTCATCAGTATGAATAGCTCTGGAGAAGTTACCATCTTGAGGGAGAGAGGCAGGAGTCAGTGTGCCTGGGTACCATAATTGAACACAGCACAACAGGAGCCGCAACCTAGCAGATGCCCTGCACAGAGCTGGGAGCTACACAGCTGCTTGTCTTTGTCCAGTATGTTTGCCACCACAGCGTTGCTCTGCTCAGAATGGAAGCGCACTGCATGTGGATGGCGCACCGCCCATGGATGGATTTCTTTCCAGCAGCTTCCACCATTGCAGTAAATAGAATGTTTTCATTATCCTGAAGGAGAAATCCTTCCCCATCAGCCCTAGCAACCGCAAAGCTACTTTTGTCTCTTTAGGTTGTCCTGTTTCATACAAATGTATCTGTGAAGAGCGTGGCTCTTCGTGAGTGACTTCATTCACTCTGCATAGTGATTTTAAGATGTGTTCATGGGATCAAATGAACCTTTGCTTTGTTCTTTTTCGTGGCCAGATAATAGTCCACTGTATAGATAAACCAAATTTTGTTTATCCGTTTCTTACTTGAAGACGTTTGGGTTGTTTCCATTCTTTTTAGCCACCACTAATCATGCTTCCCCAAACACTTATGCACCTGTCTTCTCACAGCCGTGGGTTTTGTTCCCTTTGGGCACCTGCCCAGCAGTAGAGTCTTTATCTTTTGCAGTGTTTTATTTTCCTATGAGAACATGGTCTTTCTTCAGAGGGAGTGATCTTTCTGGAGGCAGGAATCATGGCTGGAGGGCTGGGTCTGCTTAATTAAACGAGGAGGAAATTCACTCTGCTTTCTCAGCTGTAGACTGAAATAGCTTTTATCAGGCCATCTTGCCAGCTCTTTTCAAATTGAAAATTTCCTGAGTGGTAACCAAAGTCTTTAAAGATATGAAAGGAAACATTTCCAGAAAGGCCTGATAACAGCCCGCCCCACCTAAGTCCCTGCTTCTGGGGCTGTTTTCCATTTAGAAAACAACTTGAATTTTAATGTTCACTTATTTTAAATTTCATATGGTTTTAAGCAATAATAAATTGAATGAATATCCCCCAAATCCCTGCTGGTGCTGCTGTTTGGAAAGAGTTACTCTGGTATTTGGCATGTCTCCTACCCCATTGTCCTGCTCATGGCTGCTCCATAGCTGGCTGAGCTGTGCCACACCCGTACCCAGCTTCCTCCCAGCATCCTATCCTGGTCACTCCTCAGGCTTGCATTGCTTACATGTGCTGCTTTTGGTGAAAAGAGTGGAAAGGCTTTGGGGTTAAAGGCGTTTGGGAAGGACGCAGCAGTTTTTAAGGTGTTTCTAGATGTAGTGGTGTAGAGCACTCAGTGGGGGGATTTGTACACAACAGACAGATGAAGGTGCAGCTGAGTTTAAATCCAGTGGTTTTCAACCCCAAAGCGAGGAATCTACTTTTCCCTTGGAGTCGGCTGACTTAATGACCACCAGAGCGTCTACTTCCTTCACATTGCTTGAAAAGTTTCTGGCATGATTTCAAAATGGCCATGTCTTTCCATCCCCCACCCCCAGGATTTTTTCCTGTGCCTGAAGGAAAAATACTATGAGTACCCTTTTCCTACTTGGTGGCTTTCAAGTTCAGAAGTTCTGGAGTTTACATCAGCCTTTTTGGTTTTCTGAGAGACCTTCCATGTGCAATGAAGTGATCCTTCAGCCCTAGCAAAATGTTCTGCTCCTTGAATGGACAGGTCCCCAAGAAACCTTGAGCATCCAACTTCTGATGCTACAGCAAGCTTTCTCATCAGACTATCTTTGGATCGCCAACCCCCAAATAATAACATGGAGACTTAGTATTAAATATGAAAGCTTGGCCATTAGCTTAAGCTTGGCCTACTAGCTTTTGCAATTTAAATTAACCTGTGTTTATTAATCTATGTTCTGTCATGTGGCTCGGTTACCTCTACTCAGTACAGTATATCTGACCTCTTCAGTGTTTCCCTTCTGTCTCCTTGTCTTTCTTCTTCCCAGAATTGTTTCCCTCCCCAGAAACCCCACCTATTGTCTCCTGCTCAGCTATTGGCCACTCAGCTCTTCATTAAACCAATCATAGTGACACATCTTTTTCACACACTGTAAACAAATATCCCACAGCACACCAGATTAACCCTCATATAATGCAACTTTTATTGGCCCATGGTTCCATGTTGTCAGCAGAATAAATTTATTTTATATTGTCTTTAACTTTTATTGTATGTAAATATTTGTGTCATGTGTGCACATGTGTAGGCAGGTGCAATTGCATGTACAGGTGTCTCTGATCATGAGTGTACATGTAGAAACTAGAGGTCAAAGTTGAATGTCTTCCTCAAGCACTCTCTACCTTATCTTTCAAGACATGGGTCCTCATTAGGCTGTTGGGCTAGAGGGGCTGTTCAGGGAGCCCAAAGGGAGCCATACCATCCCCTGTGGTGATATTTTGTTTGTGCTTTAACAAATAAAGGTTTCTTAAAGACCAGAGAAACAGAGCAGCCATCTGCTAGTTCTTACCTCTACAAGATCCTCAGACAGAATGGAGTATTCTATCTCTATGAAACCTCAGACTGAATCCTGAGCTCCTGTCTCCTCCTGCCTCATATTCCTCTCCCAGTCAATCACTTCCCATCTCCACCTCCCTAGTGCTGAGATTAAAAGTGTGAGCCACCAACACCACCTGGATCTGATTTTCTTTTAGACTGATTCAATCTCAAGTAGCTCAGGGTGACCTTGAACTCACAGAGATATCTTCTGTATATCTCTGTGATATACAGAAGAACATCACACGCAAGATTCTCACTAGTGGGTTCCCAAAGCAAGAATATGAATGGGACTGTTACACCACTCACAGGCAGAACAGAATTTAGATATTTAGACTTGATAAGTTTGATGTTTATTTCTGGACATACTTACTGTCTGATTCTGAGCCATTCAGTACTGCTTCCTTGTGATCCATCCTAGCTGGTTCCATAGAGTGAATCTGCATTTTGAATTCTGAATTTTGGGCTCATAATATTTAATAGCATTGCTGCATACTGTACAGAGCTTTCACAGTGGGGACTAGGGACGAGGGTGTGGGTGCCAAGAGTGTTCATCATTCCCAGGCCTTCTAGTCAAAATCTGATGAACTGGTAGGGGAGGACTATCATACTTCTGAAAGATGATTTCCTCATCTGTAAGATAGACCATGATGGGAATTATAGGAAGCAGAGCAGGGTGAACCTAAGGAGAATGCTTGGCACACACTAAACATTCCACATACCTGTAACCTCAGTGCTTGTAAGGCAGAGGCAGAAAGCTCGGCCTGCATTACATCAGAGAGAGGGGAGGGAGGGAGGGAGGGAGGGAGGGAGAACATGTTCTTTGAATGGTGGCGAGATCATGAGCGAATTTCCCCCTTTGCTTTCTGTCATTGTGTGTGTGCATATATATATATATATAATTGTATTCTGTATGTATTCTGTATAGGTATGCATGTGTATGTATGCATTAGTTTTTCCATGGACAGAAAAACCACCAGCAACACACTTTTCCACAAGAAGTAATTTAGTTCTTATTAGATGGAACTCAAGAGTCATGGTTTCTGACTTGTACTTTACAATGGGAGAAAATCAAGTGCAGGGCACTTGATTGTTGTATATTCTCCGAAGATAACTGAGAGTATGGGTTAAACAAAATTGAAGACACATTGAGCTGGAGAGCTTGAGAAAGGCTTGGTTATGAAGATTTTTGGAGAAGACAATACGCATATGCTTGTGTCAACTGTTTCCCCATCCCTGATGTTTTATGGTCTTAGCTGTTCTTATTCCTGGGATTTGAGACTGTCACGTTCTTTTCAATGTCTGGCAGTCGTAAGCTTTTGCTATCAGCAAATGAGAGAAAGCATAGCTTTTATACTGAAGATTATAGAGAAAGGGGGCCCCACAAGCACATTAGTGGTTCGTGAGCCACTGAAGCCCCCTTGCTAATCCTGCTTCTATGATATCTAGGTATCTGGCTCGCCCACCAGATGCCTTCCATGCTGCTTTATTTACATAGATGTGTCTGTCAATGTATTGCATATTTTTCTGCTTATGAATAAGTGCATAACAATAGCTCTCTTTTCCAAATTGCTATGCCTCAACCTCATATTTGTTTGTTCCGAACAGGAAAATGTCAAGAAGGCTCTGAGTGTTTTAAACAACTTTACTACAACATAAATCTCTCTATATTTATGTCTTTAAAGTGTGCATATCTGTTATGACTACCTTGAAAACTGCATAAAAGATACAAATAAGGAGACAAAACTCCCAAGAAGTAACTACTGTTAAATGTTTGGAATATTCTTTCCCACATATATTTTTTTTTAATTTAGGCTCCTTTTTTTTATACACATGGCAAAATTTTATACCAAATAGTCACTTCAATAGTATAAATTTACATTAATGAGGAATGTTAAAAAGAATCTCAGTTAAAAACCCCACTTATTCTTGTGACCCATAATCCCAACATTTACAGTGCAGGGAAGAAGGGAGCTTGGGGCAGCATTCAAAACAAGGTTTTCTCAAGAGAAATGTGTAACTTGAATGGGGCCTGCTTGTTGGGGTTTTCTGTTCTTCCCTGTTCCCACAGCTGTTTAACTCCAAAGAAAATCACACAGAGGTCTCCATAAGTTATAAGCTGATTGGCCCATTAGGTCAGGCTACTTATTAGCTCTTGTAGCTTATATTAACCCATTATTCTGATCTATTTTTGCCATATGGCTTGGTACCTTTTTCAGCTGGCAAGTCACATCCTGCATCCTCAGTGGTCTGTGCAGGACTGGGAGGAATCAACTTCCTTTTTCCCAGAATTCTCCTGTTCTCATTGCATCATTTCTACTTCCTGTTTGGTTTTCCCACCTATAGTTCCTGCTGGCCAATCAGCGTTTATTTAAAATGTGATTGACAGATTATAGACAATTCTCTCGCACCAGAAATGACTTTAAAATTTCACAGTCTCTCTTCACATGGGATCAGTGGTGAGAGTATAATTTCTAATTCATCCTTTTCTGCTGTAGATTCTTTTGCTGTTTCCTATTCTTCTTCTGTGCCCATATCTACCTCTTCCTTTTTGTTTTGCTCCATGTCTTCTTCTCCTTCTCCTTCTCCTTCTCCTTCTCCTTCTCCTTCTCCTTCTCCTTCTCCTTCTCCTTCTCCTTCTCCTTCTCCTTCTCCTTCTCCTTCTTCTTCTTCTTCTTCTTCTTCTTCTTTTCCTCCTCCTCCTCCACCTCCTCCCCCTCCTCCCCCTCCTCCTCCTCTTCCTCCTCCTCCTTCTCCTTCTCCTCATTCTCCTTCTTCTTCTGGATTAATGTTTAAACTGAGGCAAAACATTCTATCTCCACATGCCTTGGTATCTGGTAGAAGATATCCTAACCGAAGTGCTACTGTTTCAAACAAAACTACAGCAGTATCCAAGACAGTCTCATCATCTGCATCTTCCTTAACCCGCTGAAGGATGTCTCTGATCAGCGGATGTCTGGGATTAATGTCAAATGTTTTCTCTTGATTGGCATAGTAATTTATAGAGATGTCCTTGCCTATTTGGTATGCTTGTGTCCTCATAATCTTCTCCATGTTGCCACACCATACACACTGGCTAGCCACAAGAGCGTAGGGAGAGTCTGAGATGTTGCGATACCACAGTCTTTTCCATATTGTTCTTAAGGGCCTTGTCTTTCATCCAGTTGAGCAGAGGCTCAAATTCCTTCTCTGCTGCGTCCCAGTTTTCCTTAGTTCTCTCAGTCTCATCAAACCACTCTTTCCTTGACAATATTCTGGAGCCTCTTCCCATCACCTTCAGTAAGGGCCTGAATGTAGAATTCATCCACAGGCTCTGTGAGGTAAATACTTCATAGCCTTTTTCAGAAGTCCCTCAAAAAATGGGGAGATTCAGTCTCTTCTGCTTGACCCAACCATGAAGCATATATTGTCCATTTTTCCCTTTGTTCTTTCCACATACTGGTCTAAACTTTTAATATAAGTTGGATGGTGAGAAGACTGGGACCTAAGAAGTTTAGCAAGTTGTATTTGATTTGAGTTGTCTTCAGTCCTATTAAGCTTTATATTGGTGCTGAACTCTTTCCAGAAAGTGTCATTGTACTTCCCATCTTCTAGATCATGTACAGAGTTTTATGGACAAGTGTCTTCTTTGTCACTTTGAGCAATTTATGTTGCTGAACAACAGTTTACATAGTTCTCTTGAGAAACATTGAGGGGGGGATCCTCCGAATCCACACCTTTGGCAGAATTAAGGCACTTGGGCATCACATCATAAAAGTCCTCTGTGATGAATGTTCAGCAATGCACAGCTTGATGTAACTGCTCTTCCTGGATTCATATTCATCAAATAGAGCATGAGGAGCAGACATGGGCACAAATAAAACTGATTTGAAGGCAACTTGCCCTTCTGCGGTAAAGTGGATATAAACTATGGGTCATCAGTTTCCTTTGAAAACAATTTGTAGAAAGATTTGTATTCATCTTCCATTTGGATGGTCTCTGCCATGTTGGCTTGGTATCATTCATAATTTCCTAATCCCATCCCATACAGGTTTTTCAGCTTTCTGAAAGTTTTCACTTTCCTTCCTCCTCCTCTACCGTAGCTTCTGCTTCCAATTCCTTGTTCTGCCTCAATTTCTGCTTTGGGTTCATTGATGGTCTCAGTCTTGCTATTCCACCATGTACATGGGAAAGTTGATGAACTGAGAATACCTTTGGAGAAGATTTTTAGTTTTATCCAATTCAAGGTAATCAGATGCTTCTTCTTTTGAGACAAGAATAATTGTTGTTCCCTATCTTTGTGTGTTTCCTCTTGGACCAGCAGTGACAGAGAACTGACTGGAATCTAACTCCCAGATATGTTGGGTGTCATTGTTGTTTTTGGAGGTGACAATGACCTTATCTGCTACAAGAAAAGCAGATTAAGAACGGACACCAAACCATGGAAAGTTCTGTGTTCTACATTGTAATTTGCCATTTGGCTCTGTGCTGTCTGCTTTCATTGTCTCATGGATATGACCGATGTAGGCTGGGGTTGGTTATCAGCCTCATGACTTCTCCTCACTGTGTTTCCGCCCTTGCTTATGAAGTCGTTCATCCTTCAGATGCCTAAACTGTATGTAAAGTGTATCTGCCTGTGGTGGGCAGGAGCTCACGTGTGCCAATGCACTCATTTACAAATGGGTTTTAAGTGTGTTTAAAATGAGTAATAGTCTTAGGATAATTCTCAAGGATTTTAGGGAGGGTGAGATGATGGTATGTGGCTTTAGTTCTGGCTGCTTAGGAGGCTGAGGCAGAAAGATCTCTTGAGTCCAGGCGTTTAAGGATGGCCTAAGTAACATCAAGCCCCACCATAAAAGAAAACTAGGGGCATGTTTACTAATTTTTTGGGGGGGTTAGAGACAGGGTTTCTCTGTAGCTTTGGAGCCTGTCCTTGAACTAGCTCTTGTAGACCAGGCTGGCCTCAAATTCACAGAGTTCTGGGATTAAAGGCATATGCCACCACCGCCCGACATGTTTACTAATTTAATTTCTTCAAGCATTATAGTTTAAATGCCTCAAAGTTTCTTTCAATTGTCCCCATTAGTGAACATTTTTATTATAGTAATAATGCCATGATTGTGTAGGTAAGTCTTAATATTAATTTCCAGTTATTTCAGTATTGACCCCTGAATAAAATGAAAATATATTACAGTCTGTGCTAAAAATTGCTTCGATTTCATAAAGATTAGACCACTTTTATTTCAACCATATTATGACACTGTTCAACTATAGGTTTTAGTTTTTAAAAGTTGCGATTTGATTAAATGGTCTTAATTTACTAATGCATTCTTTTCTTTCCGTTTTCCTCTCTTCCTTCCTCTCTCCCTCCCTCTCTCCCTCTGTCCCTCCCATTCTTCCTCCATCTCTTCCTCCTCCTACTTTTCTTCCTCTTCATGCCCACCTTTTGCTAAGGATCAAAGTTTAAGGATGTATAAGGCCTTACACATCTTACACATACTCAGTTAATTCCTTTTTCATTATCTATTTGTTTTAAAGGAGTCTTTCTGTCATTTTTATAATTAATGTATTCAAATTCTGGTTAAAAGTCTTCAGTAATGTTTCCCAATTAATTTGGTAACTTTACCCGATGATTTACAACTTAAACCAGGCAAATTATAAAGTATGTTGCCTCTTTAAAGGCACTACCTACTCATGGGGTTTGAGAGATGGTAGCTCGGTGCTTAAGAGCACTTGCTGGTCTTGGAGAGGTCCCACTTCTATTCCAAGCACACACATTAACTCATTTTCCAGGGCATCCGATGCCTTTCTGGGCTCTGTATGCACCTACACCCCCGTGGTATGTATATAGGCACCCAGGTACACACACATACACATTTAAAAAACAGAGACACTACTTCTTAATTTAGGCTTGCATTTTCTTCCCATCTGGGAAGACATTATATAGTAAAAACTGGAGCATTAAAAAACAAAGACAGAAATATTGCCTAGCCATTATTTTATATATATTTTTGCATTTTAATGTATCCATTATTGTATACCATAAGGATGTGATTCTAAGTTATGTTTGGGGCACTGAAGGATTTTGGTAATATGGGATGTAGAGGCCATCTGGTTTTGTTTTTTAAGCTCAGGGAATCCCTGAGAAATGGAGGGTAGCTAGCTCAGTTAAATAGCTCAGTAGAGATAAGGGTACTTGCCAAATGGTACAAACCCAGTTACCCAGGTTTGATTCCTGGGGCTCACATGATGGAAGTAAAGAACCAACTCCTGAAAGTTGTCTTCTCTGACTTCTACATGCATATGGGAGCACATGTAGCCCCCCAACTAAATAAATAGAATAGTCAAACGCTCAAGACATTTTGTTTTCAGAAAGGTCTTTGAAATCTCAAACTTAAAGTCACACAATTAGAGAATAAAGCTGGAGTCTGTCCTCCAGTCCATATTTATCTTCCCCACTTTTTGGCACCATCCTTGTTCTTATTTGATACAGCACCTTGCATTTGTTTTCAGCAACACTTGCTAAGTTGTCCCTCTGCTAAGTGGCACTAACTGCCACAGGTGTTAAAAGCATATGTTCTTATTTCACTTGGTTTATCCTCCGCAACTGAGAATATGGTTTGACAAATGAAAAATGAAGCCAAAAGTTGAAATAAGACCACGAATATGTGAAAGTATTTGATGATTTTCCCCTTTAGACAAGTGATGTTAGAGGTTCCAGACCAACAAAGAATAATCCAGGCTTATATGGACCTTGAACTAATGACAGTTCAGTTATTTCAGTGTAGGAGAAAACTGA
This sequence comes from Microtus pennsylvanicus, assembly GCF_037038515.1. Classification (NCBI taxonomy): domain Eukaryota; kingdom Metazoa; phylum Chordata; class Mammalia; order Rodentia; family Cricetidae; genus Microtus; species Microtus pennsylvanicus. Next base: position 58,670,033 of record NC_134584.1, read on the forward strand.
CAGTGATGACTAAATTCACAAGTCTGTTCTATCAGTAGCTTTGAGGTTGACCAGATGTCTCTTTCTAAATAAATCAATGAAAGTTCTGGGGATGAGTGAAACTTATCACATAGGTCAGCTATTATCTATCTTCTTGTCCCTGTCTGAAGTGGTAATAGAGGAGAAAGACAGGAGCTTGTATGAGAATTTAACAAGGTATGGAAGGCCAAGATGATGACCTAAGCTACTGAACATTGCGCTGTTATTTCCATACATTTCAGTAGGCTGCGAGCTCAGATCCTCAGTCAATGAAAGTTTCTCTGTTCTAACATTTACATAATAGTCTTTCAAGGCTTGGAAGAACAACTGAATACATCAAAAGCTTTTAGCCATTCTTACAGTGATAGGTTTTCTGACCTCTTATTATCCTGTTCACTCTCCAGTGAACACAATTTAATTTGATTCAGTTGTCTGAAATTTAGTAGCTAGACTGGATCGATTTTTCCACTTGCAGTAGAAACCACAACAGGGGGCAATTAAATGCTTTCTTAAATTGGGTGTTAAGTTGAAATTCTAACCACTAAAATATGTTTTCTAAACAATCATATTTAAGGCAGATTGTAAAAGCTGACACTGCTGCATGGTGTGGAGTTTATGCATGATAATGCTTTGCTTTAACTATAGTTTCAAATTTCTTTTCTATATGCTGTTTTCTGTTGAGATAAACCACTCTATAAACTCTTGTACATCACTGATGCTTCAGAATACAAATGTTCTCTAAGGCTTTGGTAGAATTAGAAATAGTTTCATCATAAACATTGAACATCTGCCAAAAGTTTACAGAACAGTTCATTAACTATATTCAGCACTATATAGGCAGTATGACTCCTCCCTTGTCGCCAAGAACCATGTATGCCCATTTGTGGTTAAACTGCATGCCTGCCCTCTCCCCCATCAGGCTCTAGTGATTTTATTTTAGGAAGGCAGGAATGCTGTGGTTTCTTTTTTGCAGCTCTAGAAGGAGTCTAGTGTCCCGGGCATCAGGGGCGAGAGTATGTGGAGTGTGTTCCAGCAGCTGCACCTCCATGGTTATGAGGCCCACCTGGCTTTCAAGGCATTTTTAATGTGTCTTACCATATTTCCTCCACACCTCTGGAGTGTGGCCTCCATTTGGACCAAGAGAAAATTTGGCACAACGAAAAGTGTGCTGAAGTTCATACTGTGCTCTCCAGTCAGGAAGAGTTCTGATAGTCCCACATTCCAATCTGGGGTCTCTTAAACTGAACCTCTCTTTTCTCAGAGATTAGGATGAATGTATAGAGTTGGCTTGTACTGGGCGATGGTGTCCATGGCTTTGATAAGAAAAATTCACATTTCACTAAATGGGTACTTTCATAAACCAAGCTCACTTTATTTATGAATTGAGACACCAAAAGGAGGGAACCAACCAGGATGGAGAGAACCCTTCAACATCTTAGAGATAATTTCTAAGAAGAGTTACATGAGGCGTGTTTTCTGTTACTGTAATTGAGTGCCATAGATTGGGTAACTTGCAAAGAATAAGGATTTATTCAGTTTATTATATGAAGATCAGGAGTTCCCAAGTTGGGAGCACAGTACAGGAATTGAATCTGGTAAGTATCTTGCTAGACTGAGTCCCACTGTGGCTTAGGCCTCACATGACAAGGGGACCAAGGCTAAGAGGCAGATCCAAGGTTCCATTTTTTATCTCAGACCTACTACTGAGATAACTTAATTAACTCATCAATCCATTACCTCGTGAATGGATCTATTCAGTTTTGAGGGCTAATCACTTCTGAAGGTCCTATCTACTTAATATCTCACAACATGTTAAGTCAAATTCCTGAAGCAGAAACAGTAAGGTCAGACTCCAGCACCTGAGAGAGTCAAGGGCTCTGCCATACTTCAGAGCATGCCGCTGGTGAGGTGATGACAAACACTTGGAACTGACTCCTTTGCAGAACTGACTCCTCATTTGGGTTCACAAAGCAGCTAAAATTGTGACACATGCCTCCGACCCTCTCTGACTTCATTGACACCTAGCTAGTTCACTTTGGGTCAGTCTCCTGCTCAGCTCTCTGCATAGGCATGCTAATGTTGAACCTTTTAAAACTTGATGATAACGAGTCTATCTCACCCCCTTCTAGAGCTGAAGAGACAAAGGTAACCGTAATGGGAGCAACTTCCTGCCAGCCTTTCAATGTTCTATTCTCAGTCCTTGAAAGTACACAATGATGTCTCCCATCATTGTCCCAACCCTGAAATCACCATGGGTTCCAGGAACAAGAGAGCCTAGTAGAAAGACCACTGTCTTCGTCACTGTTCTATTGATGCAGAGAGACAGCATGATCAAGGCAACTCATAAGGGAAGTCATTTAACTGGGGCTTACTTACGGTTTCAGAAGCTCAGTCCATTATCATCATGGTGAGGGACATGGTGGCATGCAGGCAGACATGGCACTGGAGAGGTAGCTAAGAGTATTCTAATCCACTGGCATCAGGAAAAGAGACTGGGCTTGGCATGGGCTTTTGAAACCTCAAAGTCAACTACAAATAACATACTTCTTCCAACAAGGCCACACCTACTCTGACAAGGCCACACCTCCTAATTCTTCTAATCATTTCAAGCAATTCCACTCATTGGTGACTAAGCATTCAAATATATGAGCCATTCTTACTCAAACAACTGCAACCACCCTCGATAACATCACTCCAAAGCAGGACCAATCACTTTAGGGAAACTGGTTATGTCCTCAGTGGCCAGGACACTTCCAGGGCCACCTTGCATGATGGAGCTGAGATAACTATCAACCAGATCATGCTTTGACTAAGACGGCTTAATATTTATGCCTCTTGTCTCCTAACCCAGTTCTTCCTCTGTTTAAACCACAAATTCATGTGTTATGAACAGAGACACTTAAGTGCCATGGTCATTTTGTTCAAAATCCTTTTCTGCCTTCTTACCATTACTTTCATTGAAGATAGCAATCAGACCTGATAAGTTGGATTCCCTGGGTTTCACCTCTGCCTAAGACTTCAGTTATATTGCAATGGGTCTCAGACCCACACATGTTTAGATAAGTCAGACCCAGGGGGAGTTGGAAGGCAACCATTGTTTTATCCCCCAGCCTCTGAGCTACAGGCTCAGCTACATGAGTGAGGACCACAAGGCCGTATGCTTCTTTCAGACCTTGATCACCGGTCCCTGGAGGAGCCTCAATGGCTGTAGAGAAGATTGGGATTATGTGTCTACACTTTGGTCTTACTAAAACACTGAGAAATGGAAAGAGTATGTGTAGCCACTAAAAGCCTGCATTTCCATCCAGTTGTGATGTCTGAAACCATGGCCGTGCTGAACTCCAAATAGTGTGCTTTTTCCTGTCCATATTTAGTTGTAATGCTGGTCTCACTAAGATGCGGTCTGAGTACGAGGCTGCTTCAATGCCCAAAGGCGAATGTATATATACAACACACACCCTGCCACAAGTTAGGAGTCTCATGGGTGCAGATTGGGTTTGGTGCTGTTCTGACTGTCTTGGAGTATGTAGCCACTGTAGTTTATGGTCCATTGTTTTTCTTCTCCTCTCCCAGCTCGCAATAGGCTGCACAGCCCTGTGACTTCGTAGGTTTCACTTCTTGCTACAGTTCTTCGAAGCAGTCTGGATCATAGCTGTAGCTCAAAGAAACTAGAGGTCTGGACAGCAAAGCTCGGTCCTAAGCATGGACACTATGCTTACTGACTTGTTATTTTACAGATGCTGTCATTCTAGAGGGTCATTGCCCTTGTTGTTGTGGAACTGAGGCAAAAAGAACTTTCTGTGAGAGACTTTGCTGTTCTAGAATCCCAGAGAGAACCCCTTGACTTTGACATAGAACACCTTTTAAAGACAGTGTCTTGCTCAGTAGCTCAGTCTGGCTGCGAGCTAGCCATCTTCCTGCCTCGGTTTCCCGAGTTCTTAGATCATTGGTGTACATTAACAAGTACATCAGTATTTTAACTCTTCAACTTTCTTTGGGTTTTAGCTTTGAGTGGGACAAGAAGCTTCACTGAGTACATCCTTGCTTCTCTTCCTGTCTTCTTTGCCCACCTCCAATCTCTTCTCTCCACACCTCCCAGGTTCCACCTCATGAGACTTCTTCTAGTCATCCAGGGCCATCAAGGCCTTTCATTGGCCTTTCTGTCACGAGAGGCTCCGCTTTGGGCTGTAGTTGTGTGAGAAATACAGAGAGAGCTGCTGATGGGGGGCAGTGCTTCACAGCCCAGCAGGCGTGAGTGTCATATCTGGGACACGTCACAGTAGCCCCAGGAAGAGGTGATACACCACGGAACAGACTCCGTGGCCAGTCCTGTGATGTCAGACAGATGCTGATTATGAGGGTGGGGCTTAGCTCTTGTCTTCTCTGTTTTTGCTGTTGGGTACAGCTGTTCTTGAAAGGGGAGAGAGGAGAGGAGAGATTTTGAGAAAGAGGGAGTTAGGAGAAGGGGCAAGTTCAGGTTTAAACATGATTGTAGTGCCGTTTAGCAGGAGAAATGTGGATTACCATCTAGAGAGTCAGACCACAGGATTATCTCCAGGATAAAAAAAAAAGAAACTGCAAAGAAAGAAAATGTCATGATTATTGTAGATGTCGGGTTTTAGGACCTTCGCTCTATCTTCATCTGTCCTTCCTCTTTTTATCACTCAGGACTTTGAAACATCTTTTCTAAATTACAGCAGAGGGACCAGTCAGGTCACAGTGTAACACCAGGGAGTCTGCTGATAGTTTTGACACCCAAGGGACTTACGGTGTGTGAGGTCTGAGATCCACATCTATAGCGCTTGTATCCCAGGGAGGCCAGATGACCCTTCCTTCTTTTCTAGCAGTGCTGGGGATTGAACTTAGAGCCTTGTACATGCTAATCAAGCATTCTATAGCTGCATCCGATCCCCAGATGGAGTTTCTCTCTCTCTCTCTTTCTTTTTTCCTCTTTCTCCTCACCCCTGCCCCCCTCTTTCAACAAGACCTCCCAGGCTATCCTTGAACTCATTACACAGCCTAGATTAACCTCAAACTTGAGATCTTCCCATCAGCCTTTGAGAGCTGTTGACTACATTTGTGCCATCATCCGAAAGGCTACAGAGGAGACTTTGGATGAGTTGCTGAAATAAGTAATTTGCAGGCAGTGTTTGATCTAACCCCACTTTGGGAAGTGGAAGTGGCTCTTTGCCGCTTCTCCCATCATGTCTTGCCCGTACGATGGTTTAACCTTTGCATGTACTGTGCTAATGGGATTGCCTGGCTGTCTTCAAAGGTGCCTTTTAATTGGGCTCTCAAGCAGCAGCTGCTTTGGAGGCACCATACAACTCCTAGCTAGACCAGGCCAGGTCACTGAGTGCTTCTCCTGGTTTGGGCATCGAGTTCAGACAGAAGTCAACCCTTGCATAATCGTCACCCCCTTGAACCACCAACTTGTTATTTCCCGGAGTTTCCACTCCTCTTCTCTTAAATTTAAATGGAGTTTCATTAGATCTAATGTTAAATCCAGTGTTGCCCCTGCTCAGAGGCCTGTTTATCAGGTTGTCTCTCTCGAGTCTAAGGCATGCCATTCTCTGCCTGCCCCAGTGTTTACGAAAAGGCCCAGCTGTCCTGTGGAGGAAGCGGGACTGTCCCTGGGGAAGCATAGTGGATTTTTGTCTCAGGCATGGTCCAGAATCCTCAGCCTTCAGTGGTGGGCACAGAGATGTAGTCAATTTTTAATTTTTCCTTTTAGGTAAAATTAGACAAGTCCATCTCTAGGACTGGAGGCTAATGAGATCTTTGAACTAATGGTTTCAGCTCGAAAAAGAAAAAAAAATGACTTTCGATCACATTGGATGAGCAGATCGGGCACGAAGGGAGGCAGGCTAGCAGAGAGCCGGTTTTATTTTTAGGTCTCTCTTTTAGAGCAGTTTTGCTGGGCCCCATGATAAAGCCTTGCATATGCCCAGCGCATTTTCTGACGATTCTAATATCACACAAAGTCCTCCAGTCACAGTTTCGTCCCAGACAGTCTCTGCTGGTAATTAGTACTGTGGCCCTAGATGGCCCTGTGTGACGGGAAAGCTGCCCCGAGACTGGGCTGGAGCTTAGGGAAGGGAGGCAGGCACCCGCTGTGCCTCAGTCCCTGGTGACCCTGTCTTACTCTCCCTCACCCTCACTGTGGCTTTCCTAAGTGGGGCACACCATGACTTCCTCTGCGTCTGGCTGGATGTTAAAGCGTAGTCTTAGAGAGTGACCCCGGGGTTCCATAGCAGTGGACACCCATCCAAGAGCAGGGAATGCATCTAGATTCCTCCAGGGGAACCGGATCCTGTGATTCCCCTTTCTGGGCCTGTGGCACCAGACAGGAACCAGACGTCTTTGTGTTACAAGCCGCTGGTATGCCTGGGCTAACCTTGCTGGTCCTAGGCAAGCTCAGTCCAGCACACTAAGCTGTGGCCAGTTCCTGGCTAAAGTAGACACCCTTCTTTTCTTGGCCTTTGGTTGGGAGTGCACTCCCCAAATGAGTGTTCTGTTTTCAACCTCCTGGCTTCCAGCTCCCCAACAATAGAGCCTAAACTGGCCAAACACCAAGTTGGGAAAGAAAACACCAAGTTGTGTGAATAGGTTGCTGGGAGCCACCTCACAAGCCCGAGGCCAGGAAAATGTTCCACTCTCAATCCCAAAAGAGATGACAAGGGGAACCTCAGCACACATAGGTCCGGTGGGGGGGGGATCCCAGATTGTCCAGAATCTGGCAGCTTCCAGTGTAATCCCTCTATGGCCATAAGTGAACAAGGGTCATAGCTGATTCCTGGCTACTTCCTTTCTGAGCTGGACAAACAGTTCCAAGCCTCACTTGGTCATGTGGGCTTTGGTTTCTGCCTGTTGTCTTGAGGCAGCAGCTAAACCTAAAATAAAGACACCACATCACAGCATTCAGAAATATTGGGAAGTCGTTGTTATATAACTGTTATGTTCAAAATATGGACGGCAACTGTTGCTCGTGGCTGCAGCCGTGCCGTGGAAAGGGCTTTGGAAATATTTCGTGTCTCACGTTAGCTAGAACTGGAGGTCTCTGCCCCTCTGAGCAAGTTTCCCTATTCTGTTAAACAGCCTTCCTTGCTGCCCCCTGCTTTCCCCCTCCCGCACACCCTGTTCCTTTCATCCTTCTGTTTCTTCTTTTGCTGGTGGTCTTACAAGGGCTTCTAACTGCTCTCCAATGTGCCTGCCCAGAAGACTTTCTTTTTTTCAGACTTTCTTTCTTAATATTTGCTTTCATGTTTTAATTATCTCTCTCTTCTCTTCTCTCGCTTTTTCTGTGTCTGTGTATGTGAGAGCATGTGTGTGTCTGTGTGTGTGTGTGTGAGCACACATACACATGTGCGTACAGTTACTCATGGAGGTGAGAAGCATCATATCCTCTGAAGCTGGAGTTCTGAGCTACCCAATATGTTTTCTGGGATTCGAACTCAGGTCCTCTGCAAGAGGAGTAGGTAGTCTTAACCACTGAGCCATTTATCCAGCTTCCTCACTCATGGTAGTCTTTTGTCTCCTCCCTCAAATCCTGGCGAAGGCGGTGCTCTGTGTCCTAGCTTGGGGTTCTCCATATACCCATATTAGAGTGTTTGATGTATACCGTGGAATTCATGACCCCAAGTATGTTCAATTTCTCTCTCAACACACCAAATGTGCATGCAAATAAATATAAGAGAATCGAGTAGTGGGAAGCACAGTGTTGAAGGGGAGAGAAGGCTTGAAGAGAGTGGAGGGCAAATACCCAGGCAGCTGCCACCACAGGCAGCACTGGCAGCAAGGCCAAAGGGAGCAGGAATCCAGGACAGGATTTAGCGCTGCAGCTAAGAGGATGGTTTGAGAGGCTGTGTTTCTTTAAGGGTTTGAAGACCAGTTGTAGAGGGCAGATGGGGTTAACTTTTTTGTGCTAGCAACACTCCCATCAATAATTGTCAGCAAAGAACAGCTCTAAAAGAAAACCAGCTTATTGAAGCTGGAAAATTGTGGGAAAAGATGCGAATGGATGGGAGTAACTAGAAACTGGTAAAGCAGAGTAGCCAGACCTGAGTGTGAGCCTCCTTTGTTGTTGCTGTTACTTCTCTCACTTAAACAAAACCAAACCAAACCGAGATAGACATCCTCCCCAGCATTGGCTATTTTATAGGACACAACTCAGTTGTTTTGAATTTATTCTCAAGACTGTAAGACCACCAGCACTATCTGATACCAGATCGTCTCATTGCCCAAAAGAAAATGCAGTAGTTATGAATAGCAATACAATGTGTTTGTCAAAACCCTGTCTTTCAGCACAAAGAGCAAACTGTAGCGTGAACTAGGCTAGTACTAACACAGCGTGGTGAATATTCCCATGGTAAACTAGGCTAGTACTAACACACAGCGTGGTGAATATTCCCATGGTGAACTAGGCTAGTACTAATACACAGCACAGTGAATATTCCCATGGTGAACTAAGCTAGTACTAACACACCGTGCAGTGAATATTCCCATGGTGAACTAGGCTAGTACTAACACACAGCACAGTGAATATTCCCATGGTGAACTAGGCTAGTACTAACACACCGTGCAGTGAATATTCCCATGGTACAGGACGGGAGCCTTCTCTGCTGTGATGCTAAAGATTACAGTCAGCTCCGAGCTGCTCTGACAAGGAAGCCCATTAGTTAATAAACAAACGATAAACTCTCTTAGCATGCCAGTAGTCCCCTCCACTACCCTGTCCCTCATCCCCTGCAAACATTTATCTACTTCCCCTCTCTCACATGGCCCGTTTTAGAAGCATGGTTGTAGTTAGTTTTGGTAGTTACTCTTTGGAGAGTGTCGAAAGTTTATACGTTAGAAATCACAGCTCTGTGTTTCCTGTCTGCCTCTTCTGTAAACATCTATGAACCATAAAAACGAAGATGGTACAGGTAGTCACGAAAGCATTGATGGTAAATTAAAAGTATAAAAACCACTTTCTGCTGTGTAAAGCCAAGGCACAGCCTGTCACTCCACGGGCAGAGGAGCCTGGACTTGGACAATGGTGGAGGACAGATCCCTGGACCGCATTTGGAGAATAGCTAAGATTCAGGCTAGAGCCTGGGACATGGACTGTGAGTAGATACCCTGGAGCCTTACACAGGGTTCCCAATCTGCAGTAGCTGAGATGGCAGAGGAAGCTACAGGGAAGAGCTCTGGGGGAGGGGCCAGTGGCCTGTCAACAGCATTGGTGACATCACCACAAGAAGGGAAACTTGAGCTGCTCACTAAAGCACCAATTCTGGGCTGGGATTTATTTATTAATTGTTTTGATTAAAAAAGCAAAACAAAACCTTTTTATACAATAGGTACTGATCGCGTTCTTCCCATCTCCCAACTCCTTCCAGATCCTCTCCACCACCCTACCCATCCAAGTTCAAGTTCTCTGTCACAAACAAACAAACAAACAAACCCTTAAAATGAAAATCAAAACAGACAAAAAACCAATAGGAAAACATAAGCCAAACTAAATCAAAACAAAACATTTCTCTCTCTCTCTGTCTCTGTCTCTCTCTCTCTCTCTCACACACACACACACACGCATACACATGCACACACGCACAAATGCACACACACACACAACCATGGAGTTCCTTTTGTGTTAGCCAACTACTTCTGAGCATTAGGCCTGCCCTGGAGTGTGGTTGACATACCTAGTGCCATTCTATTAGGGAAAATTGATTTTTCCTCTTCCAGGAGTATCAGTTGCAAACGACAGCTTGGCTAGGGGTGAGACTTAGTGCTCACTTTCCCTTCTCAGTGCCTGGACCCTTTAACCTAGGCAGCACCTATGCATACTCCCACAGTCTCTGTAAATTCTTACATCATCAATTCTGTTGTATCTGGAAGACACAATTGCGAAGGCTATTGGTTTTTCTCCACAACTTGATGGTGAGGCCCCCTTGCTGATCATGTCTTGTTAGTGTTTTTATAGCTGCGATGAGACACCATGAAGAAAAATCAAGTTGGGGAGGAAAGGGTTTATTTGGCTGATACTTCCATATCACTATTGGTCATCATAGGGAGTCAGGACAGGAACTCAAACAGGGCAGGAACCTGGAGGCAGGAGCTGATGTGGAGGCCATGGAGGGGTGCTGGCTTGTTCCTCACGGCTTTCCCAGTCTGCTTTCTTATAGAACTCAGGACCACCAGCATCGAAGTGGCACCACCCATGGTGGGCTGGGTTCTTCCACATCAATCACTGATTAAGAAAATGCCATATAGGCTTGCCTACAGCTGGATCTTCTAGAGTCATTTTCTCAATCGAGTCTCCCTCCTCTCTGATGACTCTAGACTCTGTCTAATTGGCATAGAATTGGCTATTACCATACACTTGTTTATGTTGTTGAGCATGAAGAAGTCAAGCTTGTGTTCTGCTAGAGGTTTCATCCCTACTGACCAGCATTCATGGCGTTGGAAGGTACTATGCCTGCTGCTGGAGGAAAATGGTAATCATCTATAACACCATGCCTCTACTAATCCTGCGTCATACAACAATGACCTTTCTGCAAGATATACCTGCGCAATAGTGACACAAATGTCATGAGAGTGACCAGCCACTTTTTGATTGGATGTAAGGACAACTCTATGAGATGAAACCCATACCTGATACTGCTAAAGTAGCCAATAACCTGAGATTATATAGGTTATAGGCCTAGGGGGAAATCTATGCTGTTATTCTGATAAAGGAATGTAGCAATAAAATGACTCCTAGTGACATACTGATCTATCCCCAAGGTCAATGACCTGGGGCTTTGAGAAGTTATGAAGGATGAAGGGGAGAACCCTGAAGAAACCCTTGTGTTGTTTTTTTATAGGGACACACTTCTTCCTTAGCCCTGGGAAACAGTTGATTTGTTTTCTGCTCCTTTTTCAATAGTATCACCTAAAGGAAATTATAGAGTATGAAACTTTAAAAAATATTTCTTTTTATTTTAAGCGTGTGTACCTGTGTGCACATATGCAGATGCCCCAGAGGCCAGAAGAGGGCAGCGTTCTCACTGGAACGTGAGTTCCAGGTAGTTTAGAGCTGCTTGGCATGGGTGCTGGGAAGAGAGTCGGATCCCCTGCAGGAACAGCAAGGAATCTTAACCACTGTGTTGGCTCTCTAGCCCTCTGGATTGTCATCTTTTGGGGCTGACTTTTTAACATTGCTTGGTACTTTTGAGAGACATTCAAGTTGCTGGCTTCATTAAGAATTGTTCTTTTTTACTGACTTACTACTCACTTACTAGAGGAGGTTAGCACTGTTTCCAGTCTGGGGTGATGATAAAGTTCAGATGGGATGAGTAATTTTGCTCCTGATAAATCATTCATTTCTTTCTTCTTCTACTCAACAAGAAATTAGATTACACTCAATCAAAAAGAAATTCTGATTATGACTTACCTCCAGGACAGCAATTATATTTCCTTCCCTTGGCAAATAGAATTTGTCTGTTGCACAAGGGCTTAAGCCACAGATGATGCTTGCTAAGGCTGCAGAAGAGGCAATAGCAGCAATTGGATGCAATTATAGACATAGCACGTCCCAGAATGGAGCCTGGAGAGAGACTAGGCCAGGTAATAGAATCAGCTGGTTGGGTGGTGTAGACTCCTAGTCCCTGATGCTTTAGCACACTCTGCATAAAGAAAACTTCTGGATCTGCTTTTGTGTTAGCTTTAACTTTTTATTTTCATTGGCCAATTGGTACAATGTTCTTTTTGTTCTTATATAAATGTATGCAGTGCAGTAGGGCTGTGGGCTGAGTGCTACTCAGGGGTGCTAAGACGCTCTCCGTATTACTGCCAAGGTGCAAAGACGATTCTGGCTGGACCAGGCATGATATTACATTTTGAAATATGATTTACATCCTGCTGGTAGATTTTGTAAGCCCATCCCTCTCGTAGGCAAGCACTGTGCTATTACATTTCTGCTCTTGAAAAATAAAACCATACACCTTTTTTGTTTCTTTTTCTTTTCAGTATTACTTCACTGTTCTTTTCGGGCATGAAGGTCAGAAGCCACTGGAGCTGCGCTGTGAGGAGGAGCAGGCCGGGAAAGAGTGGATGGAAGCCATTCACCAAGCCAGGTGGGGGGCATGTCTCGTTTTGGCTGGGGCTCATCACGGCTGCCAATACTTTTGGAAGATTTTGTCATTGTAAGATGGTATCACCTTGGTTCCTTCCAGTTTGTGTGTGAGGTGATTGTCTGCCCTTTTCATGGCTGTGTGCCAGTTAAAGATAAACATAGCAGACATGGACACTAACAGTTACTGGTAGTGGACACGGATTTCTTCCTACACACTATGTACTCACTAAGTGCTTCTCAATTAGGGAATTTATTAAATGTATGACTACCCTTCCCAGCAGTCTGCTACAGGGGGTTTACACTTACTTCCTCTTCTGCATGTAAGGAAATCGAGGCCTGGAAGATTAATGCACTTGCTTAACTTCGTACAACTTGGCGTGGCAGAGCTAGATACCCACGCAGTGGAGTCCACCTTTGCAACATCTATACCCCACCCCCCACCCCCATGCAGTCCCATTATTGAATGGTAGTAACAAACTCAACCCGGGTCAATCAGAAAAATGTGGTTTATTTTTCCCTAAGTACTACCAGGACTGTAAAACTCTCCTCCTTGTCTGTTAGGAATGAGAAATCTGAAGGGAGGGGCGAGGCAGACAGGCTTTTTGCTTTCTCCCTTCAAGTCCAGTTCCTTTGCTCCTGTGTGTGCTTGCTACTTCTTGTCCATCTTCTCCTCAGCTAGGGATGCTATCTTGTCACAGTTTCTATTGATGTGATAACCACCATAACTTAAACATCGTGGGGAGGGAAGGGTTTATTTATTTCATCTTCTAGCTCAAGTCCATCATCTGGGGAAGTCATGGCAGGAACTTAAGGCAGGAACATGGAGGCAGGAGCTGAGGCAGAGGCCATGGAGGAGTGTTGCTTAATGCCTTGCTCTCCATGGCTTGCCTGGCCTGCTTTCTTATCATGCCCAGGACCAACACAGAAGTAGCACTGCCCAGAGTGACTTGGGCCCTCATACATCATCCATGAACCAAGAAACTGCACTGCACACTTGCTTACAGGTCAAGCCTATGGGGGCGTTTTCTCAACGGAGCTCTCCTCTTCTTCAATGACCCTACCTTGTGGCAAGTTGACTAGCCAGCACAGGTGCCATCATTTTGCCTCCATGTTCAGTTCCTTTTCTCACCTTTCTGGTCATGGAGCATTTTCTTTATGTGCATCTGACAGTACCACTCTCCTGTGTGTTGTCCGTCTCTCTGCCACTTCCCCTGAGACTCTGGGACAGCTCATCCCTCGTCAGTCCCTACTCCAAACGGCTGCTGCACCTGCATGGTACTGCATGCAGATACTCAGCAACTTAAGGAATCTTCTGTGTGGTTTCTACTTCCTGTGTGTACCTTAAGACTCAAGAGAAGGACCGGGGCACAGTCATTTGTAAATGAAATGCATTTGCTAATTGTGCAACAGGTGATCAGGAGTGACTTCCAGGTTGGTTAATAGAAAAAAGAAAGCACCAGTCCCCAGTGATTTCTCTCTTCTCTTTGAATCCTTGACACAGTCATTCTGAAAACCTCCTTGTCTTTGGAAGGATCACTCTATGATGCTAAGCACTTTGCACACCTACCTTTTATGTTATTTGCAGGAGCTCAGTCAGGTATCACCAGCCCCATTTGATAAATGAGAAAACAGAAATTCATGCAGATTTGGCAAGATCCAACACCAGGTTGTTAGTCTGCAGAACCACACGGGTCTGCCAGACCTCACAATGCTAAACCAGGGCTCCATATTGTCCTCCTTTTCCTTCCCTTCTTTCTCGGCTCAGCTTTTTTTCTATTTCTTTTTCTCTTCAGAGATGGAAGCAGAATAATGTGAGGTCAGGGTTGAAAGCAAAAGGTATCAATTGCGGACTATCTTAATTCTTTTTATTTTCTTTCTAAGTAGCAGTTGGCAACAAATGCTAGTTCCCAGGGGGAAGCTCTGTGAAGTGGGAGACAGGCACGCTGCTCAGTGCTCTGGTGCCTGCTGCCTGAGTTCCTGAGTTGGGGCTGATTCAGAATGACTTAAGAAGGTCAGGTCTTCAATGACAAAAGATGCATCAAGTTAGCAAGGTAGAGCCCTAGGGCCATTTGCAGTCACAATCTTTGTAGCTATGTCTGTTCTTTTCTACCTGAGCATTAAAAAGAAGTATGTAATTTAAAACATGTGTATTTGACCATACTTTATATTCCAGAAGAGTAGGAAATATTAATACCATGAATAGCTTTACAGTTGCCAAGAGAATATTTTGGTGAATTGGGTGCAGTGTGAATTACTTTAAAGATGCATGGATTTCAGAGGAGAGATGTTTTGTTTGTTTCACTATGACATGATAAGATTTTGTCATACGCGTGGGTGCAGTCAGTAATTGGCTGTGTTTGAGATAAGATGCAATCTAAGATGTGTGTGATTCTGTCAGGAGACGGACTTGAGAAACCACTTAATGGTTTACCACACAGAATGGTAAATATCCTTTTCTCCTCTTAGATTTGAATATCTGCTTAGTGGTTGGTCTTTTGTTCCCTTGATGCTTTGATTTTGTTTTTTCTCTTGTACTTATTTACTTTGATTTAATGCCTGGGACTAAGTTTTTTGATAACTCCTTTGAATTGGACTGCTTTATACTTGTGTCCTTCTATTTGCCTTTCTGAATTAATTCTAAAATATTTATTCTGTAGAATACACATTATTCTAAAACAAGGAATAATAACATGAACTCTCTGAAATATGCCTCAACTGACTTTATTCGCCTATAAACAATGTCAGAAAGTTCATGAAGCTGCTTCAGACGAAGATCATTAGCTGCTTTTTATTGACAGCATACATGAAACGCAACTAATGAGTTGGGCTTGGCTGGCTAAACACTTCACTTTTAGGGGACGACCTGGTGACATTAATTTGGCATTGCTAACAACTTTCAATGAAAAACTTTAAAGCAGTCAGTAGCCAAGTCTTTACTGATTCCTCTTTTCAAAAGTCAGAGCTTTGGGTTCCCAGTGTGTGTATTAGCACAGACTTGTTCTTTTCCAAGTTAGGAATCCCCCAAGAGACACTAAACAAGACTACTATTTCTCCATCTCCTGCTTTCTAGAATGGCTTTTCCATGAAGCCTAGAAGTGCTGTCTCTACACACCATGGAAGGCACACTGTTCTGTTGGCTCTTGTATCAGAGAAGGCTCCTTACCACGATTTAGAGGATCTTTGGGTTGTTTACTGGGATGTCCAATTGCATATTTCTCTCTCTATGTCTGATCCAGAAAACAATATCATCAGAATTAACATTTTCAACTTTGAACTTTGACTTAGTCCAGGCATGTTGGTGTTAGAGTTTTGCACACAATTGCTCAATATGGTAATTCTAGAACATTGATGCACTTAAAATTTCATTCCACACATGTTATGGCATGGGTATATGGGAAGATGCTACCAAAACTCAGCCATCTTATTGTTTGTGTAAGTTGAAGCCAGAGCATTTTAATAACAATTAAGTCTATGGTTATTTTATAATTGATTTACCAATTGAGCATGAAACTTAAGTAGGACCAATAACTGATATTGTTTCTTCATTTTCTTAGCCATATATGTCAGACTTGATTGAAGTAGTTGAATAAAAACATTTAGAAATACTGATCTAGTTAATTGTGGATCCTAAAGACTACTTGGCTAATGTGACATCCATTCAGTGTTTTATCTGCTTGGATATTGAGCCTGCAGAACCTGAGGAGTAAGATGTCCTTGGTCTGGAAGAAGACACAATGCACTCTTTCTGAGCTCACTGTGTCCTGGCTTCAGCATAGGATCCACAGGATCTGTGTAACATGAAGGGGGCCTGCTTGTTGGGGGTTTCTGTCCTGCCCGGAACCCCCAGCTGTTTAGCCCCCCCAAAAAATCACACAGAGATCTTTATAAGTTATAAAGCTGATTGGCCCATTAGATCAGGCTACTTATTAGCTCTT
This sequence comes from Microtus pennsylvanicus, assembly GCF_037038515.1. Lineage (NCBI taxonomy): Eukaryota > Metazoa > Chordata > Mammalia > Rodentia > Cricetidae > Microtus > Microtus pennsylvanicus. The sequence goes on from NC_134584.1 coordinate 58,686,089, forward strand.
GTAGCTTATATTAACTCATTATTCTGATCTATGTTAGCCATGTGGCTCAGTACCTTTTTCAGTGGGGCAGATCACATCCTGCTGCTTTGGTGGTCTGGGCAGGAGTCAGAGGAATCAATTCCCCCCTTCCCAGAATTCTCCTGTTCTCATTGCATCATTTCTACTTCTTGTCTGATTTTCCCGCCTATACTTCCTGCCTGGCCAATCAGTGTTTATTTAAAACATGATTGACAGAATATAGACAATTCTCCCACACCAGATCTGGGACTACAGCAATCAGGAATAAGGTGGGATAAGGTAGTCCAGAGGTGTGGGAGAATCTATCAGAGGGCTTTGTGGCAATCTGAATGTGGACAATATTAGGCCGAGATGGCATCTAATAGACCTTTTGCCCTTTCCCTTAGATGATATTACCCACTAGAAAAAGAAATGATGTGTTAGTACACGTTGTGGAGCAGATGTTCATTTGTGGCCAGGAAGGGGAATGAAACGGCGAGGTAGACCACAAGGAAGGTGAATCGGGAGGTTACAGAACGTTCCTGTAAGCTTCTGCCCTGTGTTGTGTAAGAATGAGAGAATGAATAGGCAGGAACAACTAGAGGAGTAAGGCTTGAGAAGAGGTCTGGGTTTAGGTTGAGGTCAGGAGACAGTTGGTGAGACTTGGAGATGTTGGGACTGTCATGTTTTGCTGTTGCACCCATCTGTGACTTAGATGTTTGGTGTTGGAGACCATCCCAGTGCCTTTGGCTTGGTTTTCAATTTCTTCAAATGCAGCTCAGCTCAAATCCACACTCCAGTTCTCTTTCTTCCTTTCCATGTGTGTCTCATGCCAGGACGTCAGGTTTGCCTTGAGGAGAGAGTACTGACTGGGGGGAAGGAATTGGCAGACTTGTCTGTTCAGGAAGTTAGCAGAGGGAGCATGGAGCCTTGATCTGACCCTTTCTCTGTCCTTGTCTTTCCTAGTGTGATAAGTAGAAAGTCTTTCAATTAAACCTTAACCTTATTTTCAGAGGAGAAAGAGAGCTTTAATCCACTCTTGAGTTTGTTCTTTGTGTCCTTTTGGTGACATGTGTCTTCATATTTGCTCCTCTTTGGCATCTACCCCAAGACTGACCCCATGAGACCAAAGCCATCCTTTCTCTGCTTGCTCTGGTGGACCATGTGCTTCTTTTGATTTAACCACCATGATCTGTGTGGTGCTGTCTCCATGGCAGCAGGCTTAGATGGGAAGGCTTGGTAAAGATCACCAATCTGGTTCATGGCAGGACTAGCTTTAAGAACAGGTCAGAGCAATTCCAACACTTAGCCAGCAGTTTTCCCAGGTCGAGATATGAATGCTGATTGCCGAGTCCCTCACCCACCTTCCTCCCAGTTTTCCCTGATCTCTATCCTCTGCTTGGCTACCAAAGTGTTCATTCTAAGAACATCTGATCAGGTGAAAGGGCCTCAATATTTTCTACCGATTTAAGTTATTTTATTCAATTAGCTTATTATCAAAAGTTTAAAAGAATCAAAATTCTAATATGCAAGAAAGGAAGGGTTCATACCATAGTTATCTGTGTTGCTTGAAGGAAAGAAAATGTGCACTATTTTAACTGATATGTACTGCTTCTTGATCAAATGCTCTGAGCTCTGAAGTGCAATCAGCCAGTCAGCACAATGCTCTGTCCAAGCTGAAACTTTGAAACTTTGTAGACCACACTTCCTCTGTCTTACCTTCAGGGTAAAGCAGGGCTGGAGTTTTAAAGTGCTGGCTGGTCCCTTGCAGTCTGGCCTATAGAAATTTGTCTCTGAGAATGGAGATCTCAGTGACCTGCACCATCTTCCCTGGCCTCTGCCTAGTCCTTCCTGGGAGGACTGACTGACGCTTCCCTTGTCTGAGCCTCTGGTGCGACCTCCTGTCTCTCTCAAAGCCACAAAGACATCATTGCTTCGACTTGCTTGTTTGTCTATTTCTCTCTGTTGGTCTAAATTTCTTCAAAGCAAACCATGCTCTGTTCCTCTCTTGTTCCCTGCTCCTGGCATTGTGCCCAATTGCTTTTCAGAAACATGTGTGCCAATTTAATCCCCCTCACCAAGGAGAACGCTGGAATTATTTTATTTTTTATTATATTGATGTGTAAAAATGGTATCTTAGTGTAATGAGCATTTCCTCGAACATTTGTAAGACTGACTATTTTTTTGCTACCATTAATCTTTATCTGTGTTTTCTATAGAAATTGTCATTTCATGTCTTTTTCTCATTTTTTTCTCTTAATGTCTCTCCATGTTCTATCTGATTTTATGAGTTCTTTGCATGATGAATTTCTTATCTGCTGGTTATATTCATTGTTAATCAGCTGCACCATTTTTCTGTCTTATAGTTATATCTGTGAATCTTTTTGCAAAGCTTTTGAATTACAATCCAATAAAAATATATTACCTCAGAGGGAAATGAATTCAGAACATTATTTTTAATTTAATTGGCTTGTATTTCATATAGTACAAAATCTTTTATCTGAAGTTACACAATTAAGAATAGTCACAAGGCTGCACAGTCTTTACACTAATTCAGAACACTTTCAACATATAAAAATAAACTGTGTTTACCCTCTACCCTTTCCCCTAGCCAACCAGTAATGGGCTTTATTAATTGATTTTTACAGATCCAACATATAAAAAACAGTTAGTCTTTTACCCTCTACTCTTACCCCTAGCCAACCGTTAGTAATGGGATTTATTAACGGATTTTTTTCATCTGAACATTTCATAAAGGAGTAACCATACAAGCCTGGCTTCGGACTTCCTTTCTCAGCAGGAAGTTTTGCAAGCCCACCCATGGTGTACTAGTCTAGCAGCACTTCAGATACTTTATTCTTTTTATATCTGGATTGTCTATTCTGCTGTTGTATACACCTTGCTTATTTATCAGTTGATGGATGTACAAGTTGTTTATGCTTTTTTTCCATTGTGAATAATGCTGCTATGGATATCTGTATCCAAGATACATTTTCAGTTCTCTTGGACATATACCTACAAGAAGCATACACCATATGTTAACTGTGACCAGCATTTTGAGGAAGTACCAAAGTATCCTCCATAGGGACTGTGCCACTTCTCACCAGAAGCAGGTGAAGGTTTTTAGTTCTCCAAATCCAAATACTCGTTTCTGTCATTTTGTGTTATGAGTGCATCTAGGAGAAGCTAAGCTACATATTCCATTAGCTCTACATTCTCCTTTAGAGATATCCCCTAAAACTTTTTCATCTCAGGGTAGTTCACGTGAGCACCATTGTCTTTCTGCCATGTTTCCTTGATCACTGCTCTGTCTGTTTTTATGTTGAATTGTGCCTTAGAAAGGCTTACTGATAAAACCTTCACTCAACTCAAAATGAGATGTTTACCTAATGAACTGGGACTGTGCCCTGGATTAGAAGAGGAGGGGTCATCTTTACAGTTATTCCTCTTGTTATCTTCTTAACATCTGAGCAGCCACTGACTGGAAAGAGGATAACCGAGGAGCAAGGATGCTGGCAGAGAGATACTGGTGGGATAATGGTGCCAGGGTCTCAAGCTAAGGTGGTACCTGAGAAGTCCTGATGCCAGTGGAGATACTGATGTGAGAGCCCCGAAGGCCAGAGAATATAGAGATCAGGCTAGTGATGGTGAGTGACGTGAGGAAAGGGGAGGAGCCGTGAGACAAATCCCCAGACAGTTAAGCTCCAAGGAAAGAAGGTGTATTTTGGCTCACTGTCTCAGCTGTTTTAGCTGATGATCCCTTGCCCCTGCTCCGTTGGGGTCCATGGTGAGGCAGCAAAGCCACTGTGAGTGGGTGTGTAATGGGACAAAATGGTTCACCTCACGGACACGAGGTAAAAACAAGTGGGGAGAAGACCAGAGTCCCACAGTCCCCATCAAAAGTCCTTTCCCAATGGTGTATTAAAGGTTCCCACCATCTCACAGTAACAGCACTCTGGGGACCAGCCTTCTGTACAGGAGCCTTTAGGGGACAGTGAAGATCCACTCTGTAACAGAGGTCTGACCGTGCCCCCAGAATCAAGAGTTGCAGCCCTGTGGCTTCTGGGCCTGGATTCTTCCTGTTCCTGAAGATATCAAGACCCCTGGGGGTTAGCAATGAGTGGTGATGACCCTGAACAACCTTCCCGAGAAACCTGACCATTCCCCTGGAGTTTGGAGTTGGAACTTTTCTTCCGGGACTTTGCTTAAAGCTTCTCATTTTAGGTTTTGTGACAGTTCACTTCATACATACGCCTAGAATTAAAATGAGTAGGATGAGCATCTCACCCACTGGTGACATCTAACGAAGATAACAAACAGTCTGCCCTTCATAAAAATAATGAAGACTGTAATTCCATGCCACGTCCCTTCTCTGGATCATCCAGACTTCTTTTGAATGTTCTTTTCCTCCTGTATGGAGTAGTGGTGGTTTGGTTTGGATTATAAATATAACACATCAGTACTTTGTCCTAAGCATGACGTATGTTGGTACTCCACAGATGGCTTTCTGGTTTTGCATTTACTATGCTGGCGTAGGCAACTGTGCCTTATTTCCCTGGGCAGTGTGAAATCACCTTCTCCTCCTTCCAGCCTCCTCTTTACTTCTTGTTCCTTTAGGTAGGGATTGAATTGAAAAGGGAAGAAAATGAAATAACACATCTGGCATTTTTTTTAAAAGCTTGGACAGTATCTTGGAAATGGGAAATTTAATCAAGTAAAGTATATGTTGAAAATACTTTAAGAGGGAAACACCAAGAAACACTCAAAATCTTGGAGAAGCCAGGCCTGGAAAGTTGGTCTGGCTGGGAATGATGCCAATTTTCTAGTGGGATTCACATAGAAGGTTTGTGAGATACAGTTGCGGGGTTACCCCCAGTAAGAGTAGAGAAGACCAACGCAGAGCCCCAGTGGCAAAAGTGTCATGAATTAGGAATTACTGTAACAGATGTATGTATGTAAAATACACCACATTGATCAACCTTTTCACATCATGGGGACTCTTCTGAATCTGAGCGAAAGCTCACAGGAGAAGCTTGGCTAGTGGGGAACATTTTCCCTGCATCATTGCGATGTAGCTCCAGTTGTCCTCACCTCTGCCAGCATGAGCACTCCCTACTGCTATCCTCCCCATTACAACAGCCAAGACGATCTTGTTAAGAAGATCTAATACCGACACATTTTAAAAGCCAAGCTCAGATCTCACCCGAGGAGGAAACCTGAGAGTCCAGATCATTAGCTTGCTTATTTTACTGTGCCATCCTCTTCCAGCCCTCCTGCACCTGCCTCCTGGAGACCAGCGACTTTGTCATATCCTCAGCCAGGCCAGGCCCACACCAGCCGTCACCAGGATTCTGTGCTTGGGCTTCCCTTTGCCTGGTGTGATCTTCCACCAGTGAGGACTCTCTCCTTCAGACCATCCTGCTAGGACCAGCTTTTTGTTGAGAATGTTCTAGGCCTGAGTTGGGACTATAATCCTTCTCTTGGTGAGAACACCATATACCTGGGTTGGGACTGTAATCCCTCTCCTGGTGAGAACACCATTTACCTGGGTTGGGACTGCAATTCCTCTCCTGGTGAGAACACCCATTGCCTGGGTTGGGACTGTAATTCCTCTCCTGGTGAGAACACTCTTTATCTGGGTTGGGACTGTAATTCCTCTCCTGGTGAGAACACTCTATGCCTGGTTTGGGACTGTAATCCCTCTCCTGGTGAGAACACCATATTCCTGGGTTGGGACTGTAATCCCTCTCCTGGTGAGAACACCCTATGCCTGGGTTCTGACTATAATTCCTTTCCTGGTGAGAACACCCATTGCCTGAGTTAGAACTGTTATCTCTCTCCTGGTGAGAACACCCATTGCCTGGGTTGGGACTGTAATCTCTCTCTTCCTGTTTCTCATCTGCCTTCTTCCTGTTCTCTTCTTCAGTAGATTTTCTTTCAATTATATATTTTTCTTCTTATTTCTGTTCAAGTTCCATAAGGACACAGACTCCCCCATTTTGTATATTCCTGTGCCTGGGGCTTCCATCTGTCTCAGAACACATAACACTCAATGACATGTTTTAGTCAGAGCATCAACTTGGACTCACAGAAACATGCAAAGGAACATTTGTTCCATACACTAGTGTTATTATTTATATTATTTTCATATTATTAGTACCTAATGCACGGAGCACATGACTAACATTAGAACTCCTTACCTCACTAAGTGTTGTAGAGGTGTTGATACGTTCACAATAGTAATTCAGGAGCTGAGTAAACACCACTCATAATGTCTCCATCCAGAAACAGCAACTCTAGATGCTTTGATCTGTCCTTAACTTGGCAGCTTATTTCTCTCTCTTCTTCCCCTCCCCTTTATGTTAGTTATATCTACCTAACTATATACATTACAAATCATTTGCTTTCTCTACATATGAATGCATGATACATATTAGATATATGTTGCATACATACTATTTGTCTTGATTTCTTTTTTCCTTTTCATGGATCAGTAGGCCTTTGGTAGACTCATTATTTTATACCTATTTTTGGCAGTACTTGGGGGAGAACCCAGGTTACCAAGTGTGTGAGACAAGTATTCTATAACTGAGTTGCAGCTGTGGTCCTCTTTAATAGCAACTTTTGAAAACATGATTTTAAAATACCTTGCAATAATTCCTGATATTCTGTGCTTGTTTAGCTCTTATATTTTACAAATGTGTATAGTAGGTTGTCTCAATATCTTTGGCTTTAATGAATGAGCATCTTGTTTCTTTGTACATCTTGGCAAAAATTTAATTTTATTTTTGACTTGCATTACAAAAATGAGAACACTAATACAAAAGATATATAGTCTTTCACACCCGCTTTGGTATGTTTGTGATATTGTCTTCTGGAATGGCTTGCTCTGGAGCCATCCACTCTACTTGTGTTCATGCTAATGTTAATGTTTTCTAAAGGTCTTAACCAGTTTTCGATGAGGTAGTTTATCTGTTTCATACACTTATTAGCTTATAATATTCTACGAAGCCCCTTTGTCTAATTTTATCCAATATTGTTCACTTGTTATAACTATGAAACATTTAAATCAATTTTCTACTTACGTTTCGTCTTTTGCTCCCTCTGTATCTGAGGCTTTATATCTTGTAGCTCTTAATCCAGTTGACTTTGTTCTGAAATACTACAATTAAATCTCTGTTGATTTATCAACTTAACACGGTTGGTATTGATCTCCACAAGGAAGGCTTTCTGGACATGGACATTTCATGTGCTATCATTGTGTTATCTCTCTTTGGATGCTGAGCTTTTATTGCATCTATGATTATTTATTATCACTTTATAAAGTTTGACACATTTATTTTCTGTTCTCTAAATTCAGTTAGGCCTTTGAATTTTGCCCCGGGTGGAATCTGAACATCAAAAGCCAATGGGAAGGGTGTGATGGTACAGATAGGGTAAGATCTGCCCTTGGGCAGCCCAGTGGGGTGATGCTTGCAGAATTTCCTGAAGGTCTGGAAGGGGGGAGCTCAAAGGCACGTGAGGAGGAAAAAATAGGCAAAACCCTGACTTGACCCATGCTGCTTCATGTGTTAAACAGCAACCGTATCCCAGTACGATGAGGCACTCACTCACTTCACTGATTTGTAAGAAAAAGCGATCAGGGCATTTTACAGGCGTATTATATACCCAAATAGTAAAGTTGGTTTTTGGTCCTACAGCTCATGAATGATTAGACAGAACTGAATATTTGCTCCTCGAGTCTCATTTCCTGCAGATAGCCTGTTGTATTATTCTTGGTCTCTGCCTGCTCAGATTTATCAGCTAGGTCTGACTTACAGGTTTTGACATTCATTGACTTGTAGAATTTAGCAATTATGCTGGACTTCCAAGTCTTCTTTTTCTATCCAATTGCTTCATTGCCATGGCAGCCTGCTTGCTGTGTGGCTCTTAATCTGAAGACCGTGGGTCTCAGCTGCCGGAATGACCCTTGCTTCTCACGGCAGCTTCTGTTTGTTCATTTGGGGCTGTGTTTGCTGTCTGCTGCTGTTTAACAGTTCCCTCCGCAGTGATTGCTGCAATAAGAAACTCATTATACATCACAGATCCTGCAGGCCAGGTGTCTTACCAAGGGTTAGCTTGGTGGCCTCTGCTTAGCAGCTTCCCACAAGCTGCTGAAAAAGTCTGCCGTCTCCTCTGTATGCACGGGTTAGGAGGGTCTTCTGCTAAGTCGTATAAATGCTGACTGAATCCCTTTCCTTATACATTGTTGAGGAGGGCCTCTAGACAGCTGTTGGTGAGAGACCTCCCTCAGTTTCTATTCAACATGAGCCTCTGGATAGAGCAGTCCACAGCCAGGCAAGCCACCTTCCCTCTGAGCAAACCAGCAAGAGACAGCAGCAAGCCCAGCAAGGTAGCAAGAGAAGGCAGGTGAGATGGAAACCAGAGTCTTCCATGATGTCACCTCGGAAGTACCATCAGCCTCTTTGCTACACTTTATAATAAATGTGTTGGTTCCAGTCCCCAAGTTTTTAGTAAGCTGCTCACAACAGGGAAGTTGTCCCACAGAGTTCCCTGCCAGGAACTCATACTTTTCTTTGTTTGGCTTCTCCTCATGTCTACAGCGGATGTCAGTCCAGGCTTCTTGAGGGAGGTGACCAGCTTTTCTACCGAGAGCAGAACACAGGCTGAGGGGTCTGGGGATGTGGATGAGGAGCCTGATTTTCCAGCATTCCACAGGCTCTCTTCCCGATCCCACACTAGCGTCTGTTCTTTGCATCACTTGGTTCTGTGTTTGGTGTTACTCCTGGGCCAACCCTGGTGAGAGCCATCTTATGTTCTCGTGGAGGGCTCTACACTTTTGATTTCGTCTCCTCACGTTTCTCCACAAAATGAAATCTGCTCAGCCTTTTTTCCCCACTGAAGTTCACAAAATACTTGGTCTGTTAACAGTTTTTCAATATTGTTATAGTTTCGATTGCTAAGAACAGAGAGTTCTATTTTTTTCTAAGGTCTGTTGGAACCTTGAAAAACAAGGCTGGCCAGTGTCAGCTGAGGACTTCACAGGAGCTCAGCCCACAGCTTGGCCTGGACTTTATCTTTCCTTCTCATCATTATTATTATTTTGTTTTTTTTTTTTAAGACAGGGTTTCTCTGTGTAGCTTTGGTGCCTGTCCTGGGACCAGCTCTTGTAGACCAGGCTGACCTCTAACTCACAGAGATCCACCTGCCTCTGCCTCCTGAGTGCTGGGATTAAAGGTATGTGCCGCCACCACCTGGTATTTCTTTTAATCCATTTTTCATACCAATCACAGTTCCCCCTCCTACCCCTCCTCCTGCTCTACCTCCTATTCACTCCTTCCAAAGGGTAAGGCCTCCCATGGGGAGTCAACAAAACCTGGCATATTGAGTTGAGGCAGGACCAAGCCACCCTTCCCTTCCCCCCAGCATCAAGGCTGAACAAGGCATCCCACCATAGCAAATGGTTTCCAAAAAAGCCAGTTTATGCACCAGGGATAAATCCTGGATTCACCGCCAGGGGATCTTCAAACAGACCAGGCTACACAACTGTCACCCACATGCAGAGTTCCCATGCAGGCTCCATAGCTGTCGGTCTAGAGTTCATGAGTTCCCACGAACTTGGTTTGGCTGTCTCTGTAGGTTTTCCTGTCATGATCTTGAACCCCCTTGCTTATATAACTCCTCTTCTCTTTCTTTGACTGAACTCCTGGAGCTCAGTATGGTGCTTGGCTATGCATCTCTGCATCTGCTTCCATCAGTTAGTGGATGAAGGCTTTATGATGACAGGGTAGTCACAACCTGATTACAGGGGAAGGGTATTCCAGGCACCCCCTCTGCTATTGATAAGGTCTTAGCTGGGGTCATCCTTGTGGATTCCTAGGAATTTCCCTAGAACCAGGTTTCTCCCTAATCCCATAATAGCTTCCTCTATCAAGATATCTCTTTCATTGGTTTCCCACACTGTCCCTTCCCCAACTCGACTGTGCAGTTCCCTCATGTTCTCATTCCCCATTCCCTCCCCTTTTCTGCTCCCCCTGCCAGTCTACCCAGGGATCCCATCTATTTTCCCTTCCCAGGGTGATCCATGTGTCCCTCTTTAGGGGTCTCTTTGTTACCTAGCTTCTGGAACTGTGGGCTATAATCTGGTTATCCTTTGCTTTACGTCTAGTATCTATGCATTTATGAGTGAGTAGATACCATGTTTGTCTTTCTGAGTCTGGGTTACCTCACTCAGGATGATCTTTTTTTCTAGTTCCATTCATTTGCCTGCAAATTTTATGATGTCATTGTTTTTCACAGCTGAATAATATTCCATTATATAAATGTACCACATTTTTAAAAAAATTCATTCTTCAAATGAGGGGCATCTAGGTTGTTCCAGGTTCTGGCTATTACAAATAATGACACTATGTACATATGATTGAGTATCCTTTTGCTTTCACTGGCAGAGGTCACTGGCTCTGTCCTGCTATCTCAGAGGTCACTGATTTACACCAAGTCTTGCAGAGGTCTTTGGGTCAGGCCTGCTCCCTCAGCAGTGGCTCCCTTGTACCTGCTCTTGTGGGAGTCATTGCCTCTGGCCTGCTCCAGCAGAGATTGCTGGCTTGGCCTTTTTGTTTTTAAATCAAATAAAATACTACTCTGCTACCTAATGTTGATCAAATATTAACACACATATTAATATAAATATGTGATTGTAAACACACATATTTCAGGTAAAATTGACAGGAAAGGACAGAATTTTTATAGCCCTGTTTACGTTCTTTTGCTGCTTCCTCCTTTTAGAACAGGGGTTCTCAACCCTTCTAAAGCTATGACCCTTTAATACACCTCCTCATGTTGTGGTGGCCCCAACCATACAATTATCTTCATTGCTACTTCAAAATTGTTGTCTTGCTGCTGTGATGAATAGCTGATATGGAGGGTATCTGATATGTAAACCCCCCTCTAGAGGGTCCCTGCCCACAGGTTGAGAACCTGTGCCTTAGAGGAAGGAAGACTGATAAAACTCTCCCCTCCTCTGTCTTCTTTCTTCTCTTACCGAGTCCTTCTTTCTAAGCTCAAGGGGCCATTTCTTAGAGCAGGTGACTTGAGACTGCTGGTAACTCCAAGATCCTCAGCAACTCTAGCATGTGTGACCTCAGTGCTAAGAGTGACCGGTGACTCAGCCACAGTGGGACTTTAGCATGGCCCCACGACTTCTGAGTTCTTAGTAGTACATGCCTTTTCAAAGCAGTTAGAAAGAGAGTTTACTAGAAGGAAGCTACATATATTTCTGAACTTCAGGGTATAATTTTGCTCAAATGTCCTAAAAGTCTGCAGATCCCGGTACCACCGCCTTCCTGTCTCAGACATTCTGCTGGTTATGTGTTTGCTTTTTGGAACTCTTGCCTATGCTTTTCCTCAGCAGACTTTCTGTGACTGTTTTGGGATGAGGCGGTTAAAAAAGGCTGCCACACAATGGCCCATATCCTCTCACTTATAGTACACAGAGTAGGACTCCATGGAGAAAGCTTGTTTTTGTTATAGCTTGCGTCAGGCAGCTTGTCTTCTGGTTCTTCACCATGAACCATGGTTCTTGAGGAAGGTTCTGTGGTACAAACATGACTTCAGTGACTCAAAGTCCTAAAGAGTAGGCAAGCAGCCTGGAGACTTGCCAGAAGTCTCCAAGGGTTGTTTCTCCCCTGAGAGACAAGTTTGGCTTGTGGTTAATAACACGGACTTAGGTCAGACAGACTTTGCTTTGATCCTAATCCTGGGGTCAATATGTATTCTGAGAACCAATTCTCCCGGCACTGATTGCAGTCATAAGCCCCACCTCTTGTATTGTAGGGAGGCTGCAATGAGAAAATGTGTGATGTATCCTATACATCCAACAAATGGTGTCCACTATTAATTACAACTGTTAACACGGCATTCAGAAAAGGTTTACGGAGAGAGGAACACGCACCTTACCGCCCCAAGCAAACAGTGCAGGGGATCTGATGCAGACTTCCAGGCAGCTTGATGTTGCATCGTATTCCAAGTACTTTGACATTGTATCATAGTCCAGGCACCTCTATATTGTATTATTAGTAAAAATTAAGAACAGATTTTCTCTCTGTTATGATTAGCTGAAGAAATGGATGTAAGTAACACTGCCCAAAGAGTTTAACTTTCTCTGTCCCGTGTGTAACTTCTGGTCAATTTCAGAGCCGAGTAGTGGGTGGTTTGGACCCCACAGAGACCCCCACAGAGACCCCCACAGAGGACCCCCACAGAACGGGCGGTCTCTTCCTGAACAGACCGTGTTTCGGGGTTGCCTTACTCTTGTTGGGAGAAGGTCATTTTTACTGGTGAATGTTCTACCCTGTGAAACACTTTGAATACTATCCTTGAAGACCTATGGCATTAATTCAAAAACAGTTCATTGACTTCCTTAAAGAAGGCATATCTTTTCATATTAAAATCTTTCAAAAATTTTTTTTTGCATTTTTTTCTCATAGTCATATTAAAACTGTGGGTGACAGCCAACATTAAATTGATTCTTAGTTGGAGAATATGTAAAATAATAAATACTGAAATTCTAGATTATCAAGATGCCAACTGTATGGTGTATGTTAATGTGTAAGGCAGAGCTAGCCAACAACGTGCATGGGTCCCTTTACAAACATGTAAGCCCTGTGCTATGTGAAACTGGGGTAGAGCAACACTCCAGTGACTAACTGTGCAATTTTCTCTTAAGTTACGCGGACATATTGATTGAAAGGGAAGTGTTAATGCAGAAGTACATTCATCTGGTTCAGATTGTGGAGACAGAAAAAATTGCTGCTAACCAACTCCGACACCAGCTTGAAGATCAAGACACCGAAATTGAAAGGCTTAAATCAGAGGTATTTCCCAGCTGAAGATTCTGTTGCGCTGTTTCGTGTCTTCTGTCACTTTCTCGTGATTGTCTGTCTAAAATTCAGGAGAAAAATGTAATCCCATGCTGAGTTCCTCTGCTATCAACAGATATATGGCTGGGCTGCTGATCTAGACCTGAATCTGTTGTTTGCTTCGGGGTTAGCTAAATGTGCTGCTACTTTACCACCATGATAAACATGCTACCCCTAATGTCCTTAGTTAGCTAAGAAGCACACACATGTACGCGTGCACACACACATGCACGCACATGCACACACACTAGTCATCAGATAGACTCTTGGAGTAACATCTGTGAGTCTGCCATGGGATAACTTAAAGTTCATAATGATAACTAAGGAAAGACCAGATAAGAATTTTGAAATACTTTTCTTCTAGCTTTCCCCTTGCAGAATTCTGAAAAGCACACTTGGGATAAACAAGAAGGCACTGATTGACTATGGGGCATTCCTGGGTTTCCCTTGGCCCCTATTCTGTAAATGTGCACTTGTAGTGATGCTCAGGATAGTGTTCTGTTACGGGATGGAGGAGGTGGTCTTTGAGTCCATAGCCATATGGTGCTGGCTATGGTGTTGTACTTGGGTTTTCCTTCTGACCCTACGTCTCAGTCTATGCAGAGACCTTCTAGGCTGTCTTGTGGGTGCTCACAGAAAGTAAGCAGTAGCTGAAGAATGGAGGAGGAATGTAGAGACTAGCTTGTCCTCTCTATTCTAACCAGAGGTGCACTGGTGTCTCTTAGGTCTAATGGACATGGGTATGGTATGTGGTATATGCCAAAGGCGGCAGTCATAGCTCTTGTTGGCAGGCTCCTTAGCTTTGGCAACTCTCTTGCTATTTTTTCTTTGCAAACATTTCCTTATCATTGTCTTACACCTCCGCGAGGCTCACTGGGACGCCTGTATAGGTTCCACCTCCTGCTCCCAGCTACACTGAGAGTCTGGTACTCAATGTATCTGGCTCAAAGCATGGAGATGAGAACTCTTCTGCGAAAGCTGAATTGCCCAGTATATTCACCATATCATTAGACTCGCCAGCCTCCTCTGTGCAACCCTGATCGTTGGTACAGTGGAAAACTTAGCAAACCTGCATTTGAAAAGGCTATATCAGGCACTGTAATTTAAAACAAAATTATTGTGTTCTTCCTTTGTCCCGGTACTGCAGAGCGGATGCCTGTTTACTGAGAGAAGCAGGTTGGTATTTGCACCACGAGAGGAGCTCAGCACCAAGCAGGGCTCTCTAGGATTTACTTGTGTGTGTTTATCTGTCTTCGTCATGCTCTGCTTTGGTCGGAATATAAATTGCAGTGAGACGTTGCCAAGTTTTTTTTGTTTTTTGTTTTTTTTTTTTGTAGTCTTTTGTGGCCGCTTGACAGGAATTATTTCCTTTTCCATTATCTTCCCATTCTCTCCTAGGAAATGGAAGTGGAGTGCATTTACTTAATTTGGGGGACAAGATCCAAAGACAGGTCACCAGTAGTGGTGATGGGGGGCAATTGTGATCTTCTGACCTTTTAAGTTTTGACTTCTCAGAGATTCTGTTTAACCTCTTAGGCTTGTGTGAAGCACAGCTGAGGCTGAACTAGTGAACCGTGGTGCTGAGAGCAGAGGCCACCCACTCTTAAATCCTCCTGCAGCTCACAGGGACTAGATGTATATGGAAAGACCCTCCTATTACAGTCTCTGCTTCTTTGACATAGTCCTTTGCAGCTGGCTTTAACCAACCCCGAGACTTTTAGGTTGCCATGGTAGCTACCATTTTCCCTAGGAGATGCACAAGGATGGTGAGACACGCACTTCAAAGGCCAGAGGCTGCTTACAAGGGCTTTAAGTTGAGCGTTTCTGTCTTTAGAGACCATAGGGCTTCATGGCATCTACCCTTCGGGCAGGGTCCTGAGGAGACATCAGCCTGGTCTATCAGGGATAAGCTCTGGACTCAAATTTCTCTTAAGGCAGACCTCAGGTCACACTCTGTGGTGCACTTCCTGTCAACACCTGAAACCCCAGGCTTGGAGTAAGATTCATGTTTTTTGTATCAGAGCACCAGCTAAGGAGATGGCATACGCCGCGATGGTTCCTGCTGTCTTTGTGGCTAGCACTTCTGTAGCATGGTTGTATACCTCTATTCCCCGGTTCCTGAATTGCGCCTGTTCTGTCCTACAGATTGTTGCTCTTAATAAAACCAAGGAGCGGATGCGCCCTTACCACAGCCATCAAGAGGATGAGGATCCTGACATCAAGAAGATTAAAAAGGTAAGAGGTGGGGGGGGGGGGAGGGCTTCAGGAAGCAAGGTGACCAGTTGTCTACTCTGTGATGGTGACTTTGTTATTGTGTCCCTGAGCTGGGGACAGCCTAGGTGTTTCTGCTAATGCCTCCCAGACTGTCCCTTCATTGGAATTGATGCTGGTCTGGAAAAATTCAGCCTGGAATTTCTTTCCAGTCCTAGAACTTCCCTTTCTAGTGCTGGGAAGAAGGCCTCAAACACACATTTACACAGCAATGTCCTCTATTGGGTTAATGCAGCGCTGTTGAAACTCCTGATTTTGTCGCATTCATAGTTGGGAAGAAATTATAATTCTATATTAAATAATTATTCCCTTCTAGCTATAAAAATCTTTAACCAAATATTTCTCAGAATTTGAAACAGATTCTCCCTGGGTTGAGTTGAACATTTTCAGGAAATAAAAAAGTAAAATAAAGCTATTGTTTTCCTAGCATTATAACTGTTTATTTGAACCTGGTTTATGAAAGTGTATTTCAAGACTAATGCGGAGCTTTTCTTTTAATAGCATGCAGTTGCATGTAAACAAGGATATTAATAATATCCAATTGTCATCCATACAGGAGGGGCCGATCTGTTAGTAAGTAGGGCAGCTATTGTTCATCAGGGAACATCTGCCAAAGTGAGGAGAAAGATTTTACTTAACACAAATTTTAATTGAGTTGAGTTTTCTAAACCTATTTCTATTAAATAAGAGAATAATAAAGAGAAAAATGTACAGTTTTGAACCTTTGTGATTCTCCAAAGAAGCAATTTTAAACCACCTGTTTTCAACGTGCTAATAGATTTCAAAATTAACTTAATAATTTTATGTCCTAAATCAAATAAATGTCTGTGGAAAGGCTGTTTACACACAAACCTCTTATCTTCTCTAATCTTGGCAAAACGTAGCCTTTTAGCTTCAAGAGATCACAATCTCAAATTGCTTATAATTCACAAAAAATGTTCTTTAGAATTCTCAAAATAGTATGCACAGAACTTCTTTATATAATTCTACTGAAATCTGCTTAGTTTCCATTGTTTGAGTGTATCAGTCTTAACAGCCGTACGGAAACCGATGCAGCGGTGTCAAAATTAGAAAGCACACGGCAACATCTCAAGTGTCCTAAAATCAAATGCATGGTAATTTATATCACACAGATGAAGGAAATATTGAAAAGGGATGATGAATAGATAAGGGTTGTATGAAGGGGATCAGGTAAGGGATTGAAGCTTATGTGAATGTCTGAACCTGAAATATGCCTCCTGCTGAGTCTGCCAACTCCAAAGGGCCATAGCGTTACTTATCCAGTAATGTTTACATTTAAAAAGGACTTCTTAGTTTTAGGTCCATTCTGAGAAAACAGGATTGGAATTCAAGGCCGCCCTGTGGGTTAGCAGCATAACCTTTGAGTGAAGGATTCTGATATACAGCTGTTTCCCCAGAGTTTCAGTTACCTGGGAAGTTAGGAGTTGCTCATGTTTGTTGATCGGCCAAACCATACAAACTAGTGCACTTTTCCAGATTTGCTCCTTTTCCTATCATGCCCAGGAATTTCAGATCCATTTAAAAAAAACTATATGATATTTCTATGAACATTTTATATTAATTTATTCTTTAAAAGTTACTCATCATTGCAAAGACTAATATATGTCTTGCCCAATCACGGATAAGTGGTTAAGGAAAGATTCACAAAAGCACGTTGGCTCTGCTTGCAGCTTTTCCAGCTATGTAGATAGTCTGAAACCTCAGATTGCTCATTTGTAGGAGTTATTAGATGAGCCAATTTCAACACTTACTTTTTAGGCTTAAATAAGCAAAGCAAAACAAAGTTCAGCATCAATAAAAAAATCAAATCAGCTGGCTTAAATTGGGCAGAGTACTTGAATAGACCATTATTTAAATGTTTTGCCAGTAATCAACAAGCACATGGAAAGGTCACCAATCGCTGGAGAAGAGAAAAATCAAAGCCACAATGAGACCAAACCTCACACCCACTAGGACAGCTACTGCAAACCAAAACAGGAAGACCATGACACATTTTGGCAAGGGTATGGAGAAATTGTGTACAATTGTGTGATGTGGATTGTAATATGGTAAATAGACCTTGATGAAATTCAATACCTCATTTTCCAGTAATTCCATTCCTGGGTATATTTCTAAAGAAATAGCAACAAGATCTGGATCTTGAGGAGATATTGTCATAGCCATGTTCACAGCATACTATTCATAACAGATACAGGATGGAATCAGCCATTATGCCCAATAGAGATGAGGAGGATAAATGTGTGATGGTATGTCACTTATCCTTAAAAAGTACAGCCATCCTGAGACATACTTCGACATGGGTGAACCTTGAAGGCATTTTAGTAAATGACATTAGTCAGTTCCTGCAGAGGACCAGGATTGGTTCTTAACACCCATATGGTGGATTACAACCATCTGTAACTTCAATTCCAGGGGATCCAATGCCCTCTCTTGGCTTTCATGGCTCCTGCACATACACAATGAGTGTACATAGACACACACACACACATATAAACAAACAAGAAATATTTTTCTAAAAGGTGGTTCTGGAGCTCAATTGTGGGTACCTGTCTAGTATGCATAAGACCTTGGGTTCAATCTTTTGCACCTAAAAATTATTAAGTTGACAATTTTTATGTTACTTTTTACCATAAATAAAAATATATAGGATTCTTTATTATTAAAAAGAAACCTTAGCTATATTATTTAAATACACTACCCAAGTCTTGAAGTATTACTAGCTAAGTAGTAGTATATTCTAGTGTCTATATGAATAAGCCTAATGCATTTAAGCTATCGTAGAAATTTGTGAACCTCAGGAAAACTTTTTAAAATCATCCCCCACCCCGCTATTTTGTGAATATTTACCATTGTTTATAGTACTGAAGAAAGTGTCAACGGACCGTTCAAAGGATGGTGTTTATACATGTACTGCCTCATCTCCCAGACTCCTTCCCTTCCTCGTTCTGTAGGTTCAGAGCTTCATGCGGGGATGGCTGTGTAGGAGGAAGTGGAAGACCATTGTGCAGGATTACATTTGTTCTCCCCATGCTGAGAGCATGAGGAAGAGAAACCAGATTGTGTTCACCATGGTGGAAGCCGAGACGGAGTACGTGCACCAGCTCTACATCCTGGTCAATGGTTTCCTCCGGCCCCTGCGGATGGCAGCTAGCTCCAAGAAGCCCCCCATTAGCCATGATGATGTCAGCAGCATCTTTCTCAACAGGTGTGTCTTGAAACATCCCTGTTTCAGTCTGAGAAGATGAGGTCTTGCAGATCCATCTGCGTGGTTCTCAGGTTAAGAGGAAGGATGTGATCCTGGAATGGCGTTGTTAGTCTGCGTTTGCATTTCTCTTGAGTCTTGACATCTCACGTTTTCGGTTTGCATCTTCGTTTGACATTTGTGTTCTTGTTACTGTGTGGGGGTATGTACGTGTGGAAGATATTTTCTCTTCCAAGCTGCAGGAGATGGAGTGATTGATGGGACTTTGTGTGCAATTTACACAGAAGCCTTTTAGAAAACATACCAACTAAGATGGCTTGAGAATCCTTGTGGAATTTATTTCTGCAGTGAGTATTTGTAGTGCCCTTTGTGGCGAAGATCAATTAGTGGACAGAGCATAAACTCCCTGCCTTCATGACATTTATATTTTTTGATGTGAGAACAGAAGTGGACAGCAAATGAATGAAAATATGTATCATATTATCCAGCGATCAGTGCTGTGGAAAAATGAAGCAGAGGAAGACGTGGAGGGAGAAAGGCCTGGGTGTTTTGCTTAAATTCTAATTATGTATTTGTTTTTGAGTAGATAATATACTGATATGATTCAAAAGTCAAAACAATGGGAGGGCCTCTTTAAAGCTGCTGTCTCACACTGCCTTCTTCAGGCAGGGCTGTTAGCATTCTGGAAACAGTTATTCAAGCATGCGTGGATAAGGCCGCGGAGGAGACTGTGAGCTGTTTTCTCTGATAGTGGCCATCCAAGCGTGTGGCCCTGGGTTTTTGGCTGCCTTGATGATGTGCTTCCATAAGACTTCTTGATCTAGATCATGAATGGCCAAAACACTGCTGGCATTTAGAATGTGAATGGTAGGCCTCTTGATTGGAAGCTCAGACTGTGAGCTCTTCATACAACCCAGCTTGTTAGCGCCCCCTAGTTCTAGATGGAGAATTGAAGAGGTACATTTGAAATGGGTGGCCACGCAGGGTGCTTGCTGTCATGGCTGCTGTTTAACTGGGTTCCCTTGTCTCTGAAGTGAAGCCTAGGCTGGCCAATTATCTTGAATTTCAGCAGAGCTCATACTTAAGAAAATGCAATTTTCCAAATTGTGTACAGCATTTGTTTCACTTATTTTCTAACTCGGATATCAAAATACAGAGGGGAATGAATGCATCAGTTGGCTAGGGTTCATTGCAGGAAAATACAGAGGGGAATGAATGCATCAGTTGGCCTGGGTTCATTGCAGGAAAATACAGAGGGGAATGAATGCATCAGTTGGCCTGGGTTCATTGCAGGAAAATACAGAGGGGAATGAATGCATCAGTTGGCTAGGGTTCACTGCAGGAAAATACAGAGGGGAATGAATGCATCAGTTGGCCTGGGTTCATTGCAGGAAAATACAGAGGGGAATGAATGCATCAGTTGACTAGGGTTCATTGCAGGAAAATACAGAGGGGAATGAATGCATCAGTTGGCTAGGGTTCACTGCAGCAAAGAGTAGCTGCTCTCTTACTAGAGAATTCCTTTCCTTAGAATTTGTCAGAAGAGCTGGAGGAGGAAAGATCTCCTTGTAATTTTGAATTTAGGAGCATAGGACCATACAGGTGAAACGGAAGCAGATTGGGAGCATCCTGTCCTCCTGACTTAGAGGTTCATCTTGATTTCCTTTGGGTTTCTGAAGCTAAAAGAGATATCATATGGAGGCAGGTACATAGTCCATGATGTTATGGAAGCCTTATGAGACTGGTGTATCATGTATATAGATTGTAAGACTTTAAGCATTTGTTGGGCTTCTCACAGAAACGATACATTATAGTTACTGAATGGTATTGTTTTTCCTTTTTTATAGTGAAACAATCATGTTCCTTCATGAAATATTCCATCAAGGACTAAAGGCAAGGCTGGCAAATTGGCCTACTTTGGTTTTAGGTAAGCCGCTCTTTAAGGATATAAATCCCTGTTGCTTGGCTAGTGTTAGGGTATAGTATGTGTTAATCAGCCTTGGATGTCTAAACTTCGCTGTTATCCCATGGGTTCCCTCTGACACTGGGACTTGTCTTGCTGTCCTGGGCCATGTCTCAGTAGGTATCTGTTGATGTTTTCCCTTGGTCTATCATAATTCATGTGGAACTGGAGTCACATTATCATGCAGGGCAGATTCTACCCAATTTGTCCTCCGGCCAGGTAACTAGGGCCCAAGTCCTATGGTACTAGGCGGTACTTTTCATGGTGACACTCCAGGCACCAAATAGCCATGCTGCCTTCTCTTTTGCAGCTGATCTGTTTGATATTTTGCTGCCCATGCTGAACATTTATCAAGAATTTGTGCGTAATCATCAGTACAGCCTCCAAGTACTCGCCAACTGTAAACAAAACAGAGATTTTGACAAGCTCTTAAAACAGTATGAAGCCAATCCTGCCTGTGAGGGGAGGATGCTGGAGACATTCTTGACCTACCCAATGTTTCAGGTAAGCCACTGGGATGAGACTTCTAAGGCTTTGGTTCTAGCTCAGTGCTACCAACCATATGCCACCAATTATCTTTCTAGTTGTATAGAACAAAATGGAATTTTGGCATTTTTCTAGTGCTGGGGATTGAACCCAGGGCTTTGAGCATTCTAGGCAAAAACTCTACCAATGAGCTACATCTCCAGCCTGGAAAACATTTTTTGAGACAAATAATTGAGAGATGACTTTTTGGGAGCAGTAATTTCTTTTATAGAATGATTCCACACAAATCTCTTTCATGGAGTCTCCACCTCCAGCATGTTTAAAAATATTATTAGGCGCACAGAAATAGGATTCTGTGCAGATGCACCAGTTTGTGCTGGTTGCATAAAAGGTTCTCTGGGACTGGGGTGGCTGCTGGGAAGTATCTGTTTTCAACCCCTCTCCTGCTGCAGCAGGGTTACTGTTGAGTTTCTCTTGGCTGGAACTTTGGAGAACAAAACAAGGCCTTCTTAATCCCACAGGCTCTGGAGACCTCAGAGATAGAAGGCGCTGGCTAGACCTGGGTGTTGTGGGGACCTGGTCATGTGGCCCTTCTCAGGAAAGGCTATACACTGATGTTTGTTCTTGGGGACAAGGGAGCCCCACAAGATGAAATGCATGTGTGTTCTTTCATGCCTTCGGGACTTTCCCATGAAGTACCCTGTCTTGAGGGAGCCCCACAGAGCACAGAATGGGCACAGAGTCTCCTGTTCTTTTGGAAGCTGTGGGCTCTGTTCTTTTGAAGAAGCATTGAGTGTTCCTGTTGTGGAATTTATGGGGCTTTTGACGAGGCCTCCAAATTGTCATGAGGTAAAACGATCCTTCTGACCACATGAGTTGCAGCTACTGGGGAGCACTTGGTCCTGTGGGCAGGCAGCAGTGACCCTGGATAACCATTCTGGAGTCACAGGGGGAAACATTTCTGTGGTCCGTAATTGCTTGTCTTAAAGTTTGTCGGTGCTACTCGGAACCTTGGAAGTGGCCATGGTAGTTCTTAAAAAACAAAAGGCTGCCTTTGAAAACACTTAAGAGTAGTGGAACTTCATAACTATAACATACACACACATATAGGTATATATATCCATAGGTATACACACACATATATTGTATATATATGTATATACGCACACACATATATTGTGTGTATATATATATACATATGTATACATGCACACACACACACACACACACACACACACACATATATATATATATATATATATAATGTAACTATTTTGATTGAACTCTTTGCCTCACTGAGGAAATATTTCTCAAGAAAACAACAAGCTTTTATTTTACTGTATGCACACAGATGGAATTTCAGGTTTTAGGGACAGTGAAGTGCCTCACAACTATGTTACTCTTCTGTGATGCTATTTGCGTTTTCAGCAGTGACCTCTAGGCTAGGGTTCAGTACCCTAAACCACATCCACCAGCAGTCACAGGTCAGGTGGGGGCAAAGGTAGAATAGTTTAAAGCGCACGAAGCTCCCTCCGCTCAATGTTTCTTCCATGTGCTTTTTAATTCCACTAGTTGTGATCTCCTCAGGGTTTTAAATTGGAGGAACTTCATTTGTATCATTGACATGGCCTGTCAATGCAGTAGCCACGACTAAACATTTTGACTCACTTGGAGGTATCCCATCATGTCAGAGAAGAGCATGGAGCTGGAAGTCTTTTTTTTTTTTTTTTGGAAGGGTTTTCAAGACAGGGTTTCTCTATGTAACAGTCTTAACTGTCCAAGAACTAGCTCTTGTAGACCAGGCTGGCCTCGAACTCACAGAGATCTGCCTGCCTCTGCCTCCCAAGTGCTGGGATTAAAGGTGTGCACCATCACCACCAACAGAGCTTGGAGTCTTGATGAGACCTGATGTCTCACTTGGCCTTCTCTCTCCGTGACAGTGTCACTATGCTCTGATAGGGGCAACTGAGCTCTGCTGATCTTCAGATCTCTGGCTGTGATCCTGGGTGTGTGGATGTTCAGGCTGGGAAACCATGCCATATTGTGAGGAGTCTAGGGTGACCTAGAACCTCCTCCTCAGCTCCAGACTGTGGAGCTCTAAGTCCCAAAACTGAGTTGAAGGATCAGATAGTGATGGTCTTTGACTTTTTCTCTGGTGAGCTAACTCAAAGCTTTTGAGGCCCATTTGTCTAGAAGAATATTCAGACTTAGAGAATTCAGTCAGAATTATCCCAATTTCAAGGAATAAACAAATGAAAATAATTTTGAATAATCCAAGAAGAGAAATTATTGGAGATTGCTGCCCATGGACCTTGGTTTTCTTGGGGTCTACCCTTTGGCTTCCTCACTGGAATGTCCTCCTGGTACTTTCTATGGTTTCTGTTTTTATTATATTCACGCATCTTCATATTCTTTACTTATATTTCTAGTTCCCCATGCACCTACCCTGATAAGAGGGTTTTTTTTTTGTTCTTTTTTTTTTTATCCTGATCCTCCTGTTTCCCCAAGTCCACCCTCCTTCCCTTCTACCTTTTCTCTCCCCATCTCCCCTAACCCCCATCCCACCCCACCCCCAAGATCCCACTTTTCCCCCCGGCAATTTTGTCTACTTCCCTTATCCAAGAGGATAACTATATGTTTTTCCTTGGGTTCACCTTCTTACTTAGCTTCTTTAGATTCGCCTATTGTAGACTCCGTGAACCCTATTTATGGCTAGAAACCAATTATGAGTGAGTACATCCCATGTTCGTCTTTTTGGGCCTGGGATACCTCACTCAGGATAGTGTTTTCTATTTCCATCCATTTGCATGCAAAATTCGAGAAGTCATTGTTTTTTACCGCAGCGTAGTATTCTAGTGTGTATATATTCCATACTTTCTTCATCCATTCTTCCATTGAAGGGCATCTAGGTTGTTTCCAGGTTCTGGCTATTACAAATAATACTGCTATGAACATAGTTGAACAAATGCTTTTGACATGTGATAGAGCATCTCTTGGGTAAATTCCCAAGAGTGGTATTGCTGGGTCCAGGGGTAGGTTGATCCCGAATTTCCGGAGAAACCGAAACACTGACTTCCACAGTGGTTGCACAAGATTGCATTCCCACCAGCAATGGATGAGGGTACCCCTTCCTCCACAGCCTCTCCAGCAAAGGCTATCCTTGGTGTTTTTGACTTTAGCCAATCTTACAGGTGTAAGATGATATCTCAAAGTTGTTTTGATTTGCATTTCCCTGATCGCTAAGGAGGTTGAGCATGACCTTAAGTGTCTTTTGGCCATTTGAACTTCTTCTGTTGAGAATTCTCTGTTCAGTTCAGCGCCCCATTTTTTAATTGGGTTAATTAGCATTTTAAAGTCTAGTTTCTTGAGTTCTCTATATATTTTGGAGATCAGACCTTTGTCTGTTGCGGGGTTGGTGAAGATCTTCTCCCAGTCAGTAGGTTGCCTTTGTGTCTTAGTGACAGTGTCCTTTGCTTTACAGAAGCTTCTCAGTTTTAGTAGGTCCCATTTATTCAATGTTGCCCTTAATGTCTGTGCTTCTGGGGTTATACCTAAGAAGCGATCGCCTGTGCCCATCTGTTGTAGGGTATTGCCCACTTTCTGATAAGAGGGGTTTTTGTCAAGGCTGGTCCACGACAGGTCTCCCCGAGGAGAAACCGTCTGAAAAACTAGAAGGAAGTACTCTTCCTAGAAACTTGAAGGTTTTTCTTCTTGGGCTCATCCAGTCCTTGTCTTTCTTCTCTTCATGGTCCCTTACTAATGGGTGAAATCAACATGAGGGTGTTTGCACTCTCAGAGGATCTGGGATGTAGCTTCTCCCCTTGCAAATCCTGAGAAGCCGTAGGTCCTTCCAAGCTTTGGCCTTGCTCCTTGGTAGTGCTGGACATACC
Source organism: Microtus pennsylvanicus (assembly GCF_037038515.1). NCBI lineage: Eukaryota > Metazoa > Chordata > Mammalia > Rodentia > Cricetidae > Microtus > Microtus pennsylvanicus. Next base: position 58,710,836 of record NC_134584.1, read on the forward strand.
CCTACCCATGATCCCTGCAACTGTGGAAGATGTGAATCTCCTTGACATTGCCAGAGGCCCTCTGGCCCAGACATTTACATGGGCTGAATATGCAGGCAGAAGCTGGCGCCTGGCCAGAAGAAGGGGCAGGAAGAGATTAGAATTGGAAGCTTTTATCCTGTAGCTTGTGCATGATGGGAGACAGAAGGTGACAGAGTCATGCCCCCTTTTTGTTACAGAATTTTAACCCAAGACCCTATACAAAACAATTACTCTGCTTCTGGTTTCCATGCCCAGCTTTTTTGGGGCTTTTGTTAAGTCAGTTGCTGCTTTGAACTATGAAAACAGTGGGAATTGTAGACTTGGGATGATTCAGCTAGAACTAGTAAGTCTTATTGTTACCAGGCAATTTGTTACAGAAATAACAGAGTCATTAAGATTTTATTTAGCAAACACAGTGGCTCGGTTGGTAGCATTTGGTGCTGTTCGAGCGGTCTCCAGGAGCTTGTCTGCTTATCTGGATGTGCGTGTGTTGAGAGTCCACAGGTGAACCAGTCATGACGTCTGCGCCTTCCAAGAACGATTCTAGAGGATGTGCTCCAGGGAGGAGGCGCTCACTGCTCTAGCTAGCTACTAACCAAAACAGGAGAACAAGCTAATTAGAGTCTGGACAGGGACGAGTATTTGTTCCTTTATTGAAAGTAGAAATCTGATTCATTTCGATAGCTGCTGAGGCTGCTAGATGTTTTCTGGAACTCTCTGCAGCAAGCTCTTGACTCCAGCGACAAGCTCTTTGCAGTCGCTCACTTCTTAGCTGAGCCTCCCTTGCCTGCTCTCAGCCGGAGCTAGCATTTATTCATTCCTGGACCGGAAAGTGGAAGGGGCCAGTTACCGAATTCAGCTCCATCCTCTTGAACCTTAGCCAAAGAACTCTTTAAAATAGATTTAGCTAATGGAGGAGGAGCATGAAGCCATCTACTAAACATAGTTTTGTGGGGTTTCAGTGCATAGTAAGTAGTGAGGCCCACCCACTCCGGATTCGTTAGGAAAAAATGAGAATATTAGCAGTTGATGGCTTGATTTTTCTGTGGAAGTACTAACTTTTAGTGTAGTTTTAGCCATTGTGGGATTGTGGGAGTGTAAGCACCTGTATCCTGGGAGTCTTTTCCATGTGATATGGTATCAGAGGATGCTTTGGTAAGAAGTTCATAGAAATCTTCCTTCATCTCTCCTGCAGTGAGAAGGTCTCTTATTTCCTGCCGTTCCCTCACCATGGGATCTGCCTGTGTTTCCTGAGACCTTGATTCCACTTTTGAGCTACAGTTAATGTCGGTGCTAATATTGGCTGTTGCCTGTTTAAGTGCATAAAGGAGGCACCCGTGAGTGAAGAGAAAATAGCCCCACGATGATCCCACAAGTGGACAGCAAAGACTCATCCACAGATAGGGTCACCAGTGCTAAGACAGAAGGGACAAGCTACACACAGAGTTCTGGGAAGCCGCTTTTCTGTCCTAAGGTCTACCCTAGATAAGTTACTGGACCTCCCTGCAGTTTCTTTCCTTTCTTGGCAAGTGGAGAACCAATTTTTATGTTGCTGGAGGAGTGGACATGTCCACAGAGCTCAGAGTTCTCCTGGGCCCACAGAAAGTGGAATCTTGGAGTTGGTTGCCCACACGCGTCTTGCTGAAGTCTACTTCCCTGCTTTCCAGGAGGCTGTTTTAGGAGCACAAAGGAGAGAAAAATATGTTGAGTCTATAACTTGCGTTAAGTCTCTTTGGTTTACTAAAAGTCTCATATGGCTGGTGGAGTTTTGCCTTTTGCAGAATTAAATAAATAACCTAGTTAAATGACATTTGAAGTGAGAAGAAATAGGATCAGAATGTCGATACAGGCGAACATGTCCTGCTGGATTTAGGTGTTAAAGAGAGTGTGGTCAGGTCCGTCTGTTTTTAAACGAGCGTGTAAGCAGACAGCAGACCTTTAGCAAGAGACTCAGGTGACTGATGACAGCAATATCTGCTTCCCCATGACCCAGTCTGCAGAAGCTCTGCTTCAAACATGCACACTTACTTGCAAATGGAAACAATGGCTCCTTTATACTCCGTTTATTCGTTTATGACAAACTTTTATTGCATTTTTGTTATAGACTTTTCTGGTGTGTAAGGTTTGAAGCTCAGTTGAATCTATATGTATCCCTAGGAAATCTTGAGAACCTTTAGAATTATAAGAGTAGGGATGAGCTTCTCTGAGGGTGACGTCCCAGTAGAGTGTGCCCCATGCCATCTGTCTGGACCTCTTTTTCACACTCACCTGTGTATGTATTTAGATCCCCAGGTATATCATCACTCTGCACGAACTCCTGGCTCACACCCCCCATGAACACGTGGAGAGGAAAAGCCTAGAGTTTGCTAAGTCAAAGCTGGAGGAACTGTCCAGGTATGCAGGGAACTTGTGGGAAGGGGTCAGACTGGAAAGAAACAGCATGGTCGCCCCCTGGGTAAACCCGGTGGCATGTGGCTTTCAAGAGAGGAAATGCCAATGGTAGCTCCAACTTCTTAGATTCATCTTAGAGTGTAAGAGATGGCACCGAATCACTATTCACGTTCATTTTAGTCAAGACAAGACACCTTTGAAAAGTTCTCATAGTATGTGAGTTTGTGTAGCTGAGATCAGGTAGAGTTTGGTTAAGTTTACAAATGTTCACTTCTTTTATTTTTCCATCAAAATAGAAAAAAAATGACTTCCTGTTGCATTTTTGTATTCAGATTTTGCAAGAAGCGGGTGAATGGCCAGGCTGCCCCCAATGCTATTGAGATTAAGTGTGACAAGTAGAGTAACAGCCTCTATCTTAGTGCCTCTAATGTTGAAGGTGACACTTCAGCATCAACCAAGGGAGTCATCTGTAAAATGCTGGGTCTCTTTCCTGTCGCACTCAAAGCAAGCCTTGCCACTCCCTGATTGCTGGTCCCCTTACCTTTTGCAATCTGCTCACACACTGTGGCCTTGCTTTAGGCTGTGGCTGGCTGAAGCTGGAGGTCAGTCTTCCCTCACTCTCTTGGTTAAATTCCAAGCATGTCAGGTGGCGCCATCTTTGCCTATCAGCTAGAGCCAGAGCTAAAGTTTCTGACTGCGATGTTCTCTGCATTGTGTCCCATAGAGTCATGCATGACGAAGTCAGTGACACTGAGAACATCAGGAAAAACCTTGCCATTGAAAGGATGATAGTGGAAGGTTGTGACATTTTGCTGGACACCAGCCAGACTTTCATCCGCCAAGGTAAGACCTGTTGATCTGACCCTCTACTCACGTGATCGGTTCCTGTCATAGTTATCGCTGGCAGATGCGGGGGCGCTCCGGAGCAGGCCTATGTGTTTGGTGCCGTCAGTGCAGGAGATCCCTGCGGCCTTGACCAGGGCTGTGGTTGAGGCCCACCTCTGCGCTATTTCTTTTCAGGGGCCATGAAAAACAGCAATACAATAAGAGTTAAGCATGAGAGGGGCAGTAAATCACATTCTGGCTGGACGCCTCTCCTCAGCGAACCGGACGTTCTCTACAGCTCCAAGGAGGACAGGTCTGTCTGGCCAGTCAGAATGGCAGTGCCAGATGGTGATGCTATCCAGGCAAAGGCTCAGGAGACACCAGAGTTCCTCAAAGCCCGAGCCCATAAGAGTGGAGACAATGTCCGAAGTGAATGCAGCTGTCTCCAGTTGCCTTTTCTCACTGGCACTTCTGATTTAATTCAGTCAGTAACTCCAGTTACCAGGCGGAAAGGTCCCTGACCGGCTTTGGAGCTGGGGAAGCTATCCCATGTGTGGTGTGTGCTCTGTGAGGGGCAATACCTGATCAGTTAAGCATCAGGAGAGATGAAGTTGTGTCACAGACGTTGGAGAGGGACCAGCCTGGTGACGCACATTCCTCCTCAGCTCTTATTTCAAAGCACAAGAAGTAGCCACATCCCAAATGCTCTCAAGTGCTCCGATGCCTGGGGAAGGAGAGCATGCTTCACATGCTGGGTCTGAGTCATCGGAATGCTCTGCCATACATCTTTATAGTTTGGGAATTGCCGCGGATTGAAACATAAACTTGGAACTTGAATTCATCTTTAGTGCTGCTTCTGGTCATAGTGTGCCCATATCATTTGAAGCTATTACTGTTTCCTTCCATAATATTCTCCTTAAAATATGGTTGCCTCATCAAATAAGACATTATGCAGTCCACATTATTATTTATTTTTGCCTAGAATACTTCCATAAATTGGAACATGCCATTCTATCTTCTGTTGTTTATTTACATGAAGAGACGCTACACATCTACTAAATTTGGGAAGTATATTTCAGGGATTATTCCATTTCCCATTCTTGACACTACACACCAGCTTTCCTTAAGGTGACAGTAGAATACAATGCCAACAACGCCAGACCTTTCCAGTTCCTGTCCTGTTCCTCTGTGTGGACTGGGTCCCCATGGTGGCTGACTCTCTGCCTCAAGGTACATTGCCTTCCTGGGCCTTCACCTGTGTCTCCCCTACTGGGGAGTGGGAAAGACCTACTCTGCCTCTTTTGTGCCTATGAAAGGTCTACTTAACCTAACAACTCCAGGACAGATAAGAAGTCTTCTGAAGTTTTCTCGTCTTCCCATCCACTTTGCCTCAAGTTACAACAAATTAACTAACGAATTGTCTATCTATCTTCTTCATGGTCAAGGCATTTTCCTCATGAAGCATGGGTTTTTGTCCTGTGTGAAGATATCTATCTGCATGCCTCTCTCCCCTGGTAACCACAAGCTCTGAGAGGTAGCATCCCTGAATTCTCTTTGCCTCCCTTTGTCTATTAAAGCTACTGGGAAAGGATACGTTGAGGCAGACTGAATAAATTTATTTGATTGAAGTTGTAAGACATTTATTTTGTATTTTTCTTGTACTTAGAGTTCTCTGAAAATGTCTCCTGATCGACCTGTACTTTTTAACTAACCATGGACAAGAGACCTTCTGTAACTCACATACGATTTCTGAACTATATACTTTTGATTGAACAGGGTTATTAGCCACATGCACTCAATGCATATATAAAAGTAGGTCCTTGTGAATCTGAAAAAACCCATGAATAATAAAATGTGTTTGGGGGGGTCAAATGCATTGAACAAGTCACACCTTTTTGGTTACATTTTAAGAAGTAAAAGTCATATACTGCTTCACGCTTGAAGCCACATCCATACATTATTCGTTCTGCTATATGTTACATCTTAGGCAGGGTCAGCCATGATTGCCTAAAGTGTTACTGTTACAGCAATGTCCATGTGGTAAGTTACTTCACAGTGTCTTGCTGCTCTTGCTGTGTGTTTGATCTGGTTAGTCTATTTAGGAATTATTTAATAAAGGTTGTTTCTAAATATCAGAACTTAATCTAAAATTATAAAATTATCAATTATAATAGGAAATTTTTTATTTTTTTCTTCAGTTTCTCCTATTAGCACGTTTACTAGTCTCAACAGGCTTTAACACCCATAAAACACACTATAAGAGTATTATTCATTAAACTATCAAGGGTCTTTATTTCCTACTAAATTGACTGCAATTGATTTTTAATGGTGGGCTAGTATTTTTGTTAATTGTTCTGAGGGGCAGTAGAAGCTCCATTTCAATTTATACATACTCGCATCTGTACACATGCACTTTCAACTTTATGATTTCCAGGAAAAAAAATGAATCACCCCGTTACTCAGTAAGGTCTCCTCAGAGTAAGAAAGTACAGCCCAAAGCACAGTGGCTCTACCATCTCAGACACCAAGATCACCCATCCGAATATTACTGTTCATAGTTTCACTGCAGAGTAGGTTCAGAATAGAGGCATTGGCCTATCTTGGGGGCCATCCCATGGGAATTAATGATGGAAGACTCAGACGTCTTCCACAGGTTGACCTTAGCTGTTAGCTACCCAGGGATCAGGATGCTAAGAACAGAGCCCAGCAGTGGTCTGATATGGAGGCTGTGGCCGTCATTTCCCTAAGATGTGTCTAACTTGCATTGATTAGAGAGGAATCTTTTTTGAAAGTCACACAGCCGGGTTGAAATGTGTCAAACACAAGATGGAATGTGAGAAAACAACGTAAAGCACAGTTTTGAAGCGTTTTATTTTATAAAGTAGTTAGCTTTAAAGTAGTCATGGGATTTCTCGCTTCTCTTGCAGCTGAGTAGATTTCCGTCTACATCTAATGTAGATAGGCTTCTATTTGGTGGTAGTTACAGTTATTAGTGTATGGTTGCCAAGGAAACTTTTTTAAACCACAAAACTGAAATTCACAATGATCATTAATAGATATGCTAACCACAAATGTTGTAATTTTGGACTTAGAAAATTGCTTAAAATGCTAGAAGTATTTGCCAATGAACATACCATTACAGAGTTTTCACTGACTTGGTTACAGCTTTTCTGGAAATGGCCCCGTGACCCATTTGTCCACACAGACACTTACCTGAGGCCCCCTTCCACTCACCCTGACTAAGGGAACTCCATAGGACTACCTGTCTTAGTCCCCTCCTTGCCTTCAAGTTCCAGTTGTCTATGATCCACACCTATGTGCACCCTTAGGAGAGTTACTCAGCCTGGGGGTTTAATTCCAAACCCCAGTCTCATGAATTCCAACCCTGTGCTGCAGTTGCTTGCTAAGCTTCCTGCCTTTTGCTTTCTCCACACCTCCTCGACTTCTCAAGTTTAATTCTTTGCTACAGGAGCTGTCTGTCAGTTTGCTCCCGCCCACCTCACCTCCTCCAGTTACTCCCCTCTTGTCCAACCCTTCCCTGGAGTCAAGCCTCCTCTCGGCCCTTTGTTCCCCACTCCTACAGCCTCCCCCAAGACTGGTTCCTTGCTATTCTTTAAGCCCAGAAGAGCTGCCTACTTTCTGTCTGTCAAGCATCCCACCTAATCACTCTCCCAAATAGATGATGTGAGATCAGGGCATGGAAACTCGGGTCCTGGATGCCTCGCCAGCTCCGGTAATGGGAAGCTGCAATTTGAAACATTCACTAGCTAATGTTAATCTGGTGATTTTGTGACTCACCTGGTTTTATTGCCTTAGGTATATATTTCTTTATATAAAAAGCTTTAGGATTTTTCTCACTTTTCATTATAGAGCTAATCTGGGCTTCACTAAAAAGACAGAAAACATGAAGAACAATAAGGTTGTTTCTCTGAGAGCTGCCTCTGATAATCATTAAGGATTGACTATGTACTTTGTGCTTCTTGTGGGTTCAGGAGAGTTCATATAGGGCTGACCAGTGTAGTGGATTACACTGGTGATTACTGGCTCCAGTGATTTTCAGAAGTTAGAACCGAGGTGTTTGCAAAGATCTCGGTGCTTTGTGGTTGATATTTAATAGACTGGAGCTTTCTTTTTAGGACTGGGGAAATTTCTACTAGAGTGCAGTCTGCGGGTGATTAGAAGCATTCCCAGATAGTCTATAAATAAAGTCTGTGCATCACTTCTCCCATCCAAGTACTAACCAGGCCCAACCCTGCTTAGCTTCCGAGATCAGATGAGATCAGGTGCGTCAGGGTGCTATGGCCACAGATGCCTCACTTCTCATACTGACCAGAGCACAGCTTTGCTCTGGGTGGGGCTTGTGCTCCATTTAGGTTCCACAGATGCATTTTAATCACACTTCTTTGTATTTCTTTTTTATTAGCATATATTAATTGTACAGAATGGGTTTTTTTTTTGTATAGACATAATTTAAATCCAGTGAAATAGCTTCCTCTAAGATAGCCCTTAATTAAACTGCATTATAAAATTGACGTATTTTTACAGGATACATGTGTTACACCATCTATTTTAAAGTAGATATTAATATGCTTTTTATTTTATTTATTTGTTTCAGAAAGGATAAATTTGACTTAATTTGATCAAACTGCCATATTATTATCTGTACTTATACAATGTATAAATTTACTCAGTCAGATCATAGATGGCATCAGCTTCTCAATGCTTTGATTTTAAGCTGGCCTTCTTTCAAACTTAGGTTCTAGTTTATAGATGAAGAAACGAGTCGAAATTGTTTCATAACAATGCCAGGAACAGCTTGTCCCTTAAAATACAACACGTTTCTTCGGTTGACGAGAGGAACGAGATCCATTTGTTCCAAAGGCACACCAAATACATCCTTGGTATTTTGGGGGAACAGATCCTTGTGTGTATTGCCAAGGGCATGGTCCTCGCCAGATTGTAATTGCTGTCTGTTCTTCACTTTCCTTCTCCAGGTTCTCTTATTCAGGTACCTTCCGTCGAGAGGGGGAAGCTTAGCAAAGTTCGTCTGGGCTCACTATCTTTGAAAAAGGAAGGCGAGAGACAGTGCTTCTTGTTTACGAAACACTTTCTAATTTGCACCAGAAGTTCGGGGGGAAAGCTGCATCTGCTCAAGGTACGGGTTTTCCGTGGCAGTTTCATTTGTCTTCCCAGTGCTGAAGAGGTGTTGAGGTTAATTTGATTCTGGCTTTCCAGTGCCCGCTCTTGTCATGAAGCAGATTGCAATTGTGCAGGGAGGGGCAGTGTGTGCCTACCAGCTCTGGTATTCACTTCGTTGTTATCTGGATTCAAGGTAACAGAGATTTATTTTAAGTGTGCATCATCCTAAAGAAGCATTATTAAAATCAAAATCTAGGCAAAATTATTATTACTTGACAACCACTGGGCTGTAGATATCTTGTCCGTTCACCGTAGAACACTCGCTGGTGAGATATTTGGCAACCGCTGTTTTATCTCACTATGTATCGGAGCCATCAAACCGTGGCCTGAAGCTTACTACCTGTTCATCGTGATAACACTTTATTTGCACACAACCACTCATGCCCACGGCTGCTGAGGTTGCACACCTGAGGAGTCAGGATAGAAATGATGTGACCTAAAGAGCCCAAAATGTTTCCTCTCTGACCTTTCGTAGGAGAACTTTGCCAACTTGTTTATTTATCTTCTGTTGTTGCTGTAAACCTTTATTCCCTGGGCCAGCGAGATGGCTCAGCAGATAGGACGCCTGTCACCAAGCCTATGATGGGTGTTCAGTTCCCGGGACTCACGTGGTAGAAAGAGGACAGAGTCCCACCAGTTGCCTTCTGACTTCCTCACATGTACCACAGAATTGCCCCTCGTACACGCATATGCACAGTAAATAAATTCTAAAACAAATTTTAAAAATATTACTCACATCATGACCATGGCCTTCTAGTTCCTAAGATACTTCCTGGCTGGCCAATTCGCACTGCTGGGCCACGGTGGCTCTCTGAAGTCACTGTGGTGCCATCTAATCTCCCACAGATGGCTTTAACAAATTTTATAAGTGGTGGGGGCAAGAGTGCGAGAGAGGGAAGTATTTAAAGTTGAATGGTTTTAATTTATTTGTTCTGCTTAGTCTTGAACTCTGTGGACAATTGTTTATGACGTGGAATTTGCCATCCGCGGCAATCTGAATATTAACAAAGCAGGACTCCCCAGTCTGCACAAGGCTGCCTGCCCCTTCATCGCTGTTTGTTTCCAGACAGGTGGAGTCCTCTCTCTCATAGAGTGCACGCTGATTGAGGAGCCCGACGCAAGTGACGATGACTGTAAGTGACAGCACATCTCTTGGGACAGCGGTAGGATTAGAACAGCCAGATTCTGTAGATCTTCGTGTTTTAGAGCTAAGGAGGGCTGTCTATGGAGGCAGAAGCGATTTGAGGGCGGATTCTCTGGAGCCATTTCTCTGTTGTAGCCCGCTAGCCTGGTTGAACTGCCTTTGAGAATTGATATTCTGCATAGCTTGCCTCATGACGGTGGCTTTTCAAGAGCAGGCAAAAAAGAAAGGGGGGTTGAATTAAACCAGGATTTCTACACATGATCGAAATGAAACATAAACCAGCCAAGTTGCTTGGAGTTGCCTTCTGCCCTCAGCTCTCCAGCAGCGCATGCGCTAGTCCTTCCGCGTGCTCCGGAAGCACATTGTTGAAATGAGAGCCTGGGCTCGAATGCACGTGGGTCCCAGGAAGGAGGCTGGACGTGAGGAGCTATGATTCATATCTCCTTGCATTCACATGTAATCATATGGTTTATGTGTATTGAAGCCAAAGGTTCTGGCCACATGTTTGGACATCTGGATTTTAAAATAGTAGTGGAGCCTCCTGATGCTGCCCCTTTCACTGTGGTCCTGTTGGCCCCTTCTCGCCAGGAGAAAGCTGCATGGATGAGCGACATCAGTCAGGTAACTGAATAGCTTCTTTCCTGGTTTGCAAAAGTTTTCAGTGTAAACATTTAGTGAGAATTTCTAGAAGAACCATGTGCCTCCAAGTTGCTGTGCTTAGTGCTACATTGCTACCCAGTGTGATAGGTGGTTAGCATTTTGTGGTTGTTCTTTCTTTGTTAATGTTTATTTAAAGTGCGGTAAATATGATCAAGGCCTTGCTCAGTCATCATCAGAAAAGCTTCCTCCTGAAGCAGATGGGAACAAATACAGAGATCCACAGGCAGACATTATTCAGAGGGTAAGCTTTCCGCTAAATGGGATGTCTCCACCAAATCCCTTCCCTCGGGGCTCAGAGACAGGGAATGGAAGATACCAGGAAAACAAGGCCTCTAAATCAGCATGAACAAGGCTCATAAGAACTCACAGAGACTGCAGCACACACAGGATGTACTGGTCTGCACCGGGTCCACTACAAACGTATTATGACTCCCAGTTTAGCGTTTTTTTTTTTTTTTGGTGGGATTCTTCAGCGTGTGAATGTGTGGATCTCTGTTTCTTGGACCTTCCCTTGTTCTCTTCCTTATGTTTATTTCTTCTGTTTAATTCTGAAGTGTGAGTTTTTGTTCTGTATCATTGCATTTTATTTTATTATTTAAAAACACAATTGCATTGTAATTCCCGGGATTTCTGCACTAGCTGCAACTGTGTTGAACAGTGCTGGAACTGTCCTGGTAGCAATTTCCTTCCCAGAGATGCTAATGACTTTTGCTTCTCTGTTTCTGAAGCAGGAAAGTGATGAGAGATAGGAGAACAGGTATCAAGGGCTGTGGCGAAAAGTTGCAAAGAACGACAGGAGGCAGCATCGACAGGATGAAATCTGGGATAACTTCCTGCATCTTGTGTAGAAAAAAAATTAGAGAGCTGGGTGGCTCCAAGGCTCAGGCAGGAGATCGATGAGTTTTTTTCAGGCAATGACATCACCTGGAAATGTTAGACTGCTCACAGCTGGGCTTGAGTTCTGCTCCGCAGGAATTCTGGCTCCATGTCCCAAGGTGGGGGGAAAACTGTAGAATTGAGTGAAGGGCAGTGGTTTGCACCTGTAATCTCAGCTCCACAGGAAGCGGAGGCAGGAGGATTGCTGGAATCTAAGAGTCCCAGACCAACCTAGGCAATTAAGCAAGAACTCATTTCTAAGCTAATTAGTTAATTAATTGATTCTATCTTTAATTAGCATTCCACATTGACTTCCAAACTTCTCATTTGAAGAAGATTAGGGCAAATGGCAAAGGGATTCATCGTCGGGTTCGTTGCCTTCTGTTTTTCTGAGGCGTTTGTGGTAATTCTCTCCTAAGAGGCGAATGGAAGCTGTACTAAGGTCCCAGTTCTTAGGCTCCCTAAACTTTGCAAGTGACTAAATACTGATAGAGCAGTCGACAATGCATGACCATAGCTTTTATTGGTTAATGCATTTCCTAGTTCCACCATCATTCTACCCGCATAACAGTGTCTTCAAAAGAAAACAGAAAGAAATACTGCGGGCTTCGTTGTGCAGGTCAGAATGGGGTTTGGAAATCTACCTTTGTCAACGTTACTTAGCTGCATGGAGTTGGTGCTCAGACATCAGCCAGGACTTTTTGTTGGGGCTAAACACACTGCAGGGGTTACCTGTCTACCTCTCAGACTGTTTTCATGGTGGGAAAATAGTTAAAAGAGAAGCTGCAACTCTTCAGGCTTCCAAGTGGATGAAAATTTGAGATCTTCCTTACTATTTTTTTGAACAAAATTGCATTCTTATGGTGGTTAATTAATTCTTTTATTTATATTATATATTATATTATTATATTATTTTATTTATATCCAAGCTGCATTAATACTTCAGTGAGCCTCTCTTATTTGTAAAGAATCAGTAAGCTTATTAAACTCTAGATCATTCATTGATATTTTTCAAAGACTTACTGAGGAATATGCAACCAGGTATGGTTCAGATATGGGGATATGGTATTAAGACTGATTTTTTAAATCAATCTTCTTTACTCTCATTTTACATTCCAATCCCAGTTCCCACTTCTCCCCTCCTCCTGCTCCCTCTCCTCTCCCCCACCACACCCTCCATCCACTCTTCAGAGAGGGTAAGGCTGCCCATGGGAAGTCACCAAAGTCTAGCACATTGCTATGAGGCATAACCAAGGCCCTCCTCACTATATTTAGGCTGAGCACATTATCTCTTCAAAGAGAATGGCTCCAAAAAGCCAGTACAAGCAGTAGGGATAAATCCTAGTCTCACTGCCAATGGTCCCACAGTCTGTCCCAGACATAAAAATGTCACCCACATTCAGAGGGCCTTGTTTGGTCCTCTGCTGGTTCCCTGGCTGTCAGGCTGGAATCAGTGGGTTCCTATTAGCTCAGGTAAGCTGCATCAGTGGGTATCCCCATTATGGTCTTAACCCCCTTGCTTGTGTTCTCACTCTTCCCTCTCTTCAACTGAACTTTGGGAAATCAGGTCAGTGTTCCACTGTCGAGTTCTGCCTCTGTTTCCATCAGTTGCTGGATGAAGGTTCTATGATGACAATTAGATATTCATCCGTCTGACTAAAAGGCAAGACCAGTTCAGGTACACTCTCCACAATTCTTTAGGATCTTAACTAAGTACATACTTGTGGAATCCTGGGAATCTCCCTAGTGCCAAGTTTCTTGCTAGCCCCATAGCCTCAGTCAAAATATCTCTTTCTTTGCTCTCTCTCTCTCTCTCTCTCTCTCTCTCTCTCTCTCTCTCTCTCTCTCTCTCTCTCCTTTCCCCATCTCTACCATCCTGTTCCCTCAAGTTCTCCTCCCTTTTCTCCTTCACCCCTTTCTTTCAGTTTATTTGTATGGTGGATTAGATTGATAGATTTTTGTATGTTGAACCATTCCTGCATCTGTGGGATGAAGCTAACTTGATCGTGGTGGATGATTTTTCTGATGTGTTCTTAGATTTGGTTTGTCAGTATTTTATTGAGTACTTTTGCATCAATGTTCATGAGGAAGACTGGTCTGCAATTCTCTTTCTGGGCCGAGTCTTTGTGTGGTTTCAGTATTAGGGTAACTGTAATCTCATAAAAAGAGTTTGCCAGTGTTCCTTCTGTTTCTCTTATGTGGAATAATTTGAGGAGTATAGGTAAAGACTGATTCTTAAGGCAGAAAAGAAAGTAAATCACTGAGTAAATACACTTTGATAGTGTTATGAAGCCAAGAAGTATACAAAGATGGCGAAGAGGAAGAATAGACAGATGGTTTTCCAGCGCTTCAGTCTTTTTATGATGTTTCCAGGTGTGGTTGACTATAGTTCCCTGACCTTCCCTATGGTGTCTAGTGTGCATATGGGAAAGATCCCCAGAGTTCATGACTGACTCTGTGTCTGGTCTTTTAAAAGATGGGACCCAAACTTTTGCCTGCTACAAGTATTCAAGTGATACCTTCTTTCTACTTAGACTTACGTTAGCTGCGCCACAAACAGCAACATAACACCAGGCAGAAGTGTTCAACTTTCTTCTTAGTTCCTTCAGATGCAATGGTGGGAATATTCTTTGCTACAAAATAATACTGATTTTATCTGCAGCTGAAGAGCATTAATAAAAGTTATGTCTCGAGACCTCTGCGGGTCTGGGAGCAAGTCTAGAACCACCAAGGGAGTAGGTCTGAGCCAGGACCTCTGCCAGAGCAGGCCCAAGGGAGCAACATCATCAAAAATAGCCCCAAGCAAGCAATCTCTGTGGGAGCAGGCCCAAATGACCCATGGTATTGCAGAGTGAATTCTGGGCGTGCTGAGTGACCTTCAGGAGCATGGAGTGACCAGTGGGGTGACTAGAACCATAGCCCTGACTGTACCATGGGAAGCAACCATCTGAGCCTTGGATCCACTGACACCTGGAAGATGGATCACCAAAGTCACAGACAGCCCAACTACACCAATTAGAGGAAAAGATGGGTAGACAAGGTAAGAACACACACAGCATCACAAACAACAACATGACACCAGTAAAAACTAGTGGTCTTATGCCAGCAAGACTTGAACAACTAAATATAGATGAAGCAGAAGAAAGTAATTTAAAAAATAACTTTAGGAGAATGTTTGAAGCCCTTAAAGAGGAAATGAAAAATTCCTTCAAAGAAATGGAGGAAAAGACAAACCAAAAATTGGAAGAAATTAACAAATCCCTTAATGGAACCCAAGAAAAGGTAATCAAACATATGAAAGAAGCTATTTAAGACTTGAAAACTGAAATAGACACAAAGAAAATGCAAGCCGAGGAAATCATAGAAACAGAAATCATGAGAAAATGATCAGGAACCACAAATGCAATCATGAACACAAGAGATGGAAGAGAGAATCTCAAGCACTGAAGATACAATAGAGAAAATAGACTTATTGGTAAAAAAAAAAACATTAAATCTAGCAAAAGCTTAACACAAAATATCCAGGAAATAGGAAACACCATGAAAAGATCAAACCTAAGAATAATAAGGATAGAAGAAGTCCAACTCAAAAGCACAGAAAATATATTTAACAAAATCATAGAAGATAACTTTGCCAACTTAAAGAAAGATATGCGTATGAGGCTATAAGAAGCTCACAAAATACCAAATAGACTGAATCAAAAAAGTCCCCTTGCCACATAATAATCAAAACACTAAACATACAGAATAAAGAAAGAATATTAAGAACACCAAAGGAAAAAGGCCAAGTAGCATATAAGGACAGAACTATCAGAACTACACCTGACTTCTCAATGGAAAGAATGAAAGCCAGAAGGTTGTGGTCAAGCGTTAGGCAGACATTAGGACACCACGGATCCCAGCCAAAACTACTATACCCAGCAAAACTTTCAATTGCCATAGAAGGACAAAATAAGATATTCTATGACTAAACCAGATTTAACCAATACCTATCCACAAACCCAGCCCTACACAAAGTACTAGAAGGAAAACTCCAACCCAAGGAAATTGGCTACATCAACAAAAACACAGACAATAAATTATCTCACAGCAACAAATCCCAAAGAATGGAAAAACACACAAAATAGCATCCCCAACAACAAAAACTAAAATAGCAGGAGATAGACATCACTGGTCATTAGATTTCCTTAATATAAATGGACTCAACTCACCTATAAAAAAAACACAGGCTAACAGATTGGATACAAAAACAAATCCATCCTGCTGCATACAAGAAACACACCTCAACCTCAAAGACAGCTATCACCTCTGAGGAAAGGGTTGGGATAAACTTTTCCAGTCAAATGGGTCTAAGAAACAAGCTGGTGTAGCTATCCTAATATCTAACAAAATAAACTTCAAACTAAAATCAATCAGAAGAGGCAAAAAAGGACATTTCATATTAGTCACAGGAAAAATCCATCAAAAGGGAATTTCAATATTGAACATCTATGCCCCAAATACAAGGATACCCTCATATGTAAAAGAAACACTTATAAAGCTTAAATCACACATTAAATCCCACACACTAATAGTGGGAGACTTTAACACCCCATTTTCACCCCTGGACAGTTCTGACAGACAGAAAATTAACAGAGAAATAAGGGAACCAACAGATGTTATGATTCAAATAGACTTAACAGACATCTATAGAAAATACCATCAAAACATATGAAAATATACCTTCTTCTCAGCACCTCATGGAACCATCTCAAAAATTGACCACATACTAGGTAACAAAGCAAACCTCAACAGATAAAAAAATTAGAATAACCCCATGTATTATTTCATATCATCATGGCTTAAAATTAGACTTCAACAGCAACACTAATTTCACAAAGCCCCAAAACACATGGAAATTAAACAATGTTCCCCTGAATCATCAACGGCTCAAGGAAGAAATAAAGGGAGAAATTAAAGACTTCCTAAAATTCAATGAAAATGACCACACAGCATACCCAAACTTATGGGATAAAGTGAAAGTAGTGTTAAGAGGAAAGTTCATAGCACAAATGCCTACATAAAGAAGCTGGAAAAATCCAAGACTAGCGAGTTACAGAACATTTGAAAACTCTAGAACAAAAGGAAGCAAACTCGCCCAGGAGAACTAGACAGCAGAAAATAATCAAGTTGAGAGCTGAAATCAAGAAAATAAAAACAAAGAAAACAAAACAAAGAATCAATGAGACAGAGTTGGTTCTTTAAGAAAATCAACAAAATAGACAAACCTTTATCCAAACTAACCAAAAGTCACAGAGAGAATATCCAAATTAACAAAATCAGAAATGAGAAACAAAACAAAATCAGAAAATGAAAAATAAAAGCAGACATGTAGGAAATTCAGAGAAACATTAGGTCATATTCCATTGAGATATAACTATCATGGATGACTTTATAGCTGTTGTTCTTATCTATCCTATTGATTTTAATAAATGTATAATGATGTGTTCATCATTAAAAAAAAACCTGTACTTCGGGGCTGGAGAGATGGCTCGAGGTGCTTGCTCTTCCAAAGGTCCTGAGTTCAATTACCAGTGACCACATGGTGGCTCGCAACCATCTGTAATGAGATCTGGTTCCCTCTTCTGGCCCACAGGCAGGCAAACCACTGTATAGTTAATAAATAAGTAAATCTTTAAAAAAAAAAAAAGAAAACATGTACTCTACAAAGTTGAAAAACTTAAAGGAAATGGAAAACTTTCTGGATAAATATCACTTACCAAAATTAAATCAATACCAGAGAAGCAAATTAAATAGACTTATAACTGCTAAAGAAATAGAAACAGTCATCAAAAGTCTCTCAACCAAAAACAAAAACAAAACAAGACAGTCCAGGACCAGGTGGTTTCAGCTTAGAATTCTACAAGATTTTCATGTTGTTTAAGGGACTCTATTGCTTTCATAAAGTCATTTTTTCCACTTCTTCTGTGTTAGGGTGTTCAAATACTTCTGTTGTAAGATCATTGGGTTCTGGTGTTTTCATGTTGTTTTTCAGATTATTGGGTGAATTCTTGCCTTGGCACCTGCCCATCTCTTCCTATTGATCCTATCTAATGGGTCTTTTAAAACAGGATCAGGTTTCCCTGCTGGCCAAGGGTTCCGCTTACCAACTGCCCTTGCTGTTTCCTGGTTCCTGCCGCAGGCCAAGAATCTTCTCACCCCTCCGAAGGGTCTTCAGGATCAGGGCCAGGCTCCCCGTTTGCCAGTGACCTCGCCAACAAAAGGCCTACCTCTTTGATTTAATTGTAGTGGGGCGATCTGCTCTTGTTATTGCGTGCCCGTCCCACCTTGTGTGTCTGCTGCCAGGCTGGTTCCTGCCGCTTGCGTCTGCGCCGGGCTAGTCCCCGCCGCTTGCATCTGCCACCGTGCCGGTCCCCCAAAGCCTATTCCTGATTGCAGTGCCTCTCCGCCGCGAATCTCCGCTGCGACTGCCAGAATTCTACAAGATTTTCAAAGAAGAACTAATACCAATACTCCTCAAATTGTTCTACACTATAGAAACAGAAGGAACATTGCCAAACTTTTTTATGAGGCTATAATTACCCTGATACGCAAACCACACAAAGACATTACTACAAAAGATAATTATAGATCAGTCTTACTCATGAACATTGATGCAAAAATACTAAGTGCAAAACTGGCTATCTGAATCCAAGAACACATCAGAACCATCATCCGCCGTTATCAAGTAGGCTTCATCCCAGAGGTGTAGGGATGGTTCAACATATGAAAATCTGTCAATGCAATTTACCATATAAACAAACTGAAAAATAAAAAGCACATGATCATCTCATTAGATGCCAAAAAAAGCCTTCAACAAAATATAACATCCCTTCATGATAAAGGTCTTGGAGAGAGCAGGGATACAAGGAACATACCTAAACATAATATAAAGGCAATATGCAGCAAGCCAACAGCCAATATCAAACTAAATGGAGAGAAACTCTGAAATCAGTAACAAGACAGGGTTGTCCACTCTCTCCATATGTATTTAATATAGTTCTTGAGGTCCTAGCTAGGGCAAAAAGTCTACAAAAGGAGATCAAGGGCATACAAATCAGAAAAGAAGACATCAAACTCTCTCTATTTCCTGATGATATGATAGTTTATATAAGCGGCCCCAAAAATTCTACCAAGGAACTTCTACAACTCATAAAAACTTTCAGTAATGCAGCAGTATACAAGATTAACTCAAAAAAATCAGTAGCCCTCCTTTACACAAATGATAAAGGGGCTAAGAAATAAACCAGAGAAACATCACCATTCACAATAGCCACAAATAGCATAAAATATCTTGGAGTAACTCTAACCAAACAAGTGAAAGACCCGTATGGCAAGAACTTTAAATCTTTGAAGAAAGATATTGAAGAAGACACCAGAAAATGGAAAGATCTCCTATGCTTTTGGGTATATAGAATTAACATAGTAAAAATGGCAATCTTACCAGAAGCAATCTACAGATTTAATGCAATGCCCATCAAAATCCCAGCAAAATTCTTCACAGACCTCAAAAAAAATAATAATACTCAACTTCATATGGAAAAAGCAAAAAACCAAGTGTAGCCAAAACAATCCTGGACAATAAAGGAACTTCTGAAGGCATCACAATCCCTGACTTCAAACTCTTATACAGAGCTACAGTACTGAAAACAGCCTGATATTGGAATAAAAACAGACAGGAGGACCAATGGAATTGAATCGTAGACCTGGATAGTAATCCACACACCTACAAACACCTGATTATTGACAAATAAGCAAAAAATATCAAAAGGAAAGAAGAAGAAATATTTAACAAATGGTGTTGGCATAACTGTATACAAAGATGTAGATGAATGAAAATAGATCCATGTCTATCACCATGCACAAAACTCAAGTCCAAATGGATCAAAGACCTCAACATAAAGCCAGCCACACTGAAGCTTATAGAAGAGAAAGTGGGAAGTGCACTTGAACACATTGGCACAGGAGACCTCTTCCTAAATATAACCCCAGCAGCACAGACACTGAGAGAAACAATAAATGGGACCTTTTGAAACTGAAAAGCTTTTGTAAAGCAAAGGACATGGTCAACAAGACAAAATGGCAGCCTACACAATGGGTAAAGATTTTCACTAACCCCATATCAGAGAGAGGTCTGATCTCTAAAATATACAAAGAACTCAAGGAATTGGTAAACAAAGGAACAAATAATCCAATAAAAAAGTGGAGCACAGACCTAAACAGAGAACTCTCAACAGAGGAATCTAAAATGGCTGAAAGACACTTAAGGAAATGCTCAGCATCCTTAGCCATTAGAGAAATGGTTCTTAGACATAAAGCAAAGAAATCCAGCCTACAATTCACAATTCCAGAGAACCTAGACAACATGAGGACCCTAAGAGATACATGCATAGATCTAATCTACATGGGAAGTAGAAAAAGACAAGATCTCCTGAGTAATTGGGAGCATGGGGCCCATGGGAGAGGGCTGAAGGGGAGGAGAAAGGAAAGGAGTCAAGCAGAGAAAAAGGTATAGCTCAATAAAATCAATAAAAATATAATGGAAAATTGGAAACAACCTAGGCATCCAATGACATGAACCTGCTTAACAGTCTCAGACATGGTTCTGGGTCTTGACTGTGGCTTTCCTTTGCAGCGGAAATGTAGAGAATACTCATGTACCAAGCATGAGTGTCTTACAAGAATGTATTCTTCTGCTAATCAGAAAAATGATCAAGATAAGCAATAATTATTACTGAAAAAAGAAAGTTATATCTCCTTGATTGGTAGTGAGATCAATACATTAAATTACTATCTTCAATAATAATACCTTCTCATCATGTGACCTCACAGGTTCATTCATGCAGTGCTACTATGCCAAGTACTCTTCTAGGCCATTGTGACATAAAATAAGAAAAAGAGGAGACAGCAACAAGAAGTTCCCTTGTATTGATTACATTTTTTTTTTTTGGTTTTTCAAGACAGGGTTTCTCTGTAGCTTTGGTGCCCGTCCCGGAATAGCTCTTGTAGACCAGGCTGGCCTCCAACTCCCAGAGATCTGCCTGCCTCTGCCTCCCGAGTGCTGGGATTACAGGCGTGCGCCACCACTGCCTGGCTTGGTTACATTTTTTTGTGAGAACACACACACACCCAAAAACTGCAGTAAATAGGGATACCACGTGGACATGTGATGAAGTGGAATTCATTCCACAGAGAGGACACCGTGATCACAAATAGTCTAAAATCTTACAATACTCTGTGTTGTAAGGAATGCCATGCAAGCTAGTGTGACTGAGCTGGAGAAAATGGAACTAGTAAGAGGTCATGGGTCCAGATCAAGCAATCAGTCCATGGCAGGGCCAGGTCTTTAGTTAGTCCTTCAAGTCAGGTGGAAGCTATTCAGGGACTTGAGCACATGGACTCCGTAATTTGAGGTCACTTCGGGTATTGTGGAGGGAGCAGATGAGGTGGAGAGCCAGTTGGCATACAAGGAGGTAAGGAAAAAGGCTCCTGTAGTCACCAGAAGGAGGCGAAGAAAATTCACGCAGCCTGTCAGCAGTGGAGCTGGGCATAGCATTCTGCTCTGTGCTCATTTTGAAGGAAGGGCCAGGGAGGCCTTATCATGGAGGAGAGAGAACATTTTGTGGCAGGTGATGTGATGGTAAATGGCCTAAGCCACTGCAAGAATGCAGTTATCAGCTACTGAGATGGCCCATGGAAACCGTAGGAGAGATGCCCAAGTAGGAGGCCCTGGGTCATGCAGGTGCGAGTTTATGCCGTGAGCCTTTTGAAATCACTGTGAGAGGATGTTGATGTATGAAAGAGAAACCAGAAGGAACAGCAGTAAGGACCGAGAAGGGGCCACAGAGATAGGATGGCCAAAGCTATGGACGTGAGGAGGATGGAGGGCCCTATGTGGAGTTCTGCCAGAGCGGGGTAGGGCAGTGGGGCTTAGGGGGTGCCTTTTGATCTTGCAGCGGAGCCTGAATGGCAAGCACTGAATATTCTTGTGATTGAACCTCCAGTCTACATGCCCTTTTCTCAGCTTAATTCGTGCTGGGCCTAAAGCATATTGATTTTGTGGGAGAAATCATACACATTCATGAAATTTGTCAATATTATAAGTATAGCCGAACATATCTATTATTTGCTGGAAGAGCCCACTGAGAGTTTGAAGAAGGCCTCTTTAGTATATCATTGCACATGTGGAAAAACCTGGCCACAAAGATGAACTCGAAATAGTCCCAACATGCAGCACACCAAGATGTTTTACTGAAGTGTTTTCTACACACAGCCTATGTCAGCATTACTGAAGGAGTTCTGTGCAAATGCATCATTGAGAATCTAAATTGCAGATGATATTCAAAATGCCCTACCCTTAACAAGCTCTGTAGACCACTTCTGTTCAATTACATTACAGGACCTCTGCATCAAAGAGCAAACTCTTTCCATCTCTAAAGACCTTAGCATCCACTCAAAAATGAGTTCACAGTTTCGCTTCAGAGGGTATTTGTTGTTATCATTTTTGCCTCATTTGCTTTTTATATTCCCAGAAATTCTCCAACCTATTCTTCTAATAACTGTATGTGTGTACATATATAAGGCATATATTTTATCACGTTTAATTTTTATTGCTTTTTTCCAAATAATTGGGCGTTGAGTATGTGTGCTGTTTCCCAGTCTTAGAACTAATATGTAATGTGGTGCTAACTTGGTAAGAGATCGCTCCCCATTTCCAGGTCCTCACTGATACATTCTCCCAAAGTAAGATTGGCATAGAGGCCATGATCATTTTCATGATTTCATTTAGTAACTCATGTATGGCCACATTACCTTCGGGAAATATGAAGGTCAGGGTATCCTCCTCCTGTGTGTGGTATCCTAGGTTCAATCCCTAATATCGCTATCACCACCCAAAAAGCATGGTATAATTCTTCATACCATCAATACAATATCTAAATCACTAAATCCTGCCAAAAACATGGCATATCGCCACATCTTCCAGCTTAATGGAATATTGGGTTTTGCCTTCTAGAGGTTTTAATTTACATCTTTGTAATCACTCAAGAGGTTAGCATTCCCTGCTCTTTCTACTTCTTTTCTGGTTATGCCGGTTGAACACTAATTTACTGAAACTATCTTCACAGACCAGGGAAACTGACAACTTCTTTGCTTTCAAATTTTGAATACAGTCGCTGTTACTTTGTCTTTTACATTTTTTGCATCTTAGTTTCCTGTGGCTTGATTGGAAGCCACAGTGCCAGGCTCTTGTGTGGCCCTAATCATACATGGGTCTTCCTCAAGACAGTCTTGCAGTTCCTGAGAAGGAAGATGGTCCTACTTTCACAGCAGGAACTCTACAAGATCTACTTTCAGCTTTGCCAGTCTCTGTCCCGTAAGCTGTAATTTTAAGGAGGAACAATTACTTGAATGATTAATTACACCTTTAGTTATACCAGTAGGCCATAATTAACTGTTGGCGCCTTCAACAAAACATGCAAATAGCTAATGGTCTCAACCAATAATTCTTCCCCTTCCATCTATTTATAGGGAGGACTTGAGGCAAAGATTTGACCATTCCTTTCAGTGAAGCGCACTCATTGGTGCTTGTCTTTCTTACATGCACAATGGTACGTTTTCAAACAGATTTTGAAGCAATTATAAAAATTAACTAAAATGAAGAATTAAAATTCTTCACATTTCTTGGCTTGGGCAGACAGTCTACATTTTAGACCTCTGTGGGGGATTTGTAGCCACTGGTCATGCTTTGCTTCTTAAAATAGCTACTCTTAGGTCAATTTTGTGCTTTAACATAACATTGGTGAATTCAAAGAAAGTGGAATCAAATATTTCTTTCTACTACCTGTAGAATGGAAGTATCGAAAACATTGAGAATCTAAAATAATACGATGACACAGTAGACCATGGAAGGACAACGACCCATGGACAAAAGCTGCAAACCCCAAAGCAAAACAAGGATCACTTCTCCAAACCAGCTGTATCACATGCATGTGTGCACAGTATGTGCACGTGAGTGTATGTTTGTGTGTGTGCACATGTGTGTATGTGTGTGCACGTGCGTCTGCGTGTGTGTGTGTGTACGGGCCTATTCTCACATAGACCTTAGTCAATGGCTGATGTCTCAGTGGGTAAAGGCACTTACTGCCAAGCCTAATGGCGTGAGTTTGATGCAGGAGACCCACACAGTGGAAGGAGAGAACTGACTCCCACAAAATGTTCTTTGACCTCCACATTTGGGTGGCCGTGGCATCTGCACATTCTCTCTCTCTTTCTCTTCCTCTCTCTCACCCACACACACACATGTAAATGTAAGACATGTTTAATAAGTTAAACTATTGGGGACCACTTTTATTATCCTGTTAATTTCAAGGTTTATTGTAGTTCACACAAATTCAGTATGAAATTAAAGCCATCTGACACCTTGCTTATTTTTTTGTGCATCTATTCTAAACTATAAAATTGTACTCGTTTTCCTCAGGTACAGTTATTTCTCCCTAACGCCTAAGATATATACTTCATAGTGATGAATTCTCTTTCCCCTCAGCATCTGTGGGGTTGACTGACTCTCGGTCCCATGGGTTACCAACATCTGGGATGCTCAAGCCCCTTGTATAAAATGGAATATCTGCAAGCAGCCTCCTATATCCTTTGAATCATCTCTAGACCACTGACAACAGCTGAACCAACACTTAAAGCAACATTGTGAGCTGCTACATCTTTGCTACACTGTACAGTTTAGGGAATAATGGCAAGAAAACAATGGTGTGAATAGAGATGAGTTGTCCCTTCAGTGTTTCTCGTCTGCAGTTTATTGAAGCATGGCTGTTGAATCCAGAGATACAGAGGGTCTGTTGTTTATACCACATTTTCCACTTGTATACATACTTAACATGTGCATAGTCTACTACAGCTTAGCTTTTGTCTGAAATGGTACCTCTTTTCAGTGTTGCATTATTCAAAGCCCTGAATAAAAGTGAGATAGAAGTTGAAAGCTGGCTGAGGTAGCGCTAGTGAGAACTACTCCTCTGTTATGACACCATCCGTCCATCTGTCTTCTATTTACATATCATTTGTCTACATAGCATCTATCTGTCTTCTATTTGTCCCTCCATTTGTCTGTCCCATAGATAGTTGGATATCGTATAGCATTTGGCAAAGACCTTTTGTGTAAGTAAAATGTCCCTATTTGTTCTATGCACTTTTGAGCTATGGTTCCGACTACCTGCATATTTTTATTTTTTTGAAACTTGAACATAAGTGTAAGTTTCTTTTCATTCCCATTGGCAATAACTTCAAGGTTCCACATTGTGAACTGGAAAGACGTCTAAGTGAAACCTGACCTTGGATGAGATGTCTAAAAACTGTCAAACAAATGTCTCCTTTGGATATAAGTTCTTAGCTCAAGTTGCAGCCCTGTATCAGGAGTTTCTCATCAGGACTGCCAGCCCACAAATAATGACACAGAGTCTTATTATTAATTAATAAAACTTGGCTTTAGCTTAGGCTTGTCTCAACTGGCTCTTATAACAAATTAACCCATTTATATTAATCTATGTTCTATCACAAGGCATTACCTCTCTCCCAACTTGGCACCTCCTATTTCCTCTCCTTGTCCCCTGGGGTCTTGTTGGCATCATCTGCATGTCTATATTCCTCCTCCTCTTCCTCTCTCTCCCCAGCAATCCTGCCTATCTCTCCTGACTACTAGTGGTCATTCAGCTCTTTATTAAACCAATCAGAAGGCATGTTAGGAGAGACATATATTTACAGTGTACACAAATATTCCACAACACAGCCCTGGGAATGTGGAGAACTAGACTGATTTAGGACTAGCTGTGGGACAGAAACATTTGATACCTGGATTCAGTAACATAAACTAATGTAACACATAGGTGACATGTACAGGTAGGAAGAGAAATCTCTAATCACAAGAAACAACAGATCTGAAAATTTGTCATCCAAAGAGACTGGGGAATGCTTGTAGATGGAACTCGGCCCCTGTCCTCTGGAGAATTAACACTATTAGGTTGTGAGACAAACTCTGAAGCTTGTGAAAATAATCAGGATCCTTAGTCAAAGCCTGGACATTGGCATCCATCCCTTCTGTGGAACAAGAACTTAAAAATTTCACTCTTTGGTACAGAAAGATAGAAGGCACTTGTTCTTCTAACAGGGTACCAATGGAGGTATCTCTGGCTTATGGAATTAGAATTTAATGGCAAAAACATCCCAAGATGAGAAATTATTACTATTATTGATTGCTGAAATCTCCAGAGGGTTCTGGAAGCAAATCCAGATCTATCCTCTCAGCGTCACTTGGTTTATGACATGGGTTAAATTAATATATATATATATGTATATATACATATATATATATATATATATATATATATATATATATATATATAAACCAAAGGGACGCAGACAAAGGTATGCTTTTAATGGACTTCACATATTAGTGTGACCATCAGGACTGTAAACTAAAAATGATTAAAACACAATAAAATGATGAAAGAAAGGAACCAGAAAGGAAGGACACAAGAGAAAGGAATTCTATATTGTCAAAATGACAACTGAATTGCCAAGGAACCCAATAGACAATCTTTTCAATGATCTATTTATTTAGATTTTATGTGCATTGGTAATTTGCCTGTATGTGTGTCTGTGTGAGGGTGTTTGAGCCCCTGGAAATGGAGTTACAGACAGTTGCAAGCTGCCATCTGGGTACTTGGATTTGGACCTGGGTCCTATGGAAGTACTCACAACCATTGGGCTATGTCTCTACCTCCCTGCCCCCTACCAAATTGATACTCTTAAGTGGAAACTATGAACTTCAAAATCACAATTTAATAATTAAAGACGGTGGATTGATCACAGCTAGTGAGAAGATAAGCACTTTTACCACATTTATAAGAAAGCTGTCTGAGTGCAGCTAAGATAGTGGAAGGAGACTCAGCAAAAGAGAACCGCATTGCAAGGTTTGGGAGAGGCTTAGAAAGACAACAGGGGAGATGCAATCACCAAAGTGAGCACGAGTAGGGATTATTATAAAAAAATAAAAGATATAAGTCATCAGATTAAAGAAATAAGCTGAATTTCAAGTTTCTTATTCTCAGAATCCCATCTAACAATGAGCAGAACTGAAGAAAAACAAACACAAAAGGAAAAATCTTAAAATTACTTTGGATAACTATAAGATAGAAGGATAGAATGATTTTCACAAGGAGAAATATGTAAGTTTAGTCATTGCACTTTTATTATAGCAGAAAATGAAAACCTCTTAAATATATAAATATGTCTGTTTAGGCAACAGGAAACATAGCTGTTAAAATGAACCAGTGCACAATACAGATAAACTGAAATAAACCTGAAAGCAATGTTGGATTAAAATGCAAACATCTGTGTGAATTTTAAAAATAGAAATAATATGTATTGCAGTGTACAAATATAATCCAGTGTAGCTAATATGACAAAAAGGGAGATAAAAGGTGAGTGTCCTGCTAGGTTCTTTTGGTCAACTGACATATGCTAGAGGAACCTCAAATGAAGAATGTCTTCATGCAGATTGCCTGAAGGCAAGTCTGTTTGGCATTTTATTGATTAAAGGCTGACGTGGGCAGGGTGATGAACCCCCTGGGCAGGTGCTTCTGAGTTGTATAGGTGAGAATGCTGAGCAAGTCATGAGGTAAAAGCCAGGTAGGTAGTGTTCTTCCGTGGATTCTGCATCAGCTCCTGCCTTAAGTTCCTGTCCTGACCTGCTTTGATGACAGAATGTGACATAGAAGTGTAATCAAAATAAACTCTTTCCTCCCCAAGTTCCTTTTGCTCATGTTGTTTGATCGCAGCGGTGGAAGCCCTGACTAAGACAAGGAAGGTACCATTAGCTCAGCACAGGGCTTCCTTCCGAGTGGGAGGAGCCTGGAAAAAATTGAAGAAGAAGGGGATTTTTCTATAGTAATGGTGTTTAATATCCTTAGGAGAAAAAGAATAACCTATACAAATGCATGAATGTGTTGGTAGCAGTTGTGTTTGGGTGTCTGACATATGAATGTCTTGATCTTTTCTGGATAGTTGAAATATATTATAAAAATAAAAAATACAGGACTGGAGAGATGGCTTAAACGGTAAGAGCACCTGTTGTTCTTGCAGAGGACCAGGTTTGATTCCCATCACTCAGTGTTGCTAATAACTTGATAACTCCAGTTCTAGGGGATCTGGTGCCCTCTTCCAGCCTCTACAGACAGCAGGCAGGCATTGGGGGCACTTAGAAGCATACACACAAAGCACTCATGCACAAATTAACAATAAATCAATCTTCAAAAGATTAAATAAAGATAGAATCATTAAGATGGCAAAGATCTATATTCTCTTTTTTTTCTTCCATCTCAATTTCAAAAGTATGAATTCCTGTTTTGCGAAGAGAGAGTTGCCAAAAGAAGGAAGAGTCTTGAATTCTATTTCTAGGATGAATAGTAATTTAACTAAATAGTTAAAAACTCTTACATCTTCTTGTAGTAGTTTTTGGACATTATGTTTCCATTTAATCTCTTTTATAGAATTGCATGTTTCTTTAGAAATTCAGTTTATTTCAGTCAAAAAAGTATCCCAATGTGTATCTATCAGAGGTGAAAAAGAAAGAAGTGCTTCGTATACCACAGTTTCATGTGTGTGTGTTTCTGAACAGGGTTTCTCTGTGTAACAGTCCTGGCTGTCCTGGAACTCACTTTATAGACCAAGCTGGCCTTGAACTCACAGAGATCTGCTTGCCTCTGCCTCCCAAGTGCTGGGATTAAAGGTGTGCACCACCACTGCCCAACTAGTTCCACAGATTTTTATATCATTCTGGGTGGTGATGGGTTTGGTTAAGTCTTTCCTTGTGCCTCTTCTGCTTCAGTCTGCAAAGCTTCCCAGGTCCCAAGTAGCTGCCTGTTCCTGGACCAGTGATGCAGTAGATGAAAGTGGGGTGGGGGAAGTCCCTGTTCCTTATGCTGAGGATGGAAAAGAACTCTATGTTGGCTCCTAAAAGTGCTCTCATCCTCCACTTTTGTCATGGTGACCACACATCACAGCTGCTTTGGTTTCTATAGAAACAGGTGTTTCCTAGGCAAGGGAGTTGAGAGGACTGGTCTAAAGACCCCTTTCCTATTGATCTCTTATTTCAAGAATATAGAGGAAAAGTACTTCTGCTCTCCAGGAAAAGAGGGAGCAGAGTCAGCCTGTAGGATCTTAAGATGCCCTGACTTCTCTTATAGTCTCCATGGGGTGCAGAAATGCTCTGCCCCTCTCGTATTCTCTGACTTGGTCCTCCACATGCAAGATGCCCCCTGAGCTCTTCTCCAAGGGTGTATTGGTGTCCAGGCTGAGGACTCCCTAGTTCCTGTGTTCTGTAGGGAATGAGCCTATAAATCCCTAAGAAACCAGTTAAATATGCTTGTCACTCCTATCTAGGAAGAGGTGATGTTGTTTCTTTGTAACCGCGCATGTATGACTTCAGCCACCTCTTTTGTCTGCTCCTTTTGGACTGCGTTTCACTTAAGCAGAATGTTCGCCTCTGTGGGGCTGGGTGTGTGTGATGTCAATAGGTTGTGGTCCCAGCTCTATGCTAGCTTGTACAGCCTTATACAATCACCATGAGGGTTGTTGCCTGCACAATTATGCCATTTGCTTAGAATTCATTTAATAAAAATAAAAGGAACATAACTCACTGTCACACAGGTCACCAACACCATCTCTCCACTCTCCCACTTCCTGTGTTGACAACTCAAGCCGCATCCTCATTGTACATCAAGGACACTGGGAGAGGAAGGACATTGTAAGATTAACTGGGAAGGTCTTTGGAAGGAATGGTCCCTCCTTACTCTCTCTATTTGAAGTCTCTTTCTGTAAAACCCTTTGGTGGTTACCCTGTGCCCCAAACCACAGCTTGATAACCCCACCCCCATTTTTATCTTGAGAACGTGGATTTGAAACAGTGGCTGTGATAGAATCACCTGGGTAATGAGCCTCTGCTCATGCTTTTGGGGAACATCTTGATTAAGTGATGAAGGAAGGCTCATTTTTCTTACAAGCAGTACAGCTCCCTGGGCAGAGGATCCTGGACTGTGTGCAAAGGAGGAAGGAAGTGATTTGGGCACTGGCTCGACTTCATCCTCTGTCTGCCCCTTGACTGCGGATGCAGCAGGACCAACTGCTGCAAGCTCTTGCAGTCTTGACTTCCCGCCCATCACGGACTGTACCCTGAACTGTGAGCCAGAGTACATGCTTCTCTAGAGTTGCTCTCATCAGAGTATTTAACGTCTAGCCCAGTGTCTGTCTCCTAATGAATATTTGATATGTGCAATTGTGAAGCACCCATTTTTGAAGACCCCAGAATTTATACTGGATGTAACTTCTTGGTGTTTTTGACAATTCAAAAAAGAGACTGGTTTGGGTTAAGCACTGTTTTAACCAAAGGACACATCATCATCATCATCACTATTGGCACCAGAAAAATTTTAAATTATCTTATAGTAAGGTCATCTTTGGTTTTTACCATCGAATTTTCTTGGTTTTATGCTTTAACTAATCATGTTTTCTTACATTTTTCTTCAGAGTACCCCACTTTCCTTTTCATTTCCACAATCCTGTCTCCTGGGAAGCACGGATCTTTTCATTTATCAACTCAGAATGTTGTTTTAACGACCCCAGGGGCCTCCGTCTCTTCTTCCCCTTTACAATGAGTATCTCCACGAGTCTGGTTCAGATGGCCCAACATAAAGGAACTGCTGAGAAGTTCTCAGTGGCTTCCCATATGCCTTCGGGATAAAAGTACAGATCCAAGATTCTCTTCCCCATTGCCTGAGTCCAGCTGACTCTTTCCTTTGTCTCCATTATAAACTGTGCAGAGGGGTCACCAGGATACAATGCCATTGGTCCCTGAGAATCCTCTTGTAAAGATCATCCCATCATGTTTTAGATACAAGAGGACAGCAATTCTATGGCAGCTTGGCTCACTGGTAGACACCCTCCAAAACTGGGCATGCTCAGTGCTGCTGTTTGAGGACTGGGGGAGAGTGATTTCATGTCCCAGGGCCCTAAGACTTATGTGGACCAGTACATGTAGCAGCGTTTATTCTGCCTCTGAAGAGGAACAGCCTTCAGCTTTCTGGAGAGTGTGAGACCTATGCTTGTAGTCAGACGAGCTGGGGAAGCCACCTCTGGGCTGCCTTCTCTGGAGTCCAGAGCATGGGTGCTCACTAGCACTTCAAAGTGTTTCTCAAAGCAGTTTGGCTCTATTTGTAGGTACTTTAAAGATGTTGAGAGCACTGTATGATGTATTGTCTTGTATTTTTTTATGAGAACCTACAGAACATTTTCCCCTCTTATCTTGGGCTAGAAATCATTGGAATCCTGGTAAACTGTGACTTCTGCATCTTCCTTTGTATATATTTCTGAGTTGGTGCCCCATAACCCAGTTGTTTTGAAGATTACTTACAGCAAATGTATAGACATGCAGTGTGTGTGTGTGTGTGTGTGTGTGTGTGTGTGTGTGTGTGTGGTTCTTTCTGGGCTTTAGCTCACTGTTTTCTGCCTTTTATCCAAATCTACTCTGATCTGGCCTGTCTTGACTTGTGTCTTGAATTTTTTGCATCAATCTTGAGGAGTTAGGTGGACCCTAAATTCACCTTTAAGTGCATATAAGTAAATTGATAGCTAAGAAACGAAATATTTGTGTGAAGAAATATAACTCAAAGTTATTTCCCAGTGCCGTAGTTTAAGGAAATGTGTAAAGGAAAACTTCATTTTCCTGGGTTTGAGCCTTTCTTCCTGGTAGCTTAAATAATGGCATAAGACTTAAGGAAACAACTTTTGAAAGAAAAACAAATATGAAAATGGCTTATAGACCAAGGTGACCAAACCATCAATGATCTAATCTCTTATGCACAGTGTTGCTTTCATTTGGCACTGGGGATCAGGTCAGGCCTTCAAATTAAGGCCTGTGTGAGGTCATGTTGTAGTGACAGTCTCTGTTGCTAATCACAGTCACAAGATCTGTGTGGGACCGTTGTGACCAGAAGCAAGCTTTTATTTAAATATTTATGCACTTATTTTTATTTATTTTATCCAAAAGGAATATTTATAATTCAGATAAATTCTTTTTTTAACCCAATGTGATTTCAGAAGATTTTAAATCAATAAGGTATACACATGCATACAACGGGGGAATTAACCAAAATGTCTGAGTTCTCTTAAAAAACAGAAGAAGTTGTTACAGAGAGTTAAGTGTGCCAGAAACACAAGAAAGTATGCTCTGCCCCCTCACCAACCCCACATGGTGCCAACAGAAACTGCTAGACAAACTAGTAAATGTGGGGATTTATTGGCAGAAAGACACCTGAGATGTGGGCACAGAGCTTGCTCGGAGAGACATGGTTTCCATCCAAATGCCATCCACAGTCTGACTGCTGCACACTGCCCTTGATGGCAGAACATGAACATAGCTGGGGCCGAAGGTACCAACCTCCTGATTAGTGTTTGATTGACACATATTGCGACATAGTGACATTGTGGTAAGAATCCTAAGAAATGGGTCCTGAGGAGCAGGGGGGGAGTACTTTCCTAGTATGCGCAAGGTCCCATGACCGATTCCCCAGTTCTCTAAAGATAATAAGAAGAAATGCACTCTGGGAAAGTATATCATTTTGTCATGCATTTGGCTGATACAATTTGATTATAAGCATAGTATTGAATTAACCATTTCATTAACTAATTCAGCTGAATTAACAATTCATAGTATGAGTTGATTTTATCAATGTGTAACATCTATCTCTTCTGTCTCTCTCTGTCTCTCTCTGTCTCTCTCCCTCTCCCCCTCCCTCCCTCCCTCCCCCCCCTCTCTCTAGTCAGAGGCTGCTTATTCCTTCCTGACCACCCAGACCTGAAATAATCATACAGAAACTATATTAATTGCAATATTGTTTGGCCAATAGCTCAAGTGTATTTCTACCTAGCTCTTACATCTTAAATTAACCAATTCCTCTTAGTTTTTATTTTACCATGAGACTTGTGGTTTACCGGCACCAATGCACAGGTGTCTGTCTCCTTTAGCAGTTACATGGTGTCTCCCTGACTCTGCCTACTTTCTCTATATATCAGATTTCCCACCTGGCTATACTCTGCCCTGCTATAGGTCTAAAGCAAATTCTTTATTAACCAATGGTGATAAAACACATTCACAGCATACATCACCTCTTCTTTTCTGTCTAAATAAAAAAGAAGGTTTTAACTTTAACATAGTAAAATTACATATATCAAAAAGGTATCAAGCAAGAATTACAGTTATAGTATTTATAATACTTCATCTTTTAGCATAACTAAGGAAAACTATAATTATCACTATCTATTCTTCAACTCCATCAAAGACCCCAGAAGTATATAATTCCTAAATAAACAGGAAATGCATTGTAAGCAACCTCGAAAACTCTAGATTTGACAGAGGCATCTCTCTGCCTGGACAGTTACCCAAAGTTCTGTATTGTTGCAGTATCTATCTTCAGCCTACAGGCCCATTGTATCTGGCAGACGTTTCTATGAAGCAGGAAATTTGAAGATCTCTTATGCCTTGTACTGGCAAAGTTTATCAGTTGCTTTCTTCTGTGCCCTGGAAAATGTCTGACAGTTCTCTCATGAAGCAGAACCCTGAAGGACTGTCTCACCTTCTTTAGGCAAGTTCAGCAGTCATTTTCTGTGGGTTCTGCATGTCCAGTTCACACAGCATACCATCAAGCAGTACAGGCAAGAGCAGCTTCTTGCCCAGATGACTAACAAACTGCATAAGGAGCCTCTTCAATGCCCATCTTCCTCTTGAAGTAGACTGGTGCTGCAAGTAGCAGATGAGACTCATTATCTTGAAAAGTCAAGTTCTTAAAACATTTTAAATTCCATATTCTGTTAGTTTTTAAAGGTTTGAAGTACAACTATCCATCTGAAATATATCTCTGTACATCTAGAAAACCTAACTAACGTGACTACAAGTGTGACTATTATAGATGACCATCTATGGGTCTGTATTTCTTAGCTATACTGCATTTTAAATGAGCTGCACAAACACAATACCTTAAACAAGAGCAAAAATACATATAACAGAATTGACCTTAAATTTGTATCAATACACCAAGATCCGTACCAAAGCAAAGTATTCATCTCTATTGCATATTGCCCTTTAAATGTAAACAAACATTTATAAACAATATTTGTAAATTTGGGTGTAGTTCTTTCTAAACTGCTTCCTCCTTTTTGTTAGGTGAAGTAATTTTGTGGTTCATGGAGACTTTTCAGGGGATCTTGGTCCATCAAACCACATTAGCGTGGAAGGAATCTGCAGGTTCTCATCCTCTGTGGAAACAAAAGCAGAGCCTCTTTTCCAAAGCAACATATCCTTAGACCCAAATTTTGAAGTCAAGAGGTTTAGCTTAGCATCCCATACATTGAAATGTCTCTCTGAACTGAGCTCATTCACAGTAAAAAAAAAAAAATCAAAGAAAAACACAATAATACACATAATCCAGATTCTCTGTGTATTTTCCATCTTTACATGGCTTATTTTTCTTTACTTTTTTAATCTATGACTATACTATTTTATATTATTTTACTGTCTCTTTAAAGACTTTACTTCTTTTTATAACTCTCTATACTCTTTTTCTTCTCTCTCCCAAGCCTATGTACATTTTTAAAAAACACACTGTGTCTCATTTAGAGGTCTTTTATTTCTGAATCTGTCCTTTGTGTATCTGTAATCCTTTTCTGCCCAGGAGTGCTTCTTAAAATGCTGTGGCATGGCTAGGACTAAGGCTGTTTTTCCTTTCGGCTCTGCCCAGTCCAACATGGGAGAGGTCTGTTTAGTGCCAGCTCTGTGAGCCATGCTCACAGCCCCATTTCCAGGCACACAGCAGGTCTGTGATGCCATTAAGCAAGTTGTAGCACTCTGTTCACAAACCCCATTCAATTGCTAAGTCTCCTGAAAGAGCCAGAGCTGTTCATGCAACTACTACAGAACCAGGAGGCCATCATTTCTTAAAAAATCCATGTGGCTTTGTTTTCTGCTGCTAAAGCTGAATCAGGAAGAGCTCTCTCAAGGGAGCCATGGTGCTCCTACTTGCTACCAGCAAAGAGCCCATCTGGGAAAAAATGTGGCTATCAAGAAGCAGCACTAAACTCTGTTTTTTCTGTGTCTAGAATTTCTTCCCAAACTCTCTCAGTTTTTATGTGGATGTAGTTGCCCATGTTGGTGCCAATTTGTAGTTGGAGGCTGCTTGTTCGTTCCTGGTCTCTCAGACCTGAAACAATCACATAGAAATTATATTAAATGCAATACTGTTTGACCAATAGCTTAAGTGTGTTTCTAGCTAGCTCTTACATCTTAAATTGACCCATTTCTATTATTTTATATTTTACCATGATGCTCGTGGTTTACTGATACCAGCACATGGCTACATGGCATCTCCCCGAATCCACCTACTCTCTCTATATATCAGATTTCCTACATGGCTATATTATGCCCTGCTATAGGCCCAAAGCAGCTTCTTATTAACCAATGGTAATAAAACATATTCACAGCATACGTCACCTCTCACATCATCTCTCTCTCTCTCTCTTTCTGTGTGTGTGTGTGTGCATGTGTGTATGTGTATGTGTGTGTTTGTGTTTGTGTGTGTGTGTGTGTGTGTGTGTGTGTGTGTGTGAGAGAGAGAGAGAGAGAGAGAGAGAGAGAGAGAGAGAGAGAGAGAGAGAGAAGCATAAACAGGTGGGTAATTATCTATGACCTGTTTGGGTTTCCATGTGGGTTTTAATTGCCTTTTTCTTTTCACAGTGTGTGGACAACATACGATGTAATGGTTTAATGACTATAGTCTTCGAAGAGAATTCCAAAGTCAGTGTGCCGCATATGATTAAGTAAGTGCAACAGCCCTCTTCCTTCTGTCTGAATCAGGATCAGATGGGTAGAGGAGAAACCATTAATAGAGTATCATCAGTAGGATTCTGCCTCTTCCAGAGAGGGTCCACCTTGTCAGTCATGGAATAATTCCTATTAAATCATAACTAACAATAACTGATATGAAAATGCTTTTTCAGATTCACAGCCTACTGGCAGATAGCATTGAGATTTGTTTTCATACAATTAACATATACCCTTACCCAGGACAAAAATTCTGTCAAGATGCTCAAGTTCAATATTAAAAACTGCTCAAGGTCAGGGGGTGGATGAAGGTGTGGCTGGCTAATTTGGCATCATACCAGTGAGTATGAATCCTCTCCCTTAGATCTGGCTATAGAGCCAGGGTTAGGCATTGAACATACCCAATGGGCATCAGCTGGCATGAATGTGGCACTATCTGCTCACTGCATGTGCCTGGCTTTGCTCAGCGGTCATTGGCTTGGGCTGCTCTCTTGTCTATATTTCAAGAAAGCAACTGTAGATTAAGTGGACCACTAGGAGGCCATAGTTTAGAATGGGGAGCTCTATCAATGGCTCCCAGCTATGCATGCTAGAACTTTCTATATCAATGGTCTGTGTACTATGACATTTTGAAATTCAGAAATTAGGGAAGAAATTGCTTTTGTTCTCATTTTATTTTTGGTATATTTGTGTTCCATATTGTTTTCGTGTTTTAACTGTATGTGAATGGGTGTTTCTCTGCATGTATGTCTGTGCACCATGTGCATGTAGTACGCTTGGAGGCCAGAAGAGGGGGTCAGCTCCCCTGGGACCGGAGTTACAGATGCTTGTGGGCCACTATGTGGATGTTGGAAATTGAGCCCAGGTCAGTGCTCTTAACCACTGAAGCATCTCTCCAGTCCCTTGTAGTCCACATTTTAAGAGTAGAATATTTTCTTTAAAAACAACTTGATTATATATTTTTAAGTTATTGGAAATGAGAACATTGTTTATCATTCTTTCTTGCTTGTCTATATGGATATTTTCAGGTCCGAGCTGTCATGCTGAGACCAATGACAGTGTTCCTATAGAAGGATGATCTTGCACTGCAGAGAAGAGATAGCCTGGCCCCAGTGTGCAAGGACAGTTGTAGGACTTACTATTACATCACATCAAGGCAGAGAATGCAACACGATAAAAAACATTAAATAAAATCTGCAAATATTATCATGAATTTTAGTCAATTTTAAAATGTTTTGGGGAGGGCTGTGTTTAAATGCTATGGCATAGATTCTGTCTGCATTGAATTTCTTAGGTCTTTGACTTAGAAATTTCTTTTTGAATTAATTAAAATATCTGAATATTCAGAACAAGTATAGACTAAGCCAAGTTTAAACGATGTTTTATTTTTTTGAATAGAATTTCTTATTAATTTTTATAATAGGACTCTGATTTCACAAATAATATATATTTGAAAGTCCATGGTGCTTTAGAGTCATAATGGTAAGTCAGACACTGTAGGTAAGTTCAAAGCCCATGGAACCCAAGGCAACTGCATATCTACGCTGCACACATCGTGTTGACTTCCAAAGTTAATGGAAACCTCAGTTGTGTGTCTGACCCTCATGGCTGGTGATGCATGCATTTACTGTCCCCTACCATGACAGTGGTTCCGTCCATTCTCATTAGCATAACCGCTTTCATACAGACCAAACTTTCTGACTTTGACTTCACAGAAGTGAAGGAGAAGGGAGAAGGACTTGACCTGCCAGGGCTTCCGCACCACACTGGCTATATTCCTAAGGCAAAGAGAAGGGGCACACCTTTATTTATTCCTTCTCTTATTGCCCAGTCTCACTGGTTCTCTTAAACCAGAGGAAAACATACCCTCAGTCTGTATTCTGCTTCCCTGTGCGTCTGTCTCCATGGCTACATGCCACTGGAGAGGCAGGGGGAAATCAGCATTTTTCAGAGCTAAAAGGGAAAACATCCTAACATAGCCACATCTTGTTACTGGCATGAC
This sequence comes from Microtus pennsylvanicus, assembly GCF_037038515.1. Lineage (NCBI taxonomy): Eukaryota > Metazoa > Chordata > Mammalia > Rodentia > Cricetidae > Microtus > Microtus pennsylvanicus. Next base: position 58,747,928 of record NC_134584.1, read on the forward strand.
GTCATTTCATAAGCACTCACTTCCTTTTAAAACTCATCGATTATAATGGGCGATTTGGCTTTGATCTCTCAAGATTGCTTTTCATGTGTTTACCAAAAAGGAGCTGCTCTTGCCATTGGAGGCTTAAGTAACACACTTGGCTTTCTTGAGAGACCCTCGGGAAATCATGGAAGAGCCTAGTCAGTGTAATGAAATAAAATTAAGTAATTTTATAATATTTAATTTCTTTTCTTAAAATGAAAATATAATCACAAATTTGAAGGACAGTGGTGTAATTAGTTTAACTTAATCTCATGCTGGCTGCAACACATTTTCCCCTCCTAGTGTTTTGAACAAACTAATTATAGTGAAAAAGAAGCAAAGCTCAGAACTAGTTAGAATGCAAAACACTGACAGCTAGTACATGGAATTTTCCTCTAAATGGTGCAGAGACTTAGTTTTTTTTTAAAAAAAATAATATTTGACTTTCTTTGAAGATGGAGATTTTGATGGGGAAAAAATGAGAGAAAAAATGGACCTTCTGCCTCAGCCACTGAGTTAATTCATAAAAGTCACCCAGGTCTTTTGACAAATGAGAACTCAAGAGCCAGAAAACTCTGCCTGAGGATCATTCAGTAAATGAATGAAAGAGCAGGGCTGGTTCTTAAAAGTAAACCTTCAAAGACCCACTGGGATATTTCCAACAGGCTACCGCCGGCCAGGTCCTCTGCAGAGGCAGGCTAGTCATTTAAAACGCTGCAGACAGAGGACTTTCACCTGCTCTATGCAGACTGTGTGCTAGAGCAAGCTATAAGACAGCTATTGCTTCTTGCTTATACCAAAGAAAATAGATAATTTAAAATTTTTCAAAGCTTTAAAAGGCCTAAGTAGGAACTCTTCTAACAAAGCCAGATGATTCTTAGCAAAAAGTTGGCTCTCAAAGACTCACTGGCCCTGCACATGACCTTTATCAGAACAGTGAAAGCCAAGACTCAGTTGTCCATTCTGATGCTGTTCTGAAGAGGAACAAGAGAGCTGGTAAGGAAGCGAAGAGAAAGAGGGTTCCAGTGGCCTCCTAGAGAGGCTGCCTGTGAGTGCCTCCTGCTGAGTCAGGGGCAGCAGATGTAAGGTTCCATAGAAAGGAAGTTGGTACTAGACACTGTCCATTACTACTTTTTAAAAAAAATCCATTTCCTAGAGTGCAGAATATTGAAAACAGAATATAATTAAGCATGCCAATTTGTGAGTTAAATTGTGTTAAAAGTTTAAGCCTATGGATAAGTCAGAAAGAATAAAATAAATCTATTAGACTTTCAATTTGAGAAGTTAGGAAAAGGAAGAGAAGGCCCAAGCAAGATGGTAGAGCAGGTAAGGGCATCTGCAGCCCGATGACCCAAGTTTGACCCCTGGGACCCACACAGTGGAAGGAGAAAACCCATTTCTACAGCAATCCTCTGACCTCCACATGCATCTCCTCAGGTAAATTTAATACATAAAAGGACAAACAAAAAGAAAGTAAAACAGAAGGAAAATGTTAAAGAAAAAGGATGAGAAACTAAATGTAGGAAAACATCGGAAGGGTGTAAGTGAATATGAAAGCAATATAACTGATTATTATGCTCTTTAGCTGGTTCTAAAAGGTAAAATAGTAAATTATATCTTGTGTGCTGGTACTACATATTTATAATACAATGTATCATGATATCTTACACAGCACAGGGCCGTGCACTGGGGCTTGTCACCACTCTGTTTTAAGCACACTTCTGAAATGTTTTCTACTAAAAGAGACTTAGCATCGTCTTTCTAATAAAGCTTGTTGAATTAGAGCAAGAAGGATACCACACAGTCAGATCACATGTCATTGCAACCTCCATAATTCGTTCTCAAGTAGAATGTCATGGTAGCACATAATGTTCCCAGACACATCTGTGGCATGTCATACCACCTGCTCATCGCTCTGTTGTCCGTGGAAAACTCTGGAAGCCTCACACGAGTGTGCGTTTGCAGGCGCTGCAGCACTCAGTGGCTGAGGCAGAAGGTCCAGCAGCTTTGCTCACACGTTCCTGGTTTGCATGTAGGTCTGATGCCCGTCTTCATAAAGACGACACTGACATCTGTTTCAGTAAAACACTCAATTCCTGCAAAGTGCCGCAGATCCGCTACGCGAGCGTGGAGCGCCTCTTGGAGCGGTTGACGGACTTGCGGTTTCTGAGCATTGACTTCCTCAACACCTTTCTACACACCTACCGCATTTTCACCACTGCCGCTGTGGTGCTGGCGAAGCTCTCCGACATCTACAAGAGGCCTTTCACCTCCATCCCAGTCAGGTACTGCAGCATTGCCAATGCCCCTAAGCTGTTGGCTCACCTTTGACCTTATTGCGTCAGAGGAAGTTAAGTAAAAGGTCTTAGAGTTCCCCAGGGAAGATATGGAGAAGCCGGAAGTCTCCAAGTGACATTTGATTACTCTATGATGATTTGGAAGCTGACACATTTATTTTAACATCATCATTATTTATTATGATTGGTGTTATGTTCTTGTTGTTGGGAAGCTCCACCCAGCCCCACTCCTCCCATTCCGAGAAAGCCGGCCATAGGTTGCTCCTCCGCTGGAACTGCTCAAGATCTCCTACAGGCTTTTAGACCAGGCCCATAGATCTGCCAGGTACTCTAGTGCTCGCTCTCCTGCCTTCCTGAGAGTCACCCAGGAGCTGCTTCACTCTGCTCCTCTTATTAAATTTGAATTATTAATTTGGTTTGATTTGGCTTGTTGCTTCAATGCAGGAACCCACTAACCGGGTATCCAATACCTACCATTTGGTGTGGAAACGCTCTTAGGCATCAGTGCACCTCTGGGTTATCTGAGAAAGGGATATTTCATTGACCCAGTAACTGCGGAGCAGACCTCAATTTGGCATGCTTAACAAGACTCCCAAAGATGGGAGTCTCTACTTTAAGGCTTTACTGCGCCTCAGTAGCAAGGCTTTGGAGAGCCTGGACAGTGTCTGTGTTCACCCTAGCAAGGGCAAGTGCACCTTTAGCGTTTAGATTACGGAGAATCCAGTGGACGTACAATGCTGTCAAGGTCTTCAAATGTAGATGAGCTGAGAGTATGTTCTTGTGTGATATCTGAGACAGGTCTTCCTTTGGCTACAATCCGTTAACAGCCTTCGCTCTTCATTTTAGATCATTAGAGTTATTTTTTGCCGCGAGCCCAAACAACAGAGGTGAACATATGGTAGACGGAAAATCCCCACGTCTGTGCCGCAAGTTCTCCTCCCCACCGCCCCTTGCTGTGTCTAGAACATCCTCACCAGTGAGGGCCAGAAAGCTATCCTTGACATCTTCCTTGAACTCAAGGATCGGAGCCTTGGACCTGACCACATCTTCATCTTCTAGCAGTCCTACCTCCCACAGTCCTACTGCATCCCCGCCACCTCACACCGGTAAGGACCACTGGATCTTGGCAGGGGCCCTCTGCTCCTGAGCAAAGTGCAGGGGCTGTGGGAGGGAACACAGAGGGACACCTTGGGGATCTGTTCAGCAGGCCCGGATGAAGTCTGCAAAGTGTCTTCTCCAGCACATTGCTATGATCACACCCCATGCTTGCAGCTGCCTGGTTTCCCGCCGTTCCTTCTGGAAGGCTCAGCTTACTTGTTTGTTTGTCTGGGGGCAGTTTTCTCATTTCTGCGTACAAAGAATGGCTGCAGTGCCAGTTGAATAAAGAGCATCCTTGCATATTCCTGCCCTGCAGTCACAGTGAGCTGCTTGTTGTCCCCATTCAAAGGCTAGTTGTGTCTAGCCATCAGCAGAGGACTGATACATTAAGATCATAATGTTCTTGGATGTTGGTAAAGCTGGATTAGCTAGAGTCTACTAGGATACTTCCAGGTTAGGCTATCCTCATGAGCAAAAGGTTAGGAGGGACAGGTCCTTCATGTAGACAACAAAGCAGGAGCAAACTGGGAACCCAACCGAGTAGATAAGGGGTGTCCAAGGCTTATCTTTTATACAAAGTGTCCTAGTAGACTGCTTGCTTGAAGTGTCTATGTGCTGACACCCTCAGACAGTTTAAATAAGCTTGCTGGGTGAAGTACTTAATGGAATTTCAACTGGAGTGCTTGTCAGCATCCAAAGTGGCATCTTTAAAAAAAATAGAAATTCTTTAAATTGACAAGTGAGCAATTAAGAAGGAAGAAAGGGGAAGATAATTAAAAAGTCATTAAAACAACAAGCTTGGCAAAATCATGGCAAATTCTTGGAAGTAATGAGGCCGGGCTAGCTGGCAGATGTAACTGGGCTCTACCCAGCACCAGTGTCTGATCGCCTCCCTGGAGGGAGGGACTTGAACTTATCGCAACCCTCCCCGGGGCCGCAGTGGACTGGGCAGTACAGGAGGACCCCAGGGTGTGGTGGGCTCTTTCCCCTCTGCTACTGGACCTCAGGGAAGAAAAATAGAAAACTCTACTCTCATCTTCTTTGGAATCAGGAACAATTTAGGAGCAAGGATTTTGGCGTCAGCTCTTCATGGCTCCCAGAGCATCCTTTGGTTGATCTGAGGGCTGGCATGAGGTCTTCGGCCCTATGTGTGGTCAGGCTTAGTCTGGAGACTGAGCAGATGCTCTGTGAGTTCCCGTGGCTAAAACAGTTGCATGGGGAAAATAGGATGGCGCCCACTCTGATTATTTGGGCTCAAGACCTGCGACTGTAAGGGCAGGTGGCATAAAGGTGGAGACAAGAGCATGAAGCTGAAACGCAGGGGAGACTGTGCCTTGCTGAGTATAATCAGGGGGTGTCTTTGATAGGAGCCAAGAGAGCCCCATGACTTGAGGGAGGAGGCAGGCCACATTCTGGGTAATGAGACAGTCTAGACAGCTGTGGGTGAGCACACCTTGGAATGATCGTCCTTCCTGGGGCACAGCTGCTCACGAGCAGCTTTCCATGCCTAGACGCCATGGGTTCTATAAGCAGAGCTTCCTGGTTTTCCTAGGACACCCAAACACTGTGGCAAATTAAAACAAAAGTCCTCCTAATGTTGTCTTCCTCCTTCTGTTCTTTTACTATCACAGTGATTTTTAAGTTAAGGAAAGTGAGCAACAGATCACTAGAACCTTTCCTCTTGGTCAGGAAACCCCAGCTGTTGGACAATATCTCACCCCACCAGCTTCTGACAAGCACCGCTCTTGGTTCTGTTTGTGAGTCTTTTGGAAGTGGAATTACACTGCTTGTTTTGTGACTGACTTACTTCATTTATAGTAACAGCCTTGAGCTTCTACCCATGTTACCTGTCATAGGATTTCCTTAATTTTTCAGGAAAATAATATTCCACTGTATGCATATAACATTTTTTGTGCTATTTTCCCCTCAGTTGATGTCTGAGTTCTACATCTTGGCTACTGTGAACAGTGCAATGAACAGGAGTGCAGATATCTCTTCAAGATCCTAATCTCAGACCTAGAAAACACACACCCTCCCCCCACACACATGAACACACACACACATGAACACACACACGTAACACGAGTGGGCTTGTTGGGACACATGTTAATTCTATTATTAAATTTTGGAGAAATATGCGTGGTGAATTCAAATTCCTAGGAGTGCAAAAACGTTCCACCAGCACTTGCTAGCTTTTATTTTATTTTGAAATAGATATCATTCTAATAGCTATGATGTAAGAAACATTATTTTTTTAAAAAAATTTCAAAAACATTTTAATGTCACTAAAGCCTACCATTATGGATATGAATGTTCCTTTACTATCAGAAAAACAAGACCTCTTTTTTTTCTTCATAATAGTCTAAATGCATGCTTTCATCCCAGTGGCTCCCATCACACTGAACACCACCCCTGTGATTGGATGATCTATATATTACAATGTACACCACCCCTGTGATTGGATGATCTATATATTATACTGCACACCACCCCAATGATTAGGTGATCTATATATTATACTGCACACCACCCCTGTGATTAGATGATCTATATATTACACTGCACACCACCCCTGTGATTGGATGATCTATATGACACTGCACACCACCCTCCTGTGTTTAGATGATCTGTATAGCTTGTTGTGCTGGCACTTTGGTTACTGCATTCATTCGTTATGATCTTTAAGCCCAAGCCCAGAGTGCATATCATTGGTCTAGGATGCTTGGGACACTATTTAGGATGGAGTAGAGATAAAAAGCTTTTTTTAATTGGAGCAGTAAGTTAGAAGACAGTTCAATGTAGGGCCTAATCTGTGTGGGGCTGTTATAGCATCTGAAACTGTGTAATTCATAATCAACAGAAGTTTATTTTTTAGAGCTTCCGGAGGGTAAGAAGTCCAGGGGAAGGCAGTAGTGTGAGAGCAGCACTTCCTTGCTCTCTAGAGGGGTAGAAGACCTCACATGACAAGAGACACGGTCAGAGGATGGAAGCTGAATTCATTCTTCTACAATGAACATCCTCTTTCCAAATAGCATAAAGTTTTTATGAGGGCAGAGCTTTTGTTACTTAATCATCCTTGGAGGTCCCATTTCTCAGCCCGATTGGGCCAAGGACTAATCTTCCAACATGGTCTGGAAGATTCAAATAGCGTGCAGAGATTCTGATAAGTGAGAAACGTAGATCAAGCTCCCAGGAGATGTTCTTAGACTGCTTCAAAGCTTTCCCATGTGGCAACCTTGGCTGCTCACATCCTGAGACTGGCAGGTAGAGAGGACAAAGGGGCTCATTCCCACAGTACAGAATTAGCAAAAGTGAAGGCAGAATGCCTCTTTCCTTCTGGGTTTGTCTCAAATGACTGCATCCTAAGAGCTGGTTTCTCTGAATGGTAGGAGTCTGGAAGAACATTTTGCTGTTTCAGCTTCTTTGTGCTGTTCCTCTCCCATTCCGAGTGGTGCAGAAAGCCCAAGATGTGTGGTTGATGAGTTTGTCAATGCAAGGCTCTACTCTAGAAACGCCAGTTCCTCTGCTCGGGCATTTCCCAGGCAGAGCGCCTGCTAACACAGCCCCTTTAGCTCTTAGCACCCTGAAACCATCACCTTAACCCTTCCATTAAGCATTTCTTACGTTTCAAGTTCCTTCCCCTCTCTATTGCTGCTTCTAATTCCTTTTCACACTTACATTTCTTACTTCATCCCTAAAAGTATTTAAGATAGTAGTCAAACAGACGCATGGCCAGGCACATCCAGATTAAAAATAAAATAGGTAAAGATATCAGGCGATGGGGAAGGGTGAAAAGTTACCTGAGGGTAAAGGTAATATGGTCTACAGTGTGGTCCTCTGAGCCCTGGAGTCCCCTGAATTTGCTTCAGAGTTTCTTGTTTGACAGAATGGAAGCAGACATGAAAGGAATTATGTGATTCCCATTCAAAACTGAGAACAACTTGTCTCTAAAAGTTCCTCTTTCCTGGTCACTGGGACTTGAAGAATGAACCCTCACAGTAAAAGGCTTAGAATTAAAACTGGTGTCATGGTGGTTCCATGACATTTTCCTGAATAGATAAGACTAATCAATTATAGACTGTTTTTTAATTTTGCATTAGTATATGGGCGACATTGGACATGAGTTGCTTTATAGAAGATGTAACTGAACACCAAGGCATCAGCCTGACAATCCAGAGTGTATATGGAGATGCATGCTTGTGCATGAGTGTGCATAGACGTGTGTGTATATGGAGATGCATGCTTGTGCATGAGTGTGCATAGACGCATGTGACATCTGTGTAAGTCAGCCTGAGGCTCTGTTCCTCTTGCTGTCCCATCTTAAAAAATTCCAAATGGCAGGGAAATAGAAGATGTGGATCTATCTTTAATTTGACAGATGTTTGCATGTGCTTTGCATAGCATTAAGAGTCAAAACAGCTGGCAAACTCCAGTACCAAGAGTGGCTACAATTTTACTTTCCACTTCAAAACCCAGTCCCACACAGTCTCACGGTGTAACATCAGCTCACGGTGGCCATAGGCAACGTAGGCCTCTCTTACTGCCATCCACAGTTTTAGGGGAAATTCATTGAAATCTGCCAACAACCATTGCTGAACTTCATTGTTACCACAATGATAATGCCAGCTTTGTAATATCTCAAGAAAATGGCAAATGGCACGAAGATAAAGAAGAGAAATTGAAAATATCCTTCAAAATAAGCAGGGTGGTATATTTTTAGAGATAAATAATTTAATCATCCCACAACCTAGCCCCCAAATCATCCTAGACTCATCTAATAGCCACTGTTCTTCCTGTTCTTTTACTAGGCCACCCCTACTTTGTTCTATCCCCAGATGTTTCTAAACAACACCTGAAACTTTCTCAATGAAAACCAAGCCCATGGCAGGCAAGGCCGGAATGAAGAGCCCCGTGGCCGCCAGTGCAACTGCAGTCCCTTACCTAAATCTCTTAGACCACGATTATGCAATTTAGTCACCCAAGTGTGCTTGCTCAGCCCACAGCCACAGTGTCTGTTTCTGTCTTCTCCATTTGAAAATTGCCTCTCTGTGGGCTGAACGTGCTCCCGATTTTAGCATTTGTTTTGAGCCCACATCTGCCCACTTGTCCTGTGGGCAAAGCTGTTTGCACAGCACTCGGTTGAAAGTGAGCACACCAAAGAAAGCACGTCCCCACGGCATGGCTTCTTCTGTAGGTGTGTGTTGGCTTGTTCTGTGAGCTTGTTCCTGCTCTTTCAGGACACTGTGGTCCTATCAAGTTCTCTCAGTCAAATTTTTTAAAATAAAATTTGATGTATTGCGGATTAAAGTTTTCCTCCTCGCCTCCAATGAATGAACGTGTGTCTGAACGGAACCAAGGCTGTGCATTTGATATTCTGCTCTGCCTTGCACAACAGATGCTTCCCATTACTGAACTGTGAAGGCGCTATTTAGAAAATAAGAAAACTAACAGCTAAGCACTGCTGTTTTTTTTATATGCATCTTGCCAGCTTTACTGTCATTGTGTCATTCAAGAAAAGATTCTAACCACTTCCTTTCTGCAGCCCTATTGCGTTTCAAGAGATCAAAATCATGGAAGTATTTCTAAGGGAGCAAATAAGATAGATGCAAGTTTAAAAATAGCTTTACATGAAATCATTATGAGTTCTGGAATATTTGTTGGGTAAAACCTTGAATGAAAGGAAAAGGGAAGCAGCCTAGCAGACCAAGATAATACACAGTTAGTGGAAATGGCAATGAAATTTAATCAATGGGAGTCAATTGAGGACCTGATTAAAAGCAAAGAAGGGTCTGTTAAACATAAATTAATTTTTTCTACTATTCTTCCTTTGGAATAGTAAGTATTACTGTTTTGCCTGTATAAGAAGCTGAGGGGTGGCATCTAGAGTCACCGTCCCAATAGCCCTGTTAATGGTCCAGAAAGACAAGTCTCATTCTTGGGATATCAGCTGTCATACAGAGATTCAGATCATCTTAAACTCTCCACAGTTCATTGAAGAAATTTTATCTGGGTTGTAGTCTAGAGGCTAAGTTTTCACGAAACCTGTCAGAAAAAAATGTCACTTGCTTCCGTCCTAGTGGTGTGTAGCTCTCCCCAGAGCTAGTCAATACACCTTTCCCAGAAGGGAGAGGATTGCTGTATAGCTGTATTGGCCACAGATATAGTTACCGGCCATTGGTGGCTACTGAGCCTTGCCATGACTAGTGCTAGTGGGGAGTTAAAATAGCTCTTCAATTTTAGATCGTATAAATTGTCATTCAGCCATATTTGGTTATTGCTACCACGCTGGGGGATGCATCTCTAGATCTAAAGGAACCCCTCCCGCCTAGAGCTTCCTTAAGGTGCAACCTAGACAAAGAAGAAATCATACTGTTGATTCCAATTTATTTTCTAATCTGAAAAGGTTCGTTTTTCTCTGTTCCAAGAAACAGTCATTATGAAAGGCAGGAGATCCATTTCATAGTTCCTGTTCTTTTTAACATCCAGTTGCACTGGATTGAGAGGCTGGCCAAGGCCAGCCCGCAGTTTCAACAAGACAGTAGATCTTAAGCCTAGCTTGTGGAGATCTGGATTTCAATGACGTTCTTAAAGTTCTGCTGAGATGAATGACTTGCCTTCACAAGCAAGCACTTTTAATGTGTAAACCAACATGAAATGCTTATTATTGGTATGGTATTGCCAATGTACTCTCGAACTCACAGCCTGGGTAATGTTGTGTTTTCCAGCAGCCGTCCTGGACTCTGCACCAGCTGACCGAGCAGGAGACTCCACAGAACTGTCACCTTGCAGATCCCCCTCCACTCCCCGGCACCTCCGATATCGCCAGCCTGGAGGTAAGGGCTCAAACACAGATTCAGAAACAGGAAAGGCATCTTGGGCTTTAGATCAGTGCATTGCTTAGTCTTGGTTATAAAGACTAACTAGAAGCAGGTAAGGCTGCATGGGTTCAAGGAGTGGACGTAACGATGATTAGGGAGCCTACCTTCCGTCTGGCGAGTATTGCTGAGCCTATGTTGTGCTGTGAACTGCGCAGAAAACACGATGAAATATGTGTCCTCAGGGATGGCTAGTTGAGGGAGCAGCTTCCTTACCCTGAGCCCCAGTGTAAGCTGTATAAGCAGACTTGAGGGACCCTTATTTGAAATTCTTATTTCATATAAAATAAGGTTCAGTTGAATGGGATCCAATTATTATTATTAGTGGTAGAACCTGATCATTTTTTTCAGTATACAGTTATAAAAATTATGACAAATGATTCCATATTTTGTTTTGAAATACAACAAATATCTGTGAATTAGAAGAGAAACGACGCAAAAAGCAGAAATATTTTACTACCCTATTTTCTGTCCTTACTGCTCAAATAATTATATCGAAATCAGGGTTGCTTTGAAATGCCTCTTTCTCCTGGCCCCTTCCAGAGCGGATTATATCAAGCCAGAAGAGAAATTTATGAAACCAGACTCGCTCCAAATAAGCCAAGCAAAACACAGGTCGTTATTTTGTCTCTTACCCTCAGGGCTTCGTCTAGGGCAAGTCAGAAAAGCTGAAAGCGCATTTCTCCAGGAGGCTACTGCTCTTGTGGCCCCAGCCACTCTACAGAGGCTGTCATTTTCAGCCTTTGTCTCTGACCACAAGAAGAGGATGGGGTAGGCCCTGGCCGCATCTCAGTCCCCGGGGGGATTTGTGGCCATTTGGGTAGTCCTGGCAAATGAAGGCAGCCTTCTAGGCTTCCCTATCTTGTCACATGACTACAGTGGAAGCAGTTCAGTCTCTCACTATTGCTAATGCCCTGGCCAGTGCAGGACCTGGCACCTGCCTTGGTAAGTGTCACATGTGCTTCCTTAGGTTCATTGCCTCCCGGAAGAAACTGTAATCAAGGCCCATGGGAGACTGGCAAGAGTTAAATACTGCTAGCCCTGTTACTATGAGAGCTTTGTTCTGTAGTTTTACATTCATATGTGTCTTCACACTAAAATTTTAATGTATGTAAAGATTTATTGTTTTTTACCTATCATAAAGATTTGAGAACACAGGGAGTAGCCTAAAACTTGGGATAAAATAGTGGCTACAAATAGTAGAATGTTACATATTTTCTTAGTGTCTAGCCAATATTCTGCCTGTTCACCAAGATATTTATCACCTCATGTTCGGGAATATTGTGAAACTTTTTGCTTCAGCTACATATCTACCCATTCATCCAATCCATTAATAGCTTCTACATTGATCTATCCATCTATCCTACATATCATCTAATCTGTCTGTCTGTCATCTGTTGTCTATATACCAATCGTCTATCTGTCCATTCTATATATCATCTAATCTGTCTGACTGTTGTCTGTTGTCTGTATACCAATCATCTATCCGTCCACCTCATTTACTAACCATCTAGTCACTTATTTATGCACATTAAAATTCAGAAGCAAGCTCTTCGGGTCAGAACCAGATCACACCATTTTTACTAAAAGCCTGAGAGGGAACGGTGGCGTTGGAACTGAAATAGCGTTAGAAATCTACGTGACTATTATAGGCTGAGAAGTGAAAGATGCTGCAGGGGCTGCTTATTACAGCCTTTCAGTTCAAAAAATTAAATGGTTGAAATTACACTTATTTATTTACAGGGTAGCACACATATATGTGCCATGGCATGCATGTAGTAATCAGAGGACAACCCACAGGAGCTGGCTTTGCCACTGCCATGTGGGTCCTTGGGGACTGAACTCAGAATCAGATTAACAGACTTGGCAGCAAGCATCTTTGAGAAAGGATGTGTGTGTTTGTTGTAGTATGGTGTGTGTGTGTAGTGTGGTATATGTGTATGGTGTGTATATGCTGTGGTGTGCATGTCTGTGTGTGTGATGTGTGTGTGTGTGGTATGTGTGTGTGTATGTATGCAGCCTGTGCATGCATACGTGGAGGCTAAAGGTGGATATCAGGTATCTTTCTCTATCCCTCTCCACCTTTTCCTTTGAGTTAGGGCCTCTTGCTGACCTAAAGTTCACAATTCACTGGACTGGATGACCACGTATTTCTAGGGCTCTGCCGGTCTCCATCTCTCAGCACTGGGATTCCAGGTGTGGCTGCCAGGCTGGCTTCTGTGAGTGGTGAAGATCTTAACTCCACTCATGATGCTAATGTAGTAAGCACTTTACCCACTGAGACAGGCCAGCCCTGCATCCTTTCAGTTTTAGATGGGATACACTTAATTCATCCTTACGGTGGGATGGGACCAAAGCAAAGGCCTCACACAAGCATCCCGCCATTAACTGATGAAGAGCTTGTCCGGAAAGCATGATGGAGAGTCTTAAAATAGTCTTATTTTGAAATATAATTCATATGCTACAAAATTTCTCCTTCTTTTCAAAGTATGTAGTTCATTGGATTTTACATACTCAAAAGCCAGGCAGCCATAACCACAGTTCAATTTTAGAACATTTTCAATACTCTAGAAGAAATCCATCAGCGAACTCTCCCACTTGTATCTGCCCTGGTAACTGCTGTCTATGATCTCTAGGTGTGGATTCATTCTAGACTTCTACAAAAAGAGAAGCATTCAGTGGGGGACCTTTATAATTGGCCTTTTCATCTATCCTAGTGCTTTTTGGACTCATCCATTATATAGTATGTGTCAAAAATTAATTCCTTTCTATGATGGAATCATATTATCTTTTTAAAATCTATTCTTTTTCAGCTGATGGACATTTGGGTGTTTCTAGTTTTGGCAGTGTGAAGCTGCTTCTGTGAATATGATGTTTTTGCATGGATATGTGATTTTTTTTGTTGTGTGCCTAGAATGGAATTGCTGGTGTGTAATCTCATGATTTGCCTATTAGCAGGGATGTCATGGGGTCTTTTGCTCAGCCCTTCATCCAGGACCAGTATTAAAATGAGAATATTCACTGCAAAATATTATCTGTGTGCTTCACCATCTGTTTCCTTTTTCTTTAAATAACCAGGACAGGCAGCCGACAGCCCCCACTGCTCTGTTTCCCCTGCTTCTGCGTTTGCAATTGCCACGGCTGCAGCAGGACACGGGAGTCCACCAGGTGAGTCCACTGACTGAAGCAAGTGCTAGAGTCCACTGAACCAGGGGCATTTGATGCCAGGGACTTGATGATTGAGAATAGGGAATTCTGTTTTTTGCAATCCTGGGGAATGAACCTCGAGGATGTTATATTAAATAAAATAAGCCAGGTACAAGAAGATAAACACTGCATGATGTCAAATATGATCTAAAACAACTGAGCTCCTGGAGTCAGAAAACAGAGTGGTGTGCACTAGGGACCAGGGTAAAGCACGGGGAGAATGGGAGACACTAGTTACAACGGTTCAGCTACATAGGAAGATATGTTCCGGGAGCTACTGGTGACAGTAGTTATGACAATAATGCCATATCAATACTTGAAAATCTTGAGGGCATATCTTAAGTGTCGTTATATCAAAAAGTGAGTAACAGATAATAATAAATAACTTGGTTTAATCACTCTATTATGTACATATATACATACACACATTTATATGCATCATGTCATGCCTAAAGACATCAATAAAAATGAGAAACTAAAAATAAAAATATGCGGTACAATAAAAATGCGTACCATCGGGTAAGCCTCACATGGGAGGTCTTTTGGTCAGGCTTCTGAAGAACTGTGTCTGAGAAGGGTGTGTCACCATTCCAGTGTCGTTTTATGCTCCTCTTCAGCCTCTGTGCTGCGCGGCTAAGACATGCGTCCTCCTGCAGAGTATGAAGTGTCATTTAATGCTCTTCTTCAGCCTCTGTGCTGCATGGCTAAGACATGCGTCCTCCTGCAGAGTATGAAGTGTCATTTAATGCTCTTCTTCAGCCTGTGTGCTGCGCGGCTAAGACATGCGTCCTCCCGCAGGGTATGAAGTGTCATTTAATGCTCTTCTTCAGCCTCTGTGCTGCATGGCTAAGACATGCGTCCTCCCGCAGGGTATGAAGCATGAACTAGATTTAGGAGGCTTGTAGAGTGGGAGCCTCAGGTCACCTGACTGATCCAGGATTCCTTCTGAATGGCTGCCAGGCGGGTCTCAGGGCAAAGAAAATATAGTAAATATAATCAAAATAAAGTCCTAGTAGGTGAAAACTACATTTATTATTGATGCCTTTCCCTCACAGACAGAGTGCATGATAGTAACATAAATCTGTGATTGATTTCAGGAGACCCATTGTTGCATCTTTGTGTAATCTCTTTGTCATACTTTAAAAATATTTTTATTCTTCTCTCATATATTACATCCAGACCATATCAATACTTGAAAATCTTGAGGGCATATCTTAAATATCATTATATCAAAAAGTGAATAACAGATATTCCCTTCCCTTCCCCAGTCTCTCCCCCCTTCTTCTCCATTTTCCCTCTCCCCCAGATCCATCCCCTCCCCCTTCCCCCTCAGAAAAGAGCAGGCCTCCCAGGGACATCCACCAGACATGGCATAACAAGTTACAGTAAGTCTAAGCACATCCCATCACATCAAGGCTGGGCAAAGTGACCCAGTAGGAGAAGAAGGATCCTATAAGCAAGCAAAAGAGTTAGAGACAGCTTCCACTCCAAACGTTAAGAATCTCACAGGCACACCAAGCTACTTAGGCACAGCATATATGCTGGACCTAGTCCAGAGCCCTACAGGCTCCCTGATTTCTGCAAGTCCCTGGAGTCCTGGTCAGTTGCTGCTGTGGATCTTGTGGTGTCCCCATCCTTCTAGTTTCTCTGATCCTTCCTCCCCTCCTCCACAGGACTCCCAAATATCTGCCTGTGGCTCTTTTCATCTGCTTCCATTAGTTGCTGGATGAAGTCTTTCTGGTCTCTTTGATGAGGATTCTGCTAGACTCTGGCCTCAGAACCCTCTGCAGGCAGGATGAACTGTAGGTCAAGGTTTTGTGGCTGGATTAGTATCCAAGTCCCTCTACTTGAGGCCTTACATGGTTACAGAAGATGGACAGATCAGGCTCCAAGTCCCCCATTACTAGGAGTCTTTGCTAGGGTTGTTCTCATAGATTCTGTGGACTTTCTATTGTACTAGATTTCCACCTCACCCCCAAGTGTCCCCCAATTTCAGTCATTTCTCCCAGTATTTTCCCCTGCCATCCCCACCCTGATTTTTCCTGTTCCTACCCCTACCCTCTTCTAGTCTACCTGAGAAATCTTTTCTATTTCCCCTTCCCATGGAGATCCTTGAATCCCTTCATTTCCCTCCTTGTTTCTTGTCATCTCTGGATCTGTGGGTCTTAGCATGATTATCTTTTACTTTACAGCTAATATTTACCTATAAGTGGGTACATATCATGTTTGTCTTTCTGAACCTGGGTTACCTCACTCAGGATGATTTTTTTCTAGCTCTATCCATTTGCCTGGAAATTTCATGATGTCTTTATTTTTTAACAGCTGATTAATACTCCGTTGTGTAAATGTATTACATTTTCTTTATCTATTCTTAAGTTGACGGACAATCTAGGTGTTTCCAGATTCTGGATATTATAAATAAAGCTGCTATGAACACAGTTGAGCAAGTATCCTTGTGATAGGATGGAGCATCCTTTGGGCATATACCCAGGAGTGGAACAGCTGGGTCTTGAGGATTCCCAATCTTCTGAGAAATCACCATATTGATTTCCAAAGTAGCTATACAAGTTTTCACTCCCACCAGCAAGGGAGGAGTGTTCCTGTTACTCCACATCCTCTCCAACATAAGCTGCCATTAGTGTTTTTGTTTATAGCCATTCCAACAGGTGTAGGAGTCATTTTGATTTGCAATACCTTAATGGCTAAGGATGTTGAAAATTTCTTTAAGTATTTCTCGGCCATTTGAGATTTCTCTGTTTAGATCTGTATTTGTGGCTATTGTGAAAGGTGTTGTTTCCCTGATTTCTTTCTCATTCTATTTGTCATTTGTATATAGGAGGGCTATTGATTTTCGTGAGTTAATCTTGTATCTAGCCACTTTGCTGAATGTGTTTACCAACTATAGGAGTTGCCTAGTAGAAATTTTGGAATCACTTATGTATAATATATCATCTGTGAATAGTGATATTTTGAATTTTTCCTTTCCAATTTATATCCTTTTGATCTCTTTTAGTTGTCTTGCTGCTCTAGCTAACTTCAAGTATTATATTGCATAGGTATGGAGAGAGTGAACAACCTTGTCTTATTACTGGTTTTAGTGCAATTTCTATGAGTTTCTTTCCAATTAATCTGATGTTGGCTATAGGCTTGCAGTATATTGCCTTTAATATGTTTAGGTATGTCCCTTGTGTCTCTGATCTCTCCAAGACTTTTTTTTTTAATTAATTTATTTATTTATTAAAGATTTCTGTCTCTTCCCCGCCACTGCCTCCCATTTCCCTCCCCCTCCCCCAATTAAGTCTCCCCCCAGCCCGTCTCCAAGACTTTTTATCATGAAGTGTTGTGGGTGATGTCAAAGGATTTTCAGCACCTCATGAGATGATGAAGTGGGTTTTTTCTTTCAGTTTGTTCAACAGATTTTTATACCAGCACTCTGGTATGAAGCCCACTTGATCAGGAAGATGATCTTTTTGGTGTGCTCTTGGATTTAGTTTGCGAGTATTTTATTGAGTTTTTTGCATCAATGTTTATGAGAGAAATTGGTCTGTAATTCTCTTTCTTTGTTGAATCTTTGTGTGTTTTGGGTAACAGGGTGGCTGTGGCCTCACAAAATGAATTCACAACAGAAGGCAGTGGTCCTTCTGTTTCTATTTTGTGGAGTAATTTCAGGGGGTTTGGTATTAACTCTTTTCTGGAAGTCTGGTAGAATTCTGTGCTAAAACTATCTGATTCTAAACTTTTTGGAGTTGAGACATTTTAAACAGTGTTTTTATTTCCTTAGGGGTTCTAGGTCTATTTAAATTGTTTATCTGATCTTGATTAAACTTTGTCAGGAGCCATTTCAGGCTTCTCCTTTCTCACAGGGCCTTGAATTAAAAACCTTGAGACAAAAAAACTTAAAGTTAACTGAAACAGTGTGTGCTAATCTTAGAGACTCAAGGTCCAAAAAGCATCACAGAGTACCCTCATTATTCCTTGCTTATCGCGAACAGCACCACTAACCTTGCAACTACTTCGCTTAGCTGCCGAGCTGCCAAGTCCCTCCTTCCCTTCCCACTTCCCCCTTCTTTCTTCTCCCTTCCCCAATTCCCCCTGCCCGAGTTCCTCACTGAGGAGTATATAAGACAAAAAGCTTGCTTCAATAAATGAAGACCTTGACAAATTGAGAACAGAATCCTGTTTTGCTTTTTTTGTTCTAGAACATTCACATGTGTTATTAAGTTGCTAGTAGGAGATCTCTCCAATTTCTTTATGAAGGCACTTAGTGCTATGAACTTTCCTCTTAGCACCTCTTTCATTGTGTCCATGCTGTTGAATATGTTGTGTATTCATTTTCATTAAGTTCTAGAAAGGCTTTACTTTCTTTATTTCTACCTTGACACAATAGGGATGTGTTTAGTTTCTAAGATTTTGTAGGTTTTCTGTTATTTCTGTTGTTGATATCCAGATTTAATTTGTGGTAGTCTGATAGGATACAAGGGGTTATTTTTGTTTTTATTCCGTTTATTTGTTCCCATTATTTCCATTTATGTTTAAAAAACCACTTATGAGTGAGTGCATATGATATTTGTCTTTCTGGGTATATTTTACCTCACTCAATATGATGTCTTCTAGATCTATCCATTTGCCTGCAAATTTCAAATGTCATTATTTTTTTCTGCTGTGCAGTACTCCATTGTGTACCACATTTTCCTCATCCATTCTTCAGTTGAGGGGCAATTAGGTTGTTTCCAGGTTCTGGCTATGACAAACAATGCTGCTATGAACATAGTTGAGCACATGTCTTCATGGCACGGTTGAGCACCCTTTGGGTATATACCCAAAAGTGGTATTGCTGGGTCTTAAGTAAGGTTGTTTTCTGATTTTCTGAGAAATCGCCATACTGATATCCAAATGGGTTGTACCAGCTTACACTCCAGGAGCAATGTAGGAGTGTTCCCTTTACCCCACAACCTCTCCAAAATAAGTTGTCGTTAGTGTTTTTGATCTTGGCCATTATTACAGGTATAAAATGGAATCTCAGTCTTGTTTTGATTTGCATTTCTCTGATGACTAAGGATGTTGAACATTTCCTTAAGTGTCTTTCAGCCATTTTAGATTCCTCTGTTGATAGTTCTCTGTTTAGGTCTGTACTCCACTTTTTTTATTGAATTATTTGTTCTTTTGAAGACCAATTTCTTGAGTTCTTTGTGTATTTTAGAGATCAGATGCCTGTCTGATGTGTGGTTGGTAAAGATCTTTTCCCATTCTGTAGACTGTCATTTTGTCTTGTTGACCATGTCCTTTGCTTTACAAAAGCTTTATAGTTTCAGGAGGTCCCATTTATTAATGGTTTCTCTCATAGTCTGTGCTACTGGAGTTATATTTAGAAAGTCACCTCCTGTGCCGATGTGTTCAAGAGTACTTTCCACTTTCTCTTCTCTGAGGTTCATTGGGGCTGGCTTTATATTGACGTCTTTGATCATGTGATAGGCATGGATCTATTTTCATTCTTCTACATGTTGATATCCAGTTATGCTAGTACCATTTATTAAATATTCATTCTTTTTTCCATTTGATATTTTTGCTTCTTTGTCAAAACACAGGTGTTTGAAGGTGTGTGGATTAATATCTGGGTCTTTGATTTGGTTCCATTGGTCCTCCTGTCTGTTTTTATGCCAATACCAGACTGTTTTCAGTACTGTAGCTCTGTATAAGAGTTTGAAATCAGGGATTGTGATGCCCCCAAAAGTTCTTTTATTGTACAGGATTGTTTTGGCTATACTGGTTTTGAAGTTGAGTACCATTCTTTTAAGGTTTGTGAAGAATTTTGCTGGGATTTTGCTGGGCATTACATTGAACCTGTAGATTGCTTTTGGTAAGATTGCCATTTTTACTATGTTAATTCTACCTACCCAAGAGCATGGGAGATCTTTCCACTTTCTGGTGTCTTCTTCAATTTCTTTCATCAAAGATTTAAAGTTCTTGTCATACAAGTTTTCTGCTTGTTTGGTTAGAGTTACTCCAAGATTTTATGCTATTTGTGGCTGTTGTGAAGGGTGATATTTCTCTGATTTATTTCTTAGCCCCATTTATCATTTGTGTAAAGGAGGGCTACTGATTTTTTTGAGTTAATTTTGTATCCTGCTACATTACTGAAAGTGTTTATGAGTTGTAGAAGTTCATTGGTAGAATTTTTGGGGTCACTTATGTGACTATCATATCATCAGCAAATAGTGAGAGTTTGACTTCTTCTTTTCTGATTTGTATCCTCTTGATCTCCTGTTGGTGTCTTATTGCTCTGGCTAGGACCTCAAGAACTATATTGAATAGATATGGAGATAGTGGATAACCTTGTCTTGTTGCTGATTTCAGTGGGATCACTGTGAGTTTCTCTTCATTTAGTTTGGTGTTGGCTATTGGCTTGTTGTATATTGCCTTTATTATGTTTAGGTATGTTCCTTGTATGCCTGCTCTCTCCAAGACCTTTATCATGAAGGGATGTTGTATTTTGTCAAAAGCTTTTTCGGCATCTAATGAGATGATCATGTGGTTTTTACTTTTCAGTGTGTTTACATGGTGGATTATGTTGACAGATATTCATATGTTGAACCATTCCTGCATCTCTGGAATGAAGCTGACTTGATCATGGTGGATGATGTTTCTGATATGTTCTTGAATTCAATTTGCTGTTGTGGGAACTGCGGGCCTCTTCCCACAGCCCGACTCCTGGCCACCTGCTAGCTTTACCCAAAATAACAACACACAAATTATATTCTTTTAAACACTGCTGGGCCCATTATATCTAGCCTCTTCTCAGCTAACTCTCGCACCTGGACTAGCCCATTTTTAATAATGTGTGTAGCACCCCAAGGTGCGCTTACAGGGAAGATTATAGCCTACGTCCATCCTGGGTTGGAGCTTCATCGTGTCTGCCCCAGAGAGCAGAGCTATCGAGTCTGAGCTCGCTTCCTCTTCCTCCCAGCATTCTGTCCTGTTTACTCTACCCACCTATGTTCTAACCTATGAGGGTCAAGCAGTTTCTTTATTTTTTAACCAATGACCTTTTTCCATCAATTTGCCAGTATTTTATTTAGTTTCTTTGCATCTGAGACTGGTCTGTAATTCTCTCTTAGTAATGTCTTTATATGGTTTGGGTATCAGGGCAATTGTAATCTCATAAAAAGAGTTTGGCAATGTTTCTCTTATTTCTGTTGTGTGGAACAATTTGAGGAGTATTGATATTAGTTCTTCTTTGAAAGTCTTGTAGAATTCTGAGCTGAAACCATCTAGTCCTGGGCTTTTTTTCGTTGAGAGACTTTTGATGACTGTTTCTATATATTTAGCAGTTGTAGGTCTGTTTAATTTGTTTATCTGGTCTTGATTTAATTTTGGTAAGTGATATTTATCTGGAAAGTTGTCCATTTCCTTTAAGTTTTCCAATTTTGTGAAGCACAGGTTTTCGAAATATGACCTGATGATTCTCTGGATTAACTCCATGTCTGTTGTTATGTCCCCCTTTTCATTTCTGATTTTGTTAAATTTGCATATTCTCTCTATCTTTTGGTTAGTTTGGATAAAGGTTTGTCTATCTTGTTGATTTTCTTGAAGAACCAACTCTTTGTCTCATTGATTCTTTGTATTGTTTTCTTTGTTTCTATTTTGTTGATTTCAGCTCTCAATTTCCTGCCATCTAGTTCTCTTGGGTGAGTTTGCTCCTTTTTGTTTTACAGTTTTCAAATGTTCTGTTAATTTACTAGTGTGGTGTTTTTCCAGCTTCTTTATGTAGGTATTTTGTGCTATGGCCTTTCCTCCTAACACTGCTTTCATTGTGTCCCATAAATTTTGGTGTGTTGTGTGGTCATTTTCATTGAATTTTAGGAAGTCTTTAATTTTTCTCTTTATTTCTTCCTTGAACCGTTGATGCTTCAGGTAAGCATTGTATAATTTCCATGTGGTTGTGGGCTTTCTGGAATTAGTGTTGCTGTTGAATTCTAATTTTAAGCCATTGTTGGATCCTCTTTTTGTATCTATCCTGTTAGTCTCTGTTTTTAATTGGGAAATTGAGTCCACTGATATTGAGAGATATTAATGTCAAGTAATTATTTATTCCTGTTATTTTGTTGATGATAGTGGTGGTTTCATGTGTATATTTTCCTTCTTTGGATTTTGCTGGTGTGACTTTTTTTTTTTTTGCCTGTGTTTTCATGGGAATAGTTATCCTCTTTTGGTAGAGTTTTTTCTAGTACCTTCTGTAGGGCTAGATTTGTGGATAGAAATTGTTTAAATTTGACTTTGCTATGGTAATATCTTGTTTTCTCCATCTACGGTGGTTGAAAGTTTTGCTAGATGTGGTAATCTGGTCTGGCATATGTGGTCTCTTAGATTCTGCCAAACATCTGCTCAGGCCCTTTTGGTTTTTAGAGTCTCCATTGAGAAGTCAGGAGTAATTCTTATAGGTCTGCCTTTATGTGTTACTTTGACTTTTTCCCTTTCAACTCTCAATATTCTTTTTTGTGGTTGTTGTTCTGTGTGTTTGGTGCTTTGATTAGTATGCAGCACAGGGACTTGCTTTTCTGGTTCAGTCTATTTGGTGTTCCATAGTTTCAAATATTTTCTTCTATGATTTTGTTAAATATGTTCTCAGGGTTTTTGAGCTGAGATTCTTCTCCTTCTTCTATTCCTATTATTCTTAGGTTTGGTCTTTTCCTAGTATCACAGATTTCCTGGATGTTTTGTGTTAGGAATTTTAGATTTAACTTTTTCTTTGACTAATGAATCTATTTCTTATATTGTATCTTCAATCTCTAAGATTCTCTCTTCCATCTCTCATATTCTGTTGGTGATGCTTACATCTGTAGTTCCTGTTCAATTGCCTATATTTTCCATTTCTAGAATTTCCTCAGTTTGTGTTTTCTTTATTGTGTCTATTTCTATTTTTAAGTCTTGAACAGTTTCCTTCACCTGTTTTCCCCCACTTCACTTTCTTGGTATTCCTTAAGTAATTTATTAATTTACTCCATTTTTTTGTCTTTTTCTCAATTATTTTAAGGGATTTTTCATATCCTCTTTAAAGACCTCTATCATCTTCATAACAATGGTTTTAAGGTTGTTTTCTTGTGCTTCAGCTGCGTTGGAATATTCGGGTCTTGCTGTTGTCTGGGCTCTGGTGGTGTCATGTTGTCATAGCTGTTGTTGATTTTTTTTTCTTACACTGGCCTCTAATTATCTGAGTTCAGGATGGTTATAGTTCTGGGTGTGATTTCTGAGTTTGTCTTTGTTGGATGCATGTTTGTTTCTTGGTTTCTGTTCCATTCTTTGTGGCCTGGATTTCTGGAGGCAGACTTGATCTCTATCTCTGATCTAGTAAGGAATCTCTGTCCAAGTTGGGGGGCTGGACTCCTGGAGCTAGTTTGGTTTTGGTGCAGCATGTGGGTTAGGTGTCTATGTCTATGACTGGTGTGGTTTGAACCTGAGCAGTGGAATTCTGCGGCAGTTGGGGGCAGAAGGCAGGGGTGGTGGTGGTGGTGATGGTGGATGAGGTGGGAAGAGGGGGTGATATAGTGGATCTTTGGGAACCAGGTCTAGGGAGCGGGAAAGTTCAGCTGACAGACGGGCCACTCACCTGTTCTTCTGACTGGTATAGTCTGCACCTGGGCAGTGGAACATGTCTTGGTGTAATTTTAACCTGTTGTTCTGATCATGATTTGGAGAACCATGAGAACAGGCCTGCTCTATTAACCACTGTCAACAGCCACAAAGGGGCCCTTTCTCATAGACTATGAACCTAGTTTTGCAATAGTAGCTAGCAGAAAATATGTGTGTGAATTCATTCTTAATTGATAAACAAAGGTATATGTTCTTATACAATATATGAGAGTGGGATGCTATTATATGGTCTATTTCATATAAATGGAAATCCTGCAGACTCGCTGCCTTCAGTGTTTCATCGTACATGCCACTGAACTTGTATCCCAAGGGGTGTTCTCTGTCTCAGATATTCTTGCAACTTTCTCTTAAGGTTCTACCAACATAGCACATAACAGCCTATAAAATCAAATCTTAACTGTTGTGAAAGGGGGCAGCGGGCTGCGTTCTGGCACCCGGCCACCCAGCTAATTTACACTCGAAATAATTACATGGAAACTGTATTCATTTAAACACTGCCTGGCCCGTTATCTGTAGCCTCTTATTGGCTAACTCTCACATCTTGACTAACCCATTTCTAATAATCTGTATGTCACCATGAGGTCGTGGCTTACTGGCATGAGTCTAGTCAGTATCCGTCTCAGGAAGGGGAATCATGGCATCTGCCTGACTCTGCTATCTTTCTCCAGCATTCTGTTCTGTCTACTCAACCCACCTATGTTCTGACCTATCAGGCCAAGCAGTTTCTTTATTCATTAACCAATGAAAGCAACACATAGAAAGAAGACCCACTTACATCACTTAACACACCAGCTGCTTTTATTACTGACTACATTTTATACAATTAAACTTCTTTGGGTCAAAAATACAAGAAAGATTTTTTTTCAACAGAATTAGTTGTCAGTTGAAATTTTCAAAGCTGAAACTAAACAAAAAGCAAACACAACCTTAGCCTTCCACTCTCACGAGCTAGCCAGCATAGGTTTCCTAATTCAAACGGAGCCTATGAAGGGAAGTGGCTTTGCTTTAGTTCAAGGTGACCCCATTTTCCCACTATTGGAACCCCAGATGGGAAGGTCCTATTTCATTCCCAAAAGGCAGCTAAGATGGACTGTTCCAACGAGTCCTAAAGAGGAGGTTTCTGACTTTAGTTTCCCATTTGTGTTTCTCCAAGTCAGCAAAGATCTCAGCTGTCCTCACAGGCTGATGCTTCTGTTGCCTGAGAGCCTTCTTCTCTCCATCTGGAGAGCCCTGGTGGGTACTCTTTTATGAACTGCCTAAGTCTCTGAGGAGGCCACCTGAACCTGCTAAGTGACTTCAGTGGGCATAACTGGTGTGGGGCAGCCTGGATCCTATATGAGCAGGCTATCCTGTCATTGTGGTACTGATATGTTGCTACCTGCAGACTAGAGTCACATAGTTTGATCTAGAACCAAAAGCAATGGTTCTAGAATTTGATGAATTTGATGGTGTGATAGCACCGCAGTAAGGATAAGGAGCTCCCCTTGGGTCATTTTCTTAACACTCATGTTAGAAATGGGGGTCTCTTGCTGTGGGATAATGCTCTTGTACATCCTAAAGATTTGTCACTTGTATTAGTTTAATAAAACACTGATTGGCCAGTAGCTAGGCATGAAGTATAGGTGAGGCGATCAGATGAAGAGAATTCTGGGAAGAGTAAAGGCAGAGAGTCAGTCACCAGTCAGATTCAGAGGAAGCAAGATGAGAATGCCTTACTGATAAAGGGTACCAAGCTATGTGGCTAAACATAGACAAGGCTTATGAGTTAATTTTAAGTCATAATAACTAGGTTAATAATAAGCCTGAGCTAATAGGTCAAACAGTTTATAATTAATATAAGCCTCTGTGTGTTTCTTTGGGACTGGACGGCTGCACTACTGGGCAGGACAGAAACATTTGGCTGCAGTCTCTTTGTGCAGTGCTGTGGTTCTCCTTCTTCCTCAGGAACGTTGGCTACTGGTCCATGAAGGTGGAGGGAGTGGAAGTAAGGGACAGGGTTGTGTAGGCTGTGGATACAAGATAGATAGCCCTCTGGAAGATGACTTCAGAAAAGAAAATCAATTTTATTCCAGAGTTATAAAATATATAGGTTTGAAGATGGTATGTGGGGAATCACCTAATTTGCATTAAACAGTATGGTCCTATCAAAAGGCTTCAGATGTGTCAGTAGGGTCCTATACCAAAGCTCCTGGTGCAAGTTTTAGTTACCATAAGGACAACAGGGGGAAAACTTCCAGCAGAAACCTATGCCAAGGGTCACAGCAAATCTGTGCTTTGGGCTAAAGGCTGACGTACTGATGACCCGCAGCCAGTCATTACCCATGTTTCTTCTAAGTTAATCAAAAGTCAGGTATGAAAGACAGCTATAAACTCAGAACAGTTGGCCCAGCATTGCTATTCAGAGTCCTGTGGAAATGAGTTGAATTAGTTGGCCGTGGCATCTAGAGAGAACAGTGTGTGCAGTTGCTCTGATTTCATCTGCACTGTCAGGCCATGCAGATGCCTGGTCTGGCTCCCACCATGCTTGGCTCTGTGGTACTGCTTCAACTCTGCGTAACCTTGAGACGTGCAACAACTGACGGGGCCCTCGTGTGTTGTCACATTGGCAAGAGTGACATTGAAGGCATATGCTCAAATTTTAGTGTTCCGTACGAAGCAAAATTAAGAGGCGTACAGTTCAAATGGCTGCTGATGCAGGTAACCTGCAGGTGCAGCTGGAATATAGTTAGACGCGAATAGAAGTCAAACACAGTGAAAAAGCACAGCAAGGCACATTGTGTTGCTGACTGGAAACCTCACCCTGGAGCCTTAAACACATGCCATCAAATGACCTAAATGAAGCGTGGAAAGGAGTGTGGGGTGGAGTATTTTCTGGGTGTGGCAATAATGGCCCTGGAGCTACTACAATGGGCTACTGATTATCTGTGGGCAGGTTTTATGTTTTACAATTCTATGCCAGGCAATGTAAACCAACACCGTGGAGGAATGGTTGACTGGGTCTGTAGGAACATTAGTGGCACACACAATTGCTTCGGAAAAAGAGGACCCTTTACAGGTGATTACCTGCTACTTCTAATGCAAATGGTTCGTATTCTGTTTGTGCTGTACCACTCAGGCAGGGGAGCTGAGTTTATGTAACTGGGTTTGGAGGAGTTTTTAAAAATACTAATACCCAGTCCTATAGAGATTCTGACTTGTTTAGTCAGAGAAATGTTCTGAATCACAATGTTTAGAACTTTATCAAATTATATATTGTGGATCCTTGGTGGGAAAAGCATTGGTCTAGCTGGAGCAAATGTGTTTGTGAGTTACATTTTTATGTGTGTGAATATGTGGACATATATGTAAATATTTTACTGAGAAAGTCACTTAAAATTGAAATATAATTCTATGATGGGTTTTGGCGAAGACAGATTTTGTAATTGTTTGAGTAGTGCATATGAAATACAGATCTGAAATGGTTGGAAATCCTAACCCACTTCTGTAGGTCGTTTGGAAGCTATGCACAGATTTCATTCTGCAGATGTCTTGCTATACGGGGCATCTGGTGGACTGGATAGGAGGCGAGAGGGAGGCTGCGTCCTACGTGAGCCACAGCAGTCAATGGACTTAACTGCTGTGGGCCCAGAGTTCCTCATGGTTGAAGCTGGAGAGAAGTGCCAGTGCATTCCCTGGTTCTCGAGATGCGATCCCTGCATTGCAGCATCAGCATCAGCTGGGGACTGGCTAGGAATGCAAGTTTCTGGGTCAAAGCGATGGCTCAGTGGGTAAAGGCCCTAGGTGCCAATGCTGACAGACTGAGTTCTGTCCATGAAACCCACATGGCAGAAGGAGAGAGCCAGCTCCAGGAGTTCGTTTTCTGCCCTCCACACAGCATACTGTGGCATGTGTGCCATAGCACGCACACACGCATGCATAGACATGTGTCATTTTTTTAAAAAGCCACGCACGTTCTTAGACCACTCATCAGTCCTACTGTGCAGAGGCACAGAGAGTTCCTTTTCACACCCGCATCTTAAAAGCTTCATCCGTGGTTCTCTATATGTGGTAAAGTTTGAGACACTTGAACTAGTGTGATGTCTGGGCCCCTGCCCCATTCAAAATAATTCTGTGACTGTATTATCTGTAGTGGAGTATAGACAGAAACCTAGCTTTATGTCTTCCTAAGCCTTGGGTGCCTTTTTCTGGTTGTTATTTTCCATAGTGCACTTAGTTGATTAGAATGATGTCCAAGTTCAAATTTAGATGCTCCCATTTCTTAATGTTTCTTAATCGTATGGTGGGTTATCTAGAGTCCAGCCCCAGAAGAGACAAGTCTTATCCGAAAGTAATAGAAACTGTTGTATACTTTTTTATTTATGAGTTGTAACTCATCAATGTGCAACTCACTTAAAATATGTAATTCCAGGTGTCAAGAAAGCTCAGTAGTAAAGGCTGTCAGCACCGAGCCTGGCACACGCGTGGTGGAAGGAGAGAAATGATTCCTGAGGGTTGTTCTCTGACTTTCACAAGCATGCTGTAGCACTTTCGTACTCGCACACTCGTGTGCACACACATGCACAAATAAAGGGAATAAAATACATGTACCGTTCTATTAGTTTTCATATGTTCTCGACGTAGATGAAAAATCACCGCCAATGATATGAGAAACTTTCCACTGATCCACCTCGAGCCCTGTAGCAGTTACCAGTTTCTCCCCACCTGACTCCTCATCTCATGTCTCTGTGGCTGATAGCTTTCCTGTTTCTGTAAAAGAATCCATTCTGGATATTTCATATGAATGAAACCCTGTACTATGTTTTCTTGCGTGTGGCTTCTTTTACTTAGCACAATGTTTTGGAGGCTTTCCCATTGGTTTGTAGTGTGTACCAGTGACTTGATGCTTTTATTGCAGAATAACCCCCTGCTGTGCGGATATATCCATTTGTTCATCCGTTGGCTTTTGGATTACTGCTACTCTGGCTACTGAGAAAGACACGGCCACCAACATTTGCTAGCAAGTTTTGTGTTTTGTTTCCACCCCCTTGTGAGGACACGTCCAAAGACTGAATTGTTAGATTGGGGTTTCATGAGTGCCATTTAGTTCACAAAAGGCTTGTCATTATTACTGTATTTCTTCTAGTCCATTCTCTGATATTCTAATTATGTGTGTGCTGTATCCTTTGAAACTGTCCCACGGTTCATGTATGTTGTGTGCTTTGCTTATGGTTTGGCTTAGAGTTATCTCTTCATTTCCATCCCTTTTCCCTCCTGCATGTCAGTTTGGAGATTTCTGTTGGCCATCACTGGCCTCACTACTTCTCCTTCATCTGTACTGAGCCTACTGTGGGTTCAGTAATGGCGGCCTCCATCTGGCTGCTTTGGATGCCTTGTGTTTCTTCTTGATTCCTTGCTTGACCTTTCTGCTCACAGTACCTAACTGATTGTGTGTGTTCCTACTTCTCCCACAGCAGCTTCAAATGCAGGACTCACACTTTCAATTCCATCTGGTAACTGTCATAGCCGAGTCTGAGGTTTACCGTGTCTGTTACGTACTAAGTTGTGTTCCGAACTCTTAAATGTAATTCCTAGCCCCAGCTACTCCCAAATATCAGTGTATTTGGGTGTGGCATCTTCAGTGAGTTAATAAAGGTTAAGTAGATGAGACTGTGGGTCTCATCTAGTATGACCGGTCCCTTTAAAAGACAGGTGCTTACGACCTAGTCACACACAGGAAGTTAACAACATGATGCCAAAGCAAGATGGTAACCTCCTAAAAACCTAGGGAAGGAGCCTCAGATGCAATCAGACCTAGCAGTAGGTTTGCTTTGACATCTACTCTCCAGGAGTGTAAGAAAGTAATTTCCTTTTGTTTACACTGCATCTTTGGGCATTTCATTAGGGCAGCCGAGCAAACTAATGTGACCCCTCACACTGTGTTCATGTCTTTTGATAAAACTTGTGATATTTTGTTGACAGAGGTAACAGATATAAAGGTATCTAGCTAGGCCTTTAAATGTGAAGATGTGTGTTAGTGTGGTTGGAATTCAGATTGTGTTTGAGGTGGACTGTACTTAAAGGAAAAAGAGGCCTCAGTTTCCCCTCTTGGCCCTGGTCTTCCTTAACTGCTCCTTGCAGCCCTTCCTGCCATGATCCACAGCCATTGACTAGATCTCTGATCACATGTGGTATGGTGGCTGGAGAGGAGGGCCTGTCTCCCAGTAAAAGGTGGTGTTCTAATGACTCAGTCTCGGAGCTGTGGCCCTCACAAAAGTTTCTCGGGGTGGGACAGCTTCTTTTCCTGCCTGCCCCAGACTTCCATGGTTGCAGCCTTTTGTTTCCTTGAATTTCTGATTCCTTTGGACTATTTCAGTATCTCTAGAGTTAGGTGTAAAATAGAAAGCTGAGCTGGGAAACCACCTGCAAAGGAGGAGCGCCTTTCTCGAAGCTGGTGAACATTTGTTCTGTCTTTTCCTTTAAAAGAAGGGTAAACAAAGATGTTGGGCACATCCATGTCCCTCCTCTCCTCTCCCTGCAAAAACCATGGAGAGTGGATCTCTCTCTTGTCCCTACTGTGAGGACACAGTGGTTCGTGGAAGTAAATGCCCAAAAGGGTGGAGCCCCCGAAGAGTGTAGACCTTTAGAGCTCATCAAGTTTATCCCTGAGTCAACTCTTCGTAGTTCAGTCAGTGAGCAAAATGATCAGTGCTGCTGCTAAGTGGTTCCAGTGACATGTTACAGCCAGGCGGCCTTGTCTCGTCTCTCTGGGTACACCTGTCTCCAGACTTGGGGCAGCCATTTGCAGTACACTTGATTTTCTGGTGTGTCTGAGTAACATTACTTAGCTTTAGTCTGCCCAGCTTTTGCTTGTGGTAAGCATAAATGTGGTAAATTCCAAGCTGGTCACATGTTGGAGCTGGAACTGAAGTTTTTATGTGGTGAGATGTTTATAGCGATTGATTCCATGAATCAGTCTTAGGAAATGGTATTCAGTCTTTCAATCCAAAAATTTGGAATAACTCTTTGCTTTTTTATTTAGATCTTCTCTCATTTATTGGTCTAAGTTACACTAGTATTTTTATATTCTCCTAGGATTCTTCATGTGTCAGTTCATCCATGAATAAAAACAGTTTTATTGCTTCTAGTGTAATATGCATGACTTCTATTTATTTTCTTGCTTTATTGCATTTGCTGGAACAATCATTAACTTTTTGACTATTTTTGTTTGATTCTGTGTTTTCAGGGACCTGGAAAAAGACTATCAGTTGAGTGATTGTCTTTATCAGGTTGGTCTGTGGGCATGTCCATGAGGGGTTGTCTTGATTGTCGATGTTGGGGGACCCAGATCATTGTGAACAGTGTCATTCCCTGAGTAGCTAGTCCTGGGCAATAAAGAAAAGCTAGCTGAGTAAGCATGAATGAACCAGAGAGCAAGCCAACAAGGAGTGTTCCTCTGTGATTCCTATGCCGAATTCGTGCCCTGACCACATTCAATGATGAACTGTAGCTTGGATTCTGAAATAATAATCACACCTCTCACCTAAGCTGCTTTGAGGCCAGAATGTTTCTATGACAGGAGCAAGGAGGAAATCAGAACACAGGGCTTCCTATATTGTTTCTACTTGAACACTTGGGCTCAACTGATTTTCCTACCTTAGCCGTCCAAGTAACTGGGACTAACATGCAAGCAAACACACCTGTTTTCCTCCTCTGTGTGAACTGAAAAGGCTCCTTCAAGCCCTTGTTGGATGTGGGAGCTGGACAATAGTGAAGATATGGGTGCTGCTTATGTTTTTACAGTGATGTATAAACATATGACTGGCCCGTGTAACCCACCCAACAGAGTAATCGCCCAACTATGTACACAACCCGCTATCATTCTGACTGTGGAACTAGATCACTCACATCTGCACAGGTCTGCTACTCATGCATAAGCTGGAACTGAAAGCATCTGGAATGGCTTTCTTTTTCATTTCTACTCTTTCATGCACTCATGATGGGTTCAGAATGTCTCTTTGTTTTCTGCTAAAATATTCTTTTTTGGAACATATTTTCTATTTTCCCTTTATAATGTTTTAAAACTCTTCATTTTATCCAAAACAAATGAGTTAAAATTTAGGGGACAGGAGTTTAGATTCTTTGTTGCAAAATTTTAAATAAAGATATTAACATTTCTGTTAATGGAAAACAGAGAGCATTAGCCAACCACGCTTAAATTAATCAGGATCTCGAATCTTATTTTTAAATAAACCTGTACACACACACACACCCTCTTGGAATTAGAATTGTGGAACTAAAAAGATGCATCTTTCACTGGTATGGTCGCCATCCTGAGCCAGTAGACCATTTAAGAATGTTCATGGCAGATGACCCTTACATTCACTTCTTGGAAAGGGGCCACAGGCCAAGCTTGGCCATACATGGTACCCACTGTTGCTGATCACATGTCTTCTCTGCACCTTCCAAGCAGAC
Source organism: Microtus pennsylvanicus (assembly GCF_037038515.1). Classification (NCBI taxonomy): domain Eukaryota; kingdom Metazoa; phylum Chordata; class Mammalia; order Rodentia; family Cricetidae; genus Microtus; species Microtus pennsylvanicus. The sequence goes on from NC_134584.1 coordinate 58,779,525, forward strand.
CCACATCCTTATTGCAGAAGCCTGGGCATCTTCTTCCCAGACCGAGCTGCACTGCCAAGTCCTCCTTCTGTGTGCAGACCTTTCCCAGGCTCTGCATAGACAATTCTCCCACTGGTGCTGCTCCAGAGAGCTACAAAGCAAGTTGATTGTGCCTCACGACGCTTAATCGCTGTTTGATTTCCTCACCGTTCCACCTGTGCAGGGCCAGAAAAGTAGCCTGAGCAGGGGCAGGAAGCAGGCACAGATCTACGGGGACAGCCACAGCTCAGCCTGCTGTGCATGAAGCATTACAAGTGTCAGACGTTCTTTCTCTTTTTGTTTTGGGGTCTTTTTCTTTTGAAAAGCCGGAAATGTGGCTATTTTTGAGAGCTCTTCTGTTTTTTAGACATTGAAAATGAATACATATTCTTTATAAACACAGTTCTAGCCAAACAAAACCCTTTTATGGGCCACACTCGAAATGGCTGCAGGCCATTGATGGTTTGACCTTAAGTTTACAGTAATCTCTAACAGCTGGGATTGAGGGTTATTGATGGTTAGATTTGCTGAGTACCCCCCAGATGTTATTAAGAGATTCTTGACTCTCTTTATTGCATCCCTTCCCCAGCTTTTGACTGCCTTTTGCTGGCCTGTTTCCAGTGAGTTATCTCCATCCTCTTCTATACTGGGTTTGGCCACTTTTGCTTTTGGAGGGCAACAACCCACGCTCAAGGACTCGGGAGCCACCTCGTTGTCACTGTGCCATCTCCCTGTCTTACGGATGATGCTGAAGTGTGAGAAGAGAGGTGGCAAAGGGCTTTGCCCAGGCTCTCAGCTGCTGAGATGGAGACTCAGTGATGTGGCCTAGTCACTGTCTCCCTGCTTTGATATTGCCACTAATTGGTGGAATATGTAGTTTGTATCCGCTCTCACACCTGTGTCTGTGCACAAAATACGCCTCTTCCATCTTCTCATCTCTGCAGGTACTTACAGCATCCCTGAAGAGGCAGATACAGCGATGTGGGGAGTAGGGAGAGATGGGTTCAGGAGAAATTGGTAACCAAGCGGTTGGTCTTTGGTTGGTGAGAGTTGACCTTGAAGGAGCAGTACTTCCTTTACAGGCAGAAAACCAGGGCCTCGTTGCAATGGTAGGATCTAGTCAGAGGAAGCCTTTATGTCTGTATCGAGGATAGGATTACATTTACAGTAAGATATTGATTTCTGTCAATTAAGTTAATGCCACACACGTACGCTGATGTGCTTTCAGGATCTGTGAGAACATTCAGCCTTTTTTAAGTGGCTTGTCTGCACCTATAAAGCCACAAGAGAGGCAAAGCAGCTGGTCCTTTGCCCATGTTTATATTACAAGCTAAAACTGAAACTGCTGGCAAGAGTCAAATGTTGATGTTCTGTTTCAGAACTAGAGGCTGAACATCATGTAGACATCTCACTGTAGCACTTCCCAGTGGCGGGTGGATGGGGTGGGAGAACAACTGGGGACTTCCAAATACACCTGCCCCCTGGGGTTCTGAGAAACCTGCTAGAGGGAGAGGGAGAGGGAGAGAGAGAGAGAGACACAGAGAGAGAGAGAGACAGAGAGAGAGAGAGACTTGCAGAGACTAGTCTTTCTCTCTCCATCCAATTCTCGTTCTGCAGGCTGGTTAGGGCACAGCAGAAAATGAGCTGACTATCTAACCTGTTTTCTTGGTGCCGTTAAGAGGTATGCGGACAGATGCTGGCTAAATACAGCCCTTCATATGTAGAGACTCTCCCTAGCTGTTCATTTTTTAGCAGAAACACACCTTTGTCCTATTTCAAGTGCAGCTTTCCTTTCACTTTTTTTTCTCTGTATATTCTAACTCTGTAGAATTCTGCACCTAAATACTGTGTTGTTTCCTCTCGTTAGAACTGGCTGTTTCCCCTTATATAAAACCTATTAGGATTTTTTCTCATTTTTATTTGCTTTTAAAATATTCTGTAGAACGCATTTTGATCATGGCTTTCCTTTTACCCTACTTCTCCCTGATTCAGCCCCTCCTCACCCACCTACTTCATATCCTCTTTTATTTTTTAAAGAACCCATGGAGTACAGTTGATGTGGCCCATATACTTGGGGATGTGTAGCCTTCTACTGGAGCATGGGCAACCCACCAGGGGACTTCACTCTTAAACAAAACTGATTCCCCCTCTTCCGGCAACTGTCAATTGCCAATAGCTCCTCAGCTAGGAGTGGGATCTCATGTGCACCCCTCTCCAGTCTAGGATTTTATCTGTCTTGAGCTCAATCAGTTCTTGTGTATGCTGTATCAACTGCTATGAATTCATATGTAAGCTGTCCACTGAGTCTAAAACAAGATTTCCTTGTAGCTGTGCACCACCTCTGACTCTCAGCTTTCTGTTTCTCCTTTGCCACAATGATCTCTCAGCCTGGAGGAGGGGTATGATACAGATGTCCCGTTTAGGACCGAGCATGCCACACTCTCTTATCCTCTGCACTATGGCTGTTGTGGGTCTCTGTGTGAAATCAAGTCCACTACAACAAGAAGCTTCTCTGATGAGGGTTGAGAAATGCACCAATCTGTGGACATTATGGCACATCCAGGAGCTGAATGATTATGCCCTTTTGCCAGAGCAGTAGTAACAGGTTCTCCCTTAAGTCAAATGACCTGTCTATCCCCAAGTTCTTGGCCTTGATCATTGTGCCAGGGATAGGCTTCAATTTTTGAAGCTGACCTGAAATTCAATGAGAAAGTAGTTGGTTACTCCTATGACACCTGTGCCACTTTGCACCAGCAGGCAAGACTGCCAGAAAGGTCACCGTTGTGGCTCACAGGTTCCCAGCTGGGAAGACGGATGATTAGTTTTCTTCATCTGGTAGTAGGTGGAGCACTTTCCAACACCAATAAAGCTACTCAGGAGCGATAAAGCTTCCAAGTCATTACCAGTTTAATGTCTCCACTTTCTATGACTCAAGTGTGCAGTATCTTTAGCAATAGGGTCTTACCGTCATGTTCTATAAGGCAAGCAAGAGCTTGGGAAGTATTTATGATATTTGAGGATCCATAGGACGTTACTGGCCAGAAACTCCAAAAAATAAAAAGTGACCCATTCCTGGCACTTTTTAAAAAATTGTTATTCAAACCAAGCCTATGTCCTTCTGGGTATGGAATTCTTGATGGCACAGGTTGCACCTCATAATGCTGGCCTTGCGTCTTGTGGATTGATCAGGACCTTTTAGTTCCCTAGGGCATCTCCCTGGATCCACTAGGGTGCTGCTCTTAGTTGTGCTCTTTGGTGATTTTTTGAAATTCGATCTTCATTCTGTAGAACAGTTCTGTGGTGAAAATATATGAACAGATAAAAACCTGTTATTTTAATGATGTGGGCCAATCAACTGGCAAATTCCTAGAGGAATACACTGTTGGTAGTGACACCTGTTGGAAGAAAGTAGGTCACTGGATCAGACACTTGTCTCGTCATGACAAAATATCTGGCAAAGAACAAATTCAAGGGAGGAAAGGTTGACTTCGGCTCATGCTTTGAGGGTACAGCCCTTCGTTACAGGAAAGTCACAACAGCAGGAGCTGCAGGCGGCATCTATTGCCAAGAGGCACGAAGGTGATATCGTCAGTCAGTCTTCTCCTTATCCAACCCAGGCCCCCAGCTCATGGTTTGATGTCACCCTCAGTGAGCTCAGAAATCTACCTCCTCAGTGACTCCAAGTCTTCTCAAGTTGACAGCATCAACCAGCATAGTCACCAAGGGTGGAACTTTGATGGGTATCTTTCCCTGGGAGTTTTCTCTGCCTCCATTTGCTTTCTGGTTGCCGTGGGGCGAGCTTCTTGGCTGGTCTCCATGGTGCCTGCTTTGATGGCCCATCTCAATGCAAGCCTACGGCAGTGAGTTCAAATGACCCTAGAATGGAACCTCTGAAGTCATGAGCCCAAAGTAAATCCTTCCTCTTGTAAACTGTTTTCTCAGATGAGCTGTAACAGAGACAGAAACTGACAGACCCTTTCATCAAAGGTACAGTGTGTTCTCTCTTGATCTATTGCTCTCTTGGCCCACTTGCTCTGGAAGAAACCAGTCTCCTGTCATAAAGAGAGGGGTGAGGCAAGAGAGTGAACATACCTGCCTGCCAGTTGCACGTGTGGATGAGCTTGGGATACACTCTCCAACCCCAGGACAGCCAAACAGCTAGGCTTAAGAATTCATTTGAAGCCAGAGTCAGGCCCCCAGTGTTGTATCCTGAAGGAACTGTGAGAGGATAGTTGCTTGTTGCTTTGTCTACGTTTTAGGGTAATTTCTAATACGCTGCTGGGAATCAGAGATTCCCACAGACTTAGTTCAGATTATTCTTTATCAAATTCAATTTAATGACTGTATTTTCATTTTGGAAAGAGAAGCATGTTAGGGTTCTCACGGTGGAACACAGGGGCCTGGGATTATGTTCTAGCAGCTACACCGACATGGAAATGGTATGTGTGACATCACCACGTATCCTGCGCACACCTCATATCCCAAGTCCCTGCTCAGGCCTGCTCCTCTCCCATCACCTGCGCTGCTCCGAATTGAATTGACTCATCTCTGTGCTGCTGGAGAGCCGAGAGCAGCTTGATCTTAGCTCCGCTGTTGCTTAGCAATAGGGAGGCACTTATGGCTCCACGCTCCTCTGCAGACGGGAGAGGCCCTCCCTGTGTAGCAATTGTCTGGCTGGGATGCTGAGTCTAAAGCTGTAATTATCATTTTAAGACAAAATTGAAGTTGGCCTCTGTGTTACACTTGGCCTGGCATCTTGGCTTCCCAGGAGCTTGCGTTGGTCCAGTGTGAAACCCCGTTGTGAAAAAGCTGGACTGTCAGAATTATAAGATATTTAGAAGCCTTAAGACAATGCTTAAGACAAAAACCTTTTTCTAAGAGGAAGAGAAAAGACTGGTGGATTTGTCCTTACCAGGAAAACGGGAGTTTTGTATTCACGGTATAATTACTTGAGATCCTGAGCCTCAAACCCTGGCTCCTGTAATACCAGTACCTGGAAACGGAGTGGATGACTTTAGAGGAGAAGCTACAGAGAAGGGATCAAGAGAGGGAAAAAATGGAGGCGGGACGGTAGAGGGCAGACTAGCCGAGCATTGCTGACCTCTGCATTCTGCTTTGCTGGGAAAGCTTCCAGAGACGACAGCTGCTGGCAATCCTGCTTTCCTTCTTGTACTGCTGGAATTGAACACAGGGGCACACACACCAGCAAGTGTTTACTGAACCGCTTGCCTGGTCTGTGGGGGTTTTCAGATGTGGTCTCGCTATGTAGCTCAGGCTGGTCTTAAAGTGGCTGTGCACCCCAGGCAAGTCTCAGAGTCCTTCTGCCTCCTCCTCCTGAGCTCTACACCCATGGCAGTGTACCAGCACGCCCAGGCTACAGGGAAGTTTTTGACACACAGTCTAAAGCAGAGAGTTTCATCACAGGCTGTCAGGAAGATTCGAATTTCTGCATGAAATTCCTTCCTACCACACGGACTGAATGACATACACACTTTTTTGTTTTTGTTTCCCCTTCACTCTCTTGTCTCAATCTTTTGTCTGCTGCCAACATCATTCTGGGGATTATGGGAAGAGAAGATTGAAATCTGAGGAGTGTAAGTTAGGGGTGCAGTTCTAAGGCAGACTGCTTCCCTAGCATGCAAGGGCTGTTTCACCACTCCCGCCTCACCCCCAGGAGCATCGCTTCTACTCTTGAAAATCAGACATTGCAGTTGAGCTTAGACGGACAGGCAGAAAGTAAACACTGTTTACGACATAAACTCCAGCATGCTGGATCTAATCTGTGTCATTATTGGCCGTGTTGTTAAACTCTGGACTAGAAAATCAAAAGAAAATGTCATATTAGCAAACTAATAAAGCGGCAGCGCGTAACCCTGAAGGAAAAGGTTAATATGGACTCAGAGCACTTCGACATGCTTCCAATTAGTCAGCCTTCTCTGGCGGCAGAGGTTCTAAACTTTGAAATACTTCCATCTCTGGTCTTTCAGCTTTCAGCTGTTCTTTGCAGAAGCAAACATCCCCGTGCAGGCAACAGCATGAAGTTTAGGTTAAGGGGAGGTGCTGTCTGCCACACAGGACTAATCCAGTGTTGCTCTGACTTTGGCACATGCACCGTAAGGAGAAGTTATGAAAGACACTGAAGCAGATTGTGTTTCACTGGCTTAGAACGTCGGGAGTTATGAACCCACAGAAACCCAAAATAGACCAGTTGAAACAGAGTAAAATTATAGCATCACGAGTGTTTAGTAAGTGCTGCAAAGGGCCGTTTTTCAAATGCTGTCAGATCATGCTCTGGACAGACTGGATGCGTAATTACATATAACAATCAAGTGTCTTGGCACGGATGTCCCTTGCTTATGACCTGTCCACTCTTTACAGTTTTCTTTGTGTTTGCCTCTAATTTTCAATATCCAGTACATAATTCAGAATTAATTAAACACAGTAGAACATCTGAGTCAGGACGAACTTCATCTGGCAGAGAGTGTCACACTGCCAAAATCAGTTGCCTCAACTCCAGCAACTGGTGTACAAAACACGTCAGTCTCCTTTAGGGAAGGCACCAAAAGCAAGCAGCCACCGCAGAAGCTCCTGTCATGACTTCCTCGCTACAGCAGTAAAGGTTTGCCAGGGTCGTTCTCCTTCCCTTTCCTCTGCAGCATTGTGGGTATAGAGATGACCACATCTCATCCTGTACCTCACATTTGAAAACTACCTCACAATTACAGGTCACTCGTAAGTGGTGGAATGGATTCCATTGTCACAATACCAGGAAGTGGGAAGTAGATGCCATCTTTCTCTTCTGGGAACAACAGGCTAGTGAGGTGAGGTCCCTGACCATGTGGATCGTAGAAGTCGCAGATGGAATCCTAGTCTAGACTTACATTGTTAAGTGTGTTTCAAATCATAGTCCATGCGGCAGTTGGAGAGACAGTTGGTGTTTAATGGGTGTGCAATTCCTAGACAGTGATGTTCACGACTGATGTTTCAGAGGTGAGTATCAGTTCCCTTCCCCCTCAGTTTCAGTTACTTCCTGATGGGAAGTCTCAAAGACTTGCTTTTATTTCTTATTTTGTGTGTGTGTGTGTGTGTGTACACTGTAATCTGGACTTAATTTCCAGCAAGCCCCACTGCTTACTTTCAAAGTCTTTTGAGATGGGTTCAGTCATAAACATCTCTTCAGATAAACAGATGAATCACCACAGCAAGCAGAACAAACCAATCGGTTTTATTCACTGACTTTGTCATTGTGAAAGGCACCCACCATCAAGTCTTTGGAATATATCCTGCCCACTCAACATTCTTTGTCCAGTGACCCTGGAGACAGAAGCTTCTCATTTTCAACATTCAAGGTCTTGTCATATTTTCATTTTCAAACAGGTTTTTGCCATTAGAGGTTGAACCCAGGGCCTTGTGCCTGCTTGGCAGACACTCAGCCACTGAGCCACATCTTAAGCTGTGTTTTCAAACAGATTCATGAGGATAGATTTCACACACCCCATGATTCCCCGGGTGAAAGTGTGCTGTTAATGCCCCCCCCCCCGTTTGACTGAGCTTCCAACCTCGAGTCTTGAAAATCGAGTGTGTAAAGCAATGCATTCACACCCTGTGACGCACTCCGTACCTGTGCGCTCACTCTCAGCACAGTGGGGCAGGCGGAAACATGGTTAGGACTCCTCTTCCCGATAAGACTGTCCACTCTCATCCTAAAGATTTGTCTGTCTGCTCTTGTGGCATTTGGAAAAGAAGCCATGTGCCTCTTCTTGGGAATGCCTTCTGTTGGGGTGGCTGCTGTTTGGTAACTTGTCTTGCTGCTGTGACAAATACCTGACCAACCAACTCAGGTCACGGGCACAGTGTATGATGACAAGGAAGTCATCTTCCCAGAAACCTGAGGTGACAGATCACACTGCATCTGGAGTCAGAAAGCAGAAAGCTAGGAGGGCTGATGCTCGGCTCACTCCCTCCTTTACATTCATTCCAAGACCCCAAGGGTCCATTCAGTCCGAGACCCCACGGGTCCATTCAGTCCGAGACCCCACGGGTCCATTCAGTCCGAGACCCCACGGGTCCATTCAGTCCGAGACCCCACGGGTCCATTCAGTCCGAGACCCCACGGGTCCATTCAGTCCGAGACCCCACGGGTCCATACAGTCCAAGACCCCATGGGCCCATTCAGTCCAAGACTCCATGAGTCCATATAGTCCAAGACCCCACGGGTCCATACAGTCCAAGACCCCACGGGTCCATACAGTCCAAGACCCCACAGGCCCATTCAGTCTGCAGAATGGTTGGGCCGTACAACGTGGGACTTCTCCTCAGTTAGTCTAGTCTAGATTATTCTCACAAGCTTGACTCATCCTCTAGGTGACTCTAGATCCTGTCAAGTTGATAATCACTGTTAACTATCCCATCTGTCGTGCATAGTGACCTGTGATCTGGTAAGGGCAAAGGTCCCTTATGGATATGGACCAGCAGAGCCTTAGAGAGAGGGGAGTATTTGCCAGAAGAGTTGAGAGTATTTATCAAGGGGTCAGGATTAAAGAGAGGTCATAAAAGTGAATTTTGTTGTCAAAAGTCCTGCCACTTAGCTGGTCACATGACCCCCTGAAAGCCTCGTTAAGCCTCTTGTTCCTAGCTTTAAGGCAAAGGTGATTGCACCTAACTTGTGGTTTTCTAAGGGTTAAGAGAGATGCTAGGTATCATTCTTTGATCAGTGTATGCTACCATAGATGTTGGCCAAATAGATCCTGCAACTATCGTTGGTTTCTTTGCTCCTCTCAGTTTATAAGTCTCTTGAGAATGGAGACTGCCGTGCTGTCTGTGGTGCTTTAGACTCTCTCTTCCTGGCAGCGCAAAGTGCAGAGTTAAAATCAATGTGCTTCCCCATGACTCATTTACTCTTTGTATGTCCTTGTGACTCTCGTGTGTGCATGAGTGCATAAGCACACGCGTGCACACACTACACTCTGACTTTTGCATGGGCAACTTACTACTAGTAATTTAATTTCAGAAAATAGGGATGATTATCTAAGTTGTTATTTCATTGGTGAACCAGTGAAAGCAGTGTCTGTTCTGGGCATAGTCAAGACACCCAGAAATCACTTGGTTAGATGAATCAATCTGTGTTACACAATGATACCACAACTGATTCTGTGGATATGACAGATAACTGGAGAGAGATGAGCCAAGAGGCGTGTCAGTAGGCGTGTGTGGTAATAATGGTGGGAGATACTAGAACAGTTCAGAGGAAAAAAGGGAGTTTGGAAAGTGTTGATGTAGGCATTTTTGGTGACCTGTATAAATAGTCAACATCAAGAAGAGTGGTGGAGACCAAAGTAAGAAAGAGGCGGTTAATAATATGCCCATGACCTCAGTTCACAGTGAGCTAGGTGCTAAGTGTTAGCAGGAAGCGGGAAGCAGGGTGTTACATGTTCTTTGAAGATGAGTGGTGTGGACCTCTCACCTCTGGCAATGCATCATCAAGTGTGTTTCTGCCTCCTATCATTTTGGAAAGGGCTTAGGGTAGCTCCCCTGGCTGAATTGTTACTCATAAGACATTGTCTGGACTCTATTCTGTACAGAGACCGAAGGAAAATATGGAATTCTTGGTTTATGAAGGCCAGTTCATGAACCGACATCTTAAAAATTAAAAAAATATATGTTTTCCACCTTCTGTCTTGAACATGTCACACATCTTGGTGAATATATCTTGTATATTGTCATTGCCAAAGGTAAGATAATCTGGAAAGGTTTGGGCTTAAGAGCACTAGTTTAGGTTTTCAGTGGATTCAGGAATCAGTTTGGGTGTCTCTGAGAGGAGAATTTGAGGCTAAGATAGTTGTTAGGTCTTTTGAACACCAATTTTTCTCACACTTCGCCACCCCCCCCCACACACACATACACACAAAGAAATTGTCATAGATGTTAAGAATTCTCCTTCACAGCACAGTGACAATCATGATAGGTAGGTCTCAGATAAGGGCAAGCTTTAGCCTGAATTTCAGCATGTAAACGGATTATGCATCGCTTCTTTGTGGCTAGGACTTACTTATTCATATCTGCTTAACACCGCCAACACTGTCTTACAACCTGGCTGGCTTGTACCAGCCTTTTCTGTTGGGCTCTGGGAATTCAAAGGCTGGGAGGTGTGGACCCTGAGTCAAGCATCTCCAGGCTGTCCCAGGAGCACCCAGCATCTTAATGTCACTGACTGTGGTCATTTCTGGCACTTTCTTACCTGGGGATGCCTTAAGACTTCCTTGGAGACTGTTCCAGGCTTGGCAGAGTGTCATGGGGCCAGCTGTGTGGACTCACGTTCTTGGGACTGATCTTTATAAAACTCATTTTGGAGAGTCTCCAGGGCTGGACTTAGTCATATATGTCTTTCGGGATTGTTTCCAATGACCTTCTCTTCAGCAGGCGATTTTTTTAGTTCTTTTCTTTTTATGCACAATGGTTGTGTTTATTCATTTATGTTAGTTTTTTGGAGTCTGGAGAGTCTGTAGAACCATTGCGAAATCAGGTAAGCCTGATATGCTCACAGGGACCATAGCCACAGATGGGTTAGTATCAGGGTCACCTAATGAGAGAAGATCTAACCAGCCACAGATGGTTCTGAAGGGCCTGGGAGCCACGAAATGAAAGTAGCACTCAGAAACGAGGAAAGGCAAGATAGTGGGTTGTCCCTTCCAGTTTACCAAAAGGGATGTGACCTTGCCAGCCTCTTGCTTTTAACCCAGTGAGGCCTGAAGTAAACTTCCGTCCTCTAGTACTGCAGGATACCTTTCAGCTTCAAAATTTGGTGAAAGCACAGACATTTTTGCCATATAATGATTGTTCATTAATAAAATCTTATTAACTTTTTTGAAAATTTGATATATGTATAAAATGTATTTTCATTATTGTTTTCAGTTTCTACTGCTGTGATAAACATCATAACCAAAAGCAGCTTGGGAGGAAAGAGTTTAATTGGCTTACAGGTCACTGCCCATCATCAGGGAAGCCGAGGCAGGAACTCAAGGCAGGAACCTGGAGAGGCAGGAACCAAAACAGAGACCACAGAGGCACACTTGTTACTAGCTTGTTTCTCATGGTTTGCTCAGTTTGCTTCATGATACAACCCAGAACAACCTGCCCAGAGGGGGCACAACCCATAGTTGACATGCCCTCCTACATCGGTCATTCATTAGTAAAATGTCTCACAGATTTTCCTATGGGCAAAGCTAATGGAGGAAATTTCTCATTTGAAGTTCCCTCTTCCCAGGTGACTGTGGATTGTGCCAAGTTGCATAACAACAACAACAACAACAATAATAATGGTATAATCATATCCATTCCCCACTTCCTGTCTTCCACTCCTTCTCCTCCTCCTTCTAACTATTTTATTTTTCTTTGGTTTTGCTTTTTAATAGTTTAATTAGTACTTCATGTATGAACACGAATGTAGCATGAGTAACCTACAAAGAAACACACCCCTGAAGAAAACTGACTCTCTCCTGCAGTAACTGTCACCTGGTTCCTCAGCTCAGTGGGGCCTTATGAGCCCCTCCCCCATCATGATAGAATATCGTCTGACCTGATCTTAAGAAGGTCTGGTGCATACAAACACAGCTGATGTAGGTTCGGGGGTGCAATGGCCCCAGCGTGTCCAGAAGACACTATCTTATAGCTGTTCTCTCCCTCTCTGGCTCTCAGAGACTCTCCTGCCCCTATACTGCAATGCTCTCTGAGCCTTAGGGAAAGGTCAGAACAGAGAATGTGATAGACGTCCATTTAGAGCTGAACACACTCATCCTCAGCAGTGTGACCAGTTGTGGGTCTCTATATTGACCCTGTCAACTGCACAAGAAAGCTTTTCTGGTGAGGGGAAATTACAGTACTAACCTGTGGGCATTAGGATGAGTGTTCAAAAGATAGTTTGATATTATGTCCATTTAGCAAAATGTGGCCTCCCCAACCACAAGGTTCTTGTCCAAGTTAACTAACTGTACCAGCCATGAGTTCCTTCCTGTAGAAAGAGCCTTAAGTCTAATCAGAAAGATATTGGTTATACTTATGACCTTTATGCCACTATTGTATCAGTGATTATATCTTTCTGGACTAGTTAATATTGTAACTTATGAGGTTCCTAGCTGCGTAAAAATTGACGACTCTTCTCCCCCATCTCCTATTTAGCATATCTTGACAAGAAATAGTTCAGATTTTCCAGATTGGGAAATATTTGCTTATCTTTTTCAGTGGCAACAAAAAAAAATGGTAACAAAACAGAGAAAACAGTGAGCTCAAATATAAACCAAATCATAAAAATTCCATTAACTTATTAAATGATGAAACATGAAAACAAAAAGGTAGAAATTGTTAAAGCATTAAAAAATACTCAAGCTAACTACATTGCTGTAAATGAACAGTTTCAATCAAAAGAAATACACTGAAAGGAAAATAGTGGGAAAGATATTTTATGCAAAGATAGACTATAACAGACTGAAATGGCTCTAATATGACAGAATTTAAGAACCTCCCCAAAGTTACTAAAGATAAAGAGGGGTGTCTTTTCATGAGACATGTGAAAATCCACAGGAAGAAACATTTGTTTTAACTGCATCTAGCAACAAGGAACCCCAAACTGACCCTTCAAAGGACAAATGGATATTTTTGGCAATATTGACTGTTAATTTTAATATAAGTTGAGTGACTCTTATCTGATATCTTTGGGGTCACTATTTCAGAGTTGGAGATATTTACATAGAACATAGTGGACAATGAGGACTACTGAGAACTCAAGAACAATGGCAATGGGTTTTTGATCCTACTGCACGTACTGGCTTTGGGGGAGCCTAGGCAGTTTGGATGCTCACCTTACTAAACCTGGATGGAGGTGGGCGGTCCTTGGATTTCCCACAGGTCAGGGAACCCTGATTGTTCTTCGAGCTGATGAGGGAGAGGGACTTGGTCGGGGGAGGGGGAGGGAAATGGGAGGCGGTGGCGGGGAGGAGGCAGAAATCCTTAATAAATAAATAAATTTTTAAAAAAAATGTTCAACTACACAGAAAAGAAATCAGAATATGAAAGTCTTGAACATCTCTATCAACTAACTCAGCCTACTAGGAATTTAGTAGTACTCCACCCAATGAAAGAATACCTTTAAGGAAGAGTTTTTTTTTAATGGATTTCACTGAACTCGCAGTGCCAGTGAGATTACTCAGAGGGTGAAGGCACCTGCCACCAAGCCTGATAACCCATAGGACCCACATAAAGAGAGAACCGACTCCTGCAAGCTGCCCTCAGACTTTCATTGCTTATCACCAACATACACACCAAATAAATAAGTAAAATGTGAAGAAAGGCTAAAATGACAAGTGTTATGTTTTGAGAACACCGTGGTATTATTTTAGAAATGAACAATAGAAGTAAATATGATGAGATGTCTCCATATGAAATGTTCAGAAAGAATAACTCCTTAAAGACTCAAAAGCAATACCTGGTTGCCTAGATTGGGGGGTTAGGAGCAGAGGTGGACCAAGAGTTGGCACTAAGAATACATTGGGGGTGGTAAAAATGGTCTATGGTTGGCTTATTTACTCATCGTGGAGAATTGCATATTGATTTACATACCATTATGACTCAGTAAACCTGTATTTCATTTGTACTTATTCCTGTTGTTTTACAGGCTTAGAGAACACTAATATTACTACCCTCATCACTTTTACCTTCATCCAAAAGTTTATTTTTGGTGACTCTTCTGTGTGAGTTGAGAGTGTTCTTTAGGGCATGGTAAATATTTAGAATGTTGATCTTCTAATCAGAGCAAATATTGAAACAAGTTAGATGAGTTCCCAGTTCCTTCTCAGGGATGTCACCAGAAGGAAACCTTGGCTGGAACTCTGAAAGGAGCTTTAGAGCTGCTTCATGCTTCATCCAGTCAGTAGCAAGGCTTGCATTTGGGGAGGTGGAGAAGAAAGGACTTTGTAATTGTGTGTGTTTTCTTCCTGGCGTCTGTTAAAGATCTTATTCTGTACAACCTAGACTAGGCTAATTTATGCAGTGCCTAAGGAACTGCCCATGCATTTGGAAAATCATTTTATGCTGAGGGGGCATTGATGTATGCCAGTTGTCAGTATTCATACAAGTGATTTGAGCCTTAGATGGGTCAAAGACTCAATCCAATTCCATCTTGGGATCATTTCATAACTGTCCAGTGCATTTTACTGAGGGAATCAGTTAAGAAAACAGAACTATTGTCATTTCTGATACCAAGGGAAACTCTCATAGAGTGGATAATTATCTTGATGGTGGAAGAATTGATCACAGTGATTAAATGGGTCTCTTGCCATAGGTGGTGCGTGGTGCATACATCTGTAGATTTGATTTGATTTCTTTATCAGAGAGACTTTTAGAGGCATGGTCAGAGAAGAACCCTTTCATCACCTTGACTGATGGTGGAGAATAAGCTCTAGTGAGTGACCTCAGTGTGTAATATGGTTAGTCCATGTCCTCAGATCTAAGGACAAGATCCAGTTCTTGTAATTTCCACATGGAAGCATCGATGGAGCCCTCAGGAGGACATGCTAGTGACCCATCTTAGAGTTTAATTGTTTGCTAAGTTTCCTGAGCACTTCTTAGCCGGAGAGGACCTCTTAGACAACCTACACTACACAAATTGTTCTGTCCCCACCACAGCCTCATTCCACCCTGCAGCAGGATGCTCAAGCGTGACTGCTAGCATGCAGATGATTCAATTTTTATTGAGATCGTCACATTAATATATTCCTATAAACGGTGCTAGTACCCATGAACCTACTGCTGGTTTCTTAGTTCACTGTCCCTTTCTACTTAAATCCTTTTCATTGGCCAACTAATCCTTTTAGATCAATCTATAGAATTATTTGTGCAGTGGTTGTTTCTCATTTAAATGGGAGGTTAGATTCTGCCAGATACAAGAAAATACAAGAGGCTTTTTAAGGTTCTTAAGCATCTTCCTCTAGAGATGGGCTCATGAATGTCTAATTCATCAAAGACTATTCTCAGGTCAAGAGAGAAGCTTACACAACTCCTTACCTCTATTGGGCTTCCTTTTTTCCCTTAGGAATTGTGTTGGCTAGTTTTATGTCAACTTGACACAGGTTGTAGTCATCTGAGAAGAGAGAACTTAATTGAGAAGATGCTTCCATAATATTGGGCTGTAGGCAAGCCTGTAGGACCTTTTCTTAGTGATTGATGGGAGTGGTGTCCAGCCCATTGTGGGTGGTGCCATCCCTGGGCATGTGGTCCTGAGTTCTATAAGAAAGCAGGTAAGCAATCTTGAGGAGCAAGCCAGTAAGCAGCACCCCTCCATGGTCTCTGCATCAACTCCTGCCTCCAGTTCCTTCCCTGTTTGCGTTCCAGTCCTGCCTTCCTTTAATAATGGAATAAAATGTGGAAGCATAAGTCAAATAAATCCTCTTCTCCCCAACGTACTTTGGTCATGGTATTGCATCATAGCAATAGTAACCCTAACTAAGAGAGAAATGGGCAATGATGGGAAATTATAAAAAGTCTGAATATTTAAGTGGAAACTCTACAGCTATTTTAGAAGGCAGGCTTCCTTCTATTCAACACAACTGAAGGGCCTTAATAATTACACCAAATAAGTGTCATTTGGTGACTCAGCATTTTACAGACTCCCAGTCCATTCCCAGGGTCACTGTGGCATTTTACAGACTTTTCAGTACAGGAGATGAGTTTGTTCTTGGGAAGTTATTTTTCTAACCAAATGACATGGATTCACTGTAACTATTAAAGTCTCTGCCCTTAAAACTGACTTAAATTTAGGAATCAGCACGTTTTAAGGCTGATGAAGTTTTAAAATGAATATAGCTCATTAATTCATATTTATACAAGTCATATTCTTTGATTTGGTAGAAAAAATTGTAAAAATATCTGGTAGATTGTCAAATCATTTTTAGACGGTTGAATCATTTTTGGGGAAGTTAAATAGAAAATACTTGCAAAACTTGTGGTTTATGAAAAGGCTCTCTAGTCTAATGAACAGTGACAGCCACACGGACTTAGTAAGCAGAATTCTTGGGACACTTCTGGAGCCTCCTGGTATTGCACTACAGTTAAGTGTTGGGCTGATGCACAGGGCATGTATTCTGGGAGGAAAGAAGATGAGATCCCTTTACAGGGGGTACGGTTCTCTGGAAATGAGGTAAAGGTGTCGGGTAAGCCCAAAAGAAGAGTGTGAGATTCTCAACTAACTGTACTTAAGAATTTCTAGCAATCTATGTTGAGCCTTTTCAACACTGAACATTGAATAACCATTTGTCATTGAAAAGATACAAGTCAACTGTGTGTAGCATTCTGTGGACATGGGGAAGATAGCCACAGCCAATCCCCAGCTAAGCAGGGTGGGGAGCAGCCCAAGGATGAGGCAGGGTGACACTACTCTAGCATTCAGGGTGTTTTCCTGGGGTTGTTGGCTTCTCAGCTATGTACAAGCATCTCTCCAGAGTTCTCAGCAACCAACCTGAATCACTTCACAGTATCTCGTGGTTACAGAGCCTGGGGATGAGAGGATAGGAAGAGAAGTGTGGTACATTCCAAAGAAGGGAGGTTCAGGGACCTCTGGACTCAGGAAATAGCAAGGTCTTCTGATAAATAGAATGAGCCAAGTGAATAAAAAAGAAAAAACCTTAAGGCTCAAAAGAATAAAAGCTAGTGAATAGATTGGCTGAGTATCGTGTGTAAGACTATCTTATGAAAGGAGACATAATGTGACCCAGTGTCGCAGGTCAACATCTTCACACCTGTAAAGCTATCCCTCTTCACACGGGTAGAGTGGGCTTTGTTAACCTGATTGGGCCATATGAGAAGCCACTTCCCCATCTCTGGGTCTCCTCCAGAAAGGCAGTTTAGATTTCTTTTTGTGTCTTGTCTTGGCCCTCAGAAGTCCCACCATCTTGCCTTATACAGGACCTGATATTGTACTAGAAACCTCATTGTCTTTGAACTTACACACAAGAGACGTGGTGTGTACATCACACACCCTAGTGTATAGGGTCTATTTCCACTCAGGGATGCAACCTAATTCCATGGATGCAGCTGGATGTATTGCATTAGTATTGCTTGGCTGTCTAGCCCGTACCTACTGTCTACATGCAGGATTGATGTTTGCTTTTCCTGTACAAACTTACTGTCTGCCTACAGATTTCTCAGGAAGAACTAGTGTAAGCAAGAAATGCACAAGTGCCACTGTCACCCATGAGGGAGTCACAGTAAGTGGAGGCCTCTGTAAGCAGATACAAAGGCTCTGTGGAGAACAAGGTGCCACAAGAAGATCCTGACTAGGTGCCAAGGAAAGGGGAGTAGGCTCATAGTGGGAGGCTGGGCTCTAGTTGAGAAATGAAGGAAAAGATCCCAGAGACATCTGAATAACTCTTCTTATAAAAAAGAGAACACTGATAAGGTAGTAGAAAAAAAAACTTTCCCCAGTGAGACACAGGCATTAAAATCTCCCCTTCTAAGTTGTCCTTCCTGTCATGTCTTCCTGCGGTCCCCAGAGTTTCCCTGCTCCAGAGTGATCAATTCCCATTGCCTCCTCTTTCCAGGATGACCACTTCTCATTGGCTCCTCTTCCCAGGATAACCACTTCCCATTGGCTCCGTTTCTCAGAACAACTTCCCATTGGCTCCTCTCCCTAGGACAACCACTTCTCATTGGCTTCTCTCCCTAGGACAACCACTTCCTATTAGTTCCTCTCCCCACCTCCCATTGGCAGCTCTTCCCAGAACAATCGCTTCCCATTGGCTCCTCTACCTAGGACAAAAACTTCCCATTGGCTCTTCTTTTCAGGATGACCACTTCCCATTGGCTTCTCTTCCCAGATCCCCACCTCCCTCTCCAGTCTCTGCTGATTTGTCAGTAAAAACAGAAATCAGTGGCCCAGAATGTCCTCTGTCTTTCACTCAGGTGACCAGGTCCTGCACACTCTCCACCCTCCACTTCTTCAAGAAATCTGGAAGGGTCTTCCCTATACTACTCCTGAGTCATCTCCCACATTTTACTCTGATTTCACCCCTCTCTGCCTCCTCAAGAGTTGGTCTGGAGTCTCCATGTTCTCTCTCCAATCCCCTTTTCTCATTGTTCAGCCATTTGGGTCAGCACACAAGACTTGCCCTAATACTACCCTTCAGCAAATCTTATCCACCCCAGCATTTCACTCCGTGTCCTGTTAGAACCTCTTCCAAGTCCACCAACTGGATCCTCAAAATTGGTACTTCTCTCAGATCACTCCTCACTCCACTTTTGTCCTCTCCGAGCCACACTACCTATGACGGGATAACATTTCCAACGTGTAAATCAGAAGTAACCCTCCTAGTCAAGGCTTCAGGTGGCTTCTCAATGCCAGCGAACAGACTGCAACTCTTTAACTCAGCTGATGGGATATCCTCAGGTTTGCTGGCTTACTGACTCCATCTCCCTTCTTCCTACTCTGTACCACCAAGTTTCCACCACCCTGGACTTGAACTTTGATGGACCTTCACATGCCCACCTCTTTTCTGTCACTCATGTCTGTTGAAGGATGAGAGCCACTTGTTTGTCCCAGCTGCCAGGCTTAGCTTACCCCTGAAATAACCACACAGAAACTGTTTTAATTAAAACTCTGCTTGGCCATTAGCTCTAACTTCTTATTGGCTAACTCTTACATATTAGTTTAAAGTGTCTCCATTAATCTGTGTATCACCACATAGCAGTGGCTTACTGGAGATTCTAGCTGGTGTCCATCTCTGGCAGAGGATCCATGGCTTCTCTCTGACTCTGTCCTTCTTCCTCCCAGCATTCAGTTCTGTTTTCTCCGCCTACGTAAGTTCCACCCTATCAACTAGGCCAAAGCAGTTTCTTTATTCATTAACTAATGAAAGCAACACACAAACAGAAGAACCTCCCATACCACATGTCCCCGCACTCATGGGCCCCTCTTAGGAAGACCGTCACCAACCCCATCTAACTGACTGCCCTCTTTCTCATGTTAGCCTAGTGACCCTTTTGTCATTTATCTGAGTTTCAAGAGATCCCTTCAATGGGTCATCCTAGCATCTTAACTTACCTTCCTTATTTGTAATTGGTTGTTTTTCTTTTAACTCTTCAGCTCTTTACTCTTTTGGGGGCCCACCACCCAGCTCCCAAATAAATCACGTGGAAGCTTATTCTTTCTTATAAATGCCTGGCCTTAGCTTGGCTCATTTTTAGCTGGCTTTTCTTAGATTATCCCATCTACCTTTTGCCTCAGGGCCTTTATCTTTCTCTGTTCTCTGTACCTTTCTTTACTTCTTACTCTGTGGTTTGCTGTGTGGCTGGGTGGCTGACCCTTAGTGATCCTCTTTTTTCCCCCAAGATTTCTCCTCCCATTTGTTTTCTCTGCCTGCCAGCTCCACCTATCCTTTCCTGACACGCTATTGGCCGTTCAGCTTTTCATTAGACCAGTCAGGTGTTTTAGACAGGCAAAATAACACAGCTTAACAGAGTTAAACAAACGCAAAATAAAAGAATGCAGCACATCTTTGTATCATTAAACAAATGTTCCACAACATAAACAAATGTAACACATCTTAAAATAATATTCCACAACACTTGTTTCTATATAAATAATACTGTCACAGAGAAATATGTGCTATTTCTAACCCGCTGTAGTAGAAAATAGGTTCCTATGAACAGCTTGCTAATTTTCCTTGTTCAATGATGTACCCTAGTGCCTCCAAAAGAGTCACTGGCACAAGCGTGCTTAATCAATACTTTGTGTCTGACTTAACCAGTCTGCCACCCTTGTGGTTTGTGGCTTCCACCTTCCCTTCCAAGGGAGTGTTTCATTTACTAGTGTTAGTCCCACTGCTTTGGGACATTAACATCTTTTTGTTTAAATTCTTATGTGTTAACCTTTGAGAAAGAAAAAAAGGCCCATTTTCTCTCTCCTCCCCCACATCTGTAAATGCCTTCCTTTTGTGTCTTCAGAATATCTCGACTAACCCTGCCCTTCCATTCCTGGGGTACAAAAGGGCGTGCTCATTCACAACTCTATGTACCCTTTTTGTTCAATCATTTTTACATTTATTTTTTAGTGCTTCTCATTACGCAAGTTCTGCTCCTGCTAGGGTTAGGCAATGCTTCCCTTGTCTCCCTCCCTTCAGCTCCTAGATTAGCTCTCACCTCTGCCTCATAGAGTTTCCTGTTCTCAGTGCTTCATAGAAGTGGGACTGGGCAACATTTGTCCGTCCATGTCTGACTAATTCTGCCTAGCTTAGTATTCTCAAGAACAAGAACTAATATTTATGGCCAGATTACCCACCCTGTGACATGGGCTGTCAATCTTGGACATCCTTCTACTGTCTGTCACCATAGGTGCCATGGACTTCAGTAAGCCCCAGTTTCCTTATCTGTAAAGAATGGGGAATACATGTGGAATCATGAGAAGTAAAAGGTGTAATACTAAAAGATTTTTAATCCATTTTAAACTCAATGTGTAGTCGCTCCTTTGGGAATCTTAAAGCATGTATTTTTCAAAAAATATCTATAAAAGCAATTCAGCTGACAGTTTTTGGTACTGATTTTCCTGAGAGATTAAAGCAATGATATATTGATTTCCACATTCTCTGTGTGTTTTTAATCTCAAATAATGCCAGACCCACTAAGATTCTCTGCCTCATTTTGTAAGGATGTGCTTACCTTGCTATGCCGACCGCTCTAGAGGCAGTGGGGCCTGGGGTAGCAGAGCCCACAAATGAGGCAGTTGACAGTCTCAGTAAGGATGCGCTTTTATCTTTTGCTATGCCGACCGCTCTAGAGGCAGTGGGGTCTGGGGTAGCAGAGCCCATAAAGGAGGCAGTCTACAGTCTCAGGCCAAAACCAGCTTTCTTCAGAGCATCAGACAGTTTACACTCTGAGGGCGAGGGGGAGTTACCTGAGGAAAGTGTCCAATCACAAGGCCAAGCACACATGACAGGCAAATCACATGGGGCGAAAGTATGTTTTTCTGTAGAGGCACACAAACAACAATAGGCAGCTGTAAAGAATAGTCTGAAGTCTGCTACACTGGGGCGGGGCACAAAAGCACATTCCAAGGGCGATTCCGTGTTCTGAAGAAGCTGAGGTCATCTTAAAGACATCTAGAGAGTGCCCCTTCATGTTCTGAACCTGTGCTCTGACACCTTACCTACCCCAGGCCTGTGTTATAATTATGAGCTCATCAGAGATGGACAATGTGGTTTCCTAGCAAAATATAAGATATGTTGGAGGGTTTCTAATACAAAAGCATCACCTCTCTTCAGCAGATGCTATGGAAAGCACATACTTACCCTCTGCATGGTGGGAACTGGACTTGCAAGGCTAGCAAAACCTTCCTCATTTTGCTACCTAAAAATGAGAGAATATTTAGAATTGAAAAGAAGCAGACAGCAATGTCATTATTTGTCTTGAGTAAGATAGAAGGGACCAGAACTGAGAACTATTTCATGTTGACAAAATAATAATTCCCTTTCTCCTGCTACCTGCTTTGAGTGGAGTTTTCAGTCCTTGGTCAACAAAGGACTGCTAAAGTGCACTAACTGGACACAGCTGTATGCACCAGTGATGTCCACAGCAAGTGGCTATCCTCCCAATCACGTCTCTGAAGACTGTCACTCATAGGCTCACTGGTACCCTAATGTTCAGCATGGCAAGTGTGCACATCTGCTTGTCTGCATTGACCTCTTTTCTTCAGTTTATTAGGTTGTGATGTAGCATACATCACTTCTTCACACTTAGGGATACATTCTATATGTATTCCATAGAAAGGGATATTAATTAGGTCTTGCATTGGAGGAGTGGGGAGGGAGGGGTGTTTAGGATGATGCCCAGATATTCAGAACTCATCTCCATGGTTGGGGATTTTATCTGTTCCATGTTTAATTGGTTGGAGGGTTCTCTCCATGCCCACTAGAGAAAGAAACCTCACAAGAGCAAAGAATTTGTCTCCTAGTGCTGTGCAGTTCATGGAAAACATCAGGTTCCCAGAATATAATGATGGAACGGTGGAATTATGGCTGGAAGAAGACTGGGAGGACAGTGATGGAGCTGAGGTTATATATAAGAGCTGTGGGGCCCAGGGCAGCCTGGCCACACATAATGGGTCCCAGGCCACACTGCTGCCATAGCAGGCAACACTAGGTTCCAGGAAAAGCCATAAGCTGGCACCACACAGGGACAGCCAGCATCTAAGGGGAGGTACCTTAGACGGGAAGTCCAACCATTAGATAAAATTAGATAAGATCACCAGAAGTCCCTGAGTGTAGGACTCACCTGTTCCCCTTTTGCCAAGACAAATGTCAGCCAATCAGGGTCCTGAAACCTGGAAATCCCCTCACCCCAACCTCTGCTATTATATAAACAATACCCTGACTGGTCTTGAGACTCTCTGCTTTCAACTGCTGTGTCAGACAGAAGGAGAGTCCACATGTAAGCGTGAATATTTGCTTTTACACAAAGGACTCGGTCTCCTATTTGGTTTTTGCAGGACTCCATGATCTATAGCTGAGGTTATATATAGCAACTACAGCCGTGGTGTACAGGAATTAGAGCCGTGGAGTATAGGAACTGCAGCCATGGGGTACAGGAACTACAGCCGTGGGATACAGGAACTGCAGCTGTGGGATACAGGAACTGCAGCCATGGGGTACAGGAACTACAGCTGTGGGATACAGGAACTGCAGCTGTGGGATACAGGAACTGCAGCCATGGGGTACAGGAACTACAGCTGTGGGATACAGGAACTGCAGCCATGGGGTACAGGAACTACAGCTGTGGGATACAGGAACTGCAGCCATGGGGTACAGGAACTACAGCTGTCATGTGCAGAGGCTATAATTATGTCATGTGGGAGCCATGGCTATAGTACATAGGAACTATAGCTACAATACACTTGTGCAGTGCTCAGCCCTAGGATGGTGACAGGAGACTTGTGGGAAAGAGGACAATCCAACAACTGCTAGTAAGTCTTTAAGGGTATAATCACTGAAAGAGAAAAACCAAGGACAGAGAATAGTAAAGTTTCTCTCCTGAAGGGCTCAGGCCATAGCTGTCTCTGTAAGCTAATAGGAGGGTTAGCGAGGGCAGTTAGGGAGAAAGAGCTATAAACCTGAGCATTGGATATGTTTCTCAGGAGAGAAAGATATGTTACTGAGATAAGATGGAATTACTTCCCATTGTCTTGAAAGAATACATTGGGGGGATTTTGAAGATGTGGGCATTCATAGAAACCCACAAGGGATGGCTATATTAGATAGATAGATAGATAGATAGATAGATAGATAGATAGATAGATAGATAGATAGATAGAGATAGAGATATTATAACCTCAATAGCATGAGAACTGACTAGCCCACTTGAGAACAGAGGGATCCATGAATGAGCAGTAAGGCCAGCATGGAGCATCGGGTGGAGAATGGAGAGACAGCGATGGAGCAGATGTGGCAAGAGAAGATGCTCTTGGGTCTGAAATGGACCCTTCCTCCCAGGGGTTCTCAACTTTAACGTAGATTATTTAAGCATAGACCTACTGATCAGTCAGTCCTATAATCTGCTTTCAAATCTCATTTCATTCACTCTAGGAGATATGTGTTATAACTCATCATACATACACATGCATGCACACACACATAAACACACCATACACACACACACAAACAAGTGAACACACATGATCACAGACATAATACAGAAATAGACCCACATGTAAACACATACACACTTATACACATCTACATACCTACACTTACACATATGCACCCATATACTCATACACATACATACACATATACTCACACACCCATACACATGCACACATATGCACACATAAAAACATACACATGCACACATACACTATGCACATAGACACACATATGCTCATACACATATATACTCACACATACATACATATACACATACCACACATATACATATGTATAAGTTCTCTAAAGAATACACGCCATCCCTATGGGTAACATATGCAGATGGCCCTCATCTACTTCATGTCTTTAATGCTGGTCACAGTGCATTAATCTGATTTCAGTCCCCATTAGCAGGTCATATGACACTTTAAAATATTAAATGAATAAATAAAAGAAAAAACCACTGTATATAACTTTTATGCAGGAAAGTAGTGAGTTGGGAAAAGAGCATATTGTGCTTACTTTTTATTTTTATTGTGTATTGTTCATGGTACTGAATTACAGGACTTTTTCATACAAGTAAATACAGTATGTTGAGCATATTCCTCCCAATAACCCCCTAGTAAACCCTCCAATTTCCTCTCCAGTCCTTCCCCAAGGTTACTGTGGTATTTTACAAACATTTCAGAGTTAGCAAGTGTAATTCCATACCAGCTCTATAAGACAGGCACATAATGGATATCAGAGATTAATATAATTTACCAGAACTCAAGGGCAAAAGCTTCCACCCAGGCAGACTTTTTGTTCTGAATTATTTTATTTTCAATTGGCCAGCAACAATTACATAAATATTATCTACTTACGGAGTCTAAAATAAATACGTTGGTATGTTTATATCGTGTAGTGATTAGAACTTATCAACAAATCTTTCCGGTACTTATAAGGCTTCTGAGCTGAAAACATGTGGAATCCATACTTTTAGCAACTTTGGAATACTTCTTTTCAAACGCTGGCTGTACTGTCTGCAGGTGGACAATAGAGGGTCTCACTTACAAGCCAAGATCCATCTTCAAATACTACTGGTTACACAATCGCTTTGTGGCAAAGGTATAAATAAATCCACCCTGGCTCCACTCCTTTTGTTCAAGTCCCTCTTGGCTTTGGACTGTAGATCATGAGAGGCCTAAATAGCCATGTCATCGGTGGACCCAGCTTTCCCCGGTGGCCTTTAATAAATATGTGTGCATTGTTCATGTAATTGCACCTGTACCTGCCTGGGCTGACTGGGAGAGGATAATAAGTAAGCCGCGTTCCTCTCTGCCAAGATGCAGCCTGTGTGAGTTTCATTAACAGGAGTCCTAAAATAAGTGACCTTTCTAATCCCTGGGACTGGCCCTAACTGCAGTGCCTGTTTCCTTTCCTCCAAAGGATTTAACAACACGGAGAGAACGTGTGACAAGGAGTTTATCATACGGAGAACGGCCACCAACCGAGTCCTCAATGTCCTCCGCCACTGGGTCTCCAAGCACGCGCAGGTAATCCAGAAGTTCCAGCGACTGCTTTCAAGGATTTTGTGTTTAAGTGAACTTTTTCAGTCATTACTCACATAAACTATCCCCTGACACACTGTGGTTAGAAGCCCTGGGAGTTAGAAGAGAAGATGTAAGGAAAAGGCATATGTATTTCCAACATTGCTATTTCACATCTACGTATAATCCGAGGCACACTGGTAAGCAGGAGCTCCCCCATCTTCAAGGCAGCACCCCCTTTCACACTACAGCAACGGTCACAACTGCACTAGAGAAATTAACTAGGGGTTAAATTTCTTAGGGTCCCCTCTGAAAGTGGACCTGTGCCTCAGAGGCCTCCATCTTCAGTAGCACCCAGAACCCCTGGAGGCAAACACCACAGTTCCCCATAAAGGCCAAACATAATTTTTATCTGGTCAGGGAGGGCTTTCTTGGACCAATTCACAAAATTTGCAAAATTCACAAAGTCTTAACTTGTGTCTTTTTATTATTTTGGTTCCTAGTACTCTGTTTTTAAGTTGAAAGAAATCTCACAGTTTTCAATTCAAAAGGTTTGTAGAATTTATTTCCCCTTTGCACAATAAAGCCAGTCCCCTCTTTACCTTGTTGGTTCTGAGTATGCGCAGTCTTTTAGAGGCTCCATGTCAGGCTTTCCTGGACTCCAAGCTTGCTAGTAGTCTATAATGAGTGTTGGATAGAAAGACCAGGCTCCGAGTGGCTCTGACCACATATGTGACACAATTTTGCATTTAGCATGAAGTACAACACGGATGTTTGTAATTCAGCTTCTCCTGGTAAAGATGGGAGAGATGCTTGCTCTTTTTGTCTCTCTGCAGCTAGCCATGAAGCACACTTTGCAGACATACTTGCCCCATGCCATTGGGCTTCTGTCTTCATTCTACTAGTTCTGTGGTGCTGGGCACACGGCAGACATCTGCCACTGTTCACTTTCTCCACAAAGTCATTTTCTGTCATTTAGCTTCCAAAGGAAGCCAAACACGGACTGTGTCTGCCAATGGGCCCACAAGCTGGGCTTTACACTGCAAGTGTGTGTTGACATTGCTGTGTGAGGAAGTATTTTCATGAAGCATGCACACACGCGCGCACACAGGCGTGCGCACACACGTGCACACACATACACACACACCTCCTGCTGCAAAGCCTTGTGTATTATTTGCACAATTCTCAGGTCTCTGAAAGTATCAGGGTTATGCTGTTTTGGGCATAACTTCACTGTGATCTTCTGAGGAACTTCGAGGCTGGCAAGTCAACCAAGATCTGTGTCTCACTTGTGAGACTGTCACAGACTTGACACATTTCAGGGCAATTCTGTGTTTGTTTGTTTGTTTCCGAGTTGTCTATTGATTGGTTATTCTGAAGAGACTCTGTCTACTTGAGAAATGCCACAGACATGAAATGATGTTGAAAAGGAGGTGTGACTGAGACTTTGGGTTACAGTTTTCTTCCTCCAGTCAGGGGAATGTCTGAATGGCCAGTGGAGGAACCATTCGGATATTCCTCTCCATGGGCTCAGGGAGAGCTTCTAAAAGCATGAGATCAGACAAATGACTTAGTCATGTAAAATCACTTCCTTCTCCAAAAGAATTTATACATTTAACAGCATTAGTACTTTTTTTCTGTTTTCTCTCTTATTTATCTACTAACAAAGGCTGTGTGCTGTGCTGGGTGTGAGAGCCACTAAGATCCACATGGTCTCTGACTTCAAGACGTTTCCAGTCATAGGAACAGGTGGCCACTCTCAGCCATTGTGTATAATGTCATTCCTGTACAACAGGATCTCCCCTCTGATTCCTCTGATAGCCTTAGACACTCAGCCAAAGCCTCGGGAGGCGGAACAAAGGAAACAAAGACTGCACACCTTAAGGGGAGGTACCAGGCCATCTAAGGAGGATAAGAAAGAGCTCTTGAAAGCAACCCAGCCACAGTTGTGTTCATAACCAGTGGGAAGTCAAGATAGGACAATATAGTGGCAGGATCAGTTCCCTACCATGGGGGAAGGAACAGAACTGTTCCTCAGCAGCCATGGAAGACACAGTTTAAGGAAGTCACCAGCCACGTGTCCTGGATGGAGAGAGGTACAAGGTGGTTGCTGGGGTCCAGTGAGGAGCTGTGTACGCACACACAGGGGGCCCTCTCTACATGATGAGGAAGTAGACCTTCAGACCTTCAGGAAATCCAGTCTGGCTCTGCTCCCTGTCCAAGCAGGAGTGATTTGGTTCCACTGGGAGAGTCTGGAGGGGTTATATAATCCCACTGAAAGAGTCTGGATGAAGTGGGATATTGGAAGCTCAGGACCGAGGAGACTTGAAAAATGACGCACAGGAGGCAAGGCATTATCTGGGTTAGGTAAGCTGCCCTGAGGTGCCCAGCAGAGTAGCCTTCGAAATTTCCCAGGCAAGTTAATCACTGTCCTGCTCCCCCCAGAGGGATCCAAAGCCAGGATCCACTTGCTTCTCACAACTCTGTTCATTCCCCTGAGCACCTGCAGCCACAGCAAAGGTGAGGGGAGCGTACTGTGTCGTCTTCCGGAAGCCTTAGAGCAGACCAGGGTGGACAGGGTCACAAATGTCACTAGATGGACTGCACATTCCAACTGCTCCACTGAGATTGTGGCTGGAACTGAAGGTCCGAGAAGAGTGGCACCTTCCCGGACCTCATACAGGACGGCAGACGGTGGCAAGGGCATCAATGCTGCTCAATAAAGCCACCCAAGATATGGCTTCTCTTGAAAGTCCCTTTCACAGACTGTATTCAAATAATCTAGACATTGCCTTTCCAAACCACTGGGTCTGCTTATGTGAATTTAATGGCAAACTCGAAAAGACCTGTTTATCTGGAAATGAAACACTTTTGAATTTGTATTGCAGTTATATGGTTTCTTTCTTTTTATTGCGCTGTAATGGACTTCATGTAAGTGGCACCAAGCAGAAGTGTGTAACTCAGTGACCTCTATAGTGACCAACTCCCTGAAATGTCACCCTGGTCAAGACATAGGGGCCCCTCCCTGTCAACTATGTCTCCCGGAGCATTGCTCAGCTTCTGTTAGCTTTATTAATCTAATGTACATTTTAATATATTCAGGATAAGACCTTTACCTGTCTACTTGTGTTTCCTCTGGTTTGTTCTTGCTTTGAATTCTGTTTCTAGTGCAATGTGTGTGTGTATGTGTGTGTGTGTGTGTGTGTGTGTGTGTGTGTGTGTGTGTGTGTACCCACAAGCATATTCTCTCTTCCTATTGTAAGGGAACTTTTGTGATAGTTAATTTTGATTAAATGGTTAAGTCTAATTAATTCAGATTGACTTAATTGGATTAATAGACACATAAGGTGTTACTGAGGCACACCATTGGGTGTGACTGTGAGGGAATGTCCCCGGAGGGTTAACTAAGAAGGAGGAGCCACACTGATTGTGGGCAGCACCGTACCCTGTACTCCAGCCCTGTCATGAATAAAAAGAGAAAAGTGAGCAGGAGAAAGGTTTTTACTTTGCTTTTCCCTGCTTCCTGGCTGCCAGCCTGATGGAATGCATTGCCTCACTCTCCTGCCTGCCACAATGCCACCTGCCACTGGTCTGTGAGCCAGGCATCCCTGAACCGTGAGCAAGGGCCAACCCCTCCCTCCCTACGTGGTTTCTGCCAGGTATTCTGTGAGTACAATAAGAAAAGTAATTGGTTCAGCTCTGCATAACTTTATCCTAGAAAGAGAAGGGATGGACAAAGGGACAGAAAGAGGAGAAGGAAGGAAGAGACATACAGACGGAGAGGCACAGAGAGAGAAGGAATGACAGAGACAGCGATAGAGACAGAGGGAGGGAAGGGGAGAAAGAAGGAGAGAAAGAGTGCGCCCAGTGTTACCACTGGGGTAATAC
This sequence comes from Microtus pennsylvanicus, assembly GCF_037038515.1. Taxonomy (NCBI): domain Eukaryota; kingdom Metazoa; phylum Chordata; class Mammalia; order Rodentia; family Cricetidae; genus Microtus; species Microtus pennsylvanicus. The sequence goes on from NC_134584.1 coordinate 58,808,635, forward strand.
TCTGTGAGAGGCATGCCCAGTCTGTGTTAACAAGGATCATCTTATTGAGGGTGTGGGGGGTGTAATGGTCTGTCCTGTCCCTTTAGAAGACAAGCCCGACCCATTCCCTCCCCCACTCCGCTGAGGCAGGCACTTCTCCCCCACTTCTCACCCCCCATTTCTCTTTCTCTTTCTCTCTCTGCCTCTTTCTTCTCATCTCCCCTTTTCCCTTTCCATAACCCACTAAATAAATATCCAACCTCGCTCTGCATGGTGTTCCTATCCAACTGTTTCTCACCTGCCACAGCTGCAGCTCCTTGTGGGACTGGCTTCTCTAGCTTGGTGTCTCACCTGCTATGTTGTTCTCTGCCTAGGACCTGCTGGCCCTCATGGCCCATGGGTCACGGGGGGTGCTCCCTGCTTGGGACTGGCTACCTTCATGGCCCACCATAGTCTTGTTCCTACTGCCCACAACCATCACTTGGGGAACAGTGCCATTTTACTTTTGCCACTACAGGTGGTACACCAGAGACAGGATAGGGTATGGAATAAAGTGTAAATCCCCCACTATGGCATTTACTGGCTATGTGGCTCAGAGAACCTCTTTGCCCCTGGCCCTGGATTTCTTCCTCTGGAAACATTGGGCTAATGCCACCTCTTCCTGTGAGTCATGGGAGGATAGCATCAGGTGACAGGTAGTGAGTATGGATGGCAGCTCTTGGTGGAGATTGCCTTGGGCAGCACTGTCTGCTCTAAACCCTGACCTCAGGTAGACAGAATGCCATACCTGCACTTCTAGGGGCTTCTAGGCACATATGGCTGGTTGATCTCTAGGGCAGTTAGCATGGTGGAAGCACTGAAGTGTTACCACTTTATTGAAGTGAAATCACTACTAACATAAACCAGAGATCCAGCAGGAAACTGGACCCAGCACTGAGACCCGGGTTCTTGCAGTCCCTACATGTGGTCTCTACCACTACCCTAGTAGGAAGCTAAGGAGGAGGACCCATCCCTGTGGATGGAAAAATAAAACCTTTACACAGTTACACTGTTGTACTGGGTCACAGGAGAAGATGGCAACTCCTTGCTCCTGAGAGAGGAAAGGGCCAGAGTGACTCCCGTGTCTTGCAGCCAGAAGTTGGAGTGTGCCCCAGGGACTCTTGGAGATGGAGAAGTGGGCACTGCTGTGATAGCCAATAGGAAACTTGCTCGCAGATGTCTGGAATCAGAGAGACCCAAGGTGCAAGCCTTCCTCTCAACGGTGGGTTATTTTGACAGTTGTAGAAGCCTCTCTTTCATTTCTGCTTCTTGGCTTCACTCTGCAAAACACAGAACTCGGTGTCGCATCAGAGCTAGAGAGTTCAGAGGCATCCTTTTGTTCTAGATCTGGAGTGGAGGTTGAGCCAGGACAAGCACAACACAGTTTTTGTTGTGGGTGGGAGAATGTAATTTGTAAGAAACAACTTGCTACTGAATAGGCAGCTGCTGTCACCTCTACTGACAGTTCTTGGCTGACTGCCAGTCTGTCCTATCCCAGGGCTCAGCCCCTCCTGTCTATGCCTATTCCTGCTTCTATCCATTTGCTTCTGGTACTTTTCCGTCAACATGCTCGATTTACCTTCGGCTCCCTAGCCCTCACTTTGTTTTTCCTCTTCTCTTGTGGCTGAGGTTTCTAGACCCATAGTCTGATGAAAACCTTGATTCCTACAGCATTTGACCGTGGCATTCTTTAGACCTCTCCCGACCCTTTGAGTGGGTACCAGGGACATCATGTTTCCTCTTGCATCTTAAAGATCCTGGGTCAAAAGGATTCCGAAGGGAGAGGTCTGGCCACTGAGCAGGAGTGTGTTCCAGTGTGAGTGTGCCTGTTTTCTCACTTGTGATGTGGGCGGGCAGTCTGCATGGTTTTGTTGTTGTTGTTTCAAGAAAGGGTTTTTCTTTTAGCCCTGACTGTCCTTGAACTCGCTTTGGCTCTATAGACCAGGCTGGCCTCGAACTCAGAGATCTGCCTGCCTCTGCCTTCTGAGTACTGGATTAAAGGCATGTGCCACCACCGCCCGGTGGGGTTCTTGTGCACAACTGAGTTACTTGTCAGACTCAAAATATTAAATGGAAACTATTAGGTGAGAAGTTAGTGTTTACTTTTGGTGTGTGAATTTTGGGGATTCTCTGGGATTTGTTGGTGTGTGCTTGGTGTGTGCTTTGTTTGTTTGGATTTGGTTTTAGCAGTTGGCTTTTGTTCTCTCTCTCTCTCTCTCTCTCTCTCTCTCTCTCTCTCTCTCTCTCTCTCTTTCTTTCTTTCCCCGGTCCAGACAAACAGGTAATCAAGTTTTGGGGTTCTTGTTCTTGTTGTTGCTGTTTTGTTTTGTTCTTGTTTTTGGTTTTTAAATCCTAGTTACCACAGTCACCTTGTCTCTTACCCTTTCTCCATCTGTCTTTTGAAGTCCCCTTATGCTCTCTGGGCTTTCTTAATATTGGTGAGGCATTCACAGCAGAATTTATTGCTGGTATGAACTAAACCAAGCAGTTAAAATGCCAGTGTCCTTGGAAGACATTTTCTTCTCTTTAGTGGCCACATCTGCTACTAAAACTGCTAAAAGTTAGTTTCCCACAGAACTGCTAAGATCCCTTCACCTTTTGTCAATGGATTTTATTGACTAAGAAATCAATAAGAATTAGCACATTGAATCTGACTGCTCTGATAGATTCTTATTCTTGTTTCCTGATAAGGGGTCATGGGAGCCAGATTATTGCTCCTCACTGGTGGCTCCCTGCTTTCAGAATCGCTCCTGAACCTTAGAAGGGTGACTGGACACTGTGGGGTACAGCCACATCCTCAGCAGGGGATTGATGGCCAGACCTGCACTGGGGTGCCATGCGTCCTTGTTTCATGGTCCAGGCCTGGACCACTGCTCTCAATCTCTGCAGAACATCCTAGTGACATCAGAAGCCAATCCCACATCCGTGCATCCACTGGCTTGCTCAGCCCCTGGCTCGTCAGCTGCCTGCTTTCCTTCTTTTTGTGTCCTGCCCGCCCCACCTCTGATCTCATGAACCAAGTGTCTCCTTTGTGAGGAAGGAAAGATGCACATTTACTTGAAACTCTTTCCAGCATCCTTTCTACACGGCTGGACCACATCCTCTCCTAGTGTTTTTCTAAAGCTTACATTACAAGTAAGCTCAAATATCATTGCAATGACAGTTGGTATTATTCAACTAAAAAATTATAAATATTGAAATTAAGAACAATCCCTTCCAGGCTTCCCCCCCCCTTCGTTATTGTCTTGAAAGGTCTGATCCATTTACATCAATCACTTAACTAGAACCCTAATAGAAAACACTCATCTGAAAAATCCTCTCTGGCCCTCTCTTCCCGATACATGTTTTTATCTGGCTAATTTATTTTTAGGCTTAAGGAGGAAAGCTTGAGAACTAGCTAATTTCAGAGTAATGGGGCAGTATTTCCAAATTCTTCATTCCACTGTTGAGGACCAGGGGCTAACTTTTTGTAAGTCTTTAAGACATAGAGCCATTCATCAGAAAATATCCAAATAATGCTTTTCTGGGGGTGCCCTCCTTTTTGGTGGATTGGCGGGTCTTCAGCCCGCGATTTTTGTTTTGCTACATGTCTGTATTTTGTATTCTGCTACTAGTACTTCCTACTTCATAGCTGCCAGACTGGTTTCCCAGATCATCAGTTTAAGACTTAGTTCATCAGCACCTGCCCTCTCAGTGGACTTGTGCTCAGCCAGAAATATGTGTGGGTCAGCCAGGAACAAGGGGCTGTGCTTAGCAAGTCTGGGGGTTAACTGTCTAGTCTAGTACCTGGGCTGCAGGCTCCAAGGGGATCATCAAGCACCGGTTCCCTGTGCACAGCTCCTCCTTGTAGTTTTGATAAGGCAGTTAAGGAGTGATTGGTAAGTACTGTGCGCGTGTGGGAAAGTGTAGACGGGCGGCACTATTGCGCTGTCCACGCTCACACTGTTGTCCTCTCTTGTCACCCTCCAGGAGCATGTCTCACCCATTATGCAAATGAAGAGGCTGTTACATACCTCCCTAGTTGGATATTGGGGAACCCTGGCTTCCCCTCCTCTTTACAGTGAGGGTTTCCAAAGGAAGACATTGATACAGACTTAGCGCTGCCCAGAGTTGTGACAGAGGTGGGACAAGGTGAGCCGGTGCCCTTCCAAGGCTCCTGTCCTTAGCCAGGATAACCCCTCCGCAGATTGGCTTTCGATTTTAAAGTTCTACCAGGCATGCCTCCGTTTTTGACACTGTGACACATTGCTGTCACCTGCAAAAGTCATGCTCCAGTTCTATAGTCAAGTCTCAAGCAACAGCAAGGACAACAGCTACTTATAGTATTTCAATGAGTGTGTGATGCTGGGAGGGTCACATTCACAGCGGGCAGCCCACGGGCCAGAGGCAGACACAGAGTGAAAAGCAGGCAGGTTCCACGGTGCTACCTTCAGTCCATCGTGATGTGATGAAGGCCGTAGAAGGGCATCCCAAGCCTGCCTCCTGAGCAGACCACACAGCATCTTCCCCTGCTTCCCTACTCACATAGGGATCTAAGTCCTCTATAGCACAATTTAAATTCTCTATCTTGTGTAATTCAGGAAGACAGAAAGCCGAAGAATACTTTTAATTTCTTGACCATCACCCTGAGCCCCAGTCTCCAAGTTTAGGACCTGCTACATTCTAAGCATCTGCTATACGAACCTTTGACAGGGTTTTAGACTTGTTTGTGCAGATCTCCCCACTCTGCATGGTGCCCACTGTTAGAATACACTGTGCGGATTGCTCACAAGCCTCCTTCTCTCTGAATTGTGTTCCCTGATTGAGTCCCTGGTGCTCTGGAGTCCCATTGGCCACATGAAGCATACACTTGATTGTTACCCTGCTCCCTGGACGGAACAAATGTGACTGTCAGAATGCTCAAGCTGTCGACACAGGTTAGTTTTACACAAGATGAAGGATTTAAATCGTGTTATAGAGGAGTTAGATCCGGGCTATTTTGTGAGTAGGAAAGCAGGGAAAGATGCTGTGTGGTCAGCTCAGGATGCTTGAGACACCCTTACTGTCCTCATGATGAGGAACTAGAGGTAACACACCTTTAAGTCAACCATGCTTCTCATTGTGGGGGAACGTGACTGCTGTTTGCTTGTATTTGAACCCACTGAGTCATGGATTTCACTTCTTCTCCTTTCTCCAGCACTGGGGCTTGAAACAAGGGCCTTGCAACATCCCAGGCGAACGCTCTTACACTGAGCTCCACCCCAGCCCCATGGTTCCTTTCTATTTTGAAGTAGGGTCTAAGTTGCCCAGGTTGGCCCTGAATTCACTTGATAGCTGAGTCTGACCTTGAATCTGCAATCCAACTGCCTCAGCTCCAGAGAAGCCAGGATTGCAGCTTTGTGTGGTTAAATCTTGTGAACACAAACCAGCATGTTTAGATTAGAATGACGTCTGAAGATCTTGGTGCAAGTGACAAACAGTTCCAGATTCATCCAGCACTTGCATCTTAACTTGCTGTCCCCTAGGCCAGTCACACTGCCGTGGGGACATAGCCAACTCGTTCTGAAGAGCTGCGGGTATGGCAGCTGAAAATCAGACGTTGACGGGATTACAGAAGTCCAGGTCTGCATCTGCTTCTTATTGACCGCATGCTTCAAACCGGAGGTTTAGACTCTGGCATCTGGACTTTCCTCACTTGGAATGGGATAACCATGTAATTATGCCCCAAGACCACTTTTGAAGGAAGAATAGCAACTAGGAACTAGCATGGGGCAAGCTGTTCAAGTCCAAGTCACAGTCATTGTTGCCTCACCTGACTGGTTCCTCTCTTCTGAGGGTCACAAGACCATCAGCTGATAATCTCTGTAAGTGTCTCAGTTCCTCCTAGAGCCGTCTGACCTGTTCCCTAGCTGCCGTCTCTCTGCTGGTTCCTAGACTGTGTCTACAGCCCCTCGACTCTCCCGTCCATCTTCTCAAGCCTGTGCTCCGGGTATCCTTGGCTAGTGTTGCCTCCGGTCACCCATTCTCCCAAACTTGTGCTCTGACTTCCTGTAATACTGACTAGCTCAACAGTTGTTATCAGAAAAATGAGAGGCAGATTGAAATGGTCTCTATTTTTTTTTCTTTTTGCCCCCTGCCAATTTTTTTTCCATGCCTCTGATTCATTCATTTGGAGCAGAATGGTGTGGGAATCACATGGAAGCAGCTACTGCCGCTATAGCTTCAGTTGGTGGCTTCCACGGGTCTCAGGCCCTATGGCTCCCTTCCAGACAGCTGACAGAATCAAGGCTGCTACCTCCCAAGAGCACAGCGGCCCCGCAGTGCCATCTTGTGGGCAATGAGCTCCACTAAGCCTGAGCTGAGACCAAGGCATGGGGAAAGCAGCCAAAATTACATTCTACAATAAAATGCACTTAGCCAGACATACATATCCCATCTCTGGACTTAAATATGGGGAAATGTCTTTCCTTCCTGATTTACATTTATTTTTGATTGGAAATAATATTCTACACTTCAAAACAAAAATATCCAGTTGGCCAGTGTGTGTTTTTATGTTCATCTCTGAATATCATGGCATCCTGTGGGTACCTCAAAGGCTTCAGCTTTAAAAATAAGACAAAAGTAGTGCAAAGTCTTGCTGATAAAACATGATCACTGCAGAGTTTGTTACAGGCACAATCCTGGAGAGGTGGCTCAGTGGTTAAGAGTACCTACTGCTCCTGCAGAGGACCAGGGTTTTGGGTCCCAGTACCCACCTTGGTGACTCACAGACATTTGTGACTCCAGCTCCAGGGGCTCCAATGGATGCTAGACATATGCATGGCACACACGCATACATGCAGGCCAAACACTCATCCACACAAAACAATCTTAAACAACTCTCAGGATCCCATTGCCTCTCCAGATGACTGGTCCAGACCATCGGGGTTAGTCCCAGCCCTGGTGACTCCAACGTGCCTGAGTCTGAGCGGCACAGGTGACAGGAGCTGGATGGACACCCTGTGTCCCTGCTGCCGTGGTTACCCTTCCTCAGCGTTGGTGGTCCGTGCATTTTGAGGGATGTTGAGAACTTGGCCTCTGTCTCCTGCCTCCTCCGCATGCCTCCTCCGCGGCCCAACTGGTGAGGAGGGACTGGATTTATAGGGTGCTTTGTGGTGGAAACCCTGTGCAAATGTAAGCAAACTCAGGAGGGAAACCTCACCGTTTTATGAGGTATCAGAGAATCTGTTTATATTAACCATGTTGCATCAGAACCAGTATTCAAATGCAGCCATGTGCCATGCTGCGGACAGGCACCAGCTGTTTGTCCACCTCATCTTTGGTTGTTGTTGTTGTTGTTTCGAGACAGGGTTTCTCTGTGTAGCTTTGAAGCCTGTCCTGGAACTGGCTTTGTAGACCAGGCTGGCCTCGAACTCACAGAGACCCCCCGTCTCTGCCCCTGAGTGCTGGGATTAAAGATGTGTGCCACCCGTGCCCGGCATTACCCCCATCTTTTAAAGGGCTGATCAGGATAGTAGTTTCCCTAAAGTTTAAAAGAGTAAAATTACATTAAAAATGTTTTTTTTTACAAAGGAATATTAGGTTTATTTTACTGCTTCTCAGTAGCTCAGTAATAAAAGGTTGTTTATATGATGACCTTTGTGCTAATTACTAAAACTTTAAAATTAATTGTCCTGTACAAGTTATGTGTCAGGATCCTGTTTGTTACTTCAGTCTGTTCTTTGACAGTTTCATGCATGTATACAATGTATTTGGACTGCTCTGACTCCCATCCCATGCTCTCATCTTCCTCCCTTCCCTATCCAAGTCCCATTCCCTACCAATCTCTTTCCCAGGCTCATGTTCTTTTGTTTTGTTTGTGTACCTCCGGGCTTGACTAGGGCCTTCTGTGTGGCCTTGGTATTGGAACTATCCTCTGGAGTCTGGCGGGCTCTCCAGAGGGCACATAACTGGAGAAAGTAGTCCCCCTTCCCATCCCCCAGCCCATACTTAGCCTGTAGGTGAGCAGTAAAGTGTGGGGTCCCATGAGCATCCGTGTCCCTGCCCATCCACGGATGACTGTTGCGCAGGACCAGTGCAAATCATTGCGGCTGCTCTAAGTTCATGCTTACACTGGCTGTGTTGTGTGTAGAGGATGGGACTTCTCTGCCCTCCTCCCTGTTTCCCAGCGCCCTGCTCCTACATTCTCCCTGTCCCCTCTTCTGCAGTGTGCCAGGAGCTGTATAAATGACTTGTGTAGGACTGCACCCTTGTCGTCACTTCTTCTCAGCATCTTACTCAGCACGAGTCTAGGAGACCGTCCACATTTGCTGTGCTGGGGCCTCAGAGCAGCCCCTGTTGCGCCCAGGAAGGAGCCCAGCAGCTGTTCAAGGATGCTAGCTAATCACTAATTAGCTCCCAGCACGGTCTAAACAGAAGGCTGGTGTCCCTCACACTAATCATGCTGTTTATGGTAATCAGGTTATTTGCATCATTAGTATCTCAACATAGCTACGTGAAGACTCGCTAATATATATCAAATATTCATTAAGGAAGTCGGCTCCTGGTGGGTGTGAGCGCCTTTGGTAGTTCAGAGAGACTGAAGTAGACAGGGACGCTAACTGTTTAAAAATACAAATACCTCTACCTTGAGATGGGGGTCAGGTGGAAGGAAGGAAAAAAAAAAGAGCGGCAAGATATAACTAGCTTATCCCTGGCCACAGTTTAAATGGAAAGCACACAATGAGAAGCCATTGGGCAATAAGTAAGTAACATTTTATGGAAACATTTAATATTAATAAGAGAGACTTGTCTTAGTTAGGGTTACCATTGCTGGGATGAAACACCATGACCAAGTGGGGTTTGTTCCAAAAGCAAGGAGAGGTTTGATTTCACTTAACTCTTCTACATCACTGTTCATCATCACAGGGGGGTCAGGACAGGAGCTCAAACAGGACAGGAACCCAGAGGCAGGAGCCAACGCAGAGGCCACGGAGGGGTGCTGCTTACTGGCCTGCTCCTCACGGCTTGCTCAGCCTGTCTTCTTATATAACTCAGGGCCACCAGCCCAGGGATGGCACCACCGTTAGTTTATTGATTTCATATCAATCACTAATTTAAAAAATGCCCTACATACTTGCCTACAGCCTGAGTTTATGGATGCAGTTTCTCAATTGAGGTTCCACTCAGATGACTCTAACTTATATCAGGTTGGCAAAAACGAGGTAGGACAGATATGAACATCTGTATGAACCCTCAGGCCCCACTGGCTCATGTTCGCCAAGAGATAACACTGTCAGGAAACAGTCAAAGTGAAGTTCTGAGGATAGCTTACTGTTCCTTTAGTCATGGAACTAAGATGTACAAACTCTCAATACAAATTAGGTTAGAGTCTTAAAATGTCTTCAATTCATAAAATTAAGGGCATTTTGGCCCTAATTTACTATATATAGTCAAATTGTACTGTTTTCTTTTTACTTAACTAATTGCCATTAGTGCTGTTGGTTTCTAACCATTAAAGATGATTCAGAAGGTTAATTCCTCATAGTCATTTTCTTTAATGTTAAACTGTAATTATAAGAATGGATAATACAGCTAATAATACAATAATACAAGTATTATAATAGAACATGCTGTAGTAATTGTAACAGATTCCTGTGGGTAGCAACCACTCCTGCCTGTACACACAGACTAGTAGCTTATGAGTGTGAGCCCTCCTGTGTAGATCTGGTAGCCTTGGTTGGCTTTGAACACCGACATTCCCATCACTCCGCCAGGAGATGGCCCATCAAAACTCACTCAATAAAAGAATGCAGGAGCCACAACCTCACATCTTTATTCTGTTTGTCTCCTGATGCTTTACCTTAAAAATTTCCAAGTCAGTGGAAAGTCACTAGATTTAAAGACAGCAGCGTAGTGTGCATCTGGAGCCGTGTTTGTTGGTGTTTGCATTTGTTTCCTCCTGACTCCTCCCACCCTTTACAGTCAGGAAAACTCAATAGTAAAATGACAGAAGGATCAAATCTAGGGGAAACCTTATTGTGTGTGCGTGTGCATGTGTGCACACGTGTGGAAGACAGAGGACAACTTGTGTCTCGCCTTTTGTACTCAGATCACTAGCCTTGGCAGCAGTAATCTCTACTGTGAACTGCTTTGCCATCCATCTAGGACAGCTCATTTTGGTGCAGTGCTCCAACTAGCGGGTATTCCTGCAGACCATAAGTCATCCAGTCAGTGGCGACAGTGAGGACATCCACTTTGTCCCCAGGTCTAATCCATCCATCCATCCACCCACCCACCCACCCTCCTATCCATCCACCTATCCATCCATCTGTCTACATCTATTCACCCACCCTTCTGTTCATCCACCCATCTACCCATCCATTTATCCATCCATCTGTCCATCCGTCCGTCCATCCATCCATTCATCCATCCACCTACCCATCTACCTATCCACCCATACACCCATCCATCCATCCGTCCATCCATCCATTCATCCATCTACCCACCTACCCACCCATCCGTCCATCCATCCATCCATCCATCCATCCATCCATCCACCCACCTACCCATCCATCTGTCCGCCACAACCATGCAGTCACCTATCTATCCAGTCATCCCTCCCTCTTTGTAACAATAATGGCTCACAAGTTCTTTCTGTTGATTTTTATTCATCACTCTCATTATTTGTTTCTATGATCCATTCTTCCTCAGTCTGCTCATAATCTGTCCCACCAGTGTCACTCTGTCTCTGGATGACCACATCTGTTTCTGAGTATCATTTATTCTTTATCCCTTAGCATGGCTATGTAGATTCAAGCATGACCACACTGATATTAATACCCTAGCTTATCTTCATTCAAGTTAACACCCAAATAACTCATTTTATTCTTGCAACAAATATTTTTTAAGTTGCTGCTTTGTTCCTGTTTCTGATTACTCATGGTCCAGTAGGAAGCCAGGCTACATTGATCTTCAAAATGTGCCACACTAAATTATGATAATAGCGAGTTATGTGCTCCACGGAGCACAAGAGAAAAGCTTTCCACCCCCACTGTGTCATTTAAGGACTCCAAGCAGAGTTACCAACTCCTAGGCCTGAGAGATAAATGAGAATCCACCTGGGGAAGTAGCGTAATGTTCCAGGCCAAGGAAATACATGTTCCCACTAGGGTTAAGTGTGTTAAGTCCAGTCAGTGTTTCCAAGCATGTGTTGGAGGAAGGGTGTGATGGGGGAGGGTGGGTTAGAGACAAGAGGCTGGGAGGGGTGTTGCTGGAGCTTTTTAATGGCTGCTAGAGATCAGGTCCAAATAGTGTCCCACAAGCAATAGTATTCAACCTTGGCTACATGCTCTTATATCCTGGGGGGGGAGGGCTGTCAGAAATATAGCAGCACAGCCCCAGCCCAGACTACTCCTCAGGACCATTAGGAGCACACAGTGAGGAGCTATGGGGCCATACATTTCAGTTTCAGACCCGGCTTCTGGGGAAACGATCACGAAGAAAGGCATCACAGGACACAGAGCCAACCCTGGAAATGATGATATTAAAAGATTCCTTTTATTTTATAGGATTTTGAACTCAACAATGAACTTAAAATGAATGTTCTAAACTTACTAGAAGAAGTTTTACGAGACCCAGACCTTCTTCCTCAAGAAAGGAAAGCCACGGCAAACATCCTGAGGTAAAGGCCAGGGCAGCTGCTGATGGAGTTGCATCCACTGGGCTCTGCTCGTGGAAAATGGGTTCTGTCGGGCAAGAAGGATACATTTGAGACCTTTCTGGGTACCAGAGGTTGTATGCTTGGCAGCGAGGCGTGTTCTATCTTCTGCTTTGTGGGAACAGTTTGGGATCTGCTGTGCAAGGGAGACTTTGGACTGTAGGCTTAAATTGTGTGGGGACAATTTCTGTAGAACCACAGGGTGAAAGAGAGAGACCTTGGGGAGTCCTGACATGAGTCCAGCCAGCATCCTGGAGAGGCTTTTCATTCTGCTTGTGAGGACTAATTGGGAATCGCCAGCTCACCTTGGGGCAGTGTTTCTATGAGAGAGGTGGCATGCCTGTAGTTACACAAGATCCTCAGCTTTTTGTGTTGGTCCTGGCCAACTGTTCCGTTCACTCCTTGTCTTAATGGTCTCCATGTCAGATACTCATATGGGGTAGGGTAAAACATGAACCTGAAGTGTCTGTGCGAGGAAGGCTTGGACTTGGCAGGCCCTCCTAGAAAATTGTGTTTGTCGATAGTTGTGATGCCTAGTATTCACACAAATAACACAGTGTCCTATGGTTTCGTTAGCTGATGGGGGGATAATGTTTTTTCTGGTTCACTCTACATGAAGAGTGCATCCATCAATGGTTTCATGTGCATGTGTCCGTTATGGCTTCTCAGCTCACCCATGGGCACAACTTCTGCCCCTACTCGAGAGTGGGAAGCCTGGCATCTATCTGCTAAGGCCCATTACTGCCCCACCGTTCTGGTTTTCAGTTCTTCCTTCACTTACAGCGTGGAAGTGATATTTGTTTTAGCCAAACATGTTTGTATTGTGTCTTGGTGTAATTAATTATAGAGAAAGCATGTGTGGAGAGGAATTCATTCAGCTCGGTTCCTCCCAAATGTAGCAATGCTAAACTTGAGACTGTGGTAATTTAACAATTGTACCACAAGTCATTCTTATTCCCCATTAAGTTCCCAAAGCCAGACCATTGTGATCTAGAAGCAGCTAGAAGTCTAATTGTGTTCTCCATTAGAAAACTGACATGTTCAAGTCCTGACATCTCCTATCCCAAAATATGACCCTGTTTGTGAATAGCATCCCTGAAGATACAGACAGCTAAGTTAGGGACTGTGACAGGTGTCATTTTAAGAAGATGGCCATGGAAGACAAACATATGGAGAATATCATGTGTGGGTGGGGATGGAAATTGCAACTATATAACCACAAGACAAGAAACACCAGGGATTTTTGGCAGAGCACCTAAAGCTAGACAATGCAAGGAAATGTTTCCTTGGAGACCTCAGGGATACACACCACTGCTGACGTTTTGACCATTGACTTCTGTTCCAGAATTATGTATAACTCTGTTGTTCTTGGTTGCCTACTTGGTGGTTTTTTTTGCAAGGGTAGCCTAGAAAATTCTATATTTCCTATTCATAAAAACATCTATATTAATTCTGCCAATCAATGAGTATGGGTGATCTTTCCATCTTCTGCTATCTCTTTCAGTTTCTTTCTTCAAACAAAGACTTGATGTTTTTAATAATACAAGTCTTTCACTTTTGTGGTTAGATTTACCTCAAGACATTTTATATTATTTGAGGCTATTGTTGAGGGTGTTTTTCTTCTGATTTTTTTCTCAGTCCATTTGCCACTTGGGTGTAGGAAGGCTAAGTGTTTATCAGCTGTAGGAGTTTCCTAGCAGAAATTTGAGGGTCACTTATGTATACTATCATATCTTCTACAGATAAAATCCTTTGGCTTCTTCCCTTCCAGTTTGTATTCCCTTCATCTCCTTCAGTTATCTTCATGCTCCAGTTAAGACCTGAAGCACTATATTGAATAGGTGTGGAGAGAGTGGGCAACCTTTTCTTCTTCCTGACTTTAGTGGAAATGTTTTGAATGTCTCACCATTTAAGTTGATGTTGGATTTGGACTTGCTGGAACCTGCTTTTATTATGTTTAGATACGTCCCTTGCATCCCTTCATGATAAAAGTTCTAGAAGTATTAGATCAAGGTATATCAGGGTGACAATAGCCACATAAAATAAATTGGACGATGTCTCTTTTGTTTCTATTTTTGAATAATTTGAGGAATATTGGCATTAACTCTTCTTTGAAAGTTTGGCAGAGTTCTTTACTAAAACCTTCAAACCTGGGGTTTTTTCTGGTTGGGAGGCTTTAATGACTACTTCTATTTCATTAAGTATTGTAGGTCTATTTAAATTGGTTATCTGATATTGATTTAATTTTGTTAAGTAGCATGTATAGAGAGATTTAGGTTTTCCAGTTTGGAGGAGCACGGGTTTTTAAGGTATGTCCTTATGACTCTGGATTCCCTGGATGTCTGTTGTTTCTAATTTTGTTGCTCTATTTTCTCTCCACTTTTTAGCTAATTTGGCTAAGGATTTGTCAATCTTCTTGAGTTTTCTCAAAGAACCAACTCTTTGTTTTATTGATTATGTGCACTTTTTTTTTTTTTTGATTTTTCGAGACAGGGTTTCTCCATAGCTTTTGGTTCCTGTCCTGGAACTAGCTCTTGTAGACCAGGCTGACCTTGAACTCACAGAGTTCCGCCTGCCACCCGGCTTTTTTCTGTGCACTTTTTGTTTGTTTCTGTTTTATTGATTTCAGCTCTGAGTTTGATTGTTTTTTGTCATTTATTCCTTTAGGGTATTGTTTCTTTTTGTTCTAGAGCTTTCAGCTGTGCTGCTAAGTTACTAGTATGAGAGCGTTTTAAAAATTTTTTAATTAGAGCCGGGTGGTGGTGGTGCACACCTTTAATCCCAGCAGAGGCAGAGGCAGATGGATCTCTGAGAGTTCGAGGCCAGCCTGGACTACAAGAACTAGTTCCAGGACAGGAACTAAAAGCTACGGAGAAACCCTGTCACAAAAATCCAAAAAAAAAAAAAATTTAATTAAAAACTTTGTTTTTAATGTAGGCCTTTGGTGCTATGAACTTGCCTCTTAGAACTGTCTTTACTTTGTCCCATAGGTTTGGGTATAATGTACATTAATTTTCATTTATTTCTACAAAGTCTTTCATTTCTTTATTAATTTCTATCTTGACCCATTTTATATTTTAATAGTGAATTGTTCAGTTTCCACAATTTTGTTAACTTTCTGTTTTTTCTGTTGTTGACACCCAATTTTAATCTGTGTAGGTCAGATAGAATGCAGGGTTATTTCAATTTCCTTATATCTGCTGACGCTTCCTTTCTGTTCACGTATGTGGTCAGTTTTGGAGAAAGTCCCATGGCATGCTGAAAAGGTATGTTCGTTTCTGTTTGGGTGAACTATTGTGTAAATATCTGCCGAGTCCATTTTGTTTATGACGTCAGTTATCTCCAACATTTCTCTGTTCAGTTCTTGTCTGGATGGCCGGTCTATTGGCAAGAGGTGGGTACTGAAGCCACCACTATCACTGTGTGAGGGCCAATGTGTTGTTTAAGCTGTGACAGTGTTTATTTTACAAATTTTGTTCCCCCATGTGTTTGTGCATAGATATTAAGAATTGCAGTTTCCTTTAGGTGGATTTTTCCTTTGATGAGTATGTGTGTACATTTCTATTTCTTCTTATTAGTTTTGATTTAAAGTTTAATTTGTTAGATATTAAAATGGTTACATGGACTTGCTTTTGGTTCCATTTGCTTGGAATATCTTTTTTCACCCTTTATCCTGAGCTGATGTCTAGCCTTGATGCCTTTTGGAAGCAGTAGAAGGATGGATCCTGTTCACATCCATTCTGTTAGTCTATATTTTTTTATTGGGCAATTGAGACTATTGATGTTGAGAGATACCAATAAGCAATGTTTGCTTGATTCCTGTTATTTTTGTTGTTTGGGGGTGGTGGTGGTGTGTGTGTGTGTGTGCTTCCCTTCTTCTGATTTTCTGGTCTGGCATTATTTATTCCTTGTGATTTCTTGGGTGTGGTTAATCTCTTTAAGTTGGAGTTTTCTTTCTAGTGCCTTCTGTAGCTCTGGATCTGAGGATAGATACTGCTTGAATTTGGTTTTCTCGTGGAATGCCTTTCTTCATCCGTGGTGATTGAAAGACTGGGTATAGCAGTCTGGGTTGGCATCTATGATCTCTTAGAGGCTGTAGAACTCTGTCCAGAACATGACTTTTAGAGTCTCCATTGAGAAGTCAGGTGTTATTCTAATAAGTCTCCTTAATCTTTTACTTGGTTATTCTTCCTTTCAGTTTCTAGTAGTCCTTCTTTGTTCTGTATGTTTGGTGTTTTGATTATTATGTGCTGAGGGGACTTTCTTTTCTGGTCCAGTCTGTTTGGTGTTCCGTGTGTTTCTCGTAACTTGATAGGCATCTCCTTCTTTAGGCAAAGGAAATTTTCTTCTATGATTTTGTTGGAAATATTTTCTGTGCATTTGGCCTGGGTTTCTTTTCCTTCCTCTATTTTTATTATTCTTAGATTTGATCTTTTCATAGCGTCCAAGACTTTCTGAATATTTTGTTCCAGAATCCTTTTGGATTTACCATTTTCTTTGACAGCAGTACTCATTCCTTCTATCCTGTCCTCAATGGCTGAGATTCTTTTGTCATCTTTTGTACTCAGTTAGAGAGGCTTGCCTCTGAGACTCCTGTTTGAGTTCCTATATTTTTCATTTCCAAATTTCCCTCAGTTTGCATTTTCTTTATTGATTCTTTTCTACTTCCAGGTCTTGGACTCTTTTATTCATTTCCTTCCACTGTTTGTTTGTGCCTTCATAGATTTCTTTCTTTTTTTTTTTAACTTTTATGACATCTTGACCTCAGTTTCCCTTCCCTCCACTCCTCCTACTCCCTTCCCCCTATCTCTTCTGTCCCCAAGATCCTGGCCTAACAGGATTCAATTAAAGGCTGGGCACGAACGCTCATATCACAGCTCGACACGGCAACCCATTGGGAGGAAAAGGGTCTTAAGCACAGGCAAGAGTCAGAGACATCTCTCGTGCCCATCATTGAGAGTCTCACAAGAACATCAAGCTACACAATCGTATTTGTTTGTTGCTTCAATTTCTGTGAGCCTCTATAGGCCCTGCGAAGCTGATTCTATGGTCTCTGTTCTCATGGTTCCTTGACAACCCCTCCCCCAGCTCCTGTAATCCTTCCTCCCCCTCTTCTGCAGGGTTCCCTGGCTCTGCTCAGTGTTTGGCTGTGGATCTCTGCATCTGCTCCTATTGGTTGTTGGATGACACCCCTCTGGTGACAATTGGGCTAGCTAGGCACTGATTTTCATAGTTTTATTTCTAGGAGATTTATTCATTTCCTCTTAAAGGACCTCTATCATATTCATAAAGGCTATTATAAGGTCTTTGTCTTGTGTTTCAGCTAAGCGTCAGTTCTCACGGCTTACTGTGTTAAGTTTGTTAGATTCTAGTAAAGACATATTATCCTGGATGTTGTTGATTGTGTTTTTACGCTGGGATCTAGGCATCTGGGTATGGGAAGACTGAAATTCTTGATGCTGATATCTGGTCTTGTTTTTGTTGGTGAGTATTTTGTTCCTTGTCTTCTGTTTCCTCTCTGGTTCTTAGGAGTTTGTGGTGGCTGCGTGTTGCCTGATGGGAAATTCTTTTGGGATTCTGAAAGGTGTGACCCCTGGAGTTTCCACTTAAGATTTGATTCTTGGTGTTGGTGGCTGATACTTAGGAATAAGGGTGAGCTAAGTGAGAGGCCTGAGGTGGTCCACAGGCTGGAGAGAAGCAAGTCTTCCTCCAGGATCTCCTTAGTCCCTTAGAGTGGGGACCAATCACAAAAGGTCATCTGCTACAGAGCTGGGGATGGGGTGTGGGACTGAATGTGGAAGAGAGGAGGGAGAGGGAAGAGCTAAAGCTCACCTGCCTGCTTTGCTGATAGGCTCTTTGCTTCTCTGCCAGGCTTGGCTGGTGGGTTTTTGGGGGATGCCTGAGGGAAGGGTTATAATGGAAGATCTGTGAGACCCACTGGGGATAGGGGCTGCGGGGGAGGGAGGCTGCATCAGGTGGCCTGCTACAGAGCTGGGAATAAGACTTGAGGATTGGATTTGGAAGAGAGGGGCGACAGGTGAAGATCTGCAGTTAGCCTAGCTGCTTCCCTAGCCAGAGTCTTTAACAATTTCTATGACTTTAATTGCCCTGCTCAGCAATAAAGAAAGAGAGCCAACTTTAGTCTCCCGTGGGACAAGCTTTCTGACTTGGAACTGCTTAAGTAGTTTAATGCTCAGGGTGTGTGCTAAAACTTAGAATGCTTAGCCCAGATAGCAAGGTATAAAATGGAATTCCCACTTGCTATAATTCTCCTGATTTGGAATTTCTGTAGGATATATAAAACATCTTCCTATTTGAAAGTGGTGTTTTGGGTATTAATTAACTCTTGTATCATTTATTCATCTAAACACTGAAAGACAGGCTTTTGAAAGCTGAGTAACACTGAGTTTGGGATGCACACTCAAAGAACACGATGATCACCTGCCTACTCCTGTGCTATGTTCTTCCAAGTTGTACCCACAAGCTGAGAAGAGAGTGCACTGTCTCTCTTCTGCTTCAGTGGACAGTGTGGAGAGGCTAGAGCAACACGAGTGGGGGGAGGCTAGAGGATCACAGGCGGGGTGGGAGGAGCCAGAGGAGCAAGTGGGAGGGGCTAAAGGAGCACAGGCGGGGTGGGAGGAGCCAGATGATTAAGTGGGAGGGGCTAGAGGAGCAGGCAGGAGGGACTAGAGGATCGTGGGTAGGAGGGCCTAGAGGAGCACGAGTGGGAGAGGGCTAGAGTACCATGGGTGGGAGGGGCTAAAGGAGCAAGTGGGAGGGGCATGTGTGTGTCACAGAGTCTGTTGTACCTCACAGCCTCACACACCTGAACCCTCACACTTCCTAACCACAGAAAAAAGACCCCCACATTGCAACTTCCGAGCTTGTCCATCTTCTCTTACTCATAGAGATTGTTTTATCCATTTCCTTATAGAGCTCTTTCACAAGATGATCAAGATGACATCCACCTAAAATTAGAGGATATAATTCAAATGGTAAGTTCAGCCACAGAATCCTTGAGGTGAGCAAACTCATGCAACCAGCTTCATGGTTGGCCATGTATCTGTCTGGGAAGCTGTACGAGAAGGGCCTCGCTCAACACAGGATCCGGCAGCTGGTTGGGGACGTACATATTGGCTTTCACAGTTGAGTCTGCTGGATTTTCTTCCAGACCTAGACTCTAGTAGAGGCCTTCACGCTCCGCAGATGCACTGTGTTTCACTCCTTCACCATCTCTTGCAGACAGACTGTCCAAAGGCCGAATGCTTTGAGACGTTGTCAGCCATGGAGCTGGCCGAGCAGATCACTCTCCTGGACCACGTTGTCTTTAGAAGCATCCCCTACGAGTGAGTGCCTTGTCCTCTAGCAAGAAGTACCTAGTCTTGAAGCTGCCATTATCTCTAAGTTACACAGGTGTGTGCATGTACTTGCCCAGGCTCAGGGATGTTGAGTCTCCATCTCCAGGTGCTTTAGCATGCTTGAAGGTCTCTTGGGCCCAGTTCATGTTGAGTGCATTGACTTGGAGGTCCTTGAGATGATCTCAGTTTGTGTTTCTTCTATATGTAATAAGGTTACCATGACTGTTGATTTCTCTGCATTTTCCTATCCTCAAATTACAGAATGTCTAAAGCCATACGGGAAGCTTGTAGAAAATGTATTCTCAGAGAGAGCATGCTTGTGAAATTCCGATTTGGGTAGGTTTGATTGAGGTCCAGAAAATTGTCTTTTCATGAGAATCCCAAGTAGTTCAGAGGGACCCGAAGCTTCACTCTGAGAAGCGGGGACCCATCGTCAATGCTTTAATGTCTGCTGCAGGTCTGCAGCCCCTTCCGCAAGTTCGCACATTCTACTGAGCTCAGTGACAGTTGTCCTGCCTGCTGTCCTGCCTCTTTGTTTTAACCCTGTGTACAAAGGAGGGGGCCCTTTAAGCCTCCAGCAATCACACTCACTTGAAAGATCCTTAAACAGATCTTTGTTTAGAGAAATACATTATCCATGAACTGGTAACCACACTGAAAGTGTGGAAGGATTGGGCAAGACACAGGAATGGGATCCTTGTCAAACATAGCGCATCCCTGGTGAGGGAGGAGAGAGTCGGAGCAGATGTGCAGGACAGTTAGACCTGTGGAGCTCTCAGAGAAGCAGGAGGGGAAGAGCCCAAGAACACCCACGCAGACTGTGCTTTTATGCATTCCATCTTCTCTTCTTCCTGGCCTCCCTGAATTTGTAGACCTGCCCAGGCACATGGAGCTGTTGAAATAGGAATCTGGCTCATTGGCTATTCAAATGAATCCAGTGACATCCTGAACACTTAGGATAGGAAACACAATTTTCCTTCCCCCACCGCCCCGTCACCTTCTCACTGCCACCCAGAGCATTGAAGGTGGACCTTGGCCTTCTCTACTAGAGAAGAAAGAGCCAGAAAGAATCCTGTGGTGGGGTGGCTCTTGCGGTGGAATCTTCCCGGGACTCCCATTTCTCCCTGGACCCTGCATGCCTAAAACATCTGTCAGTCATTTCCAGCTGCGGAGCTGTGTCCTCACTTCTGTGTCTACCTGCAGAACCATAGCCACGAGCAGCGGCAGCAACAGTGGCAAGCAAGGGACAATAAATCTTGCAGGAGGACCCAGCCAACACTTCCGCACTAGAAATGTATTAGAATGGTTTTATTTCACACTGTTTTCTAAATGCCCACACACAATAATTCCCACGCACCCTCTCTCAACTGCCACATGCATACTGAGATCTAGTGACCTGCTCCTGAATGAAATGACTGACCAGGGAAGACATCAGAGGACTCTCCTTCCACCAGGCTCAGCTCCCCAACCTTGAAAACTTCCGTTCTCCCGAGAAAACAAGAGCAGAGAAGGATTCCATTCTACTGAGTAGTTTTTGGTCGAAATAGATCTTCTGGAATCTTGAAAGATACATTTAGAGAGTAACGCAGAGGAAATCAGCACAAGAGTGCTGAGTTGGTGGTTACTTCATCTCTCTTATGTTGGCAGCGTTTTGAATTTCAGAGAAGCCTTTTATTGAGACAACAATCCAAACACTAGAGACTGAAAAATCGTTTTCATTTTGGCAGTAAGTGATGGAATGCTAGCCCAGGAATGAGCTGCAATTCCATAGAGATGACCTGTGAAAACAGGAGGGAGGAGGGGTAAATAATGACCCCTGAATATTAAGTTAAATGTACCCGTCTAATCCACATAACTACGCAAGGTCTATTCGCCTTCTCTTACAAACGGCACTGATTTTGTGTTTTATTCTCAACTTTCAGAGAGTTTCTTGGGCAGGGCTGGATGAAACTGGATAAAAATGAAAGGACCCCTTACATCATGAAAACCAGCCAGCACTTCAACGAAGTGAGTAACGGATACACCTGTGGGCATTAGGCTTCTCTAGAACAAAGCAGCTGTGGGACGGCGGATATAGCTCAGTGGAGGGGCACTTGTCTAAACATGCACGGAACCCTGGGTTTGATCCCCAGAAAAGAAATACACTCTGCCATCACTATTTATACAGGGCTGATTGAATAGCAAGCTTAAATATCACATTCTCAAAAGGATGTGATAATTTCCAGACATAAGAGGTCTCATTTTGGTGGTTTCCAGGTCTTGTGAGTATTCAATCATGTGTAAAATGTTGTTATTATTTTTCTTATAATCACTATAAGCTTAGTCACAGACTGAATGAGTAGTGTGTATACTGACCCCTGGTGGTGGCAATAAGATTGCATCAGTGTGACTTCCTAAATTCCAGACTGACCTTGGGAGGGACTTCTTACACTACTTCACTGAGGCAGTGGTAACCACTGCCAGGCTCCAGCAGTAAGATGAGGAGTTGATTTTATATCCAGTTGTTTGTTGGTTCTGTTGGAACAGACTTAGTCTGGTGAGAGAATTAGTTAACAGCCGTGGAGGTGGCTTCAGGGCTGTCTGGGCAAAGGGAAACTTCTTTTCCAGTTTCAGTACAGGTTAATACTAGGAATAGTGAGGGTGTGTATATCAGCAAAGGAATTGCACTGACAAGTTAGCAGGTCAACTGAATCCAAGGTACCAAAACAGTAGTATAGAGTCTCCAGAGAGAGCCCTGCACAGGGTCCACTCAAAATACACGGATGCTAAGTGAAGGGGTAACGTGAGGAACATACTCCATTGCCTGGCCTACATATGGGCACTCCAACTGAAGACTCCACCCTAGGCTCCACACGTCTCCCACACTAGGATAGCCTTGTGCTCTAACAACCCCGCAGCAATGCTGAGCCTCCTTCGGGAGCTTCTAATGCGGGTAGTAGCATCACCATGCCTTTGGCCAGACGGGACTCTACAAGCCACCCGTGCTTCCTTCCTGTCCCCTACTCAGCATTTTCTGTCTCAGCAAACGAGCACAGGTATGAAATTTGAATTCACGGCAGAGCAGAGGACCTGATGGCCTGATGAGGAGACAAGGGCCTCTGGAGACAAGGATGACTGTCAATGGAAGTTTCTGATCTGTCTGGTCCCACAGCCATTCAGTCCCAAAGAAACACACTGGGGCTTATATTAATTATAAACTGGCTTATTATTTACTAGCTCTTACAACTTAAATTAACTCATAATTCTTTTCTATGTTTACCCACCTGCCTTGGTACCTTTTCTCAGTACAACATTTTCATCTTGCTCCCTCTGCATCTGGGTTGCAACTGCAGACTGAGCTTCTCCTCTTCCCAGAATTCTCCTAGTCTGGTCGCCCTGCCTATACTTCCTGCCTGGTTACTGGTCAATCAGCATTTTATTAAACCAATACAAGTGACAAATCTTTACAGGGTACAAGAGCATTATTCCAGAGATGACAGGTCTTCAGGGTCCTCGCATGCTCAGTTGAACAGATGAACAGCTAGCTGTTCTGGATCTAACGATGAAGGGAAACCCCAGATGAATTTTGTCAGGGAGTGCCATAATTAGATTGACACTTCATGCAGCATGGGGTCAAAGCGGTGAGATGACTAGATTGGCTGGCCAGTGAGCTCCTGAGTCTGCCTGGCCCCTTCCTTAGCACTGGAGTTACAGATGCATCCTTCCATGCCCTGTTGAGTGCTGAGGATGCAAATTCAGGACCCCATTACTTGCACAGCCAGTGCATTATCCACTGGGCCACATCCCAAGCCTCAGAGCAAACATAGTTTTGCATTTCATGTATGCTTTTTTCTTATTTACATATTTCCTTCTGCCCATCATCCCTCCTAGCTAGGTTCAGCATACCCGAAGGCCAGTGTATTAGTCAGCTCTTCGTTACTCTAACAAAACGCGTAAGATGATTAACTTATAAAGGGAAAAGGTTTACTCGCAGAGAAAACTGCTCAGGTCACAGACAGGAAGCAAGAGTGGAAGAGGAAGAGACATAGTGGCCATAATCCCCTTCAAGACACGCCTCTTTGGCCTAAAGACTTACACAGCTCCTTCCAATAGTGCCACTCCAGGGACCAGGCCATTGACTCATAGTCTATGGGGAATATTCAACACCCAAACTGTACCAGTGATAGTCATGGATTTCATTCTTCTTCTGTTCTTAGCACCAAAGACAAGTGTGTCCTAGCCCACTTCCTGAATAATTATTGGAGATGACGTCCTTATGAAAATTATTGATTAACAAAATCAACTGCTCCTCACAAACTGGATTCTGTATCATTCTCCACATCAAAGTTGAGCAAGTGATTGACCCTCGTACATGTTTTAATGACTTTCTATGTGTCACTCAAAGATACTGTAGGAGCTTTTGTGTCTTCAAAGAGTGGGGTGCCCACAGACTTACTGTGTGAATGCAAGATCACACACTCCCCGTGCCCCTTTGCTGATGATCATATACCACTCTTTTCCATAGTTTGAAAATTGAGCGAATTCAGTTGGATTTGGTTAGTAGAATTACAGCCCTTAGCTTCAAAGTTTATTTGTTCATTTTGTTTGTTTTGCTAGGGAAATTTTCCAAAAAGAAGGTATGCTTTCTTTTTCTATGCTAAGTGATTTTTTGGTTTGAGAGATGACTAATTTAGAATTAATTTAGATTGATGACTGTCTGGAGAGATGACTCAGCCATTAAAGGCTAGCCTCACAACCAAAAATATTAGAATTGAGATAAATAGTAACCCACAGTCTTTCTTTCTCTATGAAAACTGACGTTTTCCAGAGTATGCTATCTACACACAGTTGGAAGTACAGAAATATGTGTCCCCAACGTCCCCAAGGGGTGACACACAGGTCTGCAATATGATCTTTCCGAGTAGTTAGGTCATTCCATTTCATTCCCTTTCTTGGCAAGGATTCCTTCATCAAGACTACCGGTTTAAAAAGATCCAATTTTCCCCCAACAAGCCGGATTCTGAAGAGTCTCTGCCTGTGCTCTCAGGATGAACAGGGGTGGGTGGTTTGTTGCTATTGTTATCTTTACAGATTCCAGTCTCTTTGAAAGCTGGTGTCTAAAGATGGACCGAGAGCTTTGTGCTACTTAGTAACCCGCTTTCCTTATGTGCTCATGGGCCACTCAGCTCTTTGCCTGGATGCATTGTTTTGGGTCTTCGACAGCTTGCTGGTCTCTTTGGTTGTCTTAGATGAGTAACCTGGTAGCCTCCCAGATAATGAATTACGCCGATATCAGCTCGCGCGCCAACGCCATTGAGAAGTGGGTTGCTGTGGCTGACATTTGCCGGTGTCTACACAACTACAATGGTGTCCTGGAGATCACTGCAGCCTTAAACAGAAGTGCCATCTACAGGCTGAAGAAAACCTGGGCCAAGGTGTCCAAGCAGGTGAGCATCAGCATGCAGCACACCTTGCTACTGAGGGGAGTGGAGAGCCGAGATGAATCCTGCTAATGAGAAAGTCATTAATTGAAACGAGCAGTACAATTGCCAAAGGAAGGCGCCAATGGATAATTGCCCTGCTCTGACTACCTAATTAATTCCCCTCCTGTGTGTCTTCAAAACACTCATTACAACATTTGGAGGAACAACCTCAAACAATGTGGCTGTCAGTCATGACCTGTTTCCCAAAATCCTCCTGGAGGGGAGGTAAGCCCACAACTGCCCAATGGATTTCTCCCCGTCTCCCCTCCTCCAAAGCCTTTGTCCCCAGAGATCTCAATATACAACGTTTCCTCTGTCCTTCTGGGAGCAGCTTTTGGGGTTTTGCCTAGTGACTTAGACCTGCGGACACGTGACTGTTGCTTTTCTTCTTTTAGATTTAGCTCTCCTCTGTTATTTCCACTCAGGTTTCAGTAGTTAAATCAAATCTCTGTCCTTCTAGCTTTCTCCTTGGGTGTTGGTGAGTTTGGGAGAGGCTTTCTAAAAGGATGTCTGGAAGACTTTCTCTGGACTCCTAGAAGGCTGTCTGCACCTTCACTGGGAGTTGGGCTAGCCTTGTCTTGTCCATGCCATTGGCTCTGCTAATGTTCTGAGCCTAGGGTGTGTCTCACCTGTACCACAGACTGTTCTGACCTTGGTGACCCTGCAGGGCACCTGAACTGTTAATGAGGACTTCATTGGATTTTGGATTAGTACCTTGGTGCTCACAAAGGGTCTTGGCGGAATCTCCCCTGCTCCTGCACAGTTTTAGTGCCTGTTGGGAGGAGATCTGTGCCGTGCACTCTTAGCCTAACCTTTTGCTGAATTTGCTATGCACCTTGTAAGTTCCTAAGATTTCTCTGCATTACACTTTTTCTTTTCTTTTCTTTTCTTTTCACTTTTTCTCACCCCAGGGCAAAAGCCTGGATATAGGCACTTCTCGCTTTTCATGTTCCTTCCCTTCTTCTTTTAAAACATTAAAATGGCATCAGCACCTGCCACTGAAGGAAAAACCCGAGTGCCCTGATGATATTCTCTCTAATCAAATTAAAGTGTTTTCTTGACAAACTACGTTGTCTTTCCTCTTTAGACAAAAGCGCTGATGGAAAAACTTCAGAAGACTGTTTCATCTGAAGGAAGATTTAAAAACCTCAGAGAAACTCTTAAAAAGTATGTCTTTCTTAATCATTAAATCATTCACAGTTCAAGAATATGTTCAAATAATTTACATGGCATGCAAATAGTGATCTACCCATTCATTGCTAGAGAAGAAGAAATAGGAAGGAGCTCCTATTGTTGCAGTGTTTGGGGATTTTACTTTTCATTTGGAATTCTGTGAATATAGAATTGGTACTTATGGAAGTACCAATGGTGTGTAAAGATACTGTGTATACTGTGAGCATTTTATAGAAGTGCCATGGTGTGTAAGGATACTGTGTATACTGTGAGCATCTTATGGAAGTGCCATTGTGTGTAAAGATACTGTGCATACAGTGAGCATCTTATGGAAGTGCCATGGTGTGTAAAGATTCTGTGTATACCGTGAGCATCTTATGGAAGTGCCATAGTGTGTAAGGATACTGTGTACACTGTGAGCATCTTATAGAAGTGCCATGGTGTGTAAGGATTCTGTGTATACCGTGGGCATCTTATAGAAGTGCCATGGTGTGTAAAGATACTGTGCATACAGTGAGCATCTTATGGAAGTGCCATGGTGTGTAAGGATTCTGTGTATACCGTGAGCATCTTATGGAAGTACCAATGGTGTGTAAAGATACTGTGTATACTGTGAGCATTTTATAGAAGTGCCATGATGTGTAAGGATACTGTGCATACAGTGAGCATCTTATGGAAGTGCCATAGTGTGTAAAGATACTGTGTATACCGTGAGCATCTTATGGAAGTGCCATAGTGTGTAAGGATACTGTGTATACTGTGAGCATCTTATGGAAGTGCCATGGTGTATAAGGATACTGTGTATACTGTGAGCATCTTATGGAAGTGCCATAGTGTGTAAAGATACTGTGTATACCGTGAGCATCTTATGGAAGTGCCATAGTGTGTAAGGATACTGTGTATACTGTGAGCATCTTATGGAAGTGCCATAGTGTGTAAGGATACTGTGCATACAGTGAGCATCTTATGGAAGTGCCATGGTGTGTAAGGATTCTGTGTATACCGTGAGCATCTTATGGAAGTGCCATGGTGTATAAGGATACTGTGTATACTGTGAGCATCTTATGGAAGTGCCATAGTGTGTAAGGATACTGTGTATACTGTGAGCATCTTATGGAAGTGCCATGGTGTGTAAGGATACTGTGTATACTGTGAGCATCTTATGGAAGTGCCATAGTGTGTAAGGATACTGTGTATACTGTGAGCATCTTATGGAAGTGCCATGGTGTGTAAGGATACTGTGCATACAGTGAGCATCTAATGGAAGTGCCATGGTGTGTACGAATGCTGTATGCATAGTGAACATCTTATGGATACTGTGCGTATAGTAAGTATATTAGAGATACATGAAGTATATCCCAAATAGGAAAATATCACCATAGGTCAATTCTCTCTTAGTATAAACTTGTTAATTTAGTACTTCTTAATCTAAACACAATGATCTACTGTGACTTTTTATGTAAATATTACAGAAGCAGTTGATTGCTGTTATTACTGCATTTGCTTTTGATCTTTTATACCTATATCATTCCTTCTATACATGCGCACTCTCACACACACACTTGCAAACATACACATGGTGAGGGGGAAGAATAAAAATTCTATTTGCTTGCAGCTGGTTTTCTTGTGGTTTAGCACATGAACGTGGCTTACTCTAGAGAACATCTGACTTGTGTCACACCGGTAAAAGATGAGTGATAGTCGTCTACACCTTGCTATTACATCAGTCAAAGCAATAACAGCACAGCAAGTGCTTGCTAACGATTTACACACCGTGTGTTAGGTGCTTTACATGTCTTCCTTACGCCTCGCCGTAAGCTTCAGAGATTAGCGTTCCTATCTCCACTGCAGGTGAGGGAAGTGTAGACAGGGAGCACCCTGCTCAGCACCACCACCGAGCGACTGGTCAAGCTGGGATTCAAACTCTGTTCCCTCTACACCAGAAGCCACATCCTTAGCTTCCGGCCTCACCAGGAAGACCAATTAGACCAGGTTGTCTGAGCAAGTGTCTCATGTAGTTGTACTTTCTTGTTGGGACCGCCAGCCTACAAATGATGACGTGGAAAATTAATATGAATTATGAAAGCTTGGCGTTTAGTTTAGGTTTGTCCCCAGCTAGCTCTTATAACTCAATTAACCCATAATTTTAACCTACATCCCACCACGTGGTTCAGTTACCTCTCCCCAGTGTGGCACGTCCCACTTCCTCCGAGTCTGCTGTGAAAATCCAAACACCTAGGCGACTCCTCCTCTTCCTCTCTCCACCTGGAAATCCCACCTATCCTCTCCTGCCTCCAGCTCCCAATGACTCAATTACTGCGTCTTCACACAGTGTCTGAATATCTTACAGCAGTCTCCTTTCGTGGCTTCAGTGTGTAGCTGTGATGATTGGTAAATGCACGTCTTCTAAAGCATTTCCAAATCAGCTCAACAGAAACTGTGTTTCCTGTGGTGCAAGTTCTAACTGTGTGTGTGCAGGAATAAGAACCACTCTTCCTGGCCTTGCAGCTGTAACCCCCCTGCTGTCCCTTACCTCGGGATGTACTTGACAGACCTGGCCTTCATTGAAGAAGGAACACCAAACTTTACGGAAGAAGGCCTTGTCAATTTCTCCAAAATGCGAATGGTAGGTGGCCATTTTTGTGATTGGCCTGTGTCAGTGACGTCATGGCTTAGTAAGAAGAGGCTAGAAAATGAGGGTGGTGTTAGCTCCTAAATCTTGAGGTGGAAAAAGAGGGTGAAGACTCAGGTTGTCGGCCAGCTGAAGAGAGTTTTGGCAGTGACTCCTTGAAGTCTGGGTCCAGGCTGTGGGAATAAAGCTCCAAAGATGGTTTTCTAAGACGGCCCGGTAGGTAGATGCATGAACCTCCTTGCTAGACAGCCATATTCTGAACACCAAGTTAGAGGATAGAAACCACAGGAGCAGCACCCAGAACTTCTCCCTGCCCACACCCTGAGGCCACCCAGCATCAGCAATAACCCAGTGATTATGAGTTCAGGACCTTCTTGTTGGCTTTACCTTTGGCTTCTGGAAGATATAAAAAGCAATCAGACAGGACTCCTCCTACCCCATGGAGGATAGGACTTAGGGATGTCACCCTGGGAGGATGCACTGTGATGCAGAGGGATGCTTCTGAAATGCTTTCTTTTCCCCTGTTAGATATCACACATTATTCGAGAGATACGCCAGTTCCAGCAGACTGCTTACCGCATAGACCAGCAGCCAAAGGTAACACTGTGGGCTAGTGAGAGCCACACGGATGGATGTAGAAGTTGACTGGATATATAAAACCACCACAGGAACATCAAAGTCTGACTTAGGATAAGGACCTAACTTAGAAGTGGTCAGCAAATCCAACTGGGAACAGGGATGCAGAGGAGATGGATTTGTCTGGTTTCGTTCATTGTTGAGCATCTGCTTCTTGGGATCCAGACCTCTTCCTTCTGTTCCCAGTACTTTCATTCAGTTCCAACTTCCCTAGACTACAGGATCCATTCTACAACTAGACAAAGTTTGCTTTAAAAAAATAGCAGCCGGGCGGTGGTGGCGCACGCCTTTAATCCCAGCACTTGGGAGGCAGAGGCAGGCGGATCTCTGTGAGTTCGAGACCAGCCTGGTCTACAAGAGCTACTTCCAGGACAGGCTCCAAAACCACAGAGAAACCCTGTCTCGAAAAACCAGAAAAAAAATAAAAAACAAAAATTAAGTAAAAAAAATAGCTTGCTTTAGTTTCTTCCTCGAGTTCCTACCTTAGCTGCTTCCAATGATGAACTATAAAATGATAGACTATATAAAGAGTAAGATGAAATAAACCCTCTCTTCCCAAAGCTGCTCCTGGTCATGGTGTTTATGATAGCAACAGAAATAAACCTAGAACGGTGAGAAATACTCTCGTGTGAGTTATCAACATTACTTCAATAAGAGGGAAATACTTTCCAGGAAATAACTCATGCCCTTACACCTTCATTTCCTTTCCTTCTTCCTGGGATCTGGCCAGTAGAACATGTACGCAAAAGCACCAGAGAGCAAGCTGACAAGGACTGCACCCTGACCATGGTTGTAAAACACTTACTGCAGCCCTATACGAATCAGTGTGCAATCATTAAAGCCACTCATAGGCTACAGCCTGAAGACTATAAACAGTGAAACTTCATGAGCCTGTGTTGCAAAGAGGAAAGTAAACTTTGATGAATGCTATGATTCTGTTTATCACTATAAGGTTAAACCTAATACTGTAAGTATGTGTAATGCATCTTAAATGCACAGTGGGGTCACATATCCCAAATGACAACAGCCCTCAAGAGTGCTGACTAGGCTTTGAGGTTGGGAGAGGACTTTACAATTTACAATATATTCAGTAGTTTTTGTTTTAGAAAAATTCCAGATGTCTCAGGGAAAATGTTGGGTTGTGTCAGATTCATTCAGAAAATGTACAATTGATCTTCTGAGAGAAGCATCATCTGGTCTCTCTCTCTCTCTCTCTCTCTCTCTCTCTCTCTCTCCCTCTCCCTTTCCCACTCCCCCCCCCCCAGGTCATACAGTACCTGCTTGACAAAGCCCTCATCATAGATGAAGATACACTCTATGAGCTGTCGCTCAAAATTGAACCTCGACTCCCTGCTTGAAGATCTTACCTTGTCCCTGAGAACATGGGAATTTCGTGAAGAGTGTGTCACATGTGGCACGGCGGGGACCCAGAGGGACAGCGCCTGCCTTGGTTCACCACCAAAGATGGAACCAGACTGCAATTCTGTCTCCAGCCAGAGTAAAGCCCAGATGCATGGGTTAAAGACAGATGCTCCAGCCTTGGGTGGGACGGTGCAGAGTTGAGTGATGCTGACGACACAATTTGCGTCAGGGCCGTGAAGTAGGAGATGCTGGTCCATTAGAGCAAAATGTCATGAAGGTAGATGTCCCATGTTCTGTTAGAACTTGGGGACAAGGCCCCACAGAGGAAGCCTGTAAAGTTTCCTTGACATTCCGCTAGCCTGGGCACACCTCTAACCGATCTTCTACGACTTGACGGCTTCTCTTACACTTCCTTTATGCCAAGGGTCACAGCCAGGCCGAAGCTTCCTCTGCAGGCCCCACACATAAGCAGCTTCAGTATGCAGCATGTGCATGGTTCTCGGTGCATTCGACATGCATGAGAGGAGTGGCGTGCTCTGAAAAAGCCTTGCAGCCTCTAGGCCATGGGACAGGAAATAAAAGATTCCAAAACAAGTGGGTTTGTTGGTAGCATTTCCTTAATTACAAGTAAGCAGTGTCCCACCAGCTTGAGCGGGGCCTTCATGGAGAGATTGGTGGTTCCAAGGAGCTGCCCTCTTGGAGAGACAGCTGTGGAGGCCACAGTAAGGTACATGTCCCTGTCAGTTAGCCGGCAAAACTGTGGGACATGGGAAGGCCACCAAGGGCTATGGAGAATAATGACTTTCATGAAGCAAAAATGGAGGGCTAAAAGTCATCTTTGCACCTGATTTCACTTGGTTTCTTTTCCCCTAAATATTCTAGAAACTTCTTCTGATGTATACATGCTTAGTTGGGTTCATTGTGAGCACTGGCTGAACTGTGAAATAGTCTGTGGGCTTCTTCTTTTGAGAAGCCCCGCTTCCGTGTGCTACTGGTAAACAGTCTTCTCCAAGCCTTTGTTTAAAACAAGGTCATCTGACCAAGGCTATTCTTGGTAGGGAAGGGCACTAACTATCCCACGGCTCTTAGAGTAGAAAGCCAAGTGCAGGGGTTTGTCCTGCACCCTCAGCCTGGGGAAGCCACCTCATGCTCCGCACAACGGTCAGTTGTTCAGGGAATAGGGCTCTCCTAATTACCCCCCTCTCGTGTTCTCAGGGAGACCACTGCTTTAGAAGGTGGAAGAGGTGACAATGAAGGATTATTGTGATCTTAGCCTAGCCTGCCTAGCATTTTCTCTTAGCGGCAGGATGCTTATTGATGCTGACCATGAAGACTGATCTGCAACCTCCCCTCTTCCTTTGCATTTTCATCATGTGATAGAGCGGACAGCTAGCTAATACATTCCCTCTCTGTTTCCGAAAGCCCAGCGGAAGAGCTAGCATTGGGAATGTACCATAGAACTAGAGAAGGTGCATTTTCTGCACGGTAAGGGTCATCTCTGTACATAACTGCCTGGAAAAATATAAGCTGAATTAAAAATTTATATTATATGAATCCCACTCCAGAAATCTCCCTGGTTCATTTTAGCCAACAGTGCAGTACTAAGTCCCCCCCCCCCCCCCCCCGCCAGGGCCAAGCTCCGCCCCCATCCCCACCCCCCCACCCCCGGGCCGCTTAGGGATGCTTTCTCCTCTTTATTTATCATTTCCTGAGTTGCTTGTTTGTTCTTTTCAGTTCAAATAATAGTACGCATGAGGAGAGCATGAGCTGTTGGATCCTAATCGTGCATAACTTGTGATTTATTTCTCGGTGTTCAGAAGCTAACGTTTGAAATAATTTGTCATTTAACACCACACACCGCATAAACTTACAGAGAAAAAGTAAAGGTTAGCAATCCTGAGAGGATCACAGCTACTAGTTTCATGGAAATCACCACTAGGGAAGGAGTGCCTGCACCACCTTCAGCCCCGCCCCATCTCCACACCACAGGGCCCTTGCCCTTCAGTGGAGGGCGCTACGTGCATTTTCCTTGGGAGTTTGGGCTCGTTTCTCCAATGTTATATTCCAGAGGCCACTTCAGCCATTCTTACTGGGGGGGAAAAAAGGAATTTCTAATGCTCCTCGTCTGTTGAAAAGCAGCTTTTCCACAGCTAGTGATGAGCTTTGGTGCCTGTTCCCAGGAGACAGTCAGAAGCGCCCCCAGTGGTCATTTGTGGGCATTGCCGTTTCTTTGCTCACTGGCTTGCTAAAGCTAAAGAGACCATGGTCAGTCAAGGCAGGGACGCATATTTAAAAACAAAACACCTCAACTTGATTATGTTTAAAATTAACCAGAGCAATCTGTGGTTCCTCCTTTGATTGTTGAAGCCCTGGTCTTTTGAAGCTCTGCATGTATTTGTGGGGTACAAAAAGGCACGCCCATCTGTTTGTGCCAATACCTGACTTTATGAGGCGCATTTCTAAGAGCACTTGGGAGGCCAGCTTCAAAACGTCAAGTAGTGAACATGTGCCCTGCAAAATCTACAGAAAATCAGCCCAATTTCATGCTTTCAAATGAACACAACATATGTCCTGCAGGTAAGATTACCCTGAGGACTTAGGGGATGCCTAAGACATCCACTCTTACAACAGAAGCAAATCTCTCACCGAAGCCAGTATATGTGACAGTTCCAGGCATGAAGTAAAAGGCTGTCCCCTTTCTTCTGCGATTCCCCGGGGGAATTTAAAGAGAGAATTTTAAAGTGGCGACATTCTAGAGCAGTTCTAACAGCACGTCTCCTTTGCTGCCTGCTTATCAGTGCATCTCAAAGTACTACATTTAAACCAATTAAACACATGTAAACCATTTAATGTGACAATGGGCCTTCCCCTCTTCTCTCGTGTTATGAGAGACAAGACCGTAGACCACCAGTGATTGCCACTCACCTAAAGAGGAAGGCAATGATGTGGCCACTTCTAAAACTACCAACTTTCACGTTTTGAAAAGGGATTTTACTTAGTTTTTCTTTTCAAGTCAATATTTAATGTTATTCCCCCATGAAAAGATCTCTTGTTTTAAACGTGTTCCTTTTAAATCCAACTTGTAAAATTTATCATTTTTACTACGGTTGAGATGGCATAAGAGATAATATGCTATTTTTAGCCAGGTTAAATGTCCACAGCTGGAGAAAATCAATGAATGGAACTCATTTCCACTTTTGTAGGAAATAAGATTGTAAGTTTAGTGACTTGTTTAAAGGTGTCACTGTGTGATTCCTGGAAACGAGACTGCAGTTGGTGGGAAATAAACGGCTTCCTTTCAGAGGCCACTATTAGCTTAACAAAGGGCAGAGGCGAAGCCCAGAGGGACCTGTAGTTGTAGGGGCAGACAAGAGTGTCCGCTAGCCAAGCTTCCAGTTCAGCTGCCTCGGGGCATGGCTTTAAGGTTGGGGTTGACTGTTTTTGATTGGATCTGCTGGAGGAGAACAATCACCCTTCTTCACAGTGTTGAACCACTGTCTTTACACAATCCAATCCAGTTTTCACCAGAAAACTGGTCATGAAAGAACATTGGACCAGACCTGAGTCTCAGCCCAGCTCTGCATCGTCCAGCCAGAGAAACTTAGGTCAGTGTTTACACCTCTGAGTCTCAGTTTCTTCATCTACAAAATGGGATTAGTCATAATTCCGGTGCTGTCTACCTCACTGGGCTGTGAGGACCAAAGGGGTCAGAATGTAAACTTTAAAGTGCTGTACAATTGTGAGGTAACTGATTACCATTCTTTGCTCTCTTTTGCAGAAGAATTAAATGTACTTATTATTTGTATGTATGTGTGTGTTTGTGTGTACAAACATGTGTGTCAGGGCAACATATGTGTCTGGTTACTTTGCACACCTGCTGTCATTTGATGAGGGCTTTGCCTTGTGGCCTAGCACTTGCCAAGTGAGGCATAGGTTATGCCAATATGCAAATTAAACTCCGCCTTTCTTCAGCACTCAAAAGTCTCACGATTTCTTCATTCATCTCCTTTTCCATTTGCCACTGCCCTTCACGTCGATTGGTTCCTTTATATATTCTCTTACTTCTACAGTTCAGGCACAAGGAACACCCAGGAGAATTTATTTTGCAGGCTAAATTAAGAAGCAGAGAACTGTGATGGGGGTCACCCCACTCTGCTTCTAGTTCTTACGTCTGTTCCAGTGACATCCGCAGCCCGTGGCTGGCTGCTTCCGGGCACGGAGAACCTACCTTGTCCAGGCAACTCATGCCACACAGAGTGGATCCTCACCCAGTCACCACTAGCTCTGACCTTCAAGAGCTTCTGGCTGTTTCGGGTTACATCTTCTTTAAAACTGAAGAGTTGTGTCCATTTCCAGAAGGACTGCAGAGCTTGCATGGGCTGATATATATATATATTATTCATGAATGAATATATATATATGAAAATACTTGGAAGAGATTGTCCTGACACCCAGAGCTGAGTTAGTGAGTCAGAATTCTGCTGTTGAGGGCAAACTGCAGAAAGAGGCCCTTTATCTTCCCTTTCCCACTGTGATGTGACTCACCCAGGCTGGAGGGACACAAAGACACAGGTTACTCACATCTTCCTCCTTGGCCACCTCACAAGGTGGGTCATCCCTGCCTGGCCCCACGTGGGGCCTGCTCTATCCACATGGCAAGTGGACTCAGGGACAGCTAAGGGAGAAAGGCCCAAACAGAGTCCTACGCCACTCTAATGTAGGCGACACAGCAGTGGCTTGGTCACTCCTGCCCTTTCCCCTATGGGAAAAGCCAGTCACACGGCCACATGGACATGAGCTTGGGGGCTGGCGTTGATGAGAAGGGGATCGGAGAAATTCAACAGGAATCATGTGAGCTGAGTTTCAGATACTCGTAATGCTGCTGTGAATCACTCGTAGAGGTTTCCTGTCCCTGTCACAGCCTCTTTATGACAAGCTTAGAGAGGAACAGACACTTATTTCCTCAACAAGTCCCCCAACTTCTGTCCCAACTCGTGTAAACTTAATCTGTAAAACACAAGCTGTGAAGGCAAAGGGGGGGGGGGCAAGAAGGAGCCAGAATTGTTGATTATTAAAAATAAAAGGAATTTAAAGTAAAATTTTAAATAATAAATAATTTATTGCTTAATAAATAAAATTTATTTTTAATTTTTATTTTATTAATTTATTATTTAATAAATAAAAGGAATTTGTGTGCATGTATGTTGTTCAATCATGCGAGTGTGCATGCGTGTGTATGTGTGTGTTTGACATTCTTCAAAAATTGACATTGCCATTCTCCCCAAACCTTGCTGTTTTCTGAATCTGTGAGTCATACTTTCAAGTCACCAGAATTGACTTTACAACAAATATATATGTTCACAAGAGACTTTTTAAGAAGAAGCCTCCAATTACCCTCTGCCCCATCCCAGCACAGAGTTCCACCCTTCAGCCCCATGTTCCGCAGAGGAGGCCACTGGGGCCCAGGAACTGTGACCCCGGATGACAGCATCCAGCTGGGACTAAGACCCTGTGGAGGATCATGAAGCAATTGTGGTTGGCACAATCGGATTGCTTCAAAGAAACAACAGAACTATCCAGAAAGCAGCTGAGCATATCACATGTTGAAAAAAAATCAATTTATAAAAACCTCCCGTTCAGGGTGAGTCATGTCTTATCGACAGGGAGAACCCAAGCTAACTGGGCTGTCAGGAACACGTGGTGAAGTGCTTGACCCCTAAGCACACAGCGGAGGAGACGGGATGTGTGCGTGCACACTCAGGTGGAGACTTCCCAGCTCTCAGGAGACCCTTCCTGAGCTCTCCCATCCCGCATCACCTCGCTCACCTCAAAGGCACTTTTTCTGTGGGTCAAATTTAAGGAAACTTTGGCCAAGAACACTGACCCACTTAGGGGAACCAGCATTTCCTGTCCAGCAACTCTCTGAGCTGGCGGTGCCCTCAGTGAGAAAGGAGTGAGCAGGTGACATCGATGTGATTGCCTGTGTACGTGATGGCCATGAGAAGCCCAGGCAAGCTCCTTTGAAATGGCTGGGCTGCTGTCCAAAACCCGGGTGGTTTATTGCTATTCATAGGCACCTTTCAGTGGCGGATGTCCTGGGAGGCTATTTTTAGCAGGGATAAGGTCTACTGGGCTGTTGGCTGGTCATGTAAGCTGGTGCGTATAGAAAGTGAGAAAGTCTAGTCTCTACTTCACAGAGCCTCATCTTGAAGATGATGGTAACGATCATTGTCCCTGAACCAGATAACAAGTGTGGGCTTTCCCAATTGCTCCTGGTGCTCTCTCTAACAGGTAGAAAGAGGCCACCTAAGATTTCTCTCAGACTTTATTCTCCAGGGCAATCCTCTCTCCCCTCCTAACAGGTAGGAAGTTTCCTCTGCTGGCTCTTGTCCCAAGCTAGGACTGCCCTCCAAGTGAGCCGCAAGACCATCTCAAAGCAAGAACTGTCTGCAGAGCCAGCTGGCAGGACCCTTCGAAGGTCTACCTGCTCAAGGAAAAGGCAAACATTTCATAGAAATGGCAGGTTCTAGAAAGGACACCTGGCCCAGTGGCAAGAGAGTCAGGAGCTGGCCTTCAAGGACACAGCTGGGGGAGCCAGTGGAGCTGGAGGTCTGATTGGTAGGAGACTCTCCAGCCCCGCCCAGCACAGTGGCCTTTTCTAGCCTGAGCCCACAAGCTCCTGTTACACTTCTTGGCTGTGTGCAGCAGCAGGATCTGCGTAGGACAGACTCCTCCAGCTTCAAGGTCAGTGAGATGATCAAAATGCTTCATTTCTCCGAGGAAGGACAGAGCTAGAGCCAATGTGGTGAGCCCCAGCCATGGAGAAACACTGGGAAACTGTGTGTGGGCCAGAGAAAAATGGGAACGTGATATACCAGTATGGTTGCTCCTGCCTGGCATCACCTTTTCCCAGGGCATGAGTGTGAGCAGTTTGAAAAGAGAATCCAGAACCGTAACCTGGTGTGCCTGTTTCATAGCGAATCAAGAATTTTTGTGGGGAAAAAACTAAATGTGGAATTTTTGACCCTGCATTGGGGAAAGTTTAGATGTTACATTTTATTCTCTAATAATTTGCAGAGACCAGTCTGCTCATGTCTGGGAGTGTTTCTCCTTGGCTGCATCAAAAGAGATGCCTGGTGACTTGGGGGTAAACTACCTAGAAGATTTTAAGCTCCTTGAGGCTTTCCAAAAGAGCAGAACAGTTACAAATGGTCCAGGTTCCATTTCATAGCTAATGCTAAGGCCAGAGATTCACTCT
Source organism: Microtus pennsylvanicus (assembly GCF_037038515.1). Classification (NCBI taxonomy): domain Eukaryota; kingdom Metazoa; phylum Chordata; class Mammalia; order Rodentia; family Cricetidae; genus Microtus; species Microtus pennsylvanicus. Next base: position 58,846,211 of record NC_134584.1, read on the forward strand.
TGAACATATTTGAACATATTAATATACTGAACATGAACTTTGGAAGGCACTGTTTTGAGAAGGAAAAAGAAAAATAAGCTTCAAATGGCTGAGTGGCAGCCCACTCTTTACTCACTTATTTGGCTCTTGGGGGAGGGTCATTACCAGTCCTGCCCTTGTCCTTATGTGTAACGTTCATGGCTTTGGAAGCTCTGCTTTGAATGCATGGGGTGGCACTTGCCCAACAGACCAAAGCCCCCTTTGTCCTCAGTGCTGTCCTCTGAACCTTCCTCAAGCACGGCCAGGTACTGGGACCAACACTGTGCTGTCTACGGCCTCTGAGGTGGCAATCAGACAACGCCACATTGGTTAAAGTGTGTACTTTCCAGGAGGGCGCTTTCCCGTGAACATCTTTCACTTCCCACTGCGTCTGTGCCCTTCTGCTCTGACCTTTCATGGAGAGCGTGACATCAGAGGTGGCAGGAAGACTGGCTCTTCCTGGACTCACTGGTCATGGTCAGTCTTTCTACCCTTGCACCCCACTCCCTTTAGGAAGCACCATTTTTAAATCCCTTGGTTAGAGCAGCTCATTCCTATGTGCTAAGGTGTGCACAGTGTAGGCTCCGCCAGCTTCATGAGACGACCATGGACTGGGGACTGAAACAGTCTCGCTAAAAACGCAGCAGAGGCAGAAACAGGAAGCAGAAGCTGGGGGTTTGGAATGAGGAGGTGTGAACCGACTGGGTCCCCACTCCAGAGATCCTGAGCCTCTATCTCTGCCACAGCACAGAGGAAGATTCGTTTTTCTTCTTTGAGGTCACATGTGGAATCTATGGCTAGTATTCTGGGAGTTCTTGCCTGTGGAGCCAACTCTGAAGGTGACTGCCGGAGGTCACACACACACCTGCCTGAAGAGTCAGAGAAGATGACATCCCACTCTGTCACAGCTGCTCAGAGGACAGGGTGGCCTTTAGGCCCCCATTCTCTTGAAAATGATTTCTCCTGACAGACAATTCTCAAAGGGATCCCAGGCCATCTTAACAAGCTGCCTGTCCCTCAGGGAAGAACCCTCTGTTCTTATGACTTCCTATTTGCTGAGTCAGATAGAGAAGCCCAAGAGTGCCCATTAAGGTTGACCTTGCATCCTGTCATGTAAGGTAACTGGATCCTTTTGCTGTCTTACAACAGGAACATCTTGGCCATTTTCTGCTTGCCTACATGACTGGCATCATGAGAATTTGCTCAGAAAATCCTATAGTGTTGGGATAGCCTCAAGGTCATCCTCTGTTTTGGGGTGACGCGTGGCTCCCCCACTACTCCCTTTCTCCTATCCTGGCAAAGCTCAGACAGATGGGCGTGATGAACAGCAGGACCAGAAATAACTCTGAGTCAGCAGAAAGGCATACATGGCCTTCACCCCAGGACAGCCAGAGCGAGCAGTAGCTCATGGGGTAGTGGATGACATTACAGAGCCAGAGAAGAAAATCAGGAACCTGGGACCATGTCCTCCAACTGGGACAGGAGAAAAGTCAAAGCTCCTTGGCACTCTGCCTAAAGTGCTCACCCTTCTTTGATGAAGACAGAAAATGTAGGCACGAACATGATCCCAATACCTTTGGCTTAGTTAGGCTATGTTCTTATACATCACAACCCCCACACACAATTTCCCTGGCTTAAAACCCCAAAATTTGATTTAATTTTATCCAAATGCTATTTAAAAAAAAAAACATGATTTTCAAAGCAAGAGTCATAGAGCTGTTCCCAGTAGAGGAACAGACAGGCAAGCTCTCCTGGTAAGAGCATAGAGAGCCTCCCCTTCCTCCTCTTGTATCTAACCCTGTATGAATGGAGAGAGGATGGGAAGAGAGAGAAAGCAAGTCAGGGTGAGGGCAGGGTCCCTAGCTAGGCTTGGCAGGCACACCGAGTGCCTCGTGTCAGAGCGGAGTGTACGCAGAAATGCCTGGATTCCTGGGCACTTCTGCAGAAGCCCGAGGAAGGGAAGAGAACAAGATTCAGATGTTCTGGGACTCAGTGAGGAGTCACATGCTCCAAGGTGACAATCCTGTGCCTTGGCATGGTTGTGGTGAAAGTGTTTCTGGACTCTTGGAGTGACGTGGGAGCAGTACTAAATTCCTGGACTTACAAGAGCAATTCTCTTCCAGCCAAGGCAGGGCTGTAGGTGAGGTGCTGGTGTCCACATGAACCTGGGTCAGCACCTGCTGACAAAGCCAACTTTAGGTAGAGGCCACTTGACTTCCAGTCAGCCAAAGAAATCCTGCTTGATAGGTTATTGCAAAGTCTAAAGACGCCTCTCAAGCCCCTGGCATTATAGGGCCCAAGTAGGAGCTCACTACATGTTAGTGGGAAAAGAAGAAGTGGTAGTTCTTTGGCTAGATGAGCAGGGCTGGGGAGCTATTTCTAGATAGAAGTGAAGAACCAAGCAGTGGATCAGAGGTGGGAAAGATGAGGGGCTAAACCACAAGGCCAAGAAGCTGTCGTAGACACTGCCAGCGCCAGGATCTGCGATAAGTGAGCCCATGTTTTGGTTAAACTTATTGGCTGAGCTTCATTTTGTATTCAAAGGTTGATCAACAAATCTTAAAGTATGTAGTAAGCATATTTTGGCCTGACTTCTTGTCCTCAGGGAGATGAATGAAATAAAAAAACAATTAAGTGAAATGTTTAAGATGATTTTTGAGAAAGTTGAGATGAATAGGCCTTCAGAGGGAGCAGCCAAAGGCTGGCCAGGCATCTGGAGTCACTGAGGCAGTAGTCTCCAGGAGGGAGTGTAGAAGTAGAAGATCCACCCTAAAATGTTAGTGAAGGCACCTCCTGCAGCCTGCTCCTTCCTCCTTGCCACACCCGTCATAGGAAATGCGATGCTGAACCTCCCTGGGCAACATCAGCATCCCTTCACTTAGTGGGGCTAGCAGCTGCCTGTGCTAGGCAGCCTACTCAGGACATACTTACAGTGGGACCACGCTTGCAGATATGCATTCGAGAGTCAGCAAATGGATGTCTGGGTATTTTCCCACCATCTTTTATATGCTTTTCACTTTCCTTTTGAAGTCATGAATGCATGTGTGCAGAAGTGATGCTTCCCAGGACTCCAGCAGGAGAAAAACGAATGGCTGACTCCTCCAAATACATTGCTGTAGACTAACCCTTTAGTGCTTCATGAACCACCTTCAAAAACATTCTTGATGCTTATACGAGGCAAATATACATATGCATGCATGTGTGCGCATATATGATGCATCGCTGTTACATAAATACTTGCACTCATTCCTATGAGATGCCTTTTTCCTCATCTAGGAATGGGTCATTATATATGTGTCTAGGTGAGTGGAGGCAGCAGCTGTAGAGTGCTCCAGATTCTCAACACAGGCTAACCCTTCTCCAACAGGCTGTTTGCTCCTGTCTTTTTTGATACTACAGACTTGTGCTGAGGGCCCATCCACCTCTGCCCTATATCCCTGGAGCTCTATTTCTCCTCCCAAAGCACGATGCTGGGACAGTGAGCCTGGGAACTTTTGTGTTGATAGCTGTTTCCTGCTTCCGTTTCCAGATTGGTCACAGCACTTCCCAGAGCTGTCCAAGTGATCCTAAAACCAACCCATCAGCCACCCAAAGTCCACACTCGGTGGCAGATGGGAGCCTGTCAGGGTAGCACTCACCTGTGACCTCTGGCCTCCCTCTTGAACCTCTATCTAGACTCAGGAAGATGCTTTTAGTACAAAAGGAAGGTGCCACCCTGCCCTCTGGCTTATGTCTATTTAGCTTCCTTTCCACAGAGGTGAATTGGGCCAGCGAAGTATGCCCTGGCCTGCAGAAAGCTCCAGGCTTTCCAGCTCTGGGGTACCCTAGGGCAGGGAGCAGGCCACAAAAGTCCCTGTGGCCTGGGTGAGAAGATACCAAGGACACAGGGAAAGAAGACATTCAGTGGAAGTTACAGATGTGGAAATGCTAGAGTCTGGATGGATGTCCCTGGAGGACCTAGTGCTCCTGCTTGTCACATTCAGGGCCTGGGGCAACTTGTGTCTTTAAGACAGAAAGGAGCTGAGACCCAAGGCTTTATCTTCCTGAGCAGATCCAGGAAGGGGTGATCTGATGGAAAGTAGGGTACCAGGCTAAAGGATTCCTGTGAAGAACTAGATGTGGCCCTAGTGTGGTGCTACAGTTGCCCCACCGTGACCTTGCTTTGTTTCCGGGAAGTTTATTTTAAGTAAAGGACATGCAAACCCTTCCCCAGAACAAAGTCCGCTTTCTGATGTTAGGGTCTTTGCTGAGGTGCAAAGAGCGTTCTCAAACACAAGAAATAGTGCAAGAGGATAGTGGCAGGTGCTCATCCTCACTTCACTCTGAGTGAGTCCCAGGCACTAATCTGAAGGCACAATGTGGACCCCACCCTTACCATTTATCACTAATGTCTGAGAAAGCTAAGACCTGGAAAATGCAGCCTTCGAGGGCCTTTCTGAAGACAACAGGTAATAACCATTACAAAACTGGGCTCAAACCAGGGTCTGCTGCCCCAAGGCCTTTGTCACATGCTGCTTGTCACATTCAGAAAGAAACTTGTGGACTGACAGTCATGAGCTCTCTATCTCTACAGGAGATCGCTCAGGAAGGCTGTGAGGCAGGGATTTGAAGTGAAGTAAGTAGTAACTAGATAACTACTTCCCAGGCAGGTATGGTGGCCTTTCAAGTGCTTACACGCTCACTACAGGACATTTGAAAGAGCACATTCCCTCTGGAACACCTCAAGGGTCTCTTGCATTTCATCCGAGCATCTTCCCCTCCCCTCACAAAGCTCGTCTCCAGCCAGAGTCCCCACTGGAGAGCATGACTCCAAGTGGGGTGAATCACTCAAGCCTGAAACCGGGGTGGGGTGCAGCCTCCAAGATTCATTCACACCCTTCCTGCTCACATCTAACTGGGCACAAAGGCCCTGAACACCTTGGAGAATCTTCCACCGTCTCAGGAAGCCTTCCTGCTTCCTCTGCTCTGGTTTCTTGACTGGATTACTCTAGAATGCATTGCCTGGTTTCTCTGTCTACAGATATTTTTCCTTTCCTCACCCATCTTATCAAGTTCACCACAGAAGGTCCATTATATACCACCCATGCCTTAAATGCCAAGATTTGCACCAAGGGCTCATTCAATCCTCACAACTTCTAGGAGGCAGGGAAGCCCAGATGTTAGCCCCATTTAAGTCTGTGGAAACTGAGCAGTGACTCTCACACCATCTATTAATCATGCTTGATCCGTAGCAGACCCATTGATTTGTAAGACATAATAAAGTATAACTACTAGAAAAGTAAAATCAACACATATGAAAAGTCAGCTGAAGTTAAAAGCACTCTATCAAAGCGTTATAAACACTCTACAAGGGTTCTGTATTCTCATCATGAGTAACTGATGACAGCCTATGGACCACTCTTTGGCAATATTGGGCTGGTGTCGACTATCCGTAAATCCACAAAGACATCTTCTCTGTCTCAAACGCTGTGGTATCTTCCTACCGTGTACAGAATCTCGGAATCCAAACCTCACGGATGCTTTCCTCCAGTTATGTCTGCATTACTGGCCCTGCTGTGGACCGGCAGTCTCCATCCGGCCTCCCAGCCCTTCCGCTTGCTGCCTCTCCTGGCCCCATCTTTGTTCGTTCTATCCCCTTTGTCTCCAAAGCCTTTCCCTTGTTCATTTGGAAAAATGACAAAGTTTCTCACCTCCTCCAGAAAGTCTTTCCTGTTCCATCAGGCATTTGGGGGTCCCCTCACCTCTTTATTTTTACCTTGTCCTTTGTACAAGAGATCTATCTCTCCCTGAACTCTGACAGAACTCTTGAGGTGACTCCAACATCTGACACCAGGATTTATTCTGTAATATTTGTTGAGTATAGGAGTAGAGGGAGGGATAATATGAGGGAGCAGTGAGGGATGAATAGGTAGATATACAGATGGACAGATGGATGGATGGACAGACAAACGGATGGATGGATGGATGGATGGATGGGCATAGAGGTGGATAGATGGGTGAATAGGTGGATGGATGGATGGATGGATGGATGGATGGATGGATGGATATGGATGGGTGGGTGGATGGATGGATGGATGGATATGGATGGGTGGGTGGATGGATGGATGGACGGATGGATGGATGAAACATATGGCTTAATTCTTGGAACCTAATGGAATCTCTGGGCACAAATTATTTATTAGGTTGTTTTTATTGGCCATGCTCAGGCTCTCATTTCTGAAGTTTCCATGCTCTCAAATTAAAGAGCATTGTTACAAATTATGGATTTTCCCTGGGGCCATTGATGATAACCACCACAAATTCTAGGCATAGTAGTCCCCATTTCATTCAACACTTCAAATTCCAAACAAATGGTCTCTTGTAGGCTCCCTGCAGAGCTAGATTGCATTTGTGGCTATGGTCCTGAATATTGTGACCTCATCCTTAAGATTCTGGACCTAGAGGAAGAACACAGGGCATATTCCATTTTTATTCATTTGTGTAGCATTCCGAGGTAGGTTAGGCTTGATGTTGCCGAAGGCAATGGCCACTTCTCCATCTAGAAGAAGCTTAGAAAGCCAGTGTTTAAATGGACACCATGGATACATCATGGTCTTCTGCTTCCACTCATGCTTTTGGGGGGTGTCTACTCAAGGTTTCCATTAGAGTTTTCAGCAGTGTGTGACGTGGTACTAGTCTCTTGGAAGAGGAGGCAAGAATATTGGTGGATGGTTAAAATTTGACAAGGTCCCTCGCAAACCACTACCAGACCATGTCACCTCAGAGCTCCTTGACCACTCTGGTCCCTAACACACAATTCCCAGGAGAGGGCTCATGCTCAGGGTATGGCTGGTGAAGGCAGACTGCCGTGTGTGAATCCCAGGACTCCTCTTTGCGGGCCACATGGTCTCTGACACGGCGCCTTTCTTCATTTCCATTCTCTGACCTGTAAAACAGAGATTACAGGGGCATCTTAAGGGACCGGTGGAGACTCGGAACGGGATGGAGCGCATCAAGCACTGGGACTATGTGCTCAGCATATAGTAAGGAGTGCTTTGGGCTTTCCTTCTCCAACTTAAGATCTCTGCAGAAACTGCCATACAGTGGATTGTTAAAATTTTCTAAATGAGTAATTTTTAATACAATAAAAAATTAAAGACACTTTCACCTGTATAAACTGGTCCCCCTCCTTGTCGCTGCACACTGTACCTCACCAGTGAAGCATGTCAATGTCATTTGCTTCGCTCGGTCTTGAACCTCACACCCTGCTGACCATCTTAGTCTCTTTAATATTTTTCCTGGGGAAGGAGCATCTGGGGCTACCCTCCGACTCTGTTTCTCCTTAGGGCTGCCCAGAACCCTGTTGAGGTACTGGTGGGCCCATTCTGAACCTCCCCTGTTTCTCTGTTGTGGAAAACCTGGTTGAAAAAACCACTTCATGTTCCTGAGTTACCAGTGAGGACAGAAAGCAGTTAGGGCCCCAGCAGCTCTGGTCCTTGGGAGCCAAGGGTGTCAGCTCCATCCAAGTACACCATGATGTTTTCACTGTAAAATCCTGCCTGTGAGAGTAGGATTTTTACCAGTACAGAATGGATAGTTGGGTCAGTGTGTTCTTCTTAGTTGTGTGGCCTTAAACTGTGAAAAATCTCTGCTTCTACGTCCCCTGCTCTGTGACGTGGTATAATCTACCTGTTCTTGGAGGCTGCTGTCGAAACAGGCTCTTCAAAGTATTCTCTTGCTTTGCTTTCCTATGTTATCAACAAATGAGAAAGGTTATAATTACTGTTGTGCAATATTGAGTGTATTGCTCCAGGTAGACCAAACCCGCAGAGCTGCTGATGTTTAACAGGGGCCAAAGGAGAAAATGTTTCTGTACTAAAACAAAAGTAACTGACTTGGACAGTGTACCCTAGCTCCCACGAACCCATGCAGGTGTTTAGTAAGAACCTAGCAAGTGTGTGTCAGTGGATGTGAGGGCCAAGAAAGCTGCCTCCCAGCCCTGCCTTCCCTTGGGGGTGTAGGGCTGGCCTGCATTCCTCACCCTGCCTAGTGCTCACCTTGCTTATACCTCACACTCTCTAGCACACAGTAGAGTGGGGAGACATAACAGGAATAGAAGGAAAGAGCCCCCCTTTTTATCTTAGAACATTTCCTTTGGTAAAATGTGTCATTATAAGCTATGTCTTTGTCTCTTTTAAACGTACTGTAAAAAGTTAGAGTAGGTACACACCTATATGACCCTCAGGAGGATTGTGAATTCAAGATCAACCTAAGAGATATGGCAAGACTCTAGCTCAAAAAGACACAACAAAACCAAGTAAGCCACTAGCCAGTTTTGCGACCTAGAAGCCATTGCTTTGAATGTAGACTGCAAGAGAAACCATGGCCAGTAGCTGTTCCCTTTCTCAGTGGGAAGATAATTGTCTTATGTAGGTGCTTGGCTCTGGAACTGTAGATGTACCTGGTGCATAGTGAACTGGAGATGTACCCATTCTTTGAATTAAAACAAGTAGCTAGCACACACGGCATCCCAATTCTGAAATGACCCTCGAATAATCTCTGTATGACAGTGGTGCCGCCAAGTCCTTTTCCCTGTGTTTCCTTGAGCACATGTCTATAATGGATTCTATCTGCTTAGCTGTGTGAAAGGATGAGGCCCCTTCTGTCTCTTCAGTGGGTCTCCTAAGACATGTATTACTGGTGAAACACACATTCAGTAATAGTGCTTTAATTTGCCTTCCTATATTTTACAGAAGACAATTTCTGGGAAGGCAGGAGATTTAAATATTAGTCCCTCAACACTTATTACTTATTGCTCATTTGAGTCCAACACCATCCTTCTGCTCAGTGTGAGAAAGAAATAGATGTGATGATGATGGTGGTGGTGATGACAGAAAGGAAGGGAAAAAAAGGAAAGATACACATTTATGCTCTGCTCTGCCGGGAGGCCCATTTTCTATGGGGTAGTCACTGCAGAATCACCATAGAAACTGCCGAGGATGGCTGTGGTGGTACCCAGGAAGCTGTCAACCTGTTGTCTCTGATAGTTAGAAGTCTGAACTGGTCATCCTGGATGGTGAGCTGCTCCTGGACATAGGAACCTGAGCAGGGAAATAGCAAGAGCAAATTTGCTATCTCCTATGTTTGTTGTTAGGGGAAGTGCTTCAAAATCTACCTTGAAAAGGATGCAAGCTTGTTTGGAAGCAGGGCCTGAGCTTGAAAGGTAACAGATTTAAAAATGAATGAGAGATTCTCAAAGCAAAGGATCCTGTCTAGATACAGACGCCCTTGTGGGAATGGATGTGGTGAAGGACCTGTCCTTACTGTTATGAGTGACACCTGAATGCCATATCAAACTGTAGTATGTTGATCCAGATGCCCACCTATGTGCCAGCCTCTTAGGATCAGATGCCACTGGGCTTTTCATGGAAATCATTCTCTCCCTGTCTTCCTAACACTGATTCTTCAGAGTCCCCATTTCCAAAATCCTCCTACCATGGAGTACATAGGCAGCCAGAAGGAACAAACTCATGGTAAAGAAATTTGCCTCCGCTGCAGACATGAACATGCTTCCTGTTAGCTTAGGGACAGCATGCTCTGCCGCACGCTTGGGCCCCTACTGCCTCGAAGGCGATTGGTTAGAACGTACCTTCCTTTGCTGAGTTTATAGCAAATCTCAGGGTGACAGCTTGATTGGTTAGAAGTTACCTTCCTTTGCTGAGTTTATAGCAAATCTCAGGGTGACAGCATTGTCCCTCTGCTTGGGAAGCAGAATTGAGACCGTGACAACACCAAGGTGTGAATTGGTGCCGCCAGCTACATGTGAGGGCCAGCACACTTTAGAACGTCTCCATGTTCTTAAAGGATACTGGCAACATGGAAGCCCTACGGAGAACAAGGAAGTATATGTGATGAGGTCAGTGTGTTCAGCCATGACAAGTCCCGAGGACAGCTTCAAGAAATGGCTGATTTGTCAGGACAATTTCAGAAATGTACCGTTAGGATGGAGAGAATTGTATACAGACATTAACATAGAAGATAAGGTGTCCAATAAGCTGATTTCCTAGGCCAATGTGGAAAACATCTTCATAAATGTTGAAAGTCTGATGCTTAGTCAACATGTTAGGATTTAGCAGAAATTTCTTTGAAGAATCCTGGAATTCAGATGCTCATCAGTTTCCCCAAATTTAGTCATGGAAGAAAATTGATGTCAGAAGGATAAATACAGACTACCATGCCACACCCTATATGAGGGTCAACCTTCTCTGGGTGACTCGGGCTTTCGGCCATAATGGTACATACCAACAAGCTCTGGAAAGCAACCAACCCACCTAAACTTGGGGTACCTCGAAGTGAAGGCCCAGGAACACACACCCAAGTTTAGAGGAACCCACGCTTTCCTCATTTGAACAGCATGGATACCAAGAAGTGGGAAAGTATTGACAAAAGCTTTTCTTTGTTGTCCACTCAGAGACCTACACTAAGTAGCTCCTTCCAGGTGATACTGCAAGGCTTGGCTGGCCCTCCTGACTTCCGAGCAGCAACAGGGCCAGCAGGATTCTTTCTATGCATATTGAATACCAACTTTCCTGGTTTGCTGAGAGTTATATAAGCACAGATTAAGATTTGCACGCACTTTCCTTGTTATCCACATTTCAGGCCACCCTCCACTGCCATGTTCTTCCTCGAGAATTTATTTTAGTAATTCCTTTGTTATTGATTTGTCTCTTATTTGTATTCTTTCAGTCTTGTGTGAAATGAGTTCATTGCCTTGTTGTCTCTAAAAATAATATTTCTCTAAACTTATTATTGAAAAATTAGCAATATCCATTGATTAGCATTGGCTTAAGGATCAGTTTCTTCAGGGTTTGATTATATTACATTATGCCTCATGTACTTTATCAGTTCTGGATAATTCTTGGCCATTTCCTTTGAGACATCACTCTGTTTCCTCTGGTGTCTCTTTCTGTGACTCCAAGCCAGCTTGTATCCAACTTTCCCATTGTATTATCAATCATATTTGCTAATCTATGTCTCAGAATTTCCGTTTTTCCTTTTTCAGCTATGCCATGTTCAACTGTTCAATTCCATTGTCTTTCAGGGTTTTTTTTGTTTTATTCTTTGGTGTGTTTGTTTCAGTAGGGTCTTACCACATAGCCCTAGCTAACCTAAAACTCACTATTCAGACCATTTGGCCTTAAACATGGTACAATTTTCCAGCCTCTTACTTCCAAGTTCTAGAATAATATGTAAACTACCATACTTGGATATCTTGGTCATTCTTTGGTTTGGAGCTTGTTGTTTAATCTTAATCTGCAAGAATCCAAGACTAAGATAAATATGAGTTTTTAAAGGAAGATTTTGAGCCTGCTTCTGCTAGGAGCCAAAGGATGGAATTTTGTTAACTTTGAACAACTGTATCCCCTTTCAGGGATCCTAAGCCAGAGTGGAAGTTTGGGACACACCACTCCCATACTGCTGGCACCTTAACCTTTTGAGTGAGAAGAACTTTTGCCCTTCAGATAACCCAAATGTGTTTGCTTGTTACTTTGAGATCTGATACCAGTTTGTTTAAGGTGTGGGACAATGGTCCTCAGAGAATTTCAGTACCTCTTACAAGTTCAGAAATCTATCTTATTCAGAGTCTAGTTATATGGTTGAAAAGTCCAAAAAGCACACAGTTGGTCTAATATATAGAAGTAAATAATTTTTGTTTATTTTTCTCTGTAATTACTGGAGAAAATTATTTGCGGACCCACAAAATATGAAAACCACTAATTTTCCCAATTAATGCAAAAAAAAAAATAAAAGGAAGAAAAATAAGCAAAGCAAACAAAAGGGCCATGTCCCTGCTGATTGTTTTCTCGCCTGTTGCTCTCATCCAGCGGTTCAGCGCCTTCTTACGATGCTGACTGATACACCTTCTTTGCTTCCAGACACTCTACCAAGAAGAAGGATGGCCAGTGCCTTCTCTAAGTTGCTAACTGGCCGCAATGCATCCCTGCTCTTTACTACCCTGGGAACCAGTGCCCTGACCACTGGCTACCTGCTCAACAGGCAGAAGGTGTCTGCTGATGCCCGGGAACAGCACAAGCTCTTTCCCGCAAGGTGAGTCCTCCCGGCTTTTAATAACTCTGAGTGTCAACCAGACGCTTCTCTCCTGCTGGGAATAGTCATTGAGAGGCCTCCTTTTTGTTTGTTTGTTTGTTTATCTATTTAATTCTATCTCATTTGTTTGGATGTTCTGCCTGGGTGTATGTCTATGCACAGTGTACATGTAGTACCTGCAGAGACCAGAAGAGGGTGTCAGAGCCCCTAGAACTGGAATCATAGACAGTTGTGAGCCACCATGTGGGTGCTGGGACCTGAACTTGGGTCCTCTGGAAGAGCAGACAATGCTCCAAACCACTGAGCTAACAGGTAGTGCTCTATACCACTGAGCTATCTCTCCAGTCCCTGAGAATTCTTCTTTTTGTCTTTCTAAATGGCCAAGCCAAACTTAATCATTTTTGAAGCTTGTTAAGCCTAATGACCTTAACAAATATAAGGAAATAAATCCTCATTCCTGCCCAAATCTTGCCATCCAGTTAAACAGTAACAACAATGATAGTTCACATTCACAGAACAAGCATTTATGTTATGATGTATGTTAGGGTTTTTCACATGGGAAAGGATTCATTTTAACATCCTTTGGTGATGGAGTGACTTTATCCAAAGTCATGTGTTTAGTGCAACCAAATGCAAACCCAAGCCCCTTGATAGCAGACCTCCCTCACTGCTCCACCATGGTATTGACCTTAAAGTGTGACCATTAAAGGGTATTGCAGACGGGAGGTGGAGGCATGTTGCGCAGAAGATGAGGTCATATTCTGCTGCCCCAGAACCTCACTGTATCCAACACACCAGTGCCCTGAGTAGTTTGAACTGTGTGATTATTTCCTGGGATTCCCACATAGGTAGGAGTAGAAGAAAAAACAATTAAGATTCTCCGGGAGACATTTGCTCTCTGGTAGCCTGAGCATCTCTGAGGGAAGCAGAGCAACTATGAAGCCCAGGAACCACTGAGGGGAGAGCACCTGTGTTTAAGTCCGTGGTGCTCCTCACATTCTTCAGACAACATATAGCCAGAGTAAGACAGTGTCCAATGCGGTGTCCTTCTGCGTGTTATAATATCCCAACAAATATTTACCAAAGGCTGTGCCCATGGCTGGTCACTGTTCTGGAGACAGGACAGGGCTCTCTTGTCATGAAGCTTGTCCTGTAGGCAAAGGACAGAGAAGTAAACAACATTCTAGATAGTTCTATCTCTGTCTCTCTCCCCACCACAGACCCATGAGACCAAATTCGTCGAATCTTACCAACACTTCTGAGTGGAAGGGAAATCTGAAAATGATTTCAACTCATTTTCTGACTTTTTCCTCTTTCCCTCTGTTGTTTCTATAGTATCATGGGTTTCCTGGTAGGTGGGGCCATGTCCTCTCTCTAGCAGCCACTGGCTCTGGTGTTTATCTTAAGTCTGTCTTACTCAAGTCAGGCCTGGTAGGCATCTCTATCCAATGCCCCCTGTGCCCACTAGGCCAAGAGAGCCTGGTTGAGGGTCTCAGGGAAACTGAATCTCTGATAGCCCTTACCTGGGGGCTACTGGTCCACAGCCTGTCTCCTCCCACAGCGCAGACTACCCTGACCTGAGGAAACATAACAATTGCATGGCCGAGTGCCTCACTCCCACCATCTACGCCAAACTCCGAAACAAGATGACCCCCAATGGCTACACCCTGGACCAGTGCATCCAAACCGGAGTGGACAACCCTGGCCACCCCTTCATAAAGACTGTGGGCATGGTGGCTGGTGACGAGGAGTCATACGAGGTAAAACAGAGGGCAGCTGGTTCCAGGGGTGGGGCTACCCTGAGTGTGGTTGAGGTGCACAGTCATGGGGCTACCCTGAGTGTGGTTGAGGTGCACAGTCATGGGGCTACCCTGAGTGTGGTTGAGGTGCACAGACATGGGACTCTGTCTTTCTTTAGAGTCAGCTTTTTGCATTTCCAGGGAGACTCCAATAAAGGGAACTCTCACGGAATCCTTGGGAGTCCTTTCTGGAATTCTGGGATGTATAGCTAGCTAGGGACAAGACTTTCTTTGTTGCTATGCCAGTGACCCTCCTCAAAGGGAGGCTGCATGACAGAGTTCTCTGAGCCTGTCAAAAGCTATGTTGGTACAATAAACAGATAGATAAATAAATAAACAAACAAACAAAATTGAATGCTGTGTATTCACCAGAAAGACATCCAAGTGTTTGTATCTGGGTCTGTTGGGTAGGGCTGGATTGTGTGTCTGTAGTTTGAGACTCATCTCCCTATTACCGTAGCACAAGCTCCTGGGCTCACCGAGGTTCTTGGATCCAGCCTCATGCTTGGTGTGGAGATATAGTGTCTACTCATAGCAGAGCTCACGACCATACATACGTGTGCCTCCCAGGGCAGCCTCATCACAGTGACAAATGCCTGCAGACTGACTCCCTCATTCTCTGTCTCTTCTCTCTCCTGACATAGAACTAAAGGCAGCGTCTCAGGAAACTTGCCATCAATGGAATAGAAGGGTCATCCGAAATAAACAAAATAGTGACTAGTTAGCTTGTAACAGAGACAGACTAAAGCAATCTCTTTGATCCTAATACCCTTCTTTCCACTTCCCATACCTCCCAAGTCTGCAGAGAACTCTGTTATTAAATGTAACTTCTCTTGACCTTACTTAATCTAAAGGCTACTCCTGTCTATTCGGCTCATTTGGTTGTTTGGCTTTTGGGTTGGACAGTCTCACAGAGTAACCGGCTCTTGTTTTGCCTTATGTACAGTTGGCTTCCCCACAGACTTAGTGCTTTGCTTAGAATCTCAGAACCTGACCTTCTCTTTTGATCACAAAACTTGCTTAGCCTCCCACCCCCAAACTGGTGCCCTTGGGTTCTTAGCCACCAGGTTTTCTCATCCAGTGTGGTAACAGTGAGCTTGGCAGAATCCTTGCAGGGGTGTTAAGGGCCGAGTCCAGCAGTCCCGTACCCTGTCAGGAGCAGGTGACTCTGAATGCTCGTCTCTGGTGCGCGCACTAGCCTATTCTTATACGCATGCCCCCCATGGTAGCGCGGAGACTTTCAGAGGAGGTCCTTGAGGAGAAAGGGAACAAGTAAAAGCAAAAGTCCTTTGCTACTAGGCGAGCCAGTTACAGAAGGATATTCTCCCCTACAGGTGTTTGCTGAGCTTTTTGATCCTGTCATCAAGCTCAGGCACAATGGCTATGACCCAAGGGTGATGAAGCACCCTACGGACCTGGATGCATCCAAGGTAGGGTCCAGCCTCCATTTCCAGCCCCAACCCCCATGATGCAGTTACTTCCTGAATCCACAGGCAGAGGAGGGACCCTGAGAGCCTCTACCCTGGTGAGAAGTCCTGAAAGGTCTCCATAGCTTACTGTCCCCATATCCTTGAGGTCTAGGGGAGGTTTAGAGGTCTTTTAAAGGGGCATCTAGGGGACAATCAACTGACGGGAACTTTAAACTTTCCTACAGTGTTTTGCTCCAACCAAAACCATCTTTTCCAGACACCACCTTAGTTAACTAAGGTGGCTGTCCCAGAGCTGTAGACATAGACACACCCAGACGTAGACACACCCAGACGTAGACACACCCAGGCGTAGACACACCACGTTCTGCGCAATGCGGTGCCTGAAGGTTTTTTCCAGGCAAGCTTCAGGTCAGAGGACTGTGCTCCGTGGCTGCCACGGTGACCCTCCGCTCTGCCCCACCCGGCAGATCACTCACGGGCAGTTTGATGAGCGCTATGTGTTGTCCTCCCGGGTGCGCACTGGTCGCAGCATCCGTGGGCTGAGCCTGCCTCCTGCCTGCTCCCGGGCGGAGAGAAGGGAGGTGGAGAATGTGGCCATCACTGCCCTGGAGGGCCTCAAGGGGGACCTGGCTGGTCGCTACTACAAGCTGTCTGAGATGACCGAGCAGGATCAGCAACGGCTTATCGACGTGAGTAGCTGATAACTACCCCGGGGCTGCTGGGAGGGAAGCTGGACCTTCACACAGCTCTGCCTTGGCCTCTACCCACGTAAGAACGGGGCCTGCGGGGCTGAAACTGGCCCGGGACTACCACAGCATCGGTGTAAGAAAGGAGCTGAAGCTTTAAATCCTGTCAAGTCAGGGCTCAAGTCTAAAGAGGAGACTTCAGTATGAGTGGTGGACAGGGCACAGGGGGGTGGGGTGAGTGGGGGATCTGCCTCCTGCCACCTTCGAGAAAGTGAGAACAGTCGGGTATGGAAATCCTGTTCGTGCCTACCACACCCTAAGAAAACTCTGGAAGCAGAGAAGATCAAAGGAGAAAATGAAGGTGCTTCCCCTGAATGGAACGGAGACAGTGGAGACTGCCTGTAGACACTCATCCCTGACGTCTCCCAGTACCCCTGGGATCTCTCTAGCTCTAGAGTAGACAATATACCAGGCTCTTTTTGGTTTTGTAAGAGAAGGTCTCGGAATGTAGCCTACGTTGGCCTCAAACTCACAGCAATGCTCTTGAATCCGCCTCCCGAGTGGGTACCTTTATGTCCTCACAAATTAAAACAGAATGCATTTTCAAAAGTGACGTTTAACTAAACTCCACAAAAAGGAGAAACAAGATTCTGTCATCTCAGAAGTTGTAAATAGCACGAAACATCCCATTTCCAAACCATAGAGAACAGCTGTGTAGTTGGTACACCTCTGTCTCCAGACGTGTGCAGACTCCGCAGTCCACCTGCCTGCCATTACAGAGCAAACCCTCATCTTCCTTAAGCAGCCACCCTACCTTCCTGTTTATGGGTGAGCTTCCTCTTGGACAGTAGTTCAGGAGATACTTCTCCAACCTTCTCCAGCCCTTTCTCTCCACAGTCTCCAAGGTCTCCCACTTGGAAAATCTAGAAGGAATCCTCACATCTGCTTGGGATCTTGCCTCAGTGTGAGCTCTGGGAATCGTGTTTTTATTTTTAAAATCTCTCAAGCTGTTCCAGCTCCCAGTTAGTCTGAGTTACGCTGCCCAAGAGGCCTCTTTATCTGATGAGACTTGATCACCTGGCCCATGCCTAGTCTTACAGATTCTTCTCTCTGCTTTGTCCCCTTTGGCCCACAGGACCACTTTCTGTTTGATAAGCCAGTGTCCCCTTTACTAACATGTGCTGGGATGGCCCGTGACTGGCCTGATGCCAGGGGAATCTGGTATGGATGTAGTTTTCACAGTTACCCTGTGTGTGGAGAATCTCAGCTCTCCTGCTTCTTCTAACCCGAGGTTGCTGTGAACTGCAGTTGACTGCATGTCCGGCTTGAGCTAAATGGGGAAGCGAAATCTACTTGAAAACATGTGTGTGTGTGTGTGTGTGTTGTGATATTTTTTAAAAAGAGTGACAGGAATGTGAGCTGGTTTGCATAAATCCTGCATGGGGAAGACTTCAAAATACTTCATATTAGAGAATCTGTTTGTGAACTTAGGACAAACAAACACAAAATGAAAAATTAATATAGAAAATTCTGATTATCATATGGATAATTGATAATATTGATACGACACACCATTCTTAAAAGGAGGAGTGGCTATTTAATGTATACACATCCTTTATGGAAGTCCTCAGCCTACCTTGACTTCGTTATTCCAACTGTCCCCAGAAGGAGCTGAGGAAGAATGCTCACAGAAGGATAAACAGCCAGAGTTTATGTATCAAATGCATGTAAAATCTTGGGGTGTAGGTAAAGTTCCTCCACCCTTGTCTCCCATTTTCCCAAGAACCACAAGTTTGTGGTTGAATCTCTTAAAAGACAAAACAGTCCTAGCATCGGAGCTAAATAGGTGAGCTGTTGCCACCTTGTTTGAGGAACAAGAGGAAAGGTTGTATTCTTGTGGGGGTAAAACCCTGCACAGCATCGCTAATGGCTGGGTTCAGTCTCCGTCTCCATTCTGGGAGGTGTCATTATTTTGTAGTTCTTGTTCAGGCACAGTTAAGAGATAAGGGCCATCTAGGGAACGGGGAAGATGAATACAGCAATCAAGCTGCAGAGGTAATGAGAATTTTCAAGTGTTGCGGTAAGCGCAATTAACAGCACCGCATTTCTGTCTTCGTTAGGCATAATTATGACAAGACATTTCTCATCTGGATAAACGAGGAAGACCACACCAGGGTAATCTCAATGGAAAAGGGAGGCAATATGAAACGAGTATTTGAGCGGTTCTGTCGTGGACTAAAGGAAGTAAGAGTCCATCATGGGTTTACAGACATCATGGGTTTTAAATTATTATTATTATTTTATTTTGAACGTATGAGTGTTTTGCCTGCACTGCCTGTGCCCCACATGCATTCAGTGCCCGTGGTGGCCAGAAGAGGGCGGCAAATCCCCTGGACTACAGGAGCAGATGGTTGTGCACTGCCACGTGGGTGTTGGGATCCAATATGGGTTCTTCTGGAAGAGCTGCCAGTGCTCTCAAGACGGGAGCCATTTCTTTAACTGCTATTTTGCATTTAAAAAAAAAGATATTTTGGTGACTTCAAAAGAGGAACTCCTTTTTTACTCTAAGAATCAAATCTTCCACAGCAGTGCTTCCAAAGGGTGGGGACTTTTCTCTTTGCATTATTTTCTCATTCTATTCTAAACATGGAGAGGGGGTGGTATAGATGGGGACAGATGGGTGAGTGGAATGACGGAGGTGGAATGGGTGGGCGAGGACCGTGGGACTGGATGGGACAAAACAGAACAGATTCTCACAGACGTATCTGTTGAGAATTCCTACGTTTTCCTGCAGTCTTTGCATGAGAAAGAGTATCAACTGGTATTTATTGGGAGCTTAGAATATTCTAGAAACCGTGTTTAATGATTTTCATGGCCACCCGATTTGCTAGGATCACTTTAATACACTATAAGGGAGCTCTCAGGGCCAAGCACACAGAGCCACTACAGCTGCTCTCTTGTGCTCTGCTGGCCTCTCTCCAGGCGTTTGGGATGACCTGAGGGTATAGATATTCAAGAAGGCTGCCATCTGTTCCTGGCTGTTGCATTTGTAGGTGGAACGGTTAATCCAAGAACGAGGCTGGGAGTTCATGTGGAATGAGCGGCTAGGCTACATTCTGACTTGCCCCTCCAACCTCGGGACTGGATTGCGAGCTGGTGTCCACGTTAAGATCCCCAAGCTCAGCAAGGTAAGGGCTTTGTGACCAGAAGCTGGGTCTCAAGATTCAGCGCAGATGTGAAAGCTTTTCAGAAGGTGTCAGAGTTCACTCCTTGACCCTGACCTTTGCAATGGAAGAGTGATGAGAGGCCTGGGGCTGGCTTAAGGTCACTTGCATTAGTTAGGATAAAAGGTTCAGGACCTGGGAAAGGGGATGGGGACTCAAGAATAGTGCGTTTGAGTCTTCATCATGTAACAGGGTAGGTACGGGCTGCCTGCTCTGCTCCCTAGGGTTCCCCTCTTGTCCTAACAGCTGAGCCTGCATGAGAAGCACCTAGAGGGAGGGCTTGGGTAGCCCAGATTGCTAGGTCATGCTTGTGCGATTTCCTTTCGTTCTTTCTTTCTTTCTTTCTTTCTTTCTTTCTTTCTTTCTTTCTTTCTTTCTCTCTCTCTCTTTTTCTCTCTCTCTTTCTTTATTTTTTTCTTTCTTTTTTTACATTTTATATTTGTGTATTTGTGTTTTGTGCGGTGTGGGGAAGTATCTGGGCCCACAGTGGAGGCCAGAGGAGAACTTCCAGGTTATAGTGGTCGAAGGTCAAAGTCAGGTCATCAGGGTTGGCAGCAAACACCATCCAGGTCCAAGAATTTTTATTTCTTGCAAGTTTTCAGGTGATTGAGGCTGCTGGTAGGGGGCCTTGTTTGAAGGATCGCTCAGAGCATTTTCCTCATTTGCATAGCCACGGTCATTCTCCGTGTCCTAGAACGAGAGAGGAGAGAGCATGTAGGCATGTCCACGATGAGGTTTGAGGTGTAGGGAGAACACATGTAGGCATGTCCATAACGAGGTTTGAGGTGTCAGGAAGGAGGTGGCACACACAACTTCCGCTCATTCTGTTGACAAGAGCTCAGGCAGCAAGCAGCTGCATCTTCAGCTCCATGGCTGGACAGAGGGTAAAGGCCCCAGACTGGGAGCTAGGCATTTCTGCCACAGCACGCAAAGTACATCGAGGAAGCTTAAACAAGCTTAGAAAATTGTGCTGCCTATCAAAATAAAGGTATGTGATTTTTTTGTCATTAAAAATTCTGATGCTAAGAAAAGTGATTCAACTTCATGGTTTTAATTATAACAATGAAACAGGTGTGCAGGTGAGTAGCAAACATAGAAAAGTTGGCACCCACATGCAAATATACATGTGTATATTTATATGAAGATAAACATGGGCCAAATACCCCAAATTTAGTGGCTGCTCCGCCAACTTCTAGCTTTCTGACTTTGGGCAAGTTAATTTCTCTGGAGACGTTTGCTCATCTGAAGTGTAGGGCTTAGTATAGTTTCAGTTGTCCCCGAGGAGCTTATATGTTAGAGACTTAGTCCCCAAATTCATGTCAATGGCATGTGTAACCTCAGGAGGTAATGGGGATTGCTGAGGTCATAGCTCTGACCTCCGTGATGAGGTTAGCGGCGGTCCAGGAAGAAAGGTCTAAGCTAGCACACCAGCTCTGTCCCACGGTGTGATGCCCTGTAATACGATAATGTGGCAAGAACGTCCTCAGCAGATGCCACACCGGCCAGCTCCCGGCTCTTGGACTATCCCCACCCCCGAGCTGGGATCCAAAAGGGCTTCTGTTATTTGTAGGGTACCTGATCAGCTACGTTTCTTTCCAGCACCAGAAAATGGGCTTTGATGGGCTGAAAATAATACCCGCTTCATTAGATTGTTGGAAGGCTTAAGCGTTCCAGCCAATGTGTCCAAGTATGTTGTAAATATTTAAGCGCTCCTGACCCGTATTACGTCTTTGCTCACGGCTGCAACAACGTCCCTTCCCCTAGGACCCACGCTTTTCTAAGATCTTGGAGAACCTAAGGCTCCAGAAGCGCGGCACCGGCGGTGTGGACACTGCGGCTGTGGCGGATATATACGACATTTCCAACATAGATCGGATTGGTAGATCGGAGGTAACGTCTCTCTCACCCTAGCATGGACTAACGGGGTTGGCCTAACAGAAAGAGGGCGTGGGAGAGCGGCCTCGACAGCCTGACCTCAGCCACACACTTCCTCTTTCCCCACTGGGTCCTGAGTTAGCCTTTCCTTCTTCAGTGTTTCTCTGGCATGGAAAATAATGCAAGAAGGATACACAGTTCATTCTGAGCACTTGTGGGAAGTGAAGGAGCCGTAGTGGATCCGTTGTTATTGACCAGCCCCCACCACTCCCCACCCCCAAGAGCTTTTTAACCAACATCAGCCACAGGAGTCCCCTATGCTAAAGGAGCAGGGTTTTATCCCCATAGACTCAGGGGTGTGCTGTCCCTCTGAGAGTGGGAGAATGTGGAACGCCCTCGCGATTCTGCATTGCGCTTGCTCAAGACCACTTGCTAGCTTCTTCATTTGGCATCGTTGATACTTAAGAGTTTCTAATGCGTTAGTTGTGAAGTTTAGCTAGTCGAAGGGATTTGTGGTAAGTATGTGTAAACACGCGCCTCTAAGACAATGCCGAGGGACTCCTGTGAGTTCCTGAAAACGACAGTGGTCGCTGACGGGCAGTCGCAGGGGGTGAGATGGGTCTGGAGAGCTCACCTAGGAACGCACCGCACCGACTGCTAAAGAAATGCTGCTGTTCCAGGACGAGCCTCTCAGCCAGAATGCAGAAGCTGTGAGAAGCTGGATGTGAGGGGCGACCGTAGAAGGTCATTCTCTCAATTTCTGTAGCAACTACTAAACATAACTAGTGCTTATTGCAACCTTCTAAAGGATCGTTATAAAAGCTAGCAAAATGTCTAAAAGCATTTTCAAAAACGTGTACTTAATCCAGCAGTCCTCATCATTTTGAATATTATCTGAATCTTTTTAATAATTGTTAAGAAGCTTTTAAAAATAGATATATATTTTTATTATAATATCTTTTACAATTCATGAATATTTTATCTCAGCAATAAATATTATTAAATAACATGAGTAGGGGTAGAAAATGCCTTTTTAAAAAATTATTTTCTTTGTGTCAGTTTTTAAAAATGTTTATCTTATGTATAAGTGTGTTTTTCCTGAATGTATATATATGCACTAAGTGCATTCTTAGTGACCCAGAGATTGAGAAGAGGGCATCAGTGCCCCCCCAAACTGGAGTTACAGATGCTTATGAGCCACAGTGTGGCTGCTGGGAACCAAACCCAGGTCCTCCGCAAGTGCCCATAATCGCTGAGCCGCCTTTCCAGCACTGATTGGTGGGGTACCTTCATGGTGAGGTTCTTGCCTGGCAGGTGTGAGATCCTGGATCTGATCCCAGTGCTGTGAAACAAACAAACGAAAACAAAAATTCGAAAACAAAACAAGAAAAATGTTTTCATATCCAAACACATGATTTTTGGTGATGGCATGGTAAAGACTTTCCATTGCATGTTTACTGTTTTCTGATTGGTATTTTTATCAACTGGGGATAACTTGAATCGCAACTCTAGTCAGGATTATTTTTAGGAAGGAATCAGGTAAGTTATATATGACCAGTTTCCCTCCTGGAGTGAACAAGAAGCCCACCCGCTGAATCCTGTCTAACACAGGATTAGGAGACTGTGGGCTTAGCTGCACATAGCTTGCTCTCTTACCTAACCTTCTCTCAAGGGTCCCATTTCCTTCTGAATCGAAAACATTGGGAAGGGAACAGAGCCCTATCCACATTTGACCTGCCTGTTTCACCACCTGTACTCAGTGGTCCTTCCTGGACTGCTCTTCCCTCTGAGGGTATAGCCTACGTTATACCTCCTGGACTGCTTTTCCCTCTGAGGGTATAGCCTACGTTACACCTCCTGGACTGCTCTTCCCTCTGAGGGTATAGCCTACGTTATACCTCCTGGACTGCTCTTCCCTCTGATGGTATAGACTACGTTACACCTCCTGGACTGCTCTTCCCTCTGAGGGTATAGCCTACGTTATACCTCCTGGACTGCTCTTCCCTCTGATGGTACAGCCTACGTTACACCTCCTGGACTGCTCTTCCCTCTGAGGGTATAGCCTACGTTACACCTCCTGGACTGCTCTTCCCTCTGATGGTATAGACTACGTTACACCTCCTGGACTGCTCTTCCCTCTGAGGGTATAGCCTACGTTACACCTCCTGGACTGCTCTTCCCTCTGAGGGTACAGCCTACGTTACACCTCCTGGACTGCTCTTCCCTCTGATGGTATAGACTACGTTACACCTCCTGGACTGCTCTTCCCTCTGAGGGTATAGACTACATTATACCTCCTGGACTGCTCTTCCCTCTGAGGGTATAGACTACATTATACCTCCTGGACTGCTCTTCCCTCTGATGGTATAGACTACGTTACACCTCCTGGACTGCTCTTCCCTCTGAGGGTATAGACTACATTACACCTCCTGGACTGCTCTTCCCTCTGAGGGTATAGACTACATTATACCTCCTGGACTGCTCTTCCCTCTGATGGTATAGACTACGTTACACCTCCTGGACTGCTCTTCCCTCTGATGGTATAGCCTACGTTACACCTCCTGGACTGCTCTTCCCTCTGATGGTACAGCCTACGTTACACCTCCTGGACTGCTCTTCCCTCTGAGGGTATAGCCTACGTTACACCTCCTGGACTGCTCTTCCCTCTGATGGTACAGCCTACGTTACACCTCCTGGACTGCTCTTCCCTCTGAGGGTATAGCCTACGTTACACCTCCTGGACTGCTCTTCCCTCTGAGGGTATAGACTACGTTACACCTCCTGGACTGCTCTTCCCTCTGAGGGTATAGACTATGTTACACCTCCTGGACTGCTCTTCCCTCTGAGGGTATAGACTACGTTACACCTCCTGGACTGCTCTTCCCTCTGAGGGTATAGACTACGTTACACCTCCTGGACTGCTCTTCCCTCTGAGGGTATAGACTATGTTATACCTCCTGGACTGCTCTTCCCTCTGAGGGTATAGACTATGTTATACCTCCTCAGTCTTCCCTTATTTATTGTCTTAGTTTGGCCTCCCGAGCAGCACTGTGCCTTGTTTAGAGGGGATCCCAGAAAAAAAAATCCTAGGTAAACAGCCTTCAACAAATATCTGAACACTGAAGTTCTAACATTTTTTAAAATCAGGAAATTTCAAAAGCATAGTTTGTTATAATTTGTAAAATTTGTTTAAATACTCCAATTTCCTATCACGGAGAAAGCATGGTTTATAAAGTTACAACAATTTTTCAGAAAGACACCCACAGTGCAATTAAAGATATCTGTATCAGGAGCATATTCAGTGCTCAGAGGGTTGAGCAGCTGTTCAGAATTCATATCTAAAGAACAACACACAGATGTCATCGTATAGTCTTATATACAAGAGGCTGATAAAAAAAAAGTCCATGTGGCCTGGAGAGTTGGCTCAGTGGTTAAGAATAATTTCTGTACCTGCAGAAGACCCAAGTTCAGTCCCCAGTACCTACCTGGTGGTTCACAACTTTCTGTAAGCCGAGCTCCAGGGGATCTAAGGTCCTTTGGCCTCTGGGCACCCACATGGATGCAGTGCACACGTTCTTATGCAGGCACACACGTGTGCACATTAAGTAAAGCAATAACAAATCTTTAAAATAAAAAGGTATGTGGGGAACATAGAAAAATGGTAAACATAGTAAAATGAGAGAACTAATTGTGCAGTTGTCTTCTGCTGACTGACACACATATGCCTGCTCTCTCTCTCTCTCTCTCTCTCACACACACACACACACACAAACACACACACATACATGATTTTTTTAAAGAAAGGAATGAAAACTAATAATTTTCAAGTATAAAATTCTCCCAGAAGCCCCACCCTAAGAAAGGTTTGAGAGAAAACCTTAAGCCCCATCTCCATCTTTACATCTGGTCCCAGCCTCAGGATGACACCCTCCACATCTGGCCCAGCCTCAGGATGACACCCCTCCACATCTGGCCCAGCCTCAGGATGGCACCCTCCACATCTGGCCCAGCCTCAGGATGACACCTCTCCACATCTGGCCCCAGCTTCAGGGTGACACCCTCCACATCTTGCCCCAGCCTCAGGGTGACACCCTCCACATCTAGCCCCAGCTTCAGGGTGACATCCTTCACATCTGGCCCCAGCCTCGGGGTGACACCCTCCACATCTGGCCCCAGCTCAGGGTGACACCTTCCACATCTGGCCCAGCCTCAGGATGACACCCCTCCCATAAGTGCCTGGGTTTCATGTGATAAAGTCCTGCTAAGAGGCATGTTCACATTCTGGGGACTCTGCAGGCATCTCCTGCTTGAATTAATCATTTCTCCTTCTCCTTTCTCCACCATGCCTCCTCCTTGTGGCCCCACCTCTTTCTCACGGTCAAGGTGGAACTTGTTCAGATTGTCATCGACGGCGTCAACTACCTGGTGGATTGTGAGAAGAAGCTGGAGAGAGGCCAAGACATTAAAGTGCCCCCTCCTCTGCCCCAGTTTAGCAGGAAGTGAATTTTCCCTCCCAATCAATGAATAATCTGTCTGCTGGTGTGACAGACAGGAAGAAGTCTCTGCTCTGAGAGTTTTTGTAGACTTGAAAACATGTAAAATTGTAGGTACTGCTATTTTACAATAAAACTCTCCCTAATATCATTGGGTTGCATCTCCAGTTTTTAACAACACTAAGAAAGTCAATGGGCCCGACTACAAGCAGCAACGGTATTTTAAAATACTAGGCTGATGTTTTAAGGCCACATAAAGACATATCTAGATACCTGTCCAGTTCTCCAGACGTTAACAGGTAGCCCTACACAAATGCAATTAATTTTCCAGAAATTGGGGCAAAAGGAACCTTTTTCCTTTGAAAATGGAGGAACTTAATAAAAGGCTACTTAAGGAGGGCAAGCAGACTAGGCATCAATTCAGAGCATGCGCTAGCAATAGTCAGCCCTGTCTATCCTATCTGGTATGAACTCAAGCGAGCAGAGGCATGGGAAAGCTTTGTGGGTAAGAAAAGTGATACAGGTGTGTTCGGGTTGCAGCTGCAGACAGGGAGTCAGGCTAACAAGGAGTGCATCTAGAGCATAGGTCTGGGAAGAATATTTAGCTTTGCCTGTTAGTGCAGAGTTTGAGCAAGGGACCTGTCAATCATAGACCACATTCTGGTCATTCTGAACTGATTGCTCCAGAGGCTGCAAACTGGATTCCCAGACCAGACTGGTTGCTTTAAGAATAGTGGGTGAGAATAGTACTGTCAGGTGTGGCCTGGCCATTGTCTTTTTACACAATACATCTTCCGAAGCAATTTGAAATTTGATATTCAAAATTCTGAAGATGTCTTTAGCATTTTAGTATGATTTGAAAGTCAAAGAACATATTGTCGAATTAGTCCATAATGCTTTTGTTACTGAGTTGACTACAGTTGACCACCAGTCAAACCTTATATTCCCTCAGCTTCTACATCCTTGAGTACTGTTATTCTTTTCTTTCCTTGCTGCAATGCCTGCAACCTGAAGGAGGATGAAGGGGAAGGTGAGAACTGTCAATCATGTAACAAGTCATGAGATGCTGCTGCACACAAAGAGACAAATAGCTTGAACCACAGAAGCAGGATCAAGTGGCATTTTATCCTAAGTGAACACTGGGGGCCGTTAAAGGCTGGTGCTATAATATAATCTCCGTCTTCCCTTATGTTCCCTGAGGACAAGGCAAAAGGAGAATGGTGCTGGGACAGGCAGGCACTCCCCTGACTTTGGAGTGATGAATTACAACGTGGTAGAAATCTCAAAGGGCAAACCATACTGATAAAGTTTGAGACATCGTGCTGAGTACCCTGAATAAGATGTGGCAGGTTAGAACTAACAGGTGAAGCAGAAAGAGGGATCCCAGGCTGCGGCTGTCATTCTCCGGTGCACAGAAATCAAGAGGAGAGAATAGTGGTCTCGTAAGCACACTGGACAAACAGTCATATGGTTGGGATACAAGTCTAGGTTTCCGCACTCACAGCAGTAAATAATTTAATCTCCAATTTCTTCTGGTTCCTCTGTATGGAATAAGAATAGCTGTAGCTATTTGATAGGGTCTTTAGAGAGATAAAAATCTAGTATTTGAAAAGTCTACTCAGAAGTATTCAATTCATAGCAAGCATCGTTTGAATATTTGCTGAATAAATATAAAAGTGAAGAAATCACTATTATTATTATTATTCTATATCTCTGAATACTTCCATAACATAATTAGGACAACAATAATGGTCTTTCTTCTGAAAGGTTTTATGAGCTAAATGGTAAGGGAAGAAAAAATTATTTAGCTAAAGACACATAAACATGAGGAATTCAAAGAGATAAGATATATATACCGACGTTTCTTTGCTTTCCTTTAAAAAGGGGGGGGGGCTGGAAAACCAAACACTGGCCTGAAACATGTGCTTGTGAATAGAGAAACAAAGCAAGCCTTTAATCTGCACAGCTCACGGAATAACCCAGCAAGAACACGTGGAACACCTACCGTGCAGAATTCCGGATAACACACTCTCCTTTTCTGTTGTTCTGTTTTGTTTATAACTCTTTTCTCTCTCAGCCATCGAGCTACCCTGACATTTCTATTAATGTTCATTTGCTTGCAGACCATTAGTCTTTAATCTTTAAATCAACCACATCTCAGGTGTGTGGCCGCTTGACAGTGGGCTTGGGTGTGGCTTTACTCCTCAGAACAAAACTTCCATTAGTCAGACGTCACAAAAGCAAGGTTTACCACGTGTTCCTGCACATTGGCCTGTCACCTCACTGTTCCTTGCAGCTTTTCCTATTACCTAACATATTCTTCTGACAACTCTTTGGACAATTTATAGAGTACATACTCGTGCTTACACGGCATACAAGCATATCCAGTCCTCATTTGAGGGGTAGGATCCTGTTTACAAACATTTTGATAAGTTATACTTTTTGACACAAGAAACAGGCACATTGGCAATGTCTGTTACAGTGGAAATGAAAGACGCTGTATGGGAAAAATGAGAGGTAGAAGGACTTATAATTCGGTTTCTAGCTGCATGCCATGTCTTCCACCCAAAGTAATCACACCATGCCCCCGTTCTTAACCAACGTCCTGTGTCGTCAGAATCTGTGTGAGCAGTGTGAAGTGGAGCGCACTTCTGAATCATGGAACTTTGGTGGGGGTGGGGGCATTGCTTTGTTGTCCTGGCTGTCCTGAACTCGCTAGGTAGACCAGGCTGGCCTTGAACTGAGTTCTGAGTGCCTATAACTCCCTGGGGCTAGGATTAAAGGCCTGTGTCACTGCGGCTTTTTTATTTTTTAATTGGGCTGTCCCTTGTGTCTGACCAGGAAGCAGCTCGAGTCTGCTTTCACCTATGGCTGTTCTGAGGGAAAGGAAAGTCGATCTCTTTCTCTGGAGCTGCTTCAGTCCACCCATTGGAAACACCCTTGGAAGCAGCTTGACTACCACAAAAACCTGTGAATATTTTGAAGGCAGCCAGAAGAATTTAATTTGAGAGAGCAATCCTACAGGCTCTTTGAGAGTGAGGCTGAGAGTTTCTTCAGGTCAGTGTGAGGAAGACCACCTGGAAAGAAGAAACTTGAGCCACCTCCTCTCAGTGCTGCCAAAGGGTCTATATTCTTACCTACTAAAAAGCGAGTCAAAACCAAAGAAGGCCACAGTGCTCCAGTTGCTATAACTGCATTGGTTGGCTCAGGGCACTGATTGGCTGTTGGTCACCTGTATATCCCAGGCAAGACTTTTGACATATGCTCAAAACCAGTTTCTTTAAACACCATCTTGGCTTTCTTTGTGATGAAGAGAGCATTCCCACCTTACAAAATTTTTATGGTGAAAAACATAGTAGAGCAGTGACTACAATCGCTTCTTTTAAAAAATTAGTACCTGTGGGAAGAGACGTTTTACACACATACTGCATTGTAAATAAAGGTTTTGTCAACAATACTTACCTTGCTATTTAAGACACACACTGATGATTTCCTAGACAATGCTCTGTTTCATTCTCTTCTAGTTTTGAAAACTCCTCCGAGGCCGTGGCTATAGCTCAGTGCAGAAGAATATACTTAGTATGCACACAAGATTCTGTGTTCAATGCCCGCTGCCTCCCTCCAATAAAATTCTAAATGCAATCCACTCTTGATTTGGAATATATTAAAGAGATGGGAGTCACAGCTCACAAAGCACAAACCTAATTACTTGGCTCAATAAACGTTACATTCTCTGTTTTTCCTTCTTCTCTTTAACTCTTGAAGAATTTCCTTCCACTGCTCTCTGATGCCCATGCTTTGTCATGAACATTCTATGGTTAGGCACACAGTGCTTGTGTGTGTGTGTGTGTGTGTGTGTGTGTGTGTGTGTGTGTGTGATGTGTGTGTGTGTGTGTGCGCGCGCGAGATGTGTTATTTTGCCCTGGCAGCTTACAATATTTAGCAATTGACCTCTGATTTGACTTCCTGGGTAAAAAGAACAGGTCTGAGCTGAAGGGGTTTAAATATCGGAGGAGACAGTGCCGCCAAAAGAGGAGCCTAAAATTCTACTTTAGAATTCCTCTTAGACCCTGGGCTGACTCTAGTTGTTCTTGTGCATGGAGGAATCTGGAGCACTAGCAGAGAACATGGAGCACTAGCAGAGAGCATGGAGCACTAGCAGAGAGCATGGAGCACTAGTAGAGAACATGGAGCACTAGCAGAGAACATGGAGCACTAGCAGAGCGCATGGAGCACTAGCAGAGAGCATGGAGCACTAGCAGAGAACATGGAGCACTAGCAGAGAACATGGAGCACTAGCAGAGCACATGGAGCACTAGCAGAGAGCATGGAGCACTAGCAGAGCACATGGAGCACTAGCAGAGAGCATGGAGCACTAGCAGAGAGCATGGAGCACTAACAGAGAACATGGAGCACTAACAGAGAACATGGAGCACTAGCAGAGAGC
The DNA here is from genome assembly GCF_037038515.1 of Microtus pennsylvanicus. Taxonomy (NCBI): domain Eukaryota; kingdom Metazoa; phylum Chordata; class Mammalia; order Rodentia; family Cricetidae; genus Microtus; species Microtus pennsylvanicus. Next base: position 58,876,270 of record NC_134584.1, read on the forward strand.
ATGGAGCACTAGCAGAGAACATGGAGCACTAGCAGAGCGCATGGAGCACTAGCAGAGAGCATGGAGCACTAGCAGAGCACATGGAACACTAGCAGAGAGCATGGAGCACTAGCAGAGAGCATGGAGCACTAGCAGAGAACATGGAGCACTAGCAGAGCGCATGGAGCACTAGCAGAGAGCATGGAGCACTAGCAGAGAGCATGTAGCACTAGCAGAGCGCATGGAGCACTAGCAGAGAGCATGGAGCACTAGCAGAGAACATGGAGCACTAGCAGAGCGCATGGAGCACTAGCAGAGAGCATGGAGCACTAGCAGAGAGCATGTAGCACTAGCAGAGCGCATGGAGCACTAGCAGAGAGCATGGAGCACTAGCAGAGAACATGGAGCACTAGCAGAGCGCATGGAGCACTAGCAGAGAGCATGGAGCACTAGCAGAGCACATGGAGCACTAGCAGAGCGCATGGAGCACTAGCAGAGCGCATGGAGCACTAGCAGAGAGCATGGAGCACTAGCAGAGAGCAAGTCCTGGGACATGGAGAACAGCAAACGTGTCTGAGGCAGCCCAGTACTGAGAGATGTTGGGGTTCAGACTCATCCAGACTGGAAAGATTTTGGTGACTCTTCTGGGCTTTCAGTGATGCTCCAGCAAAACAATACTCTAGAAGGAAGAATCGTGCTTGTGAGTAGGGAAAACCCAAACAACCCCATCAACAAAGCTATGCAAATTCAACGAGGAAATTTAATCTCAGAGTAAAAAATGAAATTGTTCACAGCCAGACAGCAGAGTCTAGACCTTTTGCAATTTATCGTCTCAGCCGTTTATACCATAAAATTATAAATCATTAGTTTTGGTAAAGATCAGGAAAAGTGACCAATTTGCCATTTGTTGAAGAGAGATGTGGATATGTCTACAGTTAGTCCTATGTTTGATTAAGAAAAACATGACAGAAATTCTCCAAATTTCATAAAAACTATAATTTACACATTTGAGAAATTCTAGGAATATTTAATATGGAAGACATAAGAAAAAGACATCACAATAAAAGTAATGAGAATTCAATAAAGAGACTATCCTAAAAGCAGAAAAATGCATATTATACACACAAGAAAATACAGGGAAGTATTATCACAATCCTTCAACATGACAGTCAAAGGCAATGGGATGACATTTTTAAGTGCTGAAGGAAAATTCATTATATTTCACTATTAAATCAAATTAATAATTAATTTCTTTGTCTTATGTATGTAAGTGTTTGCCTACATATTTGTCTGTGCACCAAATGCATTCTGAGTACCCAAAGATATCAGACAAGGGTGCTAGACTCCCTAGATCTGGTGTAACAACAGTGGTCGCGAGCTGTCAGATGGGTGAACTGAACCTGGGCTCTCTGCAAGAGAAGCCAGTGCTCTTAATCAACGAGCTCTCTCTCCCGTCCTTCACTTACTACCTTTAGTGAGGCATGGAAATGCTTTGTGGTTAAGGGACCGGGAGTCAGGTGTGCTCTGTTGAAGCTGGAGGAGGGAGGCAGGTTAACTGCGAAGACTATTCCCAGAAGAGGAAGATTTGATCATAGAGCACAGCTGGTGGAGGCCCCTATCTATAGGCAGGGATGAAGTGTCCAGAGTGGATGTTAAAGTAAAATTAACAATAGCACAAAAGGATGTTTGTAACACACAGAGATGTGACGTCATGGCAACAGAAAACTTCACTGAAGGAAGAACATGCATGAGCAGTGGTCTGAGATTCTTGCATCATGCATGTGTTGGTATAACACACTGAAGATTTTTGGAAATGAAGTTTCTGAAGAAATAAAATTACAACTAGTGCAGCCAATCAAAATAACCAGAAACTAGCTGCAGCAGAGGGCTACAGAGCACTCCTTCAGTTGCAAATATCACGAAAGAAGATGCAAGACCACATAAGTCAAATTGAAAGCAAATAGAAAATTGAAGATCAGAACCCAGCACACACACAATTACACTAAATATAAATAGTGCTAACAATAACTAGGGACCCAGTCTGACTACCCACTTACTTTTACAAAAAGTTTTAGTGGTACTCAGCCACATGTTCATTGACCTATTGCCTGTAGCTGCTTTTGCTCATAATGGCAGATTAATTTCAGCAGAAACTATCAATGGTGCCAGTTCTCCAATAAAAAGACAAATACTGACAGATAGGGTTGAAAATGGATTCATACTTCTGCTGCATCCAACAATGCAAAACAATAACACAAACAAAAATACCTTAACATCAAGGGTAGACATCTCCTCAGAGTAAAAAGGATGGAAAAAATATTCCAAGCAAACAAAACCAAGAAGTAAATCCATGTAGCCTTTAATATCCAACAAAATGGACTACAAATCAAAACTAATCTGAAGAGATAGGAATGTTCACTACATACCTGTCAAAGAAAAAAATCCACCGAGAAGACGTTATAATTCTTAACATCTATGCACCAAACACAAGGGCACCTAAGCTCACAAAAGAAACACTGCTACGGCTTAAGTCACACATGGACCCTCACACAGTTATAATGGCTGCCTGCAGTACTCCTCTTTTGCCAACAGGGGTTATCCAGACCAAAAAATCTAAACCGAGAGATGTTGGAGCTAACTGATGCTATAATCCAAATGGACTTAGAAGATATTTAACCCAAACACAGGAGAATATACCCGCTTCTCAGCACCTCATAGAACTTTTTTCAAAACTGAACGCGTGCATGGGCAGAAAGCAAGCCCCAACAGACATAAGAAAACTGAAACAACACCCTGCACCCAACTGACCACCATGGATTAAAGCTGAATATCCATACCAACAGAAACAATAGGAAGTTTACAAATTCATGGAAACTGAACAACTCACTACTGAATGAAAAATGGGTCAAACGGAATTCAGAAAAAATTCAAACCTTTTCAGAATTGAACAAAAATGAAAATACAACATACCCAAACCCACGGCCCACAATGAAGACAATTCTAAGAAGTAAGTTCATACCATTAAGTGCCTACATAAAATAAATAAATAAATTTTTTTTTAAAAAATGAGAGATCTAATATTAGGAACTCAAAGGCACACCTGAAAACTCTAGAGAAAAAAGAGAAAATACCACCCAAAAGGAGTAAACAGCAAGAAACAGACTCAGGGCTAAAATAAATAAAGTAAAAACAAATCACACAAGGATGAAGTGAAGAGCTAGTTCTCTGAGAATATCAAGACATTTGACAAACCCTGAGCCAAATTAACTAAAAAATGAGAGAAGATCCAAACTAATGGAATCAGAAAAGGGGGACATAACAACAGACACTGAGGAAATCCAGAGAATCATAAGGACACACTTAAAAAACTTGCACTCTACCAAACTGGACAATCTAAAATAAACGGACAAATTTCTTGATATATACCACCTATCAAATTTAAATCAAGATCAGACAAGCAATTTAAGCAAACGTATAATCCCTCGTAAAATAGAAGTAATCATTAAAAGTCTTCCAATCAAAAATAAAAGTCCAGGGTCAAATGGATCCCATGCAGAATTTTACCTTTCAAAAAAGAATTAATGCTAATACTCCTTGTGGTGGTTTGAATAGGAATGCCCCACCCACAGACTCATGTGTTTTAATACTTGGTCCATAGGGACTGGCACAATTAGGAGGTGTGGCCTTGTTGGAGTAGGTGTGGCCTTGTTGGAGAAAGTGTGTTTCTGTGGGGTGGGCTTTGAGGTCTCAGAAGCTCAAGCCAGTTCACTTCCTGGTGCCTTGATCTGGATGTAGAAGTCTCAGCTCCTTCTCCAGCACCATGTCTGCCTGCATGCTTCTTGACATGACAATAGTGACCTAAACCTCTGAAACTGGGAACCAGCCCCAACCAATTAAATGTTTCCTTGAAAAGAGTTGCTGTGGTCATAGTATCTCTACACAGCAATAGAAACCCTAACTAAGACACTCCTCAAATTGTTCTGTAAAATAAAAGCAGAAGAAATGTAGCCTAATTTTTTTGGGTTTTTTTTTTCTTTTTCAAGACAGGGTTTCTCTGTAGTTTTGGAGCCTGTCCTGGAACTAGCTCTTGTAGACCAGGCTGGCCTCGAACTCACAGAGATCCTCCTGCCTCTGCCTCCCGAGTGCTGGGATTAAAGGCATGTAGCCTAATTTTTTAAGAGGCCACAATTACTCTGATATTGAAATCACATAAAGAGCAAACCAAAAAAAAAAAGATTACAGGCCTATTTTCCTTATAAACATAGAAGCGAAAATTCTCAATAAAATTCTTGCAAACCAAATCCAAGAATACACCCAAAAGATCATCCATCATGATCAAGTAGACTTCATCCCAGAGATACAGCGATGGCTCAACATATGTATATTGGTAAATGTAATCCCCCATATGAACAAACTGAATGACAAAACCCACACGATCATCTCATTGGATGGAGAAAGGGTCTTTGACAAAATCTAACATCTCTTCATATTAAAAGTCCTGGAGAGATTAAGGATATAGGGGGTCATACCTCAGCATAATAAAGGATATTTACACAAGGCCACAGAAAGTATCAACTTAAATGGATAGAAAATCAAAGCAATTCCACTAAAATTAGGCATAATACAAGGCTTTCCACTGTCTCCATACCTAAATATAGTACTTGAAGTCTTAGCTAAAGCAATAAGACAACTGAAGGAGATCAAGGGGATGCAAATAAGAAAGGAAGAAGTCAAAGTGTCTTTATTTGCCAATGTTATAACAGTATACAGAAATGTCTGCTGTGGGAGTTAGCCCTTCTGTACGTTGTGAGTATATGCTGCTCCCATTGGTTGATAGTAAAAGCTGTTTGACCAATATCCAGGCAGGATAGTGTTAGGCAGAACAATCAAACAGGATTCAGATGAGGAGGGGCGGAGCTGGAAAGATGTACTGCCAGGGACCAGCCTCAGCAGAAAAGTGGGTGTCGAATCTGGGAAGTCTGGAAGGCGAGGCAAGTACACGAACACAGGATTCTGATGCGAGCTGCCAGGCCATCAGGTGCAGGGAAGCTTCTTCTCTTCCTTCTCTCTGCCCTGAGAGTCAAACCTTTATTGTAAATTTTACACAAAGAAATTGATTCTTTTTTTTAAGTTATTTTTAAAAAGAAAACAAACTAGATTAATAGAAATGGGTTAATTTAAAAGTAGGACCTAGCTAGTAATAAGACTGAGCAACAGACCAGACAGTTTGTAAGTAATATAAGTTTGTGTGTGATTATGTTATTATTATTATTACTGCCCAGATGGTACATGAAAGCTCTGTTTCTGTTTACAAATGATCCTAATTTTTTTTGGCCAGGAAACACTTATAGCTGATAAATACTTTTCAGCAAAATAGCTGGATACAAAATTAACTCACAAAAATCTGTACCCTTCCAGTATAAAAACAACAAATCAAGGAGACAAAACCTTTTTCAATAGCTTCAAAAAATATAAAATCTTGGGGTAACTCTAACCAAGCAAGTGAAAGTCCTGTGTAATAAAAACCTTAAGATATCAAAGAAAGAAAGAAACTGAAAAGATTTTGCAAACAGGATACAGATAGTGCAGGTACTTAGAACAACAATTCGTAAATGGGATCTCATGAAACTGAAATGCTTCTGTATGGCAAAGGATGCTCTGATTCAGAAAAAGTGACAGGCTACAGAACAGGAAAAGATTACCAACTATACACCTAATGGAGGGCTAATATCTAAACTATATAAATCATTTTAAAAAGTTGGACACCAAGAGAACAATAAGCAATAAAATGAGGTACAAATCTAAACAGAGAGTTCCCAAAAGATGAAGTGCAAAAACCCTGATAAACAAAGAAATGTTCAACACCCTTAGTCATCAGGGGAGTGAAAACCAAAACTACTTTGAGATAACATCTTAAATCAGACAGAATGAGCAAGACAAACAAAACAAGTAACAGTGTAAGCCAGTGAGGATGTGAGGCAGGGAAGCGCTCATCCATTCCTGGTGGGAGTGCAAACTTGTACAGTCACTATGGAAACCAATGTGGTGGTTCCTCAGAAAGCAATGAATAGATCTACCTCAAGATCCAGCTATACTACTCTTCAGCATATACCCAAAGGATGCTTTATCCCGCCACGTGAACACTTGCTCAATCACGTTCACTGCTGCTCTATTCATAACAGCCAGAAACTGAAAACAGACTAGATGGAGAAAGAAAATGTGACACATTTGCACAATGGACTACTACTCAGCTATTAGAAAAATGAAAACATGAAATTCACAGGTAAATGGATAACGCAAGAACAACATCATTCTAAGTGAAGTAACCCAGACCTCAAAAGAAAAATACTGTATTTATTCACTTGCATGCGCTTGCTATCTTTACAATGACTATTCTAACTTTATAGAAGTTTAGTAAGATGTATAGGCTTGGGTCTGGTAAATTTTAGTCCGTAGTGTTTTGATTTTGCAAGTTTAGTTTAATAAACTTTTCAAAATATTTTTTTAAAGGTAAACGCTTTGTTGATAGGACCTAAGAGACAAAGGAAATAAGGCAAATAATTGATAATTGAGCCTTCATAAAAATAAAAAAACTTCAGCAAAAGAAACTGCCAATTGTATAAAAATGGAAGAGTGCAGAGTTGAGGACTATAGAACAGGAGACTGCAGGACGGGGGACTACAGGATAGGAGACTATAGAACAGGATACTACAGGACGGGGACTATAGAACAGGAGACTACAGGACGGGGACGATAGAATGGGGGACCATAAAAAGCAGACCACAGAATGGGGAACTATATCAGAATGGGGGACTACAGAACAGAATGGGGGGCTCTGCCTGCTATACATCTGACAGACAATTAATACCTAGACTATACAAAGAATGAATAAAACCACCAAACCTTATGAAAAGAAACAACTCAATCAAAATGTAGGCCCTAGATCTAAGCAGAGAGTTCTCAAAAGAGGAAATGCAAATTGCTAATGAAAAGTTGTGAAGTGTTCAACAGCTGCAGCTGCTCCAGTTCCCTTTCTGTTGCTATGATTCAAAAAAAAAATTAAGAAATAAATAAAGAAAAGAAACAAAAACCCTAGTATGCAAAGCAGCTTACCCTTCAGAGAAAAGGGTTGTTGGATTTTCACCTCTAGGTCACATTCCATCCTTGAATGAAGTCAGGGAAGGAACTCAAACTGAAACTCAAAGTCAGGCCTGCTTGCTATTCCAGGTAGCATTACCTCTAACCAGGGATCTCACAGCTAAGAATGAACACCAGGAACCGTGGAGCAGTGGTTCTCAACCTTCCTGACCCTGTGACCTTTATTTAATACAGTTCCACAAGTCATGGTGACCCCAACCATCAAATTGTTTTGTTGCTACTTCATAACTGCAATTTTGCTACTGTTATGAATAGTAATGTTTATCTCTGTGTTTTCCAATGGTTTTAAGTGACCCCGTGAAAGGGTTGCTTGACCCCTAGAGAAGTCGAGACTCACAGGTTGAGAACTGGTACCCTAGAGGAATGTTTGATAGCTCCCAGGCTGTCTTTTACTTAGCTAGCTTTCTTACACAGTTCAAGATCACATATCTAGGGATAGTACCATCCACACTAGGCTGGGCTTTCTTGTATCAATTAACAACATTTTCACAGACCAATCTTATTTGGACAATCCTGCAATTGAAATTTCCTTCTCAAGAGACCCTAGGCCGTGTCAGGGTGACTGTTAAAGCTAACTAGGAAAGGAGTCATCAGGGAAACACAAGTTAAAAGTCATCTGAGATTTTGTCTCATCTCAGTTAAAATAATTGCCATCCAGAAAAAAAAAGTATTGGATCTGAAGAGATGGCTCAGTGGTTAGGAGCACGCACTGTTCTTGAAGAGGACCTGGGTTTGGTTTCCAGCGCCCTCACTGGGTGGCTTACAGCTGCCTGTAAGTCCAGCTTCAGGACTTCCAACAATCTCCTCTGACCTCTGAGGGCACTGGCACTAACACGCACACACTCATAGACAAATAGAAAAGAGTATAAAGTCTAACAAGATCGGCAAGGATCCTTATTCACAGTTTGGGGGCCTGTAGATTAGGGCAACCCCTATGGAAACCAGCAAGGGAGTGTCTCAAAAAATTAAAACTTGGGGCCTGGAGAGATGGGTCAGCAGCCAAGAGCACTTGCTACTCTGGCAAAGGACTTGAGTTCAGTTCCCAGCACTCACAGGGTGGTTCACAACCATCTATAAATCCAGTTCCAGGTGATCTGAGAACTTCTTATGGCCTCCATGCGCACCAGGCAGGAAAATGGTGCCTGTGCATACATGCAGCCACAGCATTCATGCCCATACTATAAAAACGAATCTTTTGTAAAGCAGAAAATAGAACCACCATACGACCCAACTATGGCGTTCCTGGGCATTTATTGGGTGGGGGGCGGGGTATGTCATATGAGAGGAGTACTGGTACATCCATGTTCATTAGCAGGGAATGGTGATGAAAATGTGGTACATATACAAAACGGAATTATGAAATTTACAGGAAAACGGATGGAAGTGGGAAGTATTATATCAAGTGAGGTAGTTCAAGACCAGTAAAGCAAATGTATAATTTCTCTCATATGTAGATCTTATCTTTTGGGGGGGAGTTGCATTTTCATGAAATAGCTTTATTGGAATTTGCTCTTCAGGTGACAGAAATAATTTTACATTTGTTTATTCATTATAGGTAGTCTAAGATATGAAAAATATTTTGGAAAAATACTCCGCGTTCCTGATTCATCCCAAGTTGTTGAGTCATTAGCTGTTTAACAGTGAATCACTCTAAATACTTGGCTAATCACTGGGTTATTGAGATATTTAAAGTTTGCCTATAAGAAAGTCAACCATCTCTTTTCTAACAATTTTCCATAAGCCAGTGTGCTTTCAATCGATCTTCACTCCCAGGAGCAGGGAAGAACCCAGGACTTTCTGGTCCAACGCAGGTCTCTGGTTACTGCTTGTGTTGCCTTGTGAGCCACTGTCTGAGAAATTAGGTTTCATTTCAGTGATTCAGTGAACTGTCTGTTGGCCTTGAAATAACCTTCGTGAGTCTCAGGAATTTTCTGATTTTAATATAAAGCATTTTAAAATTAAATTAAGAAATTTTCTTCCCACAGTGCAAAATCCAAAGTGATTTTGGCTTTGGCATTTGAGGAGTTTAGATCCAGATTTCAGCCAATTCCTCCACAGGTCCCAGTGTCAGAGGGCACAGTGCCATGGAACAGCAGAACTGGAACTCATTCAAGATCGTAGAGAGGCTAAAACCATAGAAGATCAATATGGCTGGTCACTAGTGACGGCTTGTGAGTAAGCTGTCCAAATATTAATTATACTGTAGGTGCTTAGAGATCCTTACTATTGAGGCTTTCTTGAACTTTCTTGATGAAGTCCTCTGCCTTTTCTGTCTGCCAACTTTAATTAATTTTCAGGACAAGGACATACTTTGGTCTTCTAGGAGGTACTCCTGAGTGAAGTGGCCTTTGATGTAATTAATATCTGATACTCCTCCCTTGGCCTCCTTATCTACAGGAAGGCCAGCCATTCCTTTGCTGAAGGCCCATGCAGGTACATCCATGAGTACTGCCTTTTATCTGTGCCCAAGGCCAGGCACTTCTAGCCAGCATCCTCTTAGGTTAGGTGAAGCATGATTGATAAAAACTCAGGGTTAGAAATTGAGGTTCAACCTGAAGATCCAAAAAGCAAAACAGCCATCACTTACTCTTACCTCAACCTCAGTCCAAAATGGTGATCCTGCCTCCTGGAATCTTAGAAGGAGACTGTGTGTGAGAACTGTCTTCCCTCTGTTTTATATTCCTCTCTAGGGCTGGTATTAAAGGCATGCACCACCATCATTAGAGGCATGCACCGCCCAGTTTCTCTGGCAACTAGTGTGGCTACTGAGATTAAAGGTGCTTGTCATTTTGGCTACTTAAATTAAAGGTGTGTGTCATTATGGCTATTGAGATTAAAGGTGCATGTTATCATAACCTGGTCTGTAAGGCTGACCAGTGGGACTGTTTTACTCTCAGATCTTCAGGCAGTCTTTATTTATTAAAATACAATTGAAATGCCACTGCAGCTAGCCCTTTGTTAGGTAGACATTTGTCAGGTAGCATTCTAGGCATCCCAACTCTGAGTGTAGTAGTCTCTTTTGAAGCAACGTCATCACTAGAAGTGTCTGAGGGTGGCAAACAACATCATAAAGATTACTTTGAAATGCCAATGTTTAGATGTACACGTTTAAGTTGGAATGAGTACTTACAGAGGCCAGAAAGCAAGAAGGAATTCATAAGAAATGTTGGGAAGGAGGAAGACAAATATATGTTATTTGGACAGTCAGCGAGGAGCTGCTCAGCCCTTTCTAGGTCTGAGCTGGCAGAGGACACAGACGGCTCCTCCTACCCCCAACCTCAACCCCTCCCCCACCCCACCCCAGACTCTTAGGTCTCAGGGGAACAAAATCAACCAGGAACCAGATGTGTTCAGCAATTGGGCACCATCATATCGACTGTTGCCAGAGGTCTCTTGGCCCAAGTACTCTAGAGAAGAAAAACAACAGCTCCGTGCCATGCCTTGTAGCTGGGATGGGCAGGACTCAACCAAGCACCACTTCTGACCCAAACAAGAGGCCTGGCACTGGGCCATTGGGCACCATTTTGGTGAGCGAGTCCAGGAAGTAGAAGAGGGCAATAGGAAGAATGGTCCATGGGCTGGGAAGAGAGGCGAATTTGAAGAGTTGAAGGTGGTGAGGAAGGAGCTGATTAGAACAGCCTAATAGCTACCTGAGTACCAGGTGATGTACATCCCTGAGCTATTGTTGAGGCCCTGAAGCAGCTGAGGCGGGTGGGACTGTATTGATAACTGTGGTTCCTGTTGCTACTGAAGGCTGTGCAGAGGCCTATAGTCTGGGCCACCACCTGGGGCCATGTTGGTATCCAAGATCCATGCTACCTCAGGCCCATGCCAATCTGAATGTCCTGAGCTGCCACTTGAGGCCATGGTGATATCTAGGGAACCAAGCGGCTGCCAAGGTCTATGTCTGGATCCATGAGGGGTCCTCTGCAGCTGGGGTCTGTGACGATGTCAGTGGTCCATGAAGGGGTCATTAGAACCGTGCTGTTCTGAGCCAGTCCACTCTTCACTGACCCTGGGATAGCCGGGGACTGCAGCAGAAGACCGGATCAGGGGAGAGCTGGCTCCCCACACTCATGCTGGAAAAGTTTGCCCACCCCTCACAAGTGTGCACCACACCTGGGCAGCACACTAGAGTTGACCCTGTTGTTTGAGAGAACTGGTCCTGCCCCCCACCAGCTGCAGCACATAGGAGAGCAAGGAAATGACGAAACGAAAGACACGCATGCAGAGATGTTGGAGTCAGGTGATTCTGATGCAGTGGATCCTAGTACCGTCACATCCTGGAACCTCGGGGTGTGTGTGTGTTCCATTCATCTACAGACGTTAGCTGCTATCCTTCAGAGGCCTCTTGGGGAAACATTCTCTGGCTATCAACATTTGTGATGGGGAAGCTACGGCTTCTAGTTCTTATCCACTCTAATCGTGGTCCTGTACCTGGGTCAGAGAAAGAAGGCATGGCCGTAACAAAGGCCAAGGCCTGGGATCCACGGGAAATTGCTGTAAGGGGGTAGGATGCGCGAGCCATGAGAAGCGAGCCAGTGACGGGTGAGCTTCAGCGGACGGCCGTGTTTCTCGGCCTTTCTAAGACTGCGACCCTTCGGATACCGCGCTGCATGTTGTGGTGCCTCCAACCATAAAATTATTTTCATTGTCACTGTAAATTTGCTACTGCTGTGAATCATAATATAAATATTTTGGGGAAATAAGTTTGTCCAAGAAGCCACACACCCCAGGCTGAGAACCAGGGCTGTAGTCTCTGTTCCTGTTACCCCCTCCAGGTTTCTGCCCTGAGTCCCTGCCCTGGCTTCCTTCAGTGATGGACTTACGCATTGTAAGATGAAATAAACTCCTCCCTGGGCTGTTTTATTTATCACTCCTGTAGTGTTTTATCACTACAATAGAAGCCCTAAGAGAACATATATGAATTGTCAAAAACATTTTTAAAAAGATGCAATTGTAGTATTATAAAGGCGATATTTAAGAAGAGAGTCTTAAAATTAGTTTTTATGAAACAAGTACACAGAAACGCACTGAACTAATATTGTCATTTAGTTTTTATTAGCCATACCAGACTCCTCACTCTCCAAAAGTGTATTTGACCCATACAGTCTATATGAGCCTTCAAGCCAATGATTTCAGGGGAAGAAATGTCAAAATCTTGGCATCTTCACACAAAAAAAACCTCTTGTTTGCACAAACTCAGTCTGAAGGCAGTTTGTGAAGATGTCAAGTAACATAGGTGAGGCCATGCAGTAAGACAGGGGGCTCCTAAAATGCAGAGGCTGTACTGCTGCAGACACAGACACACAGGAGGAACTCAGAATGCGTGAGTGCTCTGTGAGGGTGGCCTGAATTACCAGGAACACATCAGTCCTGATGAGGCGCTAACTGCATTCAGGTGCACTTCAATCAGAGTCAGATTATGCCATTAAAATTAACGAGGCACAAGAAGACTTTAATGAATAAAAGAGGGTTGGTATTGAAGGGTTTTTTAAAATGCATTTTGTTCATTTGGCAACAAATTGGATAGCGGTGCAATCACCTCACTCCGGTAGCAGGTGAACAGTTTTAGTTCTTAAGATTGTGTTGAAGCAACAACATATTTGAACTGCCCACTCTACGTCTCTTCAAAGTTCAGTGACACAGCCTGACAAATAAGGTTAATGAAAACAGACACTAATTTATATGCATTTGCTAGCCTTTAATTAAAAAAACTGAAACTAAATATTTAGCCATTCTCTCTCTGATCCAAATTTTCTCATTACATTGCTATGATGTTTTTCTCTCTTGAAGTTCATCAAAATTTTGAGGTAAAACACCCAGCCATCCTCAAGATATTTAGCAGTAAATTAACTTGGAAGGAAAATACAGTATTTGTCAGTTAGTTGTATGTACTTTCATGTTTGGCTGGAGAGTACCAAAATGAAATAAAGCCCAATCCCAGGAAGGTGCAATCTGGGATTGCATATTCTAAATGAGGGTCCAGCTTGACAAATTTAATTCTGGTTAAGCCTTCCATCTCCTTAATTTACTCAGATGAGTATTTCTGCTCATTGTACTCGTATAATGAGTCCTACAACTCATAATTTAGGATGTTCTAGAACACAAGATGCTCAATAAACAGTGGGTATTATAAGTATTAAAAATGCCCTCTTTTGTAACAGCACATTCTACATTCATGCTGATGGATTTTGTTATAGGAAAGAAATTATATACTAACAAAACTTAATTCATAAATTTAAGAATAGATTTTTAAATAATAAATAAAATAAAGATGCAAAATGTGTTTCATGGCAATCATGATTTTAAAAAAAGCTTTAAATGTCAGCTGTAAAATGCATGTAGCAATGAAGTCTACCTCTTTGGCCACTTTATACATACAGTTCAGTGACACTAAGCCCATCTGCATTCATAACCATCACCACTATCCTAAGCATCAGTTTTTTTTAAAAAAAAATATCCACCACAGGAAAAAACAACACACAGAGACTCAGCACTGTCTCTGGGCCTGACTTTAACAAAGCCCTCCCTCCATCTGGCTCGCTGCTCTCCAGGGCACCCTGTCTGGGGAATGAAAGCCACACACACACACACACACACACACACACACACACACACACACAGTGCGGCTGCTGTTCTGATGTGACACCTGCCGCTGGCCTTCCCGTTGAGCCATCACGGGCACACTTGTTCAGGGCTTCCCATCCCGCCACCTCATTTTCTCCTCATATGCTCATCAGTGTCTGTGTCAGCCTTTCCCACTAGACCACAGGTTCCTCTGGGTCCTCTGTGCAATTCTTCACACACCTCACAATCCCACTTCCTTCTCCAAACACGACCTTGTACATTTTCTTGGTCCATAGTGTTTCTAAAAATATCCACGGGACTTCTTTTCCCATGCTCCTTGTTGTTATGCAGGAGTCTTTGGAAGACTGTGTTTATTATGCAGTCCTCTGAAATTATTTCATCCTAAATCTGATATTTTTATTCAGAGTTTTAGATTAGGTAGGCTATTTTTTAGTTCCTAAGTCTGTACTAAACATTCTGGCCTCTTTGTGATCACTTAGACACCTTATAAAGTAGCAGCAAATCAATCTCTCTTTCTCTGTCTCTAAGTGTGTGTGTGTGTGTGTTTCTGTGTGTGTGTGTGTTTCTGTGTGTGTAGATTGCTGGAAAGGATAGAGACACTGGGTACTTACCTTTTGAAATGGGCTCTGCCTTGGTATTTCCCTAATCCCTCTCTCTAGCTGTTGCAACATACTGTTTTTAGGTTTTTTTCAAGACCTTTCAAGACTAATCATTGTATGTGAAATCTATTCCATCGCTGATCCTTTCATCCATTGTTCTGTAGCATTTAGAGTCTTATTTGTGGTTTGTGAGTCTGCACAGTTTACCTTCACAGGCGGCGGCTGCTTCAAGTCAAGGTCTCTGTCTTTTCGTCTTTACAACCTAACAAGGTACTGGAAAACAATAGATATCAAAAGTGCCCTTTCTTGATGGAGTCCCATCAAGAAGGGGAAGTATTCACTGCAGGTAATGCAGGAAAGCTTGCCAATCTTGCCACTTCCTTGAAAAGAAGGTGCAAACACTCATTTGGAGCACCTGACATGCTAACTTCTAAGAACCGTGATTAGGGACTTGAGTTTGAGAGACCCCAGAAGAGGCTGCGAGCACAGTTGGAAGGCTGCATCAGTTTTGCAGTTAGTGCTGTGATCCTATTATCTGTCTTCTTAAAGCGAAGGATAGGAAAAGGGTTTAGACTTTTTTGGGGAGTAGCACAACTGCATCCCATTCCCATTTGTTGCTTAGCAACCCGAAACAACTCCCATTAGCAGCTTTTCCTGTGGATACTTCAGATACCCTTTCCCCCACTTCTGAAATTAAGAAGTGATGCTTAAGACTTTTGTTATTGAGGAAGAAAGCCAACAATAAGGACCAAGTGGTACGTGCCGCGTAAGCAGAAAGATTCTGTTTCCAGCATTGTGCTAGAGTAGTTGCTCTTCTAAGATTTATGGGTCTGTGAAATAAAAAGATGGGCTATTAAAATAATATATGTTGGCTGGGCGGTGGTGGCACATGCCTTTAATCCCAGCACTCGGGAGGCAGGCGGATCTCTGTGAGTTCGAGACCAGCCTGGTCTACAGAGCTAGTTCCAGGACAGGCTCCAAAGCCACAGAGAAACCCTGTCTCGAAAAACCAAATATATATATATATATATATATATGTTTATGTGTGTACTTTATTGCAAATTCTCATGCTCTGTGTCAAAACCCCACAGCTTAGGACTCTTTAAAATGATTCTAAATTTAACACAAACTCATTGAATAACATTTATAAAATGGTGTATGAAGAAACACATAATTGTATTCTCTCTAAGCCTTACTCAAGGATTCTAAAACAGCTTTAAAAACATTGAAAGAAGAAACATGATTAATAAAAGTTCAGAGACAGATCTGGCTCTTACCTCAACCTCAGTCTGAAATGGCAATCTTGCCTCCAGAAATCTCAGAATGAGACTGTGCCTGAGAGCTGTTTCCTCCTGTTTTATATTCCTCTCTAGGGCTGGGATTAAAGGTGTGTACTGCCTGGTTTCTATGGCAACTAGTGTGGCTACTAGGATTAAAGGTGTGTGTCACCACTGCCTGGTCTGTAAGACTGAGCAGTGGGGCTGCTTTACTCTCTGATCTTCAGGCAGATGCCACAACAGAAAGGATTTTAGTAAAGAGGCTGCTACAGGATCACTGGTCCACATCTCACTTCTGCTTCAAACCATGAGGCCGAACTAATATGGGATTCCCTTCTGTATGCTATGATTAATAAAGAAGCTGTTTGGGGCTTGTGATAGAGTAGAGCGGAGCTAGGCAGAGAAAACTAAACTGAATGCTGGGAGAAAGAAGGCAGAGTCAAAGAGAAAAGCCATATAGCTCTGATAGAGATAGATTCTGGAACTTTACCTGGTATGCCACAGCCTCATGGCGATACACAGATTAATAGAAATGGTTAAATTAAGGTGTAAGAGTTATCCAATAAGAAGCTATAGCTAATGGGCCAAGCAGTGATTTAATTGATTCAGTTTCTGTGTGGTTATTTCAGGGCTGAGCAGCCAGGAACAAACAAGCAGTCTCCTACAACAAATTGGCATACCAACGTGGTTGACTATATCGACAGAAAACCTGAGAAAGCTTAAAAAGAAATTCTAGGCAAAAAAGAAAAAAGAAAAAGATTTAAGCATGGCTTAATGTCATGGCTCCTTTAAGAGAAGTTTTCTTGATTCAGCAGTAGCAGAAAAAAAGCCGCACAGTTTTGAAACAGCAGCTTTCTGGGTCATGCTGCCAGTGTGAACTCTGGCTCTTTCAAGAGGCTGAGCATTTAAATGGGGTTTGTGGGCAACGTGCTGCAAGCTATTTGGTGGCAGCATGGGCCAAGTGGTTATTAGAGTTGAGGTCGTGAGGACAGGTCCCACCAGGCAATCTCAGAGGCAGTGATCAGACTTCCGCCATGTTGGACTGCCTTGAAGCTGCTTCCTCAGAAAGCCAGTGCATCCAGTAAAGACGGTGAAGACACCAGGCTGTATGATACTCCCTGTTCCCTTTCACCAGGCTGACCACGCACCTGTCACTCAGAGAGGTTTTGGGAAGGAGTGGATATATAAAATGCTAGTGGGGCTATATCTAATTCCACATAAGATGGCATAAGAAAACCAGTCTACTTTGCCTTCCACTGAGTACAGCCACAAAACATAATACAGGGATCAGCTAGTGCACACACAACAAAACTGGGGAAGCAGAATTCCAAGAACTACTGAACTAGTAAGTAAATAATTACTACCTTCTACTATTCCCTAGCCATATGCATGACTACCTGGGTTTAGAAGTAGGCACCTGGGCACAGAGAAAACTCTAGAAAGCACCCCTGTTCCATAGGGAATGGCAAAGTCTAATTCAGGAGAGTTGGTCTCACTTTCATTCTTTCTCCCCTCCCCTCCGTTCTGCTCACTCTCCTTCTTCTCACTCTGTGTCTCTGTTTCTAACACTGACACATGCAAGCTGTAGAGAACTGGTATGAGGGCTGTTTGGGTGTTACAGCCGTGTGTGTCACTCATGGTCCTGTGATCTTAGTGAACCCACCAACTTCATCAGCTGGACTCGACAGCGTCTTTAAGTCTGCCTGCTCCTTCTGTATTTGGGGTGAATAGATGCTTCTTACACATTTCCCCCAAATAAGTATGTAGCAAAACTTAAAAGTATGGCTGAAGCATATCATCAGAGGCTCATGTCAGGGGTCCTCATCAGCTGCTCTTTACTAAATACTTTGAGATAGGCTCTATGGCTGAACTTGGAGCTCCCTAGCTGAGAAAGGTTGTTTGTCCAGCAAACTCCAGAAATCAGCTTCTCTCTGCCTCCTTGGCACTGGTATTATAGCAACCCACCACCACACCTTGCCTTCTCCATGGGTTCCAGGTATCCAAACTGATGCCCTTGGACTTATGTGGCCAGTACTTGTATTAGCTGAGCCACCTTTCCAGCCCTAAATTTACATTTTGAAGAAAATAAAAAATGTGTTTGGTGCATAAACTTCCTTTATTCATGCTCTGGTACTCCAGAATTTTTGTTTGCTTGTGTGTGTGTGTGTGTGTGTGTGTGTGTGTGTGTGTGTGTGTGTGAGAGAGAGAGAGAGAGAGAGAGAGAGAGAGACTCTGTCTCCTAGGCTGGCTTCAAGCTTACTGGCTTCTAGCCTCTATATTACACGTGCTGGTATTATACTACCATGCTCAGTCCCTTCCATATAAACTGCTAACGTTGAATTCACCAACTACTAACTGTGCCAAATTGTATCACATGCGGTGCATTCCAGTCGCACAAACTCCAGTTATTAATGAACCCATCGAGAGACAGCAATGAACTCTGTTTTGGGTACCAGAAGGCAAGGTCAAAGCCAGTTGACCAGATTTATGAGTCAAAACTAGTAGAGAATTTGTTAGTATCAGATGGGCTACTTAACCTGGGGATGAGCTTCCCCCATCTTGCAGTCATTGCTGTTTTAGCCATATTAGCCAAATGGTTTAATAATTCTGATTCAGTATTCACTCATTTATCAAATATTAAAACACTATCTTCTTGTTTTATTAATCTTCAGAGTCATTCAACAAAAAATGTAATGCCAGCTATAAAGCAATCATGATTCACAAATATAGCCTAAATAGTAAAAACAAAGCATAAAGAATCAACTTCATTTGGGGGCCACTTTTGTTTTTAAGCTCTGGTTCTGTGCGCTCACCGTCCTAGCTAGGCAGGAGAGGATATGGTAAGTGCTGAAGTGTCTTGTATTACCTTCTTTTCGGAATAGGACATCTAAAAGTAGCATTTGACTCACAGTATGCATGCTAAGCATGACGTCTGTGTATGAAAATGCCACAGTGAAACCCATTACCATATATGCTAACTGAAGATTAACTTAAAAGGGGGATGAAAAAAGAAATTGGCAAGTGATATAAGCGTTGGTATACAGAGAAGGAAATACAAGAAATTGCTAAACAAACTGAAGCTCCATGTACCCATAGGTCATGTTCTTCTATATGTTGTGAGAATTCTAATTGGTCTTAATAATAAAAACCTGGAGTCAGATATTGGGGTAAATACTGAAAGATCAGAGAAGTAAAGGAGCCACCTAGTAGAGAGACCTTTTACCTATACCGAATCCTCAGCCCCAAGTGGGCAAGATCCTGTCTCCACAAATTCTCAGACTGAATGCCTTGAGCTCTTGTCTCCTCCTGCCTTACATTCCTCTCTCCAACCAGCCATATCCCTTCCTGTCTCTGCCTCCCTAGTGTTGGGATTAAAGGTGTGTGACTCCCAAGCAATGGGATTGAAGTTGTGAGCCATCATCACCCAGCTCTGTTTCTCATTTAGACTGGTCATTTCGCGTGACCCAGGGTGTCCTTGGACTCACAGAGATCCATCTGCTTCTGCGTGTTGGGATTAAAGGTGTGTGCCACCACTGTCGGGCCTGTATGGCTAACTAGTGGCTAGCTCCACACTCCGATCTTCAGACAAGCTTTATTCGTTAGACCACAAACAAAATATCACCACATCTATGGCTGCTTGGCAACAACTCAAGTTTGTCAATATACTCTTCGGGGAAGGGTGAGAATTTGTTGCTCTCACCCATTGCTTTTGGGTGGATAAACAGGCACAAGCTCTAATGATGAATCAGTGTCAACACGGGAATGCATATTCTCTGTGTTTCTGGATCAAATACAGGGGCTCGTGTGTGCTGGGCAAGTGCTCCACAATGAAGCTACACAGTGAGCCCTTGAGTTTTTAGACACTAGAGTGGATTGAGAAGATGGCTCAAAGGGTAGAGCACTTGCCATGCAAGCATTTAGACCTAGAATGTAGGTTTCCATCCCGAGAACTTACATAAAAATGTCTGTATTGAGACTGACCATCTTATGATCCATTTACAGCATTTTTTCAATTGCTTAAATCATTCATAGCATTATTTGGTTCCTTGGACATAGATGTAAATGTTATTTAAAGACCTTGTCTGGTAATTTCAGCATTTAGGTCATTTTAAAGCTGTGATGGTTAATCTTGGTTTTTTGGGACTAGATAGAGATGCTGAGGGGGTTAATAAAACACACTTCCAGTTACATCTGTGAGGGCATTTCCAGAGAGGACCAACAGGTGGGAAAGCAACTGAGAGGAAAAGATCCACTCTGAATGTGGGGGGCACCACTCAACAGGCTGGGGAGGCAGATGAAAAAAAGTGGGAGAAAGCTGGTGAGCTCATGGTCACTCCCTTCCTGCGTGCAAGTGTTACTGCCACTGTCACTGTGCACAGCTGACTCTCCTGACTGAATGCATTGCTGCTGTCACTGTGCACAGCTGGCCCTCCTGACTGAATGCATTGCTGCGGTCACTGTGCACAGCTGGCCCTCCTGACTGAATGCATTGCTGCGGTCACTGTGCACAGCTGGCCCTCCTGACTGAATGCATTGCTGCTGTCACTGTGCACAGCTGACTCTCCTGACTGAATGCATTGCTGCTGTCACTGTGCACAGCTGGCCCTCCTGACTGAATGCATTGCTGCGGTCACTGTGCACAGCTGGCCCTCCTGACTGAATGCATTGCTGCTGTCACTGTGCACAGCTGGCCCTCCTGACTGAATGCATTGCTGCTGTCACTGTGCACAGCTGGCCCCACCTCCTTCACTCTTCTTATGCAGGCTCATACCAGTGCATCTTAAGGAAGCTTCTAGACTTCAACTTTGAACTATGCCCATCATTGCCCACATCACCCCCGTTGTGAGGCTTCTGACTTTTTGGAGTGGGTAACTATTTAACTGAACACCTACTAGGCTCTAAGGTTCCCCAACACATCAAGTTTGAACTAACACCCAATCATACAAGCCAATCCAAAAAAAAATCCCATATATTTCTTTTTCTCTTTCTTTTGAACCTGTCCCTCTTGGATCTGGATAATGCAGGTGGCATTTAGTGGGGTGGTTGTTTCTGTAATGTATCACATGTTTCTAGTTCTTTATGTATCAAAATGTTTTAGACATTATCCTGGAAACTGTGAATGTTATTTTGTACATACTTCAAGTTCTATTTTATTCCTCAAGGGGAAAAATACCAAGCAAACAACTGAGGTGTTTAGACTTGCACTGTGAACTTTGTCTCACGTTTTGTGGGTAGCAATTCCCATCTCAGTTCAGGAGTTTGTCATGTGCATGGTGTTTCAGGGACCAGCCCTTGAGTCCTATGTGGTTCACAGAAGAGGAGGATGCGCTCTTGTAGTTCCCCACCCTCTACAATTCACCAGGTATGACTGTTAGACGATGCTTTGATGGTCTTCACAGACTGAACAGTGGTGACTCGGATTCTATTATGGGTTTAGCCAGTCCTGCTCTGCCACCTATGATTGCGATCCACTCTCAAAGCAAACAATATCCCTTCCCCAAACGTGTCTTGAAGGGGACATTGAGTCATGCACATTTATGTTTTGACTCCCTCTACAACTGTTTGCTTACTTTTCTGAATCTCACAGTAGCTTTTACAATGCCTGGTGTTTACAGATAGCATCAGGTTGAGAAATGGTTTGTGAGGTTTATATCATCATATAAACGCCTTTTGTTTGACACATAAACATACATTATCCATGCCAAAACTACATTAATATAATGAAGAGTATATAGCACTGTCAGGTTCTTGAACTGGGCGATATTTACACATAGGTGTTTTAGACTATGTCTATATACTTCATATGGTATATACTTTGCATGTTACTTATCCTGTATCCTTTTTAAGATGCCTTGTGGCTATTCTCGGTTGTCAACCTGACTACACAGGGAATTAACTAAGTGACTTGGTACACGTGTGAAGGTTTTTAATTAAATCATGTTAAATGGGAAAGCCCACTTCTAATCTGGATCTTTTGAGGTGGGAAGATTCACCTTTAACCAGGGCCACACCTTTCTGCTGGTGGTGTGTATAACAGACATGAAAGAAGGAAGCCTGCTCTCTCTGCCGGGCTGCTCGATGGCAAGTCCATTTTATCACTGGCATCGGAACCCACTTCTTGGGGATTCCAGTGTATACTTTAAGACCAACTGAGGCATCTAGACTGACTGTGGACTGAGCACCTACTGCATTTTTGGACCTTCCCTTGGTAGACAGTCATTGTTGGACTAGCTGGACCATAACATGTAAGTCAGTCTAATAATTTGTGTGTGTGTGTGCACGTGTGTGTGTGATTTGTAAACCTACCAAGTAATTCTCAAACACCTCTTTATCATATATATACATATACATTCACTCTATCAGTTCTGTTCCTATACAGAACCCTAATAAGATGATTTACAATATGAAAAATGAAGTATATCCCTTGATAACAAAACCCTTGGCTCCTCACTTAACATTTTTTCTAACATTTTGCCATGAAATAATATATTTAAACCAATAAGAGTGAAAATTGAATAAAAAGATAATCTCTTGAATTATAATAAATACACATTTAAGTCTTACATTGGTATGCATAACTCAGTAAAGAATATTTAAAATGAGTTCAAGTAAACAATGCCACGCAGTATTTAAAATAGAAGAGTACAACTACAGCCTGAGATTTTGGTTTTAAGTCTCATTCTGTTTCTTAGTGGCTGTGTGGCCTTGAGTAAGTGGCTTCAGCTCTCTGGGTTTATTTCCTTGTTGTTAAATGCAGAAAGCAGCTCAGGACACTGGGTGGGTTAGTTAGTCAGGGATATAGGATAATTATCCCTGTAGCACCTATAAACTACTCAGATACTCACTAGTAGGAACACTAGTGCTTCCTCATGAACTCCGAAGGATTTAATCTATGACCTGCTTACTCAACTACTAATCTTCATCAAAATAAATAGAGGTGCCCCCTTACTTCCAGGAATCAGATCTGCAAGGAAATTCAGCATTAAAAGGACACGGTTTTCGTTGACTGCGCCATCTAGTGGTACACATTGTGTTCAAGGCTAGTTACCCAGAAAAATAAACTGTCACAGGGACTTGAAATGTCAGTAGGCAGGGGCCAACTGGCTGAAGCCACAAAGGCACCGAGGAGCCTCTCGCTTCCCATCAGCTACGGGATTGTTTCTGTATCTTTAAGCATGTTAACATATGCACTAGTATGTTAGTGGCATTTACCATACCAAATCCCAATATTTTTTATGACACTGATTTTATGAATATAATAAAGGAATAAGAATAAATTATGTGAGAGGCATTTAGGATACAATAAAACAGGAGGCTTTTTGTTTGCTTGCTTTTTTCGAGACAGGGTTTCTCTGTAGCTTTCGAGCCTGTCCTGGACTAGCTCTTGTAGACCAGGCTGGGCTCGAACTCACAGAGATCCGCCTGCTGGGTGCTGGGATTAAAGGTGTGTGCCGCCAACGCCACACAAAACCGGAGTATTATGCCAACAAAGTGCTAAACAAGTACAACAGCCATATAAGAAAACGGGGGAAGGCTTCTTTGTATAGAGTTCAGAAAGGACAGAGATAGTATGACGTCAGACTAGTGACGTTGGCGGGGGTTTACACACGCTCAAGAGTTTGACTACCATCCTAACAGTGAGAAAAGATGGACGGGCTTAAGCAGGGAGGTACCAATTAGACTTGGCACTCTAATTCACATTTTCCAAAGTTCACTTGTGGAAACCATTAAGGCAGGAAATAACTGTCTGCCCAGATGAGCCGAAGTGATTTGGACCACACTGTGAAAGTTGAGGCAAGGGAAGAGGAAGTCGGAGAAAAAAAACCAAGAGGAGCGGAGGGGCAGGGAAGTGGACAAACATTTAAGAGGCAAAATGAATGGAGCACTAAGTGGTATGCCAATGCCATTTCTCACTGAGCACAACTGGCTTGGGTGCTTTCCTGGAGGGGCTGACTAATAGGACGAAGGACTAGAATTATCTTGAAGAAGGAACTCTGGCCACAAAGTGTGGATGTTCCAGGCAGGGCAATCACAGTACCACTCAGAGCCAAGAGGTGCTCCAAAGGTCTTCTTTAGACTTGTATCCCAGAGACACCCCAGCCGCACTGACACCTTTGCCGAGCTTAGGTTCCCTCCCACAGCCAATTTCATTACTTAGTCGAGTTTTCCAAGTCCAGTTCAAAGGGCATTTTAAAGAAGACCTTCCTCCCAGCAGTCCGTTCGGGTCTCTCCCTCTAAATTACACATTTCCGGACGGCACAGACTGAGAGCTCGTCTTCGTGTCCAGGGAGTCCAGCGAAACGCTCTGCAAACACCATACAACCCACAAACTCAGCCACCTTCCGGAGCGTAGCACCCACTCCATCTCACTCCACCCAGCCCGGCCCGCCGGAAGTGACGCGTAGGGAAAGGTGTACTTCCGGTCTGCAAGGCCGCTTCCTCATCCCGGGCCCGGCTTCTCTGGCTTGCTGTCTCTGCTGCTCTGGAGGATTCACGCGCGGTAAGGAGCTACGCTGGCGCCACCGGTTGTGGTGTGCGGGCCTCGTGGCCGCCTCTGGCCGGCTAGAGCCGGACTCGTGCGGGAGACGCGAGGACAGAGATTGGGGGACAGTCCGATCGCCCAGCTCGGCTCTTGAGAGCAGGCCCAGGGTGCCCGCGGGACGCGCTGCTGGGGGCGGATGGGGAGAAGCGCAGCCGTCCCGTGTCACCCTCCTGACCCCCGAATTCCCATCCGGCCTGTCAGGAGGAGGATCCGCCCTCTTGGTGACAGTCACCGGGGACCAGTGCACTGTAAAGTGGCGTGCAGCGTCACTCACAGGCCCCCGAAGGCATGCTGCAGACTGCCGGTGCCAAGGCGTTGCACACAGGCTGCCCTGAAAGTGGCAACTCCCGTTCTTTGATTGTGTCTGATGCTGTCATTCACTGAAGAGGAAAAAGAAACGTTCTCAGGATTGCTAGGTAACATGCAAAGTAAACTATGCAGTTTTATGTTGGAGCCAAATAATTAGGCTCAAAACAAACGACTTTAAAAAACATTTTCACATCTATACTTGAAATGAAACCTATTTATGACAGTAAATATGTTCTTTATTTATTAAGGGTATACAAACAAAACTTCTTGGTATAAAGTTTGTCTTAAAATTTGAATCATTGAAATATGATAATTGAAAATTACTCAAAACCATTGGACACTCGGGAGGCAGAGGCAGGCGGATCTCTGTGAGTTCGAGACCAGCCTGGTCTACAGAGCTAGTTCCAGGACAGGATCCAAAACCACAGAGAAACCCTGTCTCGAAAAACAAACAAACAAAAAACCATTGGACTGCAAATGGCAATCACCCTCATTAGTAAGAGAGAATTATCGTGTGACTGCAAACACTTTATATACTGCCTTGCTTTAGAAATCTACCGGGAAGAGCTATAAAGTCAAACTTGAAGGACAAGCCTTCTGTATGCTTACTAATGTGCTTTGCAATTGGTCGAAATGAAATGGCAAACTAAGCAAGCAGATTGGGAGAAAGTAGCCTGGGGTTTAAAGATAGGAAAAGAAATGGCGGGGAAAACACCAGGATTTGAGAAGAATTTACATGTGATTTCTAATTTAAAAAATCATGTTTTGGTCTGGACTGTGGTGGTGCATGCCTTTAATCCCAGCACTTGGGAGGCAGAGACAGGCAGATCTCTTGGAGTTCGAGGCCAGCCTGGTCAACAAGAGCTAGTTCTGGGACAGGCACCAAAGCTACAGAGAAACCTTGTCTCAAAAAAAAAATCACGTTTTGGCAAATTACTTTCTAGTTTTAAGCAAAGATATATGCCTTTTTCTTCGACTGGAATGGAACTTCTCTGATCAGTGCCAAAATTATTTTAGAAAAATAACTTTGCGGTGTACCATGTGTCAATGCAGATACCCAGATGAGGAGTTTTCATGATTTAAAGTTTGAAATATGAGTATTTTTGATGATAATACTGTCTCTACATCTTCAGCTTTTAATTAATCGAATACTACTTGTTCTTACCTTGCAGATCGGTAAAGTGCCTCTGCCGAAACCATGACCAGATGGGCTAGAGTGAACACCTCAAATCATAGGAGACCCTTGTCTGCGACATCATGGGAGGACATGAGGGGAGGGTCTGCAGGGAGTGCAGACGGAAGCCTTCCAAAGCATAAACAACGCCAAATCAGTAGGCTGTCCCTTAAAAATGATTCCCCTCAAGCAAAACATAAAAAGAACAAGAAGAAAAAAGAGTATTTAAATGAAGATGTGAATGGATTCATGGAATACCTAAAACAGAACTCTCAGATGCTTCACAATGGACAGTTGATAGCAGCAGACAGCCGGGAAGTACGGGAAGAGATTGCTGTGGCCTTAAAGAAAGACAATCGACGGGAAGAAAGACGGTTAAAAAGACAAGCAGCAAAGAAAAATGCAATGGTGAGATCATTATGTTGTTTACTCCTTTGTGTGGCTAGAAACTGTCGTTCATCTACTCACAGGATACATATTTAAACAGAGCCCAGGACAGCTTTTTAAGGCTTGTTCCTTTCATCATGTATACACACACACACACACACACACAATTATACTGGTTAGTTGTCGTAACAACACTACACAGATGGTTGTATTCCCATATTACAGGCAGAAAACACAGCAGTCTGTCCAGGTTAAGTGACTTGCTGAAAGCCTCTTGGTTAGTGCTGGAGGTGAGATTCGAACTGAATTCACAACCTATGTTTGTCCTATTCCTATCTTAGGGTAACACCTTTTCAAATAACTGTGAAAAAAACTATTTGATACCATAAGTTAAAGATGATTCCCTTTTCTTGGACGGAATGGCTGTTCTTCTGCTTTCACCCATAAAATATTCATTCACGAGGAGGAGTTCGGGTCCCTGTTATGCTTTCTACATGAAAGTTAAGGAATCTTCAAGAAACGTGTTTGACAATGCTAGGTTTCCGAAGATGAGAGAGTGGACTCCTCGGGTTTGGTAGAGGCCAGGCCCCTTGACTTCATAGCCAGTGCTATGGCTTCCAAGCTCATAGCAATCCTGTGGCTGGGAATGGACCATGGTTGTGTGCCACCATGCCTAGCCAAGCCATGTCTGTGTGTGTACATTTGTGCTCACGCACATGTTTGTGTATGGTTGTTGTGTGGGTGGCTGGAGTTGCAGGTGTAGGCCACCGTGTCTAGCCAAAAGCCATTTGTGTGTGGTTACGTGTGTAAGTGAGCAAGTGCATATGTGCACACGTGTGTGGAAGCCAGAAGACAGCATCAGGTGTCTGTCTCAGGCACCATCCACCTTGATTTTCAGACAAGTTCTTTTTTGCTATCTCTCACTGTCCTGGAATTTTCTAAACTCTACAGGCAAGCCAATAGGCCACTTGCTTCTCCTCTCTGGTATTGGGATTTTGAGCATGTTTTGCCACACTTGATTTTTTGTTTGTTTGTTTTTCTGGACAGAGCCCTAGCTTTCCTGAAACTAGCTCTTGTAGACTGGACTGGCCTCGAATTCACAGAAATCCGCCTGCCTCTGCCTCCCAAGTGCTGGGATTAAAGGCGTGCGCCACTACCACCCGGCTCACACTTGACGTTTTCTTCCTTCGTGTTTGAGCCTTGAATCAGGTTGTCACGCATGTGTGCAAGCGCTTTATTGAATGAGCCTTCTCTCCAGCCCTAAAAGACAGGTTTGAAAGTACGTTTTATTTACCTTCTACCTTATGTTTTTTGTTTTCTTTTCTTTTCTTTATTGAGAAAGAGTGTCACTGTGTAGCCTTGCCTGGCCTAGATGTGGCTGGGTAGACCTACTGGCAGTGAAGTCACAGTTGTCTGCCTACCTCTGCCACCCAAGTGCTGGAGTTAAAAAGTGTAAAGAGTTTGAGGCTGGCCTGGTTTATTAAGCGAGTTCCAGGACAGCCAGGACTGTTACAAAGAGAAACCCTATTTGGAGGAGGCTGGGGCAGAGATAATAAACATCCTACCTAAGTGTAAATTCCTAATTTAATTTGATGATGATGATTGAAAATAGATTCTTCTCTCAAATATCCTGACCACAGTTTTTCTCCCTCCACTCTTCCCAGCTCCCCTTCACCTCCTCTCTCCCCCAGATCCACTCCCCCTCCATCTCCATTCAGAAAAGAGCAGACCTTCAAGAAACAACAGCTAAACAAAACAAAATAAGATATGGTAAGACAAGGCAAAAACCCTCCTTGAAGCTAGACAAGACAACCCAATAGGAAAAGAGTCTCAAGAGCGTTTGGAAGAGTCAGACACACCCACTCCCACCATTAGGAGCCCCACAAACACCAAGCTAGTATCTGTAACGCGTGCACACACCTATGCAGGTCCCATGTTTGCTGTTTCAGTCTCTGTGAGCCCATCTGAGCCCTGCTTAGTTGATTCAGTGGGCCATGTTCTCCTGATGTTCTCCATCCCTCTGACTCCTCAGTCTTTCCTCCCCCTCTTCCACAAGGTTCCCCACTCTCTGATGTGAGGGACCCGATGGAGACTTCCAATTTAGACCCTCTCTCTGCACATGTCTGACTGTGGGACAAATAAATTGTTATTTTATGTGTATGAGTATATTGCCCACATGCATGTCTGTGAACTAGGAAGCCAGAGGAGGAATCGGTTCCCCTCGAACTGAAGTTACAGACACTTGTCAACCCTCCCCCAAATCCTGTGGGTGCCAGAAATTGAACCTGGGACCTCTGCAGGATCAGCAGTGCTTTTAATGTCTCCCCAGATTTAATTCCATGTTTTTATTGTGCATGGTTGGTTGTAATTGTTTTCGAAAGGAGACATTGGTTATCGTACTACTAATTAAGAGTATTTTGTGTACACAGTACCCATGTAGACAAAAACTTCAATATTATTTAGTATGATATGTAAACCTTTAAAGTCTTTTCAATTTAAGAAAATAGTTGCTTTTATTTAAGTGGTTTATTTTTTAAATAAAACAATTAAAATTAGGGATGGTGGTTTTTGTAGCTCATTAAGTCCTGACTTATTTTTGTTTGTGGTTTAAATGCCACTCTGCTGCTTTTGGCCATTTTCCACTTAGATGCGGGGTAGATTGTTAGAGGCATTGGGGTATTTTTGTTGTTGTTGTTGTTATTGTGCTTTTTTGTTTGTTTGTTTGTTTTGAGATGGGGGCTCTTTATATAGCCCTGGCTGAACTGGAACTAGCTATGTAGACCAGGCTAGACTCAGACTTAGGGTAATTTCTTGTCCATGCCTCCCATGTACTGGAGCTGCAGACTTAAGCCACCACACCTGGCCTCTGAATGACTTGAAATGTTTAGATCTTTCATAGTCTGCAGTTCTCAGAAGAGACCTATTTTTGGAAGTCATGTAGTCAGGGTGAAGTTTTGAATAACCGGGTGCTCTTAGTCAATGACATCTCCGTGTAACAGCAGTGACTAAGATGACTGCCATGTATTCAAAGTGAGATGGATCTCCTCTTCCCACGGTTTATCTGTTTGCTCTTTTCATCTTAATACTTCCACCATTTGTACCTGTTTTGGATGCTAGTTCTGACCCCCCACATACTACTGTTTGGAGCCAGTGTCAACCACTGTTTCCTGGTCTTCAAATTTCCTTTCCACTGACTAGAGACAGCAAGTCAGAGGCGATCCATTGCTCTTCCTCTTGTGAACTATTTGCTGTAACAGGAGTGCATTGGTCTTCTGGCCTCACCAAACAGGCTGGGACTTCACTTAACACTTCTCGTCCATCCGGTCCCTCACTCCTGCTGAACAAAACTTGGGCCATTGCTTCATGATACTCAGAAACCTGTTTTTTCAGACAGGGTTTCTCTGTAGCTGTGGAGCCTGCCTGGAACTAGCTCTTGTAGACCAGGCTGGCCTTGAACTCACAGAGATCCACCTGCCTCTGCCTCCCGAGTGCTGGTATTAAAAGCGTGCACCACCATCTCCCAGCAACCCCATCATATTTTTATGGACCTTCTGTCTCTAAAGAAGCAGAATCAGGCAGTACCGAGTATGCGGATATTCTTGGCCTCGTTTTTTGAGGCAGTTGACCAGCATAAACCTGTTCGTATTGGCCGTGTCAGAGCCCCCATTTTTAGGAGACTTTCTGTAACAGGATTTTGCAGGTGACCTTTTCTTCCAGACAGGGTTTTTCTTTCATGGGGTTTGTCCAGCTGTTCTGTTATGTGAGCAGGCATCTATTCTGATGATTTCCTGACCTTCCTGTTCTTATTGGTGACATTAGACCTGCCCTGGCGAGGCAGAGCAATGGAATGGTTCTCAGTGCTATCCTTAGCATCATGGGTCTCGGATGCCATCATTTCTTAAATACCCACACCTTTAAGATACTTTGGTGCCTCCCAGTACTGTGAACCTTGGCTCCTGGCCAGCTCCACCCAGCCACCTGCTTGACCTACCCAGATAGCTTGTGATCTGAGTCATAGTGGAGACACTGAACCCACTGTCATTTAGCTCTGTGAAATTTAAAAATACAAGCAATTAATCTGAGTGATTTTTTTTTTTTTATAGCTATTGTGTGACTTCTACAGAGGCCCCTCCCAAACATACTCTTTGTTTTCTGGTACAGGCATCCTTAGTAAAATGTGTATGATCCATATTTGCTCAATTCATAGGAGTAATTGCCTCTTACGAAACCGTTTATAACCCTGTGGGTGAGACTAATGGATTAATGGGATTAGTTATGAGAAACACTGCTGTAAGGCTTGTGACCATTTTGGGGATATGGAAAGTACTTCTTCTTCAGATAGAAGACTGATGTGTTGTTGTTGTTGTTTTTTTAACTTTAAAATGCAAAATAAAGATAGCTTTGATGGGAGAATTAATAAAGGCAGGAGAGTAGTTTCACCACGTGGAAACTGATTTTTTGTTTTCACAGATATGTTTCCATTGTAGAAGGCCTGGCCATGGAGTCGCCGATTGCCCAGCTGCACTGGAAAGTCAGGACATGGGCACTGGCATCTGTTACCGCTGTGGGTCCACAGAGCACGAGATGACGAAGTGCAGAGCTAGCGTGGACCCCGCTCTCGGTAGGTACGGGAAGGTGCCCATTCAATAGCCACTGTGGTAAAAGATATGTTCACAGTATTTTAAAGTAATGTAAATTATACAGCTTGTCATTATACACAGTATATTAATGGGAACATTGATTCTTACAGGTGAATTTCCTTTTGCGAAATGTTTTGTCTGTGGAGAAATGGGACACCTATCCAGGTCCTGCCCCGATAATCCCAAGGGCGTCTATGCTGACGGTGAGTGCCATCGCCCCCCTGTGTCTGACACGTATACATCACTCAGAATTATGATCTAACTGTATCTTCCCTCTAACTGAATTCTTGAGCAGGTGCAACCTTGAGTGCCTTTACCAAGCACTATTCTGTCCGGGGTTATTTCAGTACTATGGTTTAACTTATTAATAAACCAGAGAAAAGCTAACGAGTATTTCTCAAACCACTTGCTTCAGCATTATTTGTGAGAATATATTAAATATCTGTTGGTGTTTAAGCAAAATAAAACTGGAGAGGTTTTATCTCAGATTAGTAAAAGATTCAAAAAGCTACATTGCATCGTGTCTCTCTAGCATGCTGTTCTGCTCTAGTGTGGTGCGCACTGTTCTGGTTTGTGGTGATGTTTGTTTCTGAAGTTTCTACTTGTACAGACCTTAGCTTCGTGGAACCTTTCTGTCTTTGACTCAGTTTGTGTCTTAAGAGCCTGTAACTAGCCCTGCTGTGTCCGAAGGCCTGCAGGAGGAATTCGTTGTCTGTTAACACAGTGGCTGGTACCAGCGCATCCTTGGCGTCTCTGTGTCCTGTCTTGAGGTCTCCCTCCGCGAGGTCCAGAGGAAACATGTAGCTGGTGGGGTCAGCCTCACTGCCCCTCCTTAGGCGCAGGTCTTTGGCCAGGTCACCTGTACAGTAGAATTAAGGAAGCTAGATTTCCTCGGTTCTGAGATGCATTCTTTTTCATTTTTATATCTGAAATCGAACTGTATCATACCATTGGTGGGCGAAGATATGTAAAGTAGTGAATGACATACCTTACAGTCGGTGATGTGTTGCAGGATATTTGTTCATACTGACCTCCCAAGACTGCTGATAAAGTTAATCTTGAATCAGAGGGTGGAGTCAGCGACTAGTGGACTGAAATTACCCATAGAGGTATGGAGGACCCAGGGAGCTGGATAGAGAGGTACATAGAAGTAGTAAGGAGGGACTTGGATATTTGGCTGGGTCTTTTTGATCTGGGAAGTGGGAAAAGGCAGGATCGACTGATCATTCCCCTGCTGCTCTTTGGGTCTATCACGTTTTTACCCCAATATCTGTCTCCTGAGTTTTTATTAATAATAGAACAGTTTAAGTAAACTCATCAGTGGTATCTTAGATTTGCTTGGGTATGGCCATTATGTTTTAAAGTAAGTGCATTAGTCAAAGGCCTCTTCTGTTTTCACTGTGGCATACAGAAGGGTCTCCGACTTGGAAAGTTGACTTGGGAGCAAAGATGGCTTTGCGTGGTGAGTCAGATTGAGTCGTTGTTGCTGGTTGTTGTTTTAAAGCAAGAGGAGCTTATCCCATACGTGGGAGACAGGCTTGTATCCTCTGGGGACATCTTCTGATTTGGCACTTCACACAGGCATGGTTCTGAGAAGGCCTGGCTCTTATGTGGAAGCCCCGTGTGGGAACCACATGTTGTAGCTCACCATTCTGGAATGATGCTTAGTTAGACAGATGGGGGTGTTTTCTCAGGCTAGCAGGACTGGCAGATGGAAGGCGTGGAAACAGATTTCCCTTAAGTAACCACTACCTCATCTGACCTGTCTAGTAGAGCAGCAGTGCTTACCTTTTGGGAGGCCACTGCTTGCTGAGAAACTGTTAGAAACTGGGCATCCTCCTGGGACGGGGGATGTGACTGTGTATAAGTTTTGTTTCCTGGCGAAGGCTCTACAGCTCGACTGTCCTTGAGTAACCTCTAGACTTCTGTGTCACACAGTCTCGGACAGGTGACTTCTATCATGTTCCTCTTCTCCACTTCTCTCTCGAAGATCAGGTACAAAGCAGCTGCTGAAATTCGGGAGCAGCAAAGGAGTTGATAACAAGTGTGATGGTCCCCGCCCAGCTTCCTTTACAGTCATCAGCGATGTGAAGACCTGAAATTGCTCATCCATGTTACACACACTGTGTCGGGATGATATAGACTCAATGACTCTGTTCTTCTACTAGGTGGCGGCTGTAAACTCTGTGGCTCTGTGGAGCACTTTAAGAAAGATTGCCCTGAAAATCAGAACTCAGGTGAGTTCCCGGGCCTCCGTCTATAAGGGTATTCCTCTCTGTGCTCACCGAGCTCCATTATCAATAACTCAGAGAGGCACCGTTGACTGCAGACAGCTGCTTTTGCACTGGGACGGTGGCCTCGCCAGGCCCAAGTCCCTGAACTTCGGGTCTGTCCTGCAAGCTGGTGAGCAGGACTGTATATTGAAAAGCATCTTACAAGCTTTTACATTTGCTCAGAAATGGAGTTAGTTGTATTAGAACTTACTTTTTTACTTAGCAAAAAAGTATCGATTCCTAAGATAAAAGTCAAATACAGAATTAGTTTTCAGCATTCATAAGCCTGATTGTCCTCATGTGCTTTGCTTTGTGTACTCTAAATGATGGTAAAGCTGTTAAACTTATTAAAAATGTGTTAACAACGCAGCATCTGCCTAGTGCTTATTTTCTTGTGAAATATTAGCCTTGATCATTAAAAGCTTGTAAATGTTCACTGTTCCATGCTGCAGACTTCTAAGAAAGCAGAGGACCATCATTCCCTTAGTGTGCCAGGATTAGAATAGAGATGATCTGTGTTAAAGAAAGCTAAACGGACTTGGGCAGGTGGCTCAGCGACATGTGGACCCGAGTTCAGTCCCCAGAACTAAGTAAAAGGCTGCTGTGGTGGTTGTGTGCTTGTAATCTCAGCACTGGGGAGGCACAGAGAGTGAGTCCTGGGACTTATTCATAGTCATAATTCATCCCTGAGTCTCCCAAGTCTGACTTTCTTGCCCTAATGTTTAAATGCAAACCCAGGAGTTGTTGTTTATAATCTTGTCTAGAAGGAGATCATCTTCGTATGGTGTAGGTTGTGAGATTGAAATGATGAAGTGGGATTTGAATTCTCTCTACTGGGAGGGTTGCCACTTCCCAAATGATAAAGCTGACAAGCAGATGGTGCATAATTTCACAGGTGGGATCTCGTGCATTTAAAACTAATGCCTCCTAAGTCTTGCTGTTTACGGGCTCTTGGAATTCATTGACTCTTCAGTGATGAACTCTGGGAGAGATGAAGGAGCTTTTTCATCAGTTTGTGCATTGCAAAGTAGCTGCTGCATTTCCCTAATTGGGACGAGAAATTGCCCGCAGTACTTGGAAATCAAGGGTTCTAATCAATTACAGAATTGCTCACTTTCCTGCAGCGATGGGGGGCTTCTCTTCTTGTGATTATGCATGTCAAAACTAGTTCCTTTGCTCGACTGATACCACTCTAATGGAAGCATTTGATTACTGTTGTGTTTATATCTTTCTTATCCCTCTGTAGATCGGATGGTCACAGTTGGTCGATGGGCAGCGGGAATGAGTGCCGACTATGAAGAAGTCCTGGATGCACCCAAACCACAGAAACCAAAGACTAAAGCACCCAGAGTTGTTCATTTTTGATAAGAATCGGTACTGCTGGCGACTACCACCTCACTGTTACTTTGCAAAGTAGGCCTTTACAGTAGAGCTGGCTTCCTGTGGAGGCGAACCTGTATTATAGACACCACCCTGATCTAGGTGAAGTCAAGTTGACTGTATTCTGTCCTTCAAGGAGTACAAGATGATTAATTGTACTTACTCTCTAGACCTGTGTGTGTGTGTGTGTGTGTGTGTGTGTGTGTGTGTGTGTGTGAGAGAGAGAGAGAGAGAAAGAGAGAGAGAGAGAGAGAGAGAGAGAGAGAGAGAGAGAGAGAGAGAGAGAAACAGACTGTCTGTAGCCCAGGTTGGCTTCAAACTAGTAATTGTGCCTCAGCCCTTTAGTGCTGAGATCACAGACATGTGCCTAGGAACATAATTCAGCAGAGCTTAGAGCTAACTAAGCGCCTGTACACTTGGCTGACAGCTGTCTCTGCATCAAAGTTGACCAGCCCTAAACAAAACTCACAGCTTCAAGTTTGTGAATAAGTCAAATTTTGTTATTCTTTTTTCAGAGTATCAGTTTATCATAATAGAAATTTATTTATATATTGTCACAGAATCTGGAATTTTTAGTACCAAATAAATTTTATCATCTGTTTGTCTATGTTGAACTGGACTTTGTTCGCTGCTCTCGCTCTAGAGTCCTTTGCAAACAAGGTTGTTTGTAAGTCTTAGTAGAGATAAGCAGGGGTCTGTGTGGTTTTGGTTTTGTTTTCATACAAAGAATTAGAAATTAAAATGAAAGAATGCCCCAGCTTCACAGCTCTGTTTTGCCTTCAGTTTTTCAAGAGGGGAATTCTAGCCAAAAAGTCAGTGTGCTATATTCAGACAGAGTGACGGCACAGCTCGTGGATCAGACAGTGACGGCACAGCTCGTGCATCAGACAGTGACGGTACAGTTTGTGGGTCAGACAGTGACGGTACAGCTCGTGGATCAGACAGTGACGGTACAGCTCGTGCATCAGACAGTGACGGTACAGTTTGTGGGTCAGACAGTGACGGCACAGCTCGTGGATCAGACAGTGAGGGCACAGCTCGTGCATCAGACAGTGACGGCACAGCTCGTGGATCAGACAGTGAGGGCACAGCTCGTGCATCAGACAGTGAGGGCACAGCTCGTGGATCAGACAGTGAGGGCACAGCTCGTGGATCAGACAGTGACGGCACAGCTCGTGCATCAGACAGTGACGGCACAGCTCGTGCATCAGACAGTGACGGCACAGCTCATGCATCAGACAGTGAGGGCACAGCTCGTGGATCAGACAGTGACGGCACAGCTCGTGCATCAGACAGTGACGGCACAGCTCATGCATCAGACAGTGAGGGCACAGCTCGTGCATCAGACAGTGCTGTGCGCTAGATGAATCAGGGTGTGATGGGAGCATCGCCGCAGTAGAGTAGGAACACTAATCAGAGACCCATTAGCTTCTTTGTCTGATTTGATGAATACATGCATATTTAATACCCGTATTCCACAAGCCCTGCCACGGCCACTGTGCAGTACAATGGAACGACTTCTAGTTTGTGAGTTTCATTTGAAATTTTACCTGATTGAAGCCATTTGTAGCTAAAGGAAGCAGCTGTGATTAGTTACTGATGCCGCCAAAGCTAAATATTTACAAATAAGAAAAGAAACATTTTCTCTGTTTTCATGTCTGCACAGCTTAGCAGTTCAAGTCTTAATAGGAGCTGTCCTTTTATTTTCGGTGAGGGAAGGACTGAGATGACAAAACAGGGCCCGGCTCCCAGAGCTTCAGGAGAGGAGTGAGCTTGGTATGAAGGGCAAGCCATGCTGAACCCTGCCGGAGCGGGTGGTAGGAGGGGGTGATAGTGAGCTGAGCCCTGCTGGAGGGGGGAAGGGCAGTGAGTGCTGCAGGGGAGGGTGGGAGGAGGGTGAACGCTGCTAAAGAGGGGGGGTATGTAGCTGGGACAGTGAACGCTGCTGGAGGAAGGTGGGGGCTGATAGTGAAAGCTGCTGAGTGCAGAGCGGAGGAAAGCGTGTTCTTTCTGAGCAGTCCTCAGTGCTGCAGTGCTGGTGGCCAGTTTGCCTTCCTTAGCTCTCTTGCCTTACGTCAGTGTTGTACTCTGTCAGGGAGTGAAGGCAGTACAAAGAAACTACAGGTGCTGAGAGCACCGTTTCACACATGCACAGGAGCTGCAAGTCCTGTCCCAGAGGCAGGAACGACAGGAGACCAGGGTGATTGGACCGTTCTTGAGCGGGGAATGCTAGACAAGGTTGGCACTGATTTTGTCTGCCCACTATGTGAGCTGTGCTTGTTCTCAGGCACTGGGGTTATGGCCGTGGATAAACATGGCCGCGTGCATTACAGTCAGAGGGACTGCGGAGTGAAGCAGAATTAGAGAAACTGCCATGCCTGACCTTTACAGGGCAGTGGGGATGCAAACGCAGGTCCTCATGCTTGCACAGTATGTTTTATGTGCATAATATATTTGTGTGTGTGTATG
This sequence comes from Microtus pennsylvanicus, assembly GCF_037038515.1. NCBI lineage: Eukaryota > Metazoa > Chordata > Mammalia > Rodentia > Cricetidae > Microtus > Microtus pennsylvanicus. The sequence continues at coordinate 58,913,048 of NC_134584.1, forward strand.
TATATGTGTTTTTGTTGTGTTTTGTTTGGTTTTTTGACAAGGGGTTTCTCTATATAACAACTCTAGCTGTCCTGGAACTCGCTCTGTAAACCAGGCTGGCCTCTGCATCCCAAGTGATGGGATTAAAAGCATGGGCCACCACTGCCCAGCTATTTGTGTATATATTATGACACCTAGTTTACTGTTTTTGTGGGATTTGTAAGTGTGTGAACTTCTTATGCCTTGGGCTCTTTTCCTTCTTTTTTTTTTTTGTCCTATTTCAATGTGATAATTTTTTTATCTTATTACGTGAGGGGAAAAATTCAATAAAAGGAAAAATGAAGAAAGAAAATTTTAAAGTATTATAGATGAGACATGTTAGCTACAAAAAAAAGAAAAATTCACTACCTCATAGTAACAGTGAAAGCCAGGAGACAGCGTACGACATCTATAATATGGGGAGGAAAATCTTTTTCATTTTAGAACTCTGTGCCTATTGGAATTATATGTAAACAACAAGAACAAATAAAATAGAACACATCACCAAAAGCTCTTCATTTAAAATCCTCAGTGTTTCCCTCTGAGAGAAGAGAGATTGTATGAGGAATTGAGAGCAAATCCATGAAAAACGAGGGTTAAGAGCCCACCTTGGGTGCTGGCATGAGGAGACCCAGTTTCTAAAGCTACCTTCTGCTTCACCTGCCCACCATAGCACATGTGCCTCTCTCTCTCTCTCTCTCTCTCTCTTTCTCTCTCTCTCTCTCTCTCTCTCACACACACACACACACACACACAACATAACACATGGATGGAACCAAATTCATAAGAGAAGCCATACAGGCATGAGAGCGCATACCTTAGAATGGTTGCTGCTAAGAGTAGAGCTAAGGAATAGTAGCATGGACTTCCGCTTTACCCTGAGGGACGTGTAGCAGCTGCTCTAGGTTCTGATGGTGACCTGGAGCTGCCTCTGGGAGACGCTTTATTTGGGCTCACCACCCAAGAGGAGACTCCATCGTGGCAGACAAGGTGTGATGTTCAGAGCCTGAGGCAGGATATGCATTTAGGAAGCAGAAAGTCTAAAAAGTGGGGGCTGGGCGAGAAACCTTAAGGTTCACCCCCTGTGATCCCCTTCCTCCAGCTGTGCTCCACCCCAGAGCCCTCCCTAGCTAGGAACTAAGTGTTCAGACGACATGAGCCTAGAGGTACCGTTCACATTAGGACCACAACAGTGTGTAAGCGGGAGTGTTCCAGTGAGCGGATTGTTTTTGTGAAGACGAGGGGTGCAGAAGACTTGAAACTTCCAGGCTTTAGCAGTAGAATGAGGAAGCTGGGGGAGGTTATTCTATCAGACAATCCACTGAAAATTAGAATGTACACAAATACCGGGATCCAGCAACGAACAAAATAGAAATCCTGGCTTTAGTAAACTTTATATTTTGATTGGGGATGATGGAAATGTAAAACTGGCTAAAAGTGTGTAAGTTAGACAATGGTAACCACTAAACAGGAAGCCTAGATGCGGCATGGGGGTCCTGAAGGGTGAGGAAGGAACATTTTACATGGTCTTGATACAAAGGTCAGAGAGAAGGAGGCAGCAAGCCTGGGGTCTCCGAAGGGGTAAGAGTAGACCTTGTGTGTACCGTGGTAGGAACGAGCCTGATTGCTGGTTAGCAGCAAAGAGGTCAGCGTGGCTGGGGAAGGAGTGAGGCGTGCACTAGCCGGGGAAGGCCGGGTGTGAGGCCTATCTTCTAAGCTGTATCCCCCAGTGTCTACTGAGGAACCACAGACTCTCAGAAGCATGCAGCAGTGTGCATCTCTTTAAAGCAACTGCCTGTGAGTCAGAGGGCTCGCTGGGCATGTTCTGCAAGTCTCACAGAGGAGGGTCTACGTCCCTTAGCCATTTCGTTGGGAATCCGCGGATTTAAACTGGCCTCATTTAAAGCTAACATAGTATACACATCTCTCTTCCTCTTCCCAAATGGGCAGCCAACCCTGATCTGTGTGTCTCAAGATAGTGGCCAAGATGCCAAAGGGCAAGGTCATTTGCAAGGACACCATTCCAGCCTTGGCTGCGTCATGTCTGCTGGCATTCTGTTGAGGAATTACACATGTCAAGGAGAGAGTGACCATTTCCGAAAAATAAAGGAGCACACGGGCCCTTCGGAGGTGCTGGCCTCTGCTGGGATGTGCAGGATGGTTCATCCTAAGGGGGTGTGGCCTGATCAGATGGGGTCTGAGAACAGAGTGGAGGGGACAGAAAAGAGGCAGGAGACGAGTGCTGTCCACATGAGAGAAGATGGTGGTTTACGTTGCTGTGCTGAAGGTCCTGATAACTATTTTTAACAGAATTGATCAGATTTGCTGGGTGTGGGAAAGGGAAAGATTTGGTGTGGATAGGAAGCAGATTGAGTGTTATGGAATATTTAACTATGCAGAGATGTGTTACATTTGTTTATGCTGCAGTTGTTTAATTATGTAAAAATGTGTTACTGTTTTACTTTGCCTGCCTAAGGCACCTGATTGGTCTAATAAAAAGCTGAATGGCCAATGGTAGAGGAGAGATAGGCAGGGCTAGCAAGGAAAGAGAATAGATAGGAGGAGGAATCTAAGCGCAAGGGAAGAGTATAACACAAATTCTAATTGATTCTATCCAGAATCAGATATTGGGGTAAATGCTGAAAGATCAGAGAAGTAAAGGACCCAGCCACTTGAGAGACTTTTTACTTCTACTGAATCCTCAGACCAAAGTGGGCAAGATCCTGTCTCCATGAATCCTCAGACTGAATGCCTGAGCTCCTGTCTCCACCTTCCTGGTGCTGGGATTAAAGATGTGTGACTCCCAAGCCCAGGGATTAAAGGTGTGAGCCTTCACTGCCTGGCTCTGTTTCTCTTTTAGACTGGATCAGTGTATTCAGGGTGGCCTTGAACTCACAGAGATTCCTCTGCCTCCCAAGGGCTGAGATTAAAGGTGTATGTGTGTCACCACTTCCTGGTCTCTCTGGCTAACTCTGACTTTCAGGCAAGCTTAATTTGTTAAAGCACAAACTAATTAACACCACAGAAAAGAGAATGAGAGGAGAGAACAAGAAAGAAAGAAAGAAAGAAAGAAAGAAAGAAAGAAAGAAAGAAAGAAAGAAAGGAAGGAAGGAAGGAAGGAAGGAAGGAAGGAAGGAAGGAAGGAAGGAAGAAAGAAAGAAAAAAGATGCCAACCAGCTTAACACAGAGTAGGACATGCAGAAAGAAAATATGGTCACAAGGCAAGAGACAGATGAAGAGAAACAGGTTAAGTTATAAGAGCTAGCAAGAAACAAGCCAAGCATTCAAAATAAGTCCCTTCATCATGACTTGGGAGCTGGGTGGTGGCCCAAAAGAGAGCCTGCTCCAGGGTGTCTTAGAGAGGCTGACTTTGAAATGACAGTGTCTTAGTGAAAATTTAGGTATGTAGTTAGCTGTAAGGGTCGGTACAGGCTAAGATCGGATGCAGAAGTGGGAGTTACTGATGGACAGACAGCAGCAGAAACCCAGAGATGGGTTGATTGACAGGAGTAGAGACCCATGACAGCGCCGACATTCATCTTATATTACAAGGTCTGATGGAGGGGAAAAGTTTAAGAGAGGCCTATGAGACTGTGGCTAGTGCATAGCAGAGTAGAAGGAAGTGGGGAGACGCTTTAGAAGGCAAGAGAAATTGCTCTTGGCTGATGGTGCAGAGATTCCAACCCTCATGAGGAGTAGGAAGCAGAAGGCAAGGATGGGAGCACAAGAAGACAACTGCTTAAGGGATTATGTCTAAAGTCCATGCTGTAGGCGGTGCAGGAAGCAGACCCGGGAGGCAGTGTGCATTAGGGAACATGCCGAGGGTGTTGTCAAAGCCCCGAGTGTCTTTGGTGTCGGTGATGAGAACTCTGAAGTGAGATGGGTCTCCAGTTCCCAGCTGCTCACGCTGGAGGTAAACAATCTGGACAGTTCTACAGTGCTTGGGTTTTGCTGGAGAAGCTGAGTGAAGAGAGATACAGATTTCCAGTGCTTGAATACAAGGATCAGCCCGCAAATCTAACAGGGCGGGGAGAGGACAGGGCAGGAGGGATATGTTCTTAAACAGTGTCAGTCTTAAATGTTTCTAAAGGGTCACAGAACAGGACCTGAAAGATGGCCTCAGGGTAAATCCATGGATTAATCTTCACAGGTGTAAAATGAGAAAGGACGTTGTAACCTAAGATTTCTCTGACTTGTGAGAAGGGAGCTGAGTTAGCGCCGGGAATCGCTGGGAGCCTGATTCTGGATAAGCTTTAAAATAAATTGGCAGAAGGCACGAGACTCTTTGTTCAGACACAGAGGCCATCGTGCATGAGACACAGCAAGTGGCAGGCACGGGAATGCGTTTGTGTTACTTTCTTTGGCTCCTCAAGTCTAATAAGAATGGCAGAGAAGTGGATGTTGCAGACATCAGATATGGAGGTCAGGGATAGGGGGTTGCTAAGAGAGTGACTGAGACCTAGCACAGACCTAGAACCTGGAGACAGCTGAGAGACTCTGGACCTAGAACTTTCTAGACAAGCAGCAAGCACTGTTGCCAGAGGCCAAAGAGCATCTCAGAGTGGTCCCACCCGCTGAACACTGCCTGTGAGCTAGGTGTTGACCTGAAGCCATGTGGTGGTCATCTTGACTTGTGACTCAGAACCAGGATACATACATGAGTCTGACACACTCAGCGAGAGCCAGCAAGAGTGAGACCCTTGTCTACCCCAAGGGTTCCAGTTATTTTCAAATGGAAGAAATAATCTATGAATAAATTTCCTATTTCTTGCTTCAGTAATTTATCCCAAACTATAAAACATACTCCTTTACATTTATCTTTTTAATACATATTTTCAAAACTCTCCTCTAAACTATGTGAGTAAAATTGGTTAGACAGTCTCTGAAAACCAAACAAAAAACTCATTCCTCCTGCATATTCTCTACTTTCCTCGAGGGACTGAGATTCCACGGGAGAGCCTTGAAATCACCTGTACCTCTAGTTTGACTCAATTCCAGAAAACCCCCGACCATGCTGGGGTGACCTGACACTACACCCACACCGAGAGCAGCCTAGAAATAGAAGAATGTGGTGCTGTGTTAAAACCGTATTCTGATTTATTTTAACTTTATTAAAATCAGTAATCATGTCCTGCGGATGTCTGAGTACAGGGTTCTCACCTTCTGAGCAGCTCTCACAGTTCTTCCTCTAGTTTTTTTTTTTCCTGTAGCAAAGGTGAAAGAAAAGGTGATGCAGACAGCAATTGAGCTGCGTTAAAACCAGGCAGACTACATAGAAATGAGGGTTCTTTTTAAAACAACAAACCTCTCAGTCTTGTTGGAAGCCCTGGAAAATACCATTAGACACAGCCACGAAATATCTGATGTTCTGTGAAATCCCACAGCACTCAAAAGGGAAACCACCACAATCCCCTGTCTTTTCAATCATGCCAGTTATGGGCTTTACTAGAGGAATCAAGGCAGAACGGTGACATTGGAGCATGAAGTTGACATGTAATAATGAATGGCCAAATGCTTGTTCAATTGTTAATATTTCTGTTTGAATAATAAAGACTGTTTAGTGACTCTCTGCATGTTTCTCTGTGGAAAAACATGTTCCTAATGAAATCTGCATTAAGGGACTTCCTTTTTTGCTCTTTAAAACTTTATTTTTTAATGTATTCTTTGAGAAGTTCATACATTCCACAACAAAATGTGATCTATCCAATCCCCCATTTTTCCCACCTAATTCCTCCTGAGCCTCCCAACATCACTCCCTTGTGTCCTGTGTGTGTTTGCTTAATTTAAATAACACACTAAGTACAATTAGTGCTGTCCATATGTGCGTGAGTGTGGGAACATGGAGTACTGACAGCTTGCCAGTAGTCACCCCCCTAAAAAAAGACAAGACACATTCTCCTTCCCTGGGTAGATATCATGTGCCAGTATCCCTTAGTTAGGGATAGGACCTTGCGAGATCCTCCCCCAGCCAAGTACAACTTTCCTGTCCTCATTCCCCAGCAAGGTGACGTCTGTTAAACCAGTCAGCTGCTAACTTTAGGACATCCACATTTGCTTGAAGCCGGGGCACTAGAGGGCAGAGAGATGTAGTCTTATATTCAGCTGTTTTTAATTATCTGTCACTCTGCTGTAGTCTTACTTGGTTCTCTGCTTTCCCTAGAATGAGCCAGAAGCGTTGTCCTTGGGAGTTGGCCATGACTGACCCTGCGCTGGGATCTGTCCTGCATCCACGGGTCTTTGTGTCCCTCTGGGTCTTTGGCTTATGCTCAGGTGCCCCAGGCACCCTAGAGTCAACCCTCCCATCTCATCTCCCTCGTCCTGCTTTATATTCCCGGATAGCAGGCCTTCCAACATTGCATATTATTTATTCATTTTATTTATGGTATAACAAGTAAATCCCAATTTCTTGCAGAAACCACAGAGCATAGAATGCCTAGCAAAAAAGATCTCAGTAGTATGAATGGAAGAAAGGGCAGACATATTCCTATAATAAAGAGGAAATGCATAGCCCACAAAGTTAGCTCATTGGGTAAGGGGGCTTGCCTCTAAACTCTATGACTTTGGTTCAAGATCTGGAACCCACATGGTGGAAGGATAGAATTGACTCCCCCAAGTTGTTCTCTGACCACCCAGGTGCAGCAGCATGTGCCCACCCCCACCAATCTGACAAATGCACACAAAACAAATAAATAAAATGTCCTAAAAAGGTTTTTGAAAACAATGCAAACTCAAGAGCTCTTGCGCTTCACAACTAGAATGAATTGTAGTGTTGTTTTGGACAGTGGGCTTAGTTTTGAAGTAGACTCAGAAGACCCCAAAATGCCACTGTCTTTTCCTGTGCCATCCTTTCAAAGTGTATATAATGTAGTAATAAGGGTGGCGGGGCTGCCCTGTAGATACTGTGTCATCTCTATTCATCTCAGGGAGAGGAGAGAAATGTAAGCTCAGCATGGCAAGATACTTTGAGAGGAAGCTTATATTCACAGCTTTTATTATAGCATATTGTTATGATGGTCCTATTTTATTAAAGGCTGTTGAAAAACTCTGACTTATCAACCAGACTTCATTATAAATATGTGGCATGGGAACAAACCTAGAATGAATGACTTTACTGTCCCTCCTGGGTTGGGTGGACCCTGCAACCTGAAATGGACAACATCCCTATGTCTCAATGTGAGTCAGGAAAAGACACAATATTTCTGTTTCTGTCCAGGAAAACATCCCACCAACTAAATTCAGAGACCAAGCCTCTGTGTGTTGCTTTTATTGGTTAATGAATAAAGAACTGTGTTTGAGCCTATGGTAAGGGCAGAACAGAATGAGGCTGGAAAAGCTAGGCTGTATGCTGGGAGAAAGAAGGGTGGAGTCAGAGAGAAACCATGGAGCCACCAGAGACAGACACTGGGAACTTTAGCTGGTAAGCCACAGCTATGTGGCAATACACAGATTACTAGAAATGTGTTAAATTAATATAAGAGTTGGCCAATAAGAAGCTAGAGATAATGGGTCAAGCAGTGTTTTAATTTATACAGTTTCTGTGTGATTATTTCGGGTCCAAGCTAGCCAGGCGGCAGGGAACCAACAAGTGACCTCCTCCTACACCTCTGCATACAGCATTTAGAAGTATCTTCATTCGAAAGTCTGAGATTTTAAGACACTAAGTTGTAGTGTAATATAAGCTCTTTATCACTAATTCTATCACCCTTGAGGATATAAAGTAGTTTCAGAAGTTCTTTTAGTTCTAGAAGGTGCTATTCCACGTATCTACTCTTTTGCTATATAAATAGTAATTTATAGAATTCCAAAGCCTAAAGTTTACATACAGAAAAAACTTGAAACAGAGAGGCAAATGTAATTGCAACCAGCCCTAGCCTATACAGGTGGGCAAGTGGAAGGAGGCAGGAGAGTGAAGGCAGAGACCCAGTGAGCTCACAGTAGGATGGCCCTAGCCTGTCCCTTGCTCCCACCTCTCCTGGAGATCTTCAGTTTGGACAAGGCATCCTTTGGAGGGGGCTTACCTCACACATTCTGTTTGTCTTATGAGTTAAGTAAGACCCATCATCATGTAGAATGATAAATGTTGAAGTCTAGGGGATAAAGTGCTAATGGGACAGCTATAAAGAAGAGCTCACTTAATATTCTCTTTGTAATATCACACTTTACAGGTGCTTGGTGTGCCTATATATAGACATAGATACTAAATTGGCCGTCTACCTGGAATATATGCAAAATGACAAGAGTAAAGTAGTTCCTATTACCAAAATCGATTGAATTCCATTATGTTTTAATGCTTTCTAATTTAAAGTTCTAAAACATAGAATACATCTTCTCAGAGACCCCTGACAGAGACATCTGCTGCCCATGGAAAAATATTAAACAGCTTAAAAATATTAAACAGCTTAAAGCCTGCCATCATTTCATATTTTATAAACACATCATTGCAAAATATACATTGAACTGTATTCTGGAGATGTCCATGAGAGTTTTAACCAATGTTGTGACATTTTATAGATCATGCAGTATTGCATCCAGGCAATTTCCCAATGTCTGTAGAGTGGGGCTTTCAAGGCCTTATAATTCAGATCCAAATCACCAAAACATGTTAGTTTTTAATATCTTCATAACTGCATTGTGCTTAGGCTGCCACTACATCTTTGTATGGCCCCAAAGCTTGCCAAATGAAAGGGCAAGGACCCTTGGAATTAAACCTGGGACATTGAATGACAGGTCATTGAGAGTTGACCATTTATAACACGCTTTTAAGTCCATCATGAGCAGCACTCTCTATGAATTTTATACAAGCAGCTGCAGCTTCCTCAATGGATTTGGACCAGCCACCAATATTGCCAGCAAAGTAAGGGAGGATGCTGTCTGATATTCGATTCAGGTACGCTACCTGTGCCAAAGAGAAAATACAACAGGTTGAGTTTTTATTGGCTTGGAGAACTTTCAAGCAAGAGACTGAGTGATGTGGGATTTCCCTCTGTATGCTGTGATTACCATTAATGAATAAAGATATTGCTTTGAACCTATAGTAAGTGGGGCTTAGGTAGGTGGGGAAAGCTAGATTGAATGCTGGGAGAAGGAGGGGCGGAGTCAGAGGGAAGCCATGTAGTCCACTGGAGACAGACTTGCCAGGACTTTACCCAGTAAGCCACAGCCACGGGCGATATACAGATTAATAGAAATGGGCTAAATTAAGATGTAAGAGTTAGCCAATAAGAAGCTAGAGCTAATGGGCCAAACAGTGTTTTAAATAATATAATTTCTGTGTGATTATTTTGGGGCTTAGTGGCCAGGAATCAACAAGCGGCCCTCTTCCAACAACTGAGACTGTTGGTGAACTCTGGAAGGGGTCTTTTTAGTGAGGACACACATTCTAAGACTATAATTAATTAGAGATCTGTGGGGAATGAAGAGGTGCTCCCGTTTCTGTGAGGATAAATGTAGGCACAAATATTTCATCAAACATACGGTGCATGAACTGCTGTCGACTGCCTGGATGAGAAAGCCTGCACATATGACCTCGCTTCTGATGTACTGTGCAGATGCTGGGATGGACGGCAGGGAGACCGACTTCACTGCTACGATGTAAGTGTTACTGAAAGACAGGAGCATATGTCTTAACTCCACATGAGAGGACTGTTAGACAGTATATTTCTACAGACCTTTATATTGGCATGTATTAATTTGCTTTTGCGGTTCTAGGATTAAATTCGGGGCTTACTGCATGCTAGGCAAGTTCTCCAACACTGGCTCCATCCCCAGCCCATGGAGCAACTTTATTGTCCCGATATAATTGAGTTCTGAAATCTCGATTCCTCTGGATGAGTGGTTAAGGTTAAAACAAACAAACAACAAGCCCTTCTTTCTAGAGACCATCAGACATAGGGAAGAAGGTAACTTCACAAGGCACAAGCCCGGAATCACTCAAGTTTTAGTGTGCCCGAAAGGGTTATGATTTCAGTTTCTCGTCGTTTTTCAATTAAAAAGAAAATCAACATTCAAGCAATGAAGAATGCCATCGGCTAGACAATAAAAGTGGCCCTTAGCCTGTTCTTGCTACAATCCCTGCAATCCTGTTTCCCGCCACATCAGTGACCATTCTCAGCTTCCACATGCAGCTCTCTGGATTTTATCACTATACCCAAGCAGCATTAGAAAACACACATGCAGATTGTAACACAAATGAAATCTCTTTGAAAATACAGCCCACAACTTGATTTTCCACTGAACAACAAATGTCTAGAGATAGTTTTATATATGTGCCCCTATAACTACTTTGTCCTCCTTGGAGGTGACTCCCTGTTCTGCATTGTGGATTTATCATAATTTATAAGCTAGACATCAGTGTATTTGTTATATACTTTGACATAATAGAAGGTGCTACATTGAACACCTGTGTACATTATTAGCCCATGTGTAGGGGGATTATTTGGGACACTGCTCTTTCAATTCCATGCTCTGTGCGGTCCAGGGTTCATGGGAAGGCCACGTTCACACTCTGGCCCGTGGCCCCAGCCCACAGCACACAGTGGGCCAGTTCGGATGGCTGATGCCGCACGGCCTTTGTAACGCCTCAGTTTCCGGTGCTGTCATTCCTCCCGCTGACTTTACTGATAACGAGAGGCCTTGAGGCTTTTCACCTACTCATTTTAGTCCACACAGAGCAGAAGGAGGCAGCTTTAGCGTTCTTGTGGGCCCTCGGCACACAGCTGACGGTGCGTGAGTACAGTGATAAAATGGTAACTGAAGGTTCATTTACTTTGGAAAACCCGGATGAATATGACTAAGGACTGGAAACGTCAATGATGGCTCTTCTGTTTCCATGGCCGTTCATTTCTAGTCTCTAGAGGCAGTGCCGGGGCACCGGGAGCTGTGTGTACTCACTCGTCTTTGAGGGGCTTTCGTCGCGACACAAGCACGGTGATGTCTTTGGGTTTGTCGCCGTTTACCACAGAGCAGATGATGTGATATATCAGGTCGTCCTCACCCACCTGGTCCACGACATCACAGGAGCTGTGTGAAGAGAGCAGTAATCAGACATGCTTCCTACCGCTTTGCTTATCTATTAGCATGATCTCCTTCTTGACATCTATCTTCACTTGTCCTGCTGACTGCCCCCCCCCCCCACTGCTGGAAGGCTGACTTTGGAACGAGCTGTTTGCTCAGGAGGAGTAATTTTACACGCGATGGAAAGGTGCCAGCCGTCTGGCTCCAAGGTCACTTCCCTCAAAACTCCAAAGAAAGGCAATAAGCTTTCACAAAATTATCTTTTTCTAGGATCAAATAAAACATTTTGAGGCGAGTGAGATATAAGGCTGGGGCCAGCACTCAGGTGTAATACCCTCGAAGGAAACTAACTTTGAAGCTTTGACTCTCAGATTGCTGCTTAGTGGCCACGCTGTGTTAGACAAGTCATTTTATTATTCATCTGTATAATGCGGATAATAGTATTGAGGGGTTATTGTGAGAGCTAAACACAAACGCTTGATGTAGACCTCAAGTTGTCAGTAGATATACAAGAGAAGCTGGATAAATTTAAATGAATTCACTGGCTTCTCCACTCATGTTCAATTTCAGTGGTATATCAAGTTAAGCAGAATTGTGGCAGAAACATGTAAAGTAACTCATTGGAAGACAAGGTGTCTTTGAGATGCTGCAGTGTTCTATAGCTTTGGAGGCTAGACCCTGTGTAATCTGTCACTGCAGGGTAGCCAACAAAGCTCACAGTTCCATAGTCATCCCTATACCTGTGGCAACACCCAAACCTTTGATGCTCAAGTCCCTTGCATACAGTGACACAGTATTTTCATTGTAACGCGTGCATGCCCTCTGGTACGCTCTGAAACATCTCTAAATCATATATGCAATGTAAACAGTATGTTGGTAGTTGCTATACTATTTAAAGAAAAAAGTAAGAGAAATCTGCATGTCTGATGTGCACGTGCACGTGCGCGCACAAACACACACACACACACACACACACACACACTTTTCATCCAGAGTATTTAAATACGTGGATTGGGACCTATGAATAGGTGTGACCAACCATATGCCAGCAAAGTTGGGATGGAAGAGATAGCTCTAGGAATGAAGAGACAGGAAGTGGTGGGGGAAGAGAGGACGGACGGGAGCAGAACATGATCAGATCATCAAGAGAGACTCAAGAGAGAGCAGCAGGTGGAGCTTCCTCCAGGACTCGCTGCTGGCTTCTACTTATGACTTCACAGGAAAAGAAGTCTGGGAAGACACTGGATACCTTCCCAAGAGCCATGAGGCTATATGGAAAAGACAAAGAGTGTGTGCTGCAGAGCCTGGCCGAGCTGGATTCCACGGCAGGTCTGGACAGGGCTGTCAGGGCAGCCTTGCCGGGTCTCAGCAATAGTAACAGCATCACATTTGAAGATGTGGGCCACACAGATGAGTGTAACAACGGTTGCTTTGCACAGCTCAGTGTCACCTGCTGCAGTGGTGTGCACAGAGCAAACTCTAAAACGTCTCTAAGTTCCTGAAACATAAATCTATCCTGCACTGGGCAGTGTAGATGAAATACAGCTGAGGTTATCTTTCCTACAGGGTCGGGCTTGATTAAGAAAAAAAATTGTTCTTACATGTAATGGGGGTCCCACAAAGGCCGATTTGTGAAGTCGGACAAGAGATGATAAGCCGTGTGGGCTGGACTGCCAACATGCTTTTCAACCTTAACAGATATGGCATCTTGCTCTTCCAGGGTATATATTTTTATCTAAAAGATATGAAAAAAATTAAATTACAGGAAGAAGATATATTTTTGCTTTAAAAGATACTCACATACACATGCCCATGCACACACGTGAGCATGGAATCACAAGAGCCCGCACCAGTTATGGCACCTATCCGCTCATCTGAATACTAAGGAAGCCAAACAACAACCATTTCTCTTCAGTCTTACGTGCCCAGAAGCCTGGGCAGGATGCTAGTTCTGTGCCTTCCAAATAATACGTGAGTGGGTTTATTTGCATCATTTTTTCATGAAAAATAAAACCTAAAAGCTTTTCTGTCTTGATCTCCATGGTATTTCCTGCCTCTGGACACTAGAAACAGAGAATGCCACCAGGGCGCTAGACAGGCCAGTGCCACTCGACCCTCGGGCTCCAGAAACAAGACTATGAACCACAAGACTCTCCCTGGGTGTCAGGCATGAACCGAGTGCTCTAAAGGGACCCAGGAAATAAGCCACCTATCTCCAGGACAAACCCAGTTTCTCAAAAGGACCTTTGAACCACGTTCCTTCCCCACAAAGGATTCTTTGCGTTCTTAATGGCAAGGCCATCTTCTAATACGTCGTGTCTGTTAGATAAGCAGGAGCCATTTGACATATACTTAAACACTAATATCATCTCCGTGGCTTTGAGCTATCTTCCTGAGGTTTTTTTTAAAAAAATGATCAGATGTATGTGTTGAGCTAAGGGCACATTTCTATTCTGCTCAATTTCTCCCATCTCTTTCAGGGCCTTTTGAAGTTAGTGCTAACATTTTCCATCTTATAATCATTGCCATGGCAACAAGCTGTGAGAAGACAAACAAACACGAGGTTAGGGCTCTGAGCACAGGGCTCAGGCCGATGGAAGGAAATCAAGCTGTGAAGAGCTGACGTTTATTGAAACATCTGTCTGTATCGAAACGCAATGCCGCCCTCGCTATGAGGATGAAGAAATGAGAAATCCACTCTGAGAAGCTTAGACAGCAAACAAGTGATTACTCGCTCAGGTAAAAACACATCCCTTTCCGGCCATGGGTATCTCTAATTCCAGCCTGCAAAGCAAAGTCTGGCTTAGACTATGAGCGCTCGCCAGATACAAAAAAAAACCGGGTGGGGTCCCGCATGGCTGCCATCAGCACAGAGCCAAAAGGAGTCCGCTAATGAAAATCCACAGAAAAGCTTGGTGACCAGGCATAGCTAGGCCTGGGTGCTGGTTGGTCACCAGGCGTCTCTAGGCCTGGGTGCTGGTTGGTCACCAGGCGTCTCTAGGCCTGGGTGCTGGTTGGTCACCAGGCGTCTCTAGGCCTGGGTGCTGGTTGGTCACCAGGCGTCTCTAGGCCTGGTTGCTGGCGCACTGCAGAATCAATGGAGTTGATCGCATGCTTGCTTTGGGGTTGTCATGAACAGAGGTGTGGGGAGAGACTATTCCATTGGGCTAAACACTTGCTTAGAGTTGACTCACGGTTCCCTGCTGTTCACACTCCTATGGTAGAGCCCTAATCTCTTGTATCTTGTAATGTAACTTTATATGGAAGCAGGGTCTTTGCCAATATGATTCACTTAAAATGAGGTCATTTTGCAGGAAGGTAGGCCCAATATGACTGTCATCTTTATGGAGAAGGGAGGCTGGACACAGAAAGGCACACTGGAAGGACACTGTGTGGAGATGAAGGCAGGGATCGGCCTTGCAAACCAAGGCTCAGTAAGGCTGACCAGCAAAGTCTCTCACCAGGTGAGAGGCAAGGAGCTAACACTTCTTCCTCACAAGCCACCAGCCTTCCTGTGCTTGATCTCAGAATAGCCCTCTTCAGAAGAGAGACACCAGAGGTTCCTATGGTTCACATGGCCCAGTGAGTGGTCCTCGGTTGTGAAAGCCTCGGGAAATTAACTCAGTAGTTTTCCAGTGAGCGGCTGTCCAGCTTGCAGACACATTTTATCCTTGAGCCGGAAGGAGTAGGCACAATTAAATTCTACCTTCACAGACAGGGCTCACTGATGTATCCATGGAGGATGAGTGAATGACATCTATTCTTTCCCTAAGAAGGTAAAAGTAGCCGGAAGTCCTCCTTATTATCCTGCTACCTGAACCAATGTCATGGATGCAAAATCAGACAAAAAAAAAAGGCAGTGGTCCATTTTGGCTCTTTAAATTTGCCAGAGAAAAGGCACCGTGGAGCTTTGAACGAGATGCTCCACATAAGTCTCTGGCATTTGAAACCCTGGTCTCCAGTTGGTGGCCATTTGGGAAGGATCAGGAGGTGTGGACTTATTGGAGAAGGTGTGTCACCAGGGGTAGGCTTACGGTTTTAAAAGCCCATGTCGTTTCCAGTGTGCTCTCTCTGCCTCCTGCAGAGGTTGAGATGTGAACTCTCTGCTGTTCCTAGCGCCCACTGTGGACTCTCACCCTCTGGAACTTAGGTCCAATAACATATTTTCTTCTGTGAGTTGCCTGGGTGGCAGTGTCTTATGCAGCAGTGGGACTGGAGCCAATCCAGCCTGCTTTGGTTTCAAGGAGAGATTCTCCAAGAACAGTTATCTAAGAAAACAACTTCCCTTTGATGATGGGGATGGAAGTAGACATGATTCATAACCAACTCCTGTGTTTGGGAGGACTGGACTGATGTGGGATCCTTTTCTGTATGCTGTGATTACCATTAATGAATAAAGAAAACTGGTTTGGTCTGTTGATAGGGCAGAACGTAGGGAGGTGGGAAAAACTAAGCTGAATGCTGGAAGAAAGAAGGGTGGAGTTAGAGAGAAGTTATGGAGCCATAGGAGACAGATGCCGGGAACTTTAGCCAGTAAGCCACAGCCATGTGGCGATACACAGATTAATAGAAATGGGTTAAATTAATGTGTAAGAGTTAGCCAATAAGAAGCTAGAGCTAATGGGCCAAGCAGCTATTTAAATAATATAGTTTCTGTGTGATTATTTTGGTTCTGGATGGCTGGGATGAACAAGCGGCTCCTTGCTCACCAGGCAGCAGGAAACCAACAAGCAATCCCCTCCCCCAACACTGGACAGTTTATTATCTGAAATGAAGCTAAACATAGGTAGCTTCAGACTCACTGAAGCAAGTGTGCTCAGATTCCATCAGTGAAACTGTTTTCATAATAACAATGCTCTGCTTGGAACTGTTTGGATGCCAATCAGTACTATAATAATAAACATTTTAGACTTTTTGTATCAATAGATAAATATATTCTTGAGGTTACATTATAGACAGGAAGAGGAAACTACTTTTTTGAGATAGGGTTTCACTGTGTAACAGCCCTGGCCTTCCCTGGAACTCACTCTGTAGACAAGGTTGACCTAGAACTCACAGAGATCTGCCTGTCTCTGCCTCCCAAGTGCTGGGACTGAAGGTGTGTGCCATTACCGCCCAGAAGAAACTCTTCTATAGAGGCCTAGCTGATGGAGGCACCTACAGATGGCAAGGACTGGGGATGAGCAGGGCTCTCTGGGTCTAATTTGTCTCGCTCAGCTCTTTTGAGACTGGATTCCCTCTGGTCAGCTTCCCAGACGAGGACTTTTACTTAGAGAAGATTTTAGGCAAACTATGTCTTTTTTGTTTTCACCGTATTTGTGGTGCCTCCTCAGACTTCAGTCACTCCTTAAGTATCCATGCCTATCAGGCCAGGCCCCTCACAGCAATTTCTCCCCTGGAGGTCTCAACTAGAGCTAAGCACTGCCTAGAAGGCTCTCTTTGTCTTCGCTCATGAGGCTACCTGCAAGAGATGAGAACCACACTTTTGGGGGGCTCTTTTGTTGTTGTTGCTGTTGTGTCTGTCTGTACCTTACCTTGCGTAGCTTAGACCTGGCCCCCATGGGTCAAACACTATAATATTTTACCTGTTTGTCAACTTCCTGATATTATTCTTGAGCAGTTTAATGAGCATGTGTACCGTTTCTAGATTCATCGCTGGCCTCTTGTATTACTTTGGTTATTTCTCAGTTTATATATAGAAAATCAAATGGTAATTAAAACCTTAAGTACTGTCCAATTTTATTATAAATATAAGACTTCAAATCCAATTACATTGAAAATAAGAATAAGAAATTGGCTGTGGTGCACACTGGTGATCCAAGTTCATGGGGAGGAAAATGTAGGAAGACCCTGGATCCAAGGCCAGCTCCAGAGTAAGATGGCTGGGGTGGGGGTGGGTAAGCCTCTTGGCAACTCCCAGAAGCTAGCAAAAAGGTGAGAGACAGATTTCATATCAAGAAAATAAAAGAAGGTACTGAGGCATCTTTTATGAGCAAAAGTGAGAAACCAATGCTTTAGTTATTAAACCTGTTCCTGCATCACTGTGAGCCCAGTAGGCATGGCAACGTAGCTGGATCTAAGGGGCATAAGGAGGACCCTGGAAGGATTCAGCTGTGCGGACAAGGAAATAACAGAAACATACAACAAAGAAACACCCAAAAGAAGTCACAGTGAGATCTGAAAACAAATAAGGAAGTAACCTTCAAATTTATTTAGATTCTAAGGTGAGAGGATTGTTTGATTCTCATCCTGAGGCATGACTGAAGTTAGGATGGGACAACAGGTACAAACGTGGACTGTTCCAGGACAGTTAGAATGCTTGACTGCCTCTTTTCTAGGGTAATGTTTCATTGACAGGGAACACCCATCCATAGCAGACATACCCCAAACCTGGCTATCCTGCTCACCTTGCCAGGCACTGCTATCTACCATGGTCTGGGAATATGGTGGCTGATCAGTCTCCCCTAGAGCTTAGAGTCTAGTGAATGTGGGAACTGACTTCCAAGAGTCCTCCAATATCCTTAAATTAAGGCCCAAATGATATACATACTTATTTCAACTTGATAATGTGCCAAAATTGTAAGCTAAGAAAGATACAAAGAAATCGAGACAAGGCTTCCTTCTTAAAAGGTTTATTAATCTGTTTGGAATAAAAGATAATTAAAAACTTAAATTCCAATGTAAGGTTTAAATAGCATCTTAGAGCAACTGCAAATGAAGCATCACAAGACAGAAAAGAATTCAAAGAGAAATTAGTTTTAGAGACGCTAAAGGAGCTAGTAGAGAGAGACGAGCATTAAGTCAAGAGTGGACGTACAGAGAAGTGTGTGTCCTGGGTGGATGGAGATGGGCAGGAGGGACAGAGACTTAAGAGGTGGGGTGTGAGAAGCCAGGCTTGCCGGAGGCAGGAGTGTGGGGGACAGACGTCAGTGCTCCAAGTTATCCCGCTGGAAGGCCCAGGGCTAGAAGGAAGCCTCTTAGAAACTACTGCCCTTGAGTGGAGCAGCTCATAGGCCTTGGCATCATGACCACCATGCTAGCTTTAGTTTGCTATGGCAGGAGCAGCATGAACAATGGCACTTACCTTCTCCAAGGTGCTGGTGACCTCCCAACCGCTTCTGGATGCCAGGTTTTTGAGAGCCTCCACATTGGCATGGCTTAAGGATTCCTAAAATGCACAAAAATTTAAAACTGCATGTTCAATATATAAGCTTGGAGTCAGTCATTTTCTGTTTCAGTGTTGGAGGAGGTATAGATTGAGTCAAAGTTGAGTATAGCTAAGCTGTCTATTGCTAATGTATAACTTCTATCTCAAAGTCCAGACAAGGTAAGTATATGCTCATCAACTGTGTATGCTTCTAATTGGTATCCTGAGCCCAAGCAGACACCCTTCAGTAGGACTTCTAACAATGTGTGTGCTAAGTAAACTTGGATCCCACATGAGATTTTATTATCAAAATGTTTAAATAACAAAATCTTCTTTTAAAAAATGTTTATTTTTATTTTATGTATATGGATATTTTGCCTGCATGTATGTCTTAGGTGTCTCAGTGTCTGTGGACGCCAGAAGAGGGCATCAACTCTCCTGGAACTGGACTTACAAACGGTTGCGACCCTCTGTGTGGCTGTGGGAATTAAACCCAGGCCCTCTGGAAGAGAGCCTCCAGTGCGCTTAACCAGCTCCCAGCCACAATCAATCCTTCTTGCTCTATAAAGGTTTAAGTTCATAAGCGTGTCATTCATTGCAAACCAGGGCAAGACACCAAGCTTGGAACATCCCACGCCAACTGTCCACGGAGTCATGCCTGACAGTAGGACCACCAGGGGTTGATGACTTGCTTGACATCATTAGAAACAGGGGGTTACACAGTTCACCCTCTCCCCCCACCCGTGTAGATACAACCTGGACCTGTTAGGGAAGGAGGTTTCTGCTTCTGGGATGGTGTGACATTTACATGAAGCATTCCAAAGTGCCACACTGTTACCTTTTTGCTTATATCCCATTGTGTGCTGTGGGGAGCTTCTTTTTTGTGAGAAATAACATATTTCCTGAAAAAAAAATTAAGGGGTTAAGTAACAACTTTCTTCTCTCTGCTTTAATACAGGACCCATGATAATTTCTTGATTTGAAGTTGGCTGTTTAATAACAAGTCCTTTGGTAGGAGAATCAGGAAAAACCATTTCCAGATTGAGTCATTTTTAACTTTTAAGAAACCATTAAGCTCTTTTCTTTCCCATTATGTGGGAACAGGGCCCAGGCAGTGGCTCATCAGAGGGAGAGAAACCCATGAAGTCCTCAGGCTTTTATGTCCTTTACCTGCCCAGGCGAATTCTCCTTCTTGCGATAGCTCCCTGATAACGTCGCAGATCATCCTTTAAGAAAGAGCACAACCAGTCAGTTTCTAATACGTCGGCACTGCGGTCCTTGGGTATCCTTCCCCTAGGCTGACTGGGACTCTGTGTCTCTGAGATGCTTCCTCATGGGGTCTGAGCCTCTCAGCGACTTGGACAGCTGTTTTCCTTTCTTTTTCAAGGTGGAGAGTTTTAAATTTCTGCTACTAAACTCATACAGATTTTACTCTGGAGCTTTTAGAAGAGGTGAGCATTAGCACTAAGTTGATTCCCGGTTCAGAAAGACAGGTTGCCCATGAATGTGGCTCAGCATCAATAACAGGACGCTCTAGACACGAGACACAGATTCAGAAAGAGGACGCAGGGAGACACCTGCTACACAGCAGCATCTGACTGTGAAGAGAGGTACAGCGCCAGAGTGATGGGTGGAAAAGAGGAAAGAGCCCGCTGTACTTAGTTAGGCAGAGAAGAAAGCAAACCTCTTGGAGATACCCGGAGCTCTGTGCTCACAGGTCAGTGAAGCTCGCATGGTGACCACTGACCTTTGATATGGGTTGGATTCTGGGGAAGGTGATGATTTCCTCCTGATCATCAACAGCATTGTAAATAAGGAAAGCGCTGTTGATGTGGCGGCCTCGGCCTTCGGCCCACTCCTGACAGTCAAAGGCCTCAACACGCACTCCAACCTCCACGCTGCAAGGGGGATGCAGAGCGGTGGGCAAGGAGGACCGTGGCATGGTCAGCCTCCCCTTCCACCAAGCAACAAGAGGACAAGGGCCCAGTCTTGCTCCTGTGATGTTAGCAAATCTGTAGAGCTGCCCAATGTCACTGTGAGGGTCTTGTAGGAGTGTCTGACTCAGCTTCCATTTTCCCTTCCCACGGGGACACACACCCATTGACATATTTAGCTAATGGAGACAGTTGAGTTAAATTGTGCTCAAAACACATTTTCTTCCTTAAAAACAACACTTCTATGGTTAAAAGGATGAAAGGCTGAAGTTAGGCAGAAAACAGAGATACCCTCTTTTCTGTTTTACATCTAAAACAGAAGAAAAACCTACATGGAGCCCTTTTTCTTTGCAACCGAGAATACCAAAACTAACTGGGGTGCAGACTGGACTCACTGCCGTAAACAACCAGCCCATGATGGATGCTGAAAGGAAGAACTAACAACTATGTTAGAATGACAGGTACCAATTGGAACAATCCTGGGTCAGCTGGATTTCCCAGCACCCCAAGGGACAGAACAATCCATCACGGTTTCCTGAGTGTGAAGAGACCACGGGCAGAACAGAACACTTAAGGATGTGTCCATACTGAGTGAGTCTAAAAATAACTGGATGGTGTTGTGGGGCAGCTCCTACCCTCATCTCACAGCTGAAAGAGAGCATTGTTTGCACCTGGCTCTGAATTGGCACAAGGAGCACACTTTACCTGTTCTGAAACGTGTTGTTAACTATGGCATTGAAGACAAGGCGGTCCCCAACTGTGGATGGTCCCCGGAATTTGAACATATCCACAGACTTCAGAAAGGGATGCCCATAACACAGACGACTGAGCAGATAAAGGGGAGAGAAAACAGGAGATGAACACCCTCCACGCAGTCTCAAACAATTGAGTCATTGGATGCCTGCACTAGACAAGCAAGCGACCTGTTTCTTAAGTAGACTACTCAAGAGGACTATGGGTAGAGAGGTCCGAATACAGCCTCCGACATTTGGGGGAGCAAGGTGGATATTTCAGGAGGATGGTGGTTTTTTGGCATTGGTTTGTCCTCTACAAAAATTGCCATCTGAGCGTCGTGTTCATCCTGACAGCTCCTGACAAAGGCCCAGGACACTGTGATTGTGGATTGGGGTAGGACACAATGGGCTGACAACTACCGGCCAATCCTGACCACACTGTTTCTCAGGTTCCCCAGTCACTGAGTTTATCCAGAGATTAAAAGCCAAATTTTCCCTTCATAGAAAAAATTGCCTGGATTGGTGCACAGAGCAAGGAAGGCTACAAAACACACATTTCAGTTTCCCATAATTTACAAAAAGGAAAACCACTTCATGCCACGTTCCCTGTGCCCTTATCCCCAGACAGCCCTGAGAACCTTGCAGAGATGGTTGCAACTGTCTCCATCCATGCCATAATCTGTCCACCAAACGTGTTTCCATGATGGTTTGCATGGGGTGGGAGGACAAGCTCGATGCTCTGAACGGAGGTGCCCATGGTGGTGGCTGTTCCTTCTTCATTGTTGCAAACGGGATCTGCGAGGTGACAGCAGAGACAGTAGGATCAGCCATGGAAATTCCAGCCTTCCCTGGACTTTCCCTTCCCTGAAGCAAGCACAACTCCTTTTCAGAAAAATAACATTGTCTGTAAAACCTCGCATCAAGGATGTGAGTGGGCTCTGAAGAGTGGCCTTCCGTGGTCTTCCTCTGTAAAGCAGCTGCTCCTGCTGTTCTGGGTTGATGTCAGACAGGGGGCCCTTAAAGAAACAGGCAGCCTTGTAGGGCTTGGTGTCAATCCCAGTGTCTGGGACACAGATCTCTGTGAGTTCGAGGTCAGCCTGGTCTACAAAGCAAATTCCAGGACAGCCACGACTACACAGAGAAACCCAGTCTCAAACACACACACACACACACACACACACACACACACACACACACACACACACTCTGGGGGTGGGGAGAGGTTCCCCACTTGTCAATCAAATACACCAGAATTCTGATTAAAATAATGGTTCCATTTAAACTGGAACTTTCTGTGGTAGAAAGGGGTACAGAAAGGTAGACATTTTGATGATAATATGCCAGTCTTTTGATGGTAAGGATAGTTTTACTGTTGTATGCACACACTCAAGTTACAAGCTTTAAATATAGACCATCTATCCTGTGCCAATTAACACTCAATATTTCACTAAAATAAGAGAATATGGGGTCGGAGGAGCCACTGACACTACATGAAGTCTCATAACCTGCAGCATGGGAATGTGGCCCCCTATGCACGGCCACAGGAGAAAAGATGCTTGTATCAGTGCCTCTCCCTGTGTCTTCTGTGATTTATAATCTCCTATGCACTATCACAGGAGAAAAGACCCACACATCACTCCCCACTTCCCTGTGTTCCCTGCTTCTTAGGACTCTGTTGTTTCATTTACAGGCAGGTAACAACACTTTCCACTTCTCACCAATGGAGAAAGCATTTGCTCTGGGTGCAAAGCAGAAATACACATTCAGCCTTGCTGCAGGCATCATCCGGTAATTCACGTGCTGCTGGGGGGAGCAGGGACCTACATCCCAGGGACTGAGCTGGGGTAGCAGAGCTCAGCAGGCAGTGTGTTTGTATAAACCCAACTGTCACTCATATAAAACAGGCTGTTCCAGGAGCTGTTTCTTCTAGTTGACCAGAGCGCCTTTAACACCACTTCCCAGTGAAGACCATCATAACTAGCTGATAATCTATTTCTTCTATCTTCTCCTTCTTTCTGTTGATCGTTTCAGCCCTTTGCTGAGAATGTGAAAAGAGCTCCCACTGTTCTAGGTGAACTCTCAGATCCCTCCTGTGACCTCCAGGCCCTCTCTTCCCTGGTCTAGCCTGTGTGACTATCAAACTCCCCAGCCAGGTTCCCTCCCATCGCTGTGATGTACATTGGTCTTTTATCAGCTACTGTGAAGAAACTGTCTTCAAACCCAGGGCCTCTCCACTCATCCATCTGTCTGCTGCACCCCACCCCACCTCCTACCAAGCCACGCCCACTTACCTCCTATTCTGTCTTGGCTCATCCATGTGCTCTCCCACATAGCAATGCCTTCTTTCTACATAAGCTCCCGGTAACTAGGGCTGGGAGACGGCTCTTTCAGCACAGCACAGGCTGCACAAACTGGAGGAGCTGAGTTGGATCCCCTAGAGCTCACATTTTCAAGCCAGGTGCTGTGGTGTGACCCTATAACCCCAGGATTAGGGAGATGGAGTCAGGGGGGCTCCTGAGGCTAGTCTAGCTGAACCTGGAACCGGTGAGCTTCAGGCTCAGTAAGAGACCCTGTCTCAATAAAATTGAGGAAGAGAGTGATTGAGGAAACGCTGCTATTCAGCTGCCTCCACATGCGTGTGCGTACATTTATGTGCAAGGCGGCATACACATATGCACATACACAAATAAGACATTGTGTGTGTGTGTGTGTGTGTGTAATGATGAGCCAGGCTCATCTCCGCAATACCAGCACTAATAAAGATTTGCAGAATGAATAAAGGAACTTCTTTGCTGATTCATTCCACGTTATGGTCCCTCCTCTCAGTAGAATTTTTTAAGGAGATACTATGGTTGGTGTGATAGTTTGGGTGTAATTGGCCCCCATAATCTCATAGGGAGTGGCACTACTAGGAGGTGTGGCTCTGTTGGAGGAAGTGTGTTACTGTAGGGGCATCGACTTCCTGATGTTGCCTGCAAGATGTAGTACTCTCAGCCATTCCTTCAGCACCACATCTGACTGCATGCCGCCATGTTCCCCATCATGATGATAACGGACTGAACCTCTGAAACTGTAAGTGAGCCAACCCAATTAAATGTTTTCTTTATAGGAGTTGCCATGGTCATGGTGTCTCTTGACTGCATTAAAACCCTAACTAAGACAGTCGGGTTGTACTGCCTCACACACCAAACTATCTGCTGTTTAGGCTATGTCTCATTCCTCCCTCTTTTGATTAAACAGTATTAGCAACATGCAAGTTTTCCAAGCTAGTGGGTATGAAAATGGTATCTCATGTTGGTTAAAATTTGCATTTCATTGAGTACTAATGAGGTCAACATTTTTTCATACGTATGTTAAATATTCTTGTCATCTCTTAATTAAATGTGTGTCTCTACCATTTGCTTCGACCCCATCTCTGCAACTTCAGTTAAATGAGTGTTAGGTTCTCACCACACACACATACACACACACTCGCACATAACATATATATATGTATATATATATATACACAGAGAAACTCACACATAACACATGCTCACACATAACATTTATATATCATACATATATATGTGGGGGGGTTGAAGTTTCTTTATTTTGAGATGGAGTCTCAGCTCTGTAGCCTAGGCTGCTCTTAAACTCTGTAAATAGTCTTAGTCTATTCTATGTCTTGCCTGGAAATTGTGGAAATCCCTGAAGCTGGGCTAGGTCCTTCTCCACAGTGGATATTTATATGCTGTTGCTGAAAATAGGGGGCCTAGAATACAGTTCACAGCGCACTAGGGGTCACATGATCTGCTTCCACACAGGCTACTGGTGGATATTGGGCACCAACTCTGCATGAAGATAAACTTGGAACTGGATTCTCAAAGGCAACGATTCCCCTATGCCAACCAAAGCTAAAGCCAAGAGAGAAAGGCACCCCCTCCAGAAAGAAGGGGAGAATTTCTAGTGGAGAAATTCTCCATGGAGAGTCCCTGTGAGGAACTGCAGCTCCCCATGATTTCCTGGTTCACCCCTCCACCTAAGACAAGTGCCTGACTCTTCCCCCTGTGGCTTTGGTACCTGCAGTTCCCAGAACCAGTGCCTGACAGGTTGAGCAGAGCCTCTCTCTGCTTCTTTGGTGTTCTCAAGTCATTGCCAACATAGCTGCTTTCTCTTCCTTTCTGACTGCTGAGACAGATTTGCAAACAAACTGTAGATTTTCCCCAGACATCAAGTCTATCACATTGCTGTAAACAAAACTGGCTTTGTTTTCTGGATGATTTTTTTTCAAGACATGTAAAATCTTAACCCCTTCTAACTTCTATTTATTTTTAATTTTCTAACTGTTTTTCTGGAATGGGGATCTTGTGCTGTGCAGGCCGGCTTGGAACTCCCGAGTTTAAGCAGTCGCTTTGCCTCAGCCTCGAGAGCATCTGGGATTCAGGTGCACGCCACCGTACTCTGCTCTCTGATTGCAAATCTGATCTTATTAGATGAGATTCTAAAAACATGATGAGTTAGTGCTGATTGAGATATTTTCAGTTTACTATCGCTTGTCCAAATGACATATTTTTGTGCAGAAGAAAATATTAACTTGGTATTAGAAACTATCTATAAACTATATTATAAAATAACATTCTCAGCGTTTAATTCTTCTCTTACCAGAACATGTGGATGAATGTGTAGCACAGATTTATGTCTTTTAACTGTACGCCTTTTCACTTTGTAAATCCCTTATCCTGCACATGTACTATCTATTTTTAAATGATTATGAAACAATTACAAAATAAAAATTAATAGAAGATCTTAGAATCTGACAGATGTTGTTTAAAAAAAACACCATCTTTTCTGAGGGGAAACTAAGAAAAAAAAGGTCACTAATGTCTATGAAGACATGGGCAGCGCACAAAGACCACTGGGAAATCACCCCTTGGTCAGGTTAAACACATACAGGCATCAGCCATGGCGTGCATGCCAACGTGGACTCAGGATAAGTACCTTTTGTGTGCAAGTGTGTCTCCTTGCACATAAGAGCTTCCTCGGGTGCAGAGAGCATTTCTAGATCGCAGCCCTCACTAGAGCTAACTGTAAACAGACCTCGTTCTGCTAGCCAAGTGATCAAGTTCCGCTGTTGTCTGTTGGGCACTCTGAAGCTGTTATTTCACCGTTTCGCTTGCTTGATTTCACATTTGTCCTCTGTATTTGATCAGGAACTTTGACCTGAATTCAGGTTGCTTTCTTCTAGCTCTTGTTTTCATTCTGCACACCCGGAGAGGTTCAACCAGGACAATGCTCTGATGATCTCATTTTCTACTGACAAATTATGATCGAAATAGCTCAAACTCTAATCACTTTCCCTAGTGATCCAGTGGTACAATAACACATTTCAACCATCCTTTACAAACTTAATCTCCTATTTTCTGCTTTGCTTGTGAAAACATAGAGTCTGGAATCAACCTTCTCAATATTCTATCAATACTCATTTCTACCATGTAGCATCTCAAAGGGCAAAGACCGCTTAATCAGTCTGACGATACAGATCCCTTAGTTCTCAGCCTTCCTAATGAGTGACTCTTTAATATAGTTCCTCAGGTTTCGATGATTCCCCCCACCCATAAAATTACTTTTGTTGCTACCTCATAGCTGTAATTTTGATACTGTTATGAATCATAATATAAATATCTGATGTACAACCCCTGTGAAAAGGTCATTTGACTCTGGGGGTTGTGACCCACAGGTTGAGAACCACTGCCTCCGTCCACTGATGATGACCTGTCTACCTTCTTTTAGAATATGTTTTCTAATCAAAACCAGCCTCTCTGAGACCTAGGGGACAGGGAGTGGACAGACCACATGTGCTATCACTGCCCATGGTTCTTTCTTTAAGAAAACTGCCTCTAAGTTCCATGGTATCATTGGTGACATGGAAGCTAGTCATATTTCCCAAATGAAGATCAGATTGATATGATAGAGATAGATGAAAAGTTGCTTTATTGAAAAGAATATAGGACAATCTGTGTTAGGATAGATTAAATCAAATAGTGAGAAAAACTTTTTCAAAATCTGCAATTCCAAATTGAAGCAAACATATGGATCTGCTCTGATCAGCCTCCAAGGAAAATTAAACAGCAACGAAACTAAACGTCAACGAAATTTGTTTAACTCATCTTCTCCTCCTTCAGTCAATCTTACTGGATCCCCTAAGGGTCCTCCCCAAGGCCCACAGACCTGGAGTCTGCACTTCTTTAATCACTGCCTACATTATTCCGGAACTATTCATGCACACAATATTAGGGTTGAGCTATCAAGTGCAAAGACCTTGTATTATTCATCTTTTTGCCTCTTATAACAAGCATGTTCCTTGTACATGGTAGGCGTGTAATACATCTGTACTAGATGGGACTAAGCAGTTGATGTGTTCTTTCTGCCTTGATACTGAGAAGGAAAGAGCCAGACATTTATAAGGCAGTACATGATCTCATCCACAATCACACATTCCATTTCTCCAGTAAGTACCAGACCATCTGTCCAGCCCCTCACTCAGCCCAGAGATGCCTTTTTTCCTCACTAGACCTCTTGCTCTAGAGTTCTCAAGTTAAAACACTGGAAAATGATGCATGAGCCACAGATGTCAAAGCGATGACTGAAGAAGGTAAAGCAAATTCTTGCAAGGTCCGGAATAAATGCGCACAGACATCAGACTTCCCTTCTGAAATTACCAAAGAACCTTGTGTACATTCCTTTTAGAAACCCAGGTGATGGAACTGCAGTAAGGACAGAGGCATTTTTTTTGAAGGATTATGTGGCTAGGCAGGGGGACTGTACAGACTCATTAAGAGCAATATTAACCACCGGCATTTCCCTGAGTTAAGACTGAAGCAGATGTGAGGGTCTTTGTCATCTCACGTCCTTCCTGGAGCTTTGGTGGCTAGAAGACAAGGTGGACATGGGTTGATTGCCTGTTTCCTTTTGTTTTTAAGTAATGGTCTTCTAATCTGCCCTAAGAATATTCTCAGGGTTCAACTACTTCAGTCCTTAGGAAAAAATGCATCTTGAAACCAAGACCATCTTTTCAAAGAAAGACATTATTCTAAGTCTGATAAATTTAAAGATGAAGTCTCTGCTTCCATAAGTGATATTATTGCCCTATCGATATTCAGGAACTGGAAAGTACATCAGCATGCATGCCCTTTTTTCTTAAAGCCGACTGGTACTTCAATAATGCCCACACCAACCATCCGAATCAGCCTTGAATCATGACCAAGTTTTTCTCTCCTGGAAAACAATGCCACTGACCTTGAGGGCCCTGCAGACTGAACTAGAACCTTGAACTTCTTCTCAAGGCAGAAGTCTTGGAAAATCTCTCCTACCCAGTGGGCTTCTGTAGGGTTGTCCTGCAACCCTAATAATGCCCCCTGTCCAGCATGAGGCTTTCATGTGTCTGATACTCTACCTCTTCTTCTCAACTCTGGTCTTTGTCTGCCCTCTTTGTTCTGGCCCTTCTCATCCTGTTCTCACCTATTCCCGTCTTCTTCTGCCCTTTCTCTTTTTCCTCTCCCTCCTTCCAGGTCAGGGAGTTGGAACTTCTGCTGGCTTCTCCAGCCACCCGGATTGGCTTGCTTCATCTCCTCTTCCACACTATGTTCTCTCTTGGAATTCGGAGATGGAGTTAAAGAGAAAGACCGAAGAGTTGGGAGGGGAGCTATGACAGCAAAGAGCTTGGGAAACTGCTGAGGTCAAGCGTCAGAGTGGAAGTCACTAGGGAATATAATTAACTCTTTCCCTTCCATTCTCATCACAGGAGTCTTCCAGCAGGCATCTTCCCGCTTGAGAAGATACATGGCTCACATGAAGCCCTGGATGAGAAAGAGCTTAGTGACCTGCGAAATTTCCTATCCACGTGCCCTGGCCGCCACCCCTACTTCACCCATGCTACTGAGGGCTTGCTCGCTAACAGTCACCAAGACTTCATCTCCTGTCCCCCACTTCCTCCTCCAGAGGAATTCCAGCCTAGAGGCCTAGATCACCACGCGTAGTCTGAATATCCAGTCCTTTTCCTCTCTACTGCCTAGGTATGTCAGAAAACGGATCTCGCATCAGCCACCCCTCACTGTGCGTCATGACGCAGTTCCTGAGCGTAGGTTGACTCACCATCCAACCGGCCGCTCTCCTTCATGATGCTGTTGAAGGTGCTCTCGTGCTGCAGGCGGACTTTCCTTCTCTCCGCAGCCAGAGTGTATTCTACCTGCTCTTGCTCCGTTTGAAGCGGGACAGGTTTTAAATGGACCTGGAGGAAGAAAGTTTATCTTTGGAGCTTTCCTTCGCTGCTTCCTTCAAGGGCAGGTGCCCAGTGCGAGTTTTGCAATAGCAGAAGACAAACCGTATGCTTTTAACTCAAGTAAGGAGAGCATTTACGGGTGTTTCCGTGAAACATGCTGCTGAAAAGCCTTCCTCAGATTTCTTCAACTAAAAGACCAAACCAAGGCTTTGTTAGTTCTCATTTGAAAGACACCTTTGTTTGTTTTCCTCATTTTATAAGTTTTCTGTGGAATGATAGAATCTAGGAGAGCTTTTGCCTTGTCGTATTGTACCGTGTGTTGTCCTGTTTGGCTGTTGTCTCTTGGAGGCCTGCTCTTTTCTGAGGAGGAAATGGAGGTGAAGTGGACACCGAGTATAGGGCAGATGTGGGGAGCTCGGAGGAGTGGGGGAAGGGAAAATCGTGGTCAGAATGTATTGTATGAGAGACAAATCTATTTTCAGTGAAAATACATTCTATAAATATGAAATCAACAAATTAAGGTGTGGTACTATAATTC
Source organism: Microtus pennsylvanicus (assembly GCF_037038515.1). Classification (NCBI taxonomy): domain Eukaryota; kingdom Metazoa; phylum Chordata; class Mammalia; order Rodentia; family Cricetidae; genus Microtus; species Microtus pennsylvanicus. Next base: position 58,942,692 of record NC_134584.1, read on the forward strand.
CCCTGGATTTTTATTGATATTGTTCCTATCTCTTTACAAAATTGAGACATTAAGGGGAGGCAATAAGGGTATTCTAGATGGAACTATCTTGTACCAAGAGATATTCCTAATTTGGAAATTTCATGACATGGTCAAAACAGTGCCTAGTAGAACAGAAAGGATCAGGATGTCAGTGTAATCTTCAGCTGCACTCCAGAAACCTGGGAGGCAGCGTCCAGGCTCCAGCTCCCCGACAGACGCCCCTGTCCTGGTTCTGTGTGTGAAAGGTCTTGGCAGCTCCAGGATCCCTTTGGTCTGAACCTGACCCTTTACCCAGATAAGGGTGAAAAAGATCCCGTGACTCGTCATTTGCTGTTTAAAGTCCAAGAGTCCCAGAATTGCCCATCTCATGTAACAGGGATGTGCAGATTGACAGTGACTCTTTGCAATGTCACGTTTTGGCTGCATGATCAGCAGAATCTAACCTTAGGTAACCTAAGGACATTTGTACCTCGCTCCTCTGAAAAGAAGACCCTTGAATCCATCACGATGATTCCTGTTACACGAAGTACATTTGTGTGTTTGAAAATAAACTTGAGAGCAAGTGCTGCCTGGAAGGTGAAGCCCTCTGAAGGTCCCTGTTCCTTCCTTCCTATGCTTCCTTCCTTCCACACAGTCTAGTCTTGTGGACTTTTCTAATTACTTGGCCTGTGCAATGGTTGAACCAAACCTTGTTAATCATTGATAGTTTTATCCTGGGATGAACTCACTTTGGACAGAGATCCTGGTATTTCTTGTGGTTCAAACCAAGCCACAGCCTTTCATGCCTCTCCACGTGAGGGGGTACCAAATAAGAAGGTACCAACTGGAAGGTACCAGCTGATCAGGAAAAGGTGCTTCACAGTTTATGTTGACTGAAGTAGCCGGTTGTTGGAGCACCATAAGGTAGCTGGCTTCTCAGAATGGCTCTTGGAAGCCAGTTCTCGTCTCTGTAGAGATGGGACTTAGGTGTGCCAACATGTGCCTACTCCACTTGTTACTGAATCCAGAATGAGAAGTATGAGGCCAGAGGGGGAAAAGATGGCCTCTGTGTACAGATGCTTCCACATGAAGCAAAGGATGCTGATGTATCCTCTGGTCATTTGCTGTCAAGAATGCGAGCTCTGTAGCCACCCCCATAGCATTCTCATTGGGAAAAGTCTAAAAGCTTTCGAGAGAATCAAGAAGAAACTAAAGGTTGGCAGGATCTCTCTCACTGCTTGGATTTTCATGAATGCAAGGATTCTCTAATGCTTTGTCAATGACTTGCTAGGCCCAACTTATATCCAAGGAAGCTACATCTTTTTATTTTCTAGATAATATAATTAGCAGCTGTGTACTTGAGTTGTGATGGAGGTGGGTCTTGTATTTATCTGTTGCTTTCATTGGTTAATAAATAAAGAAAACTGCTTGGCCCTAATAGGACAGAAAATCAGGTAGGCAGAGTAGACAGAACAGAATGCTGGGAGAAAGAAGCAGATTCATGGAGTCGCCATGATTCTCCCACTCCAGACAGATGCAGGTTAAGATCTTCCCTGGTAAGCCACTTTGTGGGCTACACAGATTACTAGAAATGGGTTAGATCAATATGTAAGAGCTAGCCAATAAGAGGCTGGAACTAATGGGCCAGGCAGTCTTTAAAAGAATACAGTTTCCGTGTAATTATTTTGGGTAAAGCTAGCCGGGTGGCGGGCAACAGCCCACAGCTAATATTACAACAGAGTTGGGAAAGCAGCACCCTTCAGCAATGGGAATTTGCCTGCTGCACAGTTAATATGAGGTCTGTGTTACAGAAAGTACTCCAGGTGCCAGAAGTCTGTGGGGTCACCTGCCAGCTAAGCATGGTGATGATCTAGCCCAGCTGTGCTATTGGGCTAGGTTTGGAGCAGCTACAAAGTATGGTTCAGTGGCCACCTTTGCTGGCTGCCGGGGAAGCATAGCTTTGTCCAAGCTATGTTGGCACTGGAGGCACTGTGGGGAAAATCTCAGGCAAGGAGGAGGAGTGAGCAGTAGACCTTGTCATTGGCAAGTGTTTAGGAGAAGCCATGTTTGCCTATCCTTTGATCATTCCGCAATGAAATACTTAGATTATAATTTGAATTATTGCATTTTCACATGCGTTGATTTCCCCTAGGTATCCTAGCTCTAAGAAGAAGCAACAAAAAGGAAATTTGGGCATTCCACATTGAGGTAGATCCGGGCTCTGGTTGGGTGGGAGCTGAGCAACGTACAAAGACACAGTTCTTCTTTCAAGGATGTTTCAGCCCAGATGCCCTGAAGTTTATTTTTAAACTCTACTAACTCAGCAGCTTTGATACTTTCCTGAAGGTCTAAAAAATGATTGGACCATGACTTTCAATTACTTTCCAAATTTTTCCTGATTAAAAAAAAACGTTTGACTTAATTTTGAACTCCATAACCAAAAAAAGAACTAACCCAGTAAACAATATTTTTAAGAAGTAGATATGACTTCCAGATAATTTAAAAAACCGTTTTTCCTCTTTCATAAATTTGGTACATTTTCTTTAAGGCATTCCTCTCAAAAGAGCTTCCTATTCCGTTCTATGATGTCGCCATAGAATAATAGCAATAAATATCAATGAATGAAAACCTTGAGGAAGTGAGTTCTCTCTCTCTCTCTCTCTCTCTCTCTCTCTCTCTCTCTCTCTCTCTCTCTCTCTCTCTCTCTCTTCTCTCTCTGGTTTTTTTTGAGACAGGGTTTCTCTGTATAGCTTTGGTTTGAGCCTGTCCTGGAACTAGTTCTTGTAGACCAGGCTGTCCTCGAACTCACAGAGATCTGCCTGCCCCTGCCTCCCGAGTGCTGGGATTATTGGCATGCACCACCACTGCCCGGCAGAAGAAGTGAATCTTATAGTAAGAAGAAACCAATTCTAACACAGTTATTCCTGTGCGCTGGCTTACGAGAAGGGTACCTGTTCACATGGAAAATTTACCTTTTCTTTTCCGACTGGTTTAGCAACAAAGGTGGAGAAAGCCACACAGAGGAGCTTCTCGGCGCCAGTGAACTTGTCCTGTACTATGACCTTGATACTGATCTGAAGGACAGAAAAGCAAACCATCAGTCATCCAGATAACAGATTCAGCTGCGGCATGCAAGATACAGCTACACACTTTTCCAATCCTGCCTTCCGGTTTTTAAATGACATCAGCATTTTAATTTATCTTTAAGTGGCACTATCATTTCAATGATGATCTCTAAACTATGGCAAATGGAACTCTTCTGTATGTGGGGACACGTACACTTGCCATGAAATATATGTGGGCTCTAGCTATCTAGGCCAAGTTATAACAGACTCATCACGCAGGGGAAATACTTATTAACTTTTAGGTTAATTTTCTTCTAGTTACACACGTTATATACAATATAATATTACATAATACGCACACCCTTATATGTAATATTGCATGTATGTTTTACAAATGTATATATGAGGTACACATTAATGTTTACATACATTATAAATTTATCATGTCGCATTTGAAGTCCTATATTCTAATTCTAGTTTGTCTTGCTATAATAAGCACTTTGAAATCATATTATAAGTGAATGTTCTCTCAAGAACAAGATGGCCTGCGAGAGAGGAACTCTAACTATTTTTAACCATTAGTCATTACATTTTATACCTTATGATAATGGGGCAGAACTGCTATGTTAGCTGTGGCTCGGTTTCCTCAGTTTGGTTTTTCTGGGGCAGTCAGCGAGTGACTGAGGCATTCTGTAAGGAGTCTACAGTGGGTGGCTCTCCCTCCGCGTGAAGAGCCTGAAGCTGGCTTTGCAGTCTTTGGATTTGGACTAAAAACACTCTCCTCATATCTTGCCCAGGTGAGTAACACTGTCTTCTGAGGATAATGGGCAAGCTGGGGCATCTCAGTTCAGCACAGAGTAATGAATGATAAAGTGCATGTATTTCTACATCCTCACCAGGAACACCGTGTACAAAAATAATCAATAATCCATGACTCATTTTCAGTCTCTTAATTTGAAACAGAAATTTGTATTTGCATGGTAAATCTCAAGTTGACTGGATGGTAATGAATCCAACATGAACCAATTATTCTTCACCTCTACAAAAAAGCCCTCACCCACGTGGATGTTCACATTAGAGAAATACACAAGGAAGAAAAAAATAAAATATCAAACAAGAAAAGTCTAGCTATAACTCTGGAGTGTTAAAGTTCAGACACTATCAGCTACCAGGACAGTTGACTGAGGTGTATAATGGACCAGTGTGTCAGGGCCATGGCGTGGGGAGTTCACTAGGTAAGGGAAGAGTAGGTAAGACTGGAATTACTCTCTATGTAAAGAAAAATAAAACTAGATAAGGTATAGGAAGCAACTATTTCTACATAAGGGGAAACAGGTGACGAGGGGCGATGATGCCCCAGGACAGGAAAGCAAACGAAAGGAACATAACATTTCTTCTCATCTTGAAGGTGACAGTAGGGAAGGGAAACCCACCTCATCTGAGCTGAAGAAGCAGAGATCAAACAGATCAGGGATCTGGGATTTGTTGGGCAGGGTACCAGAAAAGAAAGATACATACATAAAGAGAGAATTCTGGGAATGTGCATGTGATCTCCATAGGTCTAGACATAGGGTTGATACCAAACTGTGCATGCACACCACGAATCTCACGGAACCAGACCAGAATAACTTTGGAGGAAACCGCATCACACTCAGGAGCTGTCAAGTGAACACCTCCGGACCTCGCACACTGCTAGGAATCTTCTGAGTTCTCCCTAGGTAGATCTCCCCAAGCTTGAGACTTCCACAGAGTCCACAAAAGACTGCTCCCTTCAAGAGGCACCAATTGCCTCTGGTAGCTTTATTGCCTAGCTGGCATTGCAGGGGACATGCATGTCGGAGATGCAGACACACAGTTTGGGTAACAGTATTGTAAGAAGAAGTAAGAACTAGAATCCATAGTTTGCAAAATCCACACACAAAGACACCCTTCCCTCTTGCATGTTCACTTTGTGTGTATCCTTCTGTGGCATCTGGTGTCACCGTGAATGTGAGTGGGGGACATCAGCTCCTTAGCATTCACCTACTGTGAGTCTGACACAGATTTAAGGCTTTCTGAAATTCAGGATCCTTTCTAGGTGTCCCCCTTTGTGTTCTGAAGGCAGTGAATGTAACATGAAGGACCAGGCCTGCTTGTTTGGGTTTTTACCCTGCCCAGCTCCCCACAACTGTTTAGCCCCAAAGAAAATCACACATAGGTCTCCATAAACTATAAGCTGATTGGCCCATTAGCTCTAGCCTCTCACTGGCTAACTCTCACATCTTGATTAACCAATTTTTCTGATCTATGTTAGCAGTGGCTCAGTACCTTTTTTCAGTGGGGCAGATCACATCCTGCTGCTTCAGTGGTCTGGGCAGGAGTGGGAGGAATCAACTTCCTCCTTCCCAGAATTCTCCTGTTCTCATTACATCATTTCTACTTCCCGTCTGGTTTTCCTGCCTATATTTCCTGCCTGGCTAATCAGTGTTTATTTAAAACATGATTGACAGAATACAGACAATTCTCCCACACCAAGTGAAGATGCTCCTTTAGCAGGTGTCTCTAAGGAAAGGATACCGCTCACCTCCATGCTTGTGCTGAATGCTCTGGTCACTTTTGCTCGGATGGTAATAATTTGTCCAATTCTGTTGTTGTAAAAGAAAGACAGGTCTCAGCAATCCTAGCGCATTTCATTTTAGACTTAGAGATTTTGGTAGACACATGTGGCATAAAGCAATTCTGCTTTACCTGCTGATAATGCTTATTCATGGAAAACTTGGGCTAAAGCTAATAGCAAAGACAGGCCTTCAGGATAGATGTTAACCATTTAAATCATGCTTATAACGCCAAGAGACTTGTCGCTACTCAATCAGAAAAGAGTTTTGGCAAGGACACTGTACAAGGTGACCCTATTTGCAATAGACACTTTTTGCATATAGGCACTAATCCCCATATAAATTCAGATAAGCACACAGGCAGAACTGTACCACTGATGCTTACTTTAAAACATTAAATAATAAACAAACAGACCAGCAAACATAAAGGAAAAAGTCAGCTTGCTAGGTAGACATGAGCCCTCAGAGCCGTTCCTCATCCCACCCACCCACCCTATTGGAACTCTGAAAACTTTGAGGTCAAGTCTTTGGGTCACCGATCCCTTCATCTTAGGGGAAAGTAAGAGATGCCCAACGTAGGATCCTTTGCTTCCCCATCCCACCAGACTCCATCTGAACCACTTTGTCGCGGCTCACTCTATCTTGTATTTGTGTGCTCTACCCCGCCCCATGGCCTTGTCTCCTTACAGGCAGTGTTGTTAGGCCTTCCCCCCCCCTTAACTTTCCACCTCTCTGTTCTGCCTGACTTTCTCAGGCAATGAAAATATTTAAGGTTTCTCCTTCTAAAATCTTTTTTCAACTCTAGTTTATTTACAGATTCGACTTTCCTGAAAGAATCACTGGTCTTTCTAGTTCATACTGCTCACTGAGTTTTGACTAATGGTGGCATTGAACTAAAAGTGCAGTCGATGAGCCAGGGCTTCTGGGCTTGACAAGGCAAGGTTGTCTTGGGGACACAGGTCCAACAGCATAGAAAGGAATGACTGAAAATTCACCGACAACAGAAACCTTTGTCATTAAATGAAATACTGTTCCTCACTGTGGCCACAGCAGTGACAAAATGAATTCCTTCTGAGTGCTGTGCACAAACCAAGGCAGCATGCCAAATGCTCCGAGTCAGAGGAGACAGCATGCCACTCACCGAGCAACCACCCTGTGAGGTCAACGTGGTGATTCCTATTTCCCTCTCAACAGTGATGTAGTTAGCAACTAGCTGGGCCAGAGTTCAAACCCTGGTCTTATCTGAGTTCAAAGCCGTGGACACATGGTTGTCTTGGGCTCCTAGGAAAGGTAGCAATCAGTTCTACTTTAATCACAGTGCAGAGGCTCATTCAGTCCATGAGGTAAGTCAGCTGCTTTTCCTGGAAGAGTGGCCGTATCTAATCAATGCTTTTGTGTACAGTCTGAGGCCCTGTACACTGTGTCTCTCATAATCTGTAGCAATATAGTCAGGAAAAGTAGTAGGGGAAGGAATTCACATTCTGAACAAATCAGTATTTTAGTATCCTTTAAAAAATGTTTAGATTAATCTGATTAATTTATAAAGGGATGAAAGTCATACAAGAATCTTCAGAGAGAGGACTTAGGGAATGTTTAATAAAACGGCCTATGCATTTGCATTTTGATGAAGCTGTTCTGTTTTTAGGGATCTTATCCCAAAATTCACTAGCAAAAAAATATGAATACACGCCATGTAAAGCCATATATTTAGGCATTCCCTGTAATAGCAAAAACAATTCAGTCTTTACTGATGGGTACTCATTGAGTTAGGGATCCGAATGTGAGCATGAGAGTTTCTACTAACACGGTGAACAACCGTGTGCATTGCTCTAGAACGGTTTTCTGGGTGAACTCATACAGGAAAGGTGGAGAAAGTGGTATATACTGGAATTTATTTTTAAGGAATGTGAATAAGTTCTCATTTATATTTAATGTAAAGGGGTAATTATCGGATAAAAGGGTGGACACTTAATAGACAGGAGGACGTCTTGGGAGCAGCGAGAGAAACAGAGTTTCCCAGAGTGAAACGTCTCTTTCCACATTTGAGCCTCCTGATTGTGTTTTAAATGACAAATCAGATACCTACAAAAAAAATGCAGTCTTAGAACACAGAAAGCAGTTGGCCTGGACCCTGTTCACATGGTAGTTTAGCCCATCTGGAGAAGAGTTCTCTGAGTAACTTCAAATGCGGGGGTTGTGGCTACGTGATGAGCATCTGCTGAATTACTTACAAACTATGACTGGAATTTGCTTCAGAATAATTCACATACGGGAAAGACCACCAAGGGATATGAACACATGAGGGCTGATCATACGCACGGGCTGGTGGTGAGTTCTTGGGATACACCACACCGTTCTCGCTAATTTTATTGTCTAACTTGACGTTCTCTCCCATCAGGGCTGCTAGAACATACACGCACTCTGACATATGAAACGTCCCTTAAAATGTACTGTATTTACACACGAGTTAGTGTTGGCACCACACCAATACAGATACTTATTATCATCTGTCACGTAGGAAAAGGAGCCATTAAAGACAGAGTGATAGAAGGCCTGCATGCGTGACATTACACAGCATCTAACACTGAGAGTAACTGAACACAGCTAATACTGCGTGGGTGCTGAGGACAATGATGACCAGGGACCCCAGGATAGAGCCAAGTGCTTCTGGTTTTCTAAGAAACGCGACCAATGACTCCAGATGACTAAGGTGCAATAAACATGGACTGCAAATGAGCCAGAAACCTGCCGGGAGTGACGAGGGGAGCACCCTTACCTGGCCGTGTCCTCAAACAGAATGTCGTCCATTGAGGCAGTGACGCAGGAAATCCCGGCATGTTTTTCAGCTTCAAAACACAGGTAAAGGAAGGCCACGTTAGTAGCTGTGACTGAATGTTTTTGCAAAGGGAAGAAGGGAGAAACTGAAGTCGATCTGTTTTAGTAACACATCCGCTCACTCACTATAGCACCCCAGTGCCCCCCCCCCCCCACAGAAGCACAGTATGGCCTGTACTTACAGGCAGGCATTTGCTCTGTAATTGTTTCCACTGGGTGATGGAACTGTTCTCTTTCCTGAATTTTAACTTAGGAATCTCCAGCTTGAACTTTAAAACCAATACTCGGAAAACTGGCAACTGTTAAAAGTAACAATTTTAGCAAGCTTTTGGTGACTCTAAATGTTGTTAGATTACTATCAAACTATTGTCATTCTTTTGTTTTATAAATGAACATCGGAGCTACATCCACTGTCTCGCCTAGCTTGTAGCTGCATATACTTAAATCACTAATGATTGTGAGCAGGGAGCGGTCTGGGAGCCCTTGAGACACCTCCCACTTCAGAGGGGGATGTCTCTGGGAATCAGGGACACACAGGAAGCAGGCGGGCTGTGCTCATCACTTATTACCAAAATGACCAATCATGACAATGTTGTCGAAGGAGAGAGTTGGTGAGGAGGCATTCGACCTTATCCATGGTCTATATCTGCCCACAATTGCTTTAATTATTGGTTTTGCTTGACGTAAAAACACCAGAATTCATGCTATTTGGAAAAGATTTTATTCTTCTTTTGTTCTTGTTTTGTTTTTTTGTTTGTTTGTTTGGTTTGGTTTTTTGAGACGGGGTTTCTCTGTGTAACAGTCCAGTTAGCTGTCCTGGAACTAGCTCTTATAGACCAGGCTGGCCCTGAACTCACAGTGATCCACCTGCCTCTGCCTTCCGAGTGCTGGGACTAAAGGCGTGTGCCACCACCACCTGGATGCTATTTGGAAAAGATTTTGATGTGTGTTTCTGCCAGTAGAGGAAGTCAGTCAAAATCCAAACAGATTTTCATTGACCTTTTTTGTTTTCTTTTGAGAGAAAGTCTTTCTGTACAGGCTAGAATGGCCAAGAACTCACTTTGCAGCCCAAAATGACCTCCGGTACACACACTCACACACACTCACACACACACACACACACACACACACACACACACACACACACACACACACTCACACACCATGCACCGGGGCAGCTCCGAGTGCTATGTTTTCTGGTGAGCATCACCTTGCTTGGCTCACTGGTTTTGATTAAGAAACTTAAGCTTCATTCTTAAACTCAAAGGCATCACGGCTGATACACATTATAGAAGTGACAGTGAATTAAACCAAATTCCTGTACATTGATGTAACGGATTGATCATCTCAGGTAAAAGGAGGTGAGAAATTAACCATTTAGAACTCTGTGTGAGAGCAATGGGCAGGGAAGAGGCTTTGTTAGTTACAAAACAAGCCAGTGATAAGACAGGATATGAAGTGTCAAACTCTCGGCCTCGTCAGGGTGGGCTCAGTAGAGCAAACAGGAGGGGTGCTTGGCTGATTTCTAGGTATCGAGCAGGGCCAGTGTCATTTTTTTACCAGTCTGGCTAGGGGCTATTATAGATCATTTCTGAGTCAAATCCTTAGAGCTGCTATTTTTCCGGAGAAGTACTGAATGTTCTCAAAAACAAACAATAAAACATTGACAAAAGAGTACCTAGTAAACACCCAGTCCACGAAGGGACAGGTTGTTAACTTAGAGTGTTCTTATTAACAGAGTATGATTGTGTACACCAATGCGACTTGCCAGATGTGATTGAATAATAATGTTAATGAGGTCACCAATAGGAACATAGGGCTGCATTACATTTTCCAGGGGGCTACTATGCTTACAGAGCTGAGGGCTAGACCGTAGGAGGGACCAGGGAGAGTCAGCAGCAGGTAACAGCATTTACTAAGCACTTCTCACTGGCCATGCACCAAGCCATGCATGTCAATCACAGAAGGCTGGTACTATTACTGGTTCCATCTTAAATGAAAACATTTAATCCTAGACAGATTCAAATGATTGTTCTAGTGGTTTTTGACTACATAAAATAGGAAATCAAGAAAAGAGTTGGATAGAAGAAGCCCAGACAGCTATCAGAGAGTGCCTCACTGAATGTGGACCCCAGCAGCCATACTTTCTACTACAAACCTGCAGGAACCAATAACAAAGAAGATAAAGATATGAGTAGTCAGCATAAGGTCCTTTGCTTTTGGACATGACTATGTGTTGTCTTTTCTTCATTTTTCAAGTATGCCAGTAAGACGGCATGAATTCAAAAGAACCGGTTGTCCTTGTCCTTACATTTAGATCGCCCTTCCTACTTTCTCACAGTAGAAAAACTTAGTGATATTGCTGATTACCTAGGGAAAGTTGGAAACAGATTAGCAGAGTGATGACAGAATAAGCCAAGGTGTCCACGTAGAGGGCTCTTGAGCCCAGATCTGAGCTGTAGTGGGGCAGATGGGAGAGGAGAGCGGAAAGGAAGGCTGCTGAGGAGACAGAACAGTGATTCCAGCGAGCCTGTGGCTAGAACGGAGACACAAGGAAGAGGGCTGAGATGGAGCTAGAGGGAAGGCCAAGAATAGATCCTGAAGAGGCCTGGAGGCTCTTGCTTGTCATGTTTTAGAGCTGTTATTATTAGATATTGTTCATTGTCTTCTGATCTCTGCTGTGACCATTTGGCTGCAAACTCTAATGCACTTGGGACGATGAGGTATCTGCTGTTGCTAATGAGGTCGGTCGTAATTTTAGTCATTGCTCTCCTACACTGAGCGCAACCTTTCTGGTTGCTTTTAAGCATATCTGATTATAATATGCCTTTGTATTATAATTTTTAAATTAATCTTGATTGGTGTTCTATGGATTCTAGAATCTGTATTCTTTTCAGAATGTTTGGGGGAAATTAAAGCCATTCTTCTCTGATTAGGGGCGAGTTTGTCCTACTTTCTTCTTTGGGGACTTTATACAGATCTAAAAGCTTTGTTTTCTTTTTTCATGACTGTATGAGACTTTGTATATGTGTGTATGGTGCCGGGGATTTAATTCTGACCTTGTGCATGCTAGGCAAGTGTGCTATACCATTGGCCCATAACCCCATTTTTGGTTGTTTGCAAGATCAGATAATTTATACTGATATATTTTCACATTTGCTAACTTTTCCCCCAACCATCTTCAATCTGTAGTGAAGGTTAACTGGTATATTTTAAATTTTATGTTAGTTTTCAGCTATTGACTTTCCACGCTGTTTCCCATAAGACACTTTCTATTTCTCTTTTTGAGGTTTATTGCCTTTTTTTTGTTCTTTACAATAATATTATCAATTTCCTTGATATGATTATGATAGCTGCATGCACGTCCCTGAATTTTAATTCCAGCATCAGTGTCATCTGTAGATTGGTCTATTGATAATCTTTGGAGAATGAATTCTGTTTGTCTGCTTATTTCTGTGTCCCTGTTCTCTATTATCTCCAAACCCTCGTTGGTTTATTGTTGAAATAGTGGGTTCTGATGAGCTCTTTGAAAAGGATTAGTTTTTCTTTTGTTGGTTTTTTTGAAAAAGCAAGTAGTTACAGTTACTAAGTCCAAACTATAAACCTGTCATTTTAGAGATGGCCACGGCTCCTTCACGGTTTTTTTTTACTAGGAGGTTGGGAGTCTGTCCTATATACACAGATTCAAAGTGCGCCAGATACCTGGCCAAGGATTACAAGCAGGGTGCTTTGCCTCCCTGGCTTTCTTTTTTCTGAAAACATCTCTCTTCATATTCTAGTGAATGCATTTTCCTCAACTACTGTCCTTTGGATGTTCAAACTGACAAACGTGTAGATTTCTAACTAAGTATTTAACTGGGAGAATACTCTCTCATCTGTAGTATCATTAAACATCCTCTCCTCCCCACATGCCCCATAAAACTAAATAAAAAAGAATTAAGGAAAAAGGAAAAGCTAGGCCACGGGCATTCTTCTCTCCCAATGTAACTTTCATATGTTCCAAACACTTTTCATTCACTTCTCGGTCACCTTAATTTACCTTTATTTGCTGTTTTGTTCAGAGTTAATAGTTGTTACCTGTGGGGAAAGGTTTTCTCATAGGAAGTTCTTGACCAGGCTAGTGGAAAAACCAATTTAGCCTTTTAGTAAAGAAACAAAAGGTAAAGATGAAAAAAAAATATCTGACATGATGAGATAAGCAAATTCCGAATGCACTTTAGAAGGATTATGAAGATGAGATCAGAGTAAAGATGAGACCAGAGAACAGTTTGAGAGCCTCTCTGAAGCCCACAGGGCAGGGCCCTGGCGCTGGGTCTAGCAACAGTATGGAGGCTCAGCACAGGGGCTGGTCTTAAAAGATTCCTCCAGAAGGAAGCGTTAGCAAATCCAGAAAGAAAAGCATCATATACTGAATGTGTGGAGAAGGAACCGATGTGGACAGCATGTCAAGGCTGAGGCCTAGATTTAACAATACAGGGCGGTGAGTGAGGTGATGCTCGATGCTCCTTAAAAGTGAACATTCAGAAAGATTCACTGTTGCCATGGAGGGGAATTGTCGTCTCAAGAGAGTTCAAAACAAGGAACAGACGTGAGGGTGGAGGGTGACTCAGTGATGGCTTTGAGCTTCTGGGCTGAAGGAGGGGAAGAGGAGGGGCCCCCAACAGCTACGAGGCCTAATGCTGACGCAATTGGAGTTGTGTGATTTTTTTATTTAAATATTGAGAAGCTGTTTTAGAATCTAAACTCGAGGGTTACAGCAGTGTCTTGGGGACATGACTATGGTCATTATTTTAACTGTACAGAGCACTGGTCAACAGAACTCAATGCCAGGAAAAAAATGGCTCTTGCATTGTTCTTCAGATTCATCCACATTACCTGAATAATGTTCCTCACTATGCGGGGTCTTTTATTTCCAAAGAGTGCTCAACATGGCCATCATCTGTATAACTTTATCATAACGATGCTTTAGCATTTGCAGTATTAACATTACCAGTCATGATGTTACCAACAGCAATATAATTGCTAAAGCATAGTGTGATTGGTTGTCTACAGTCTTCCCAGGATCCATGCTTCCAAAAACGTCAAACTAGAAACTTTTATGTCAGTTTCATTCAGTTGCCTTAGAAATAGATATCCTTATTACCAGCAATGCCAGTCATTTCCATACTTTTTCTTTTATTTACATGTGGGTAAACTTCGTATTTCTGATTCCTGTTACACTGCTGTGATCCAATCCAAATCTTGTTAGAAACTATTTGTTAAGACAGAAACCAAACACATCAGCCAATTGAAAGCAGAGTGTCATTGCAAATGCAGCTGAATTTTACAGGTGGTTAACATGCAGGGTTAATCTACCCAGCACTGGATTAATCTAGCAAGAAAAGTGGGTCCGTAATATTGTGAGCTTTACTTCTGTGCAGGATAAGGGACCCAGCTAGAACACAAGTCTTGCAAAGCTCCCTCCGGGGCTACTTTGTCATCTGATCACACATTTCCCCAGAGCTGGGACTAGGCAGTGGTAATGGAGGTTCAGCATAGCGGCTGGATTTAAGAGACTAGGGACTGTGAGTAAATGGGGAAAGATGCTGAAGCCGAGGAACAAGGCATGGAAATGGCCAAGAAAAGAAGAACAGGTGTGAAGTTCCCTGGGGAGAAAAGCTTTGACGGTGCCCATGGTACATTGTTTGTATGGAAAACACAATGTCACACTGTTCTTAACCCGGATGTCCTATAGATGATCAGTCTGGAGTTCTGAGCTAGGCTCAGAATCAACTCATGTCTGTCTGCCTGGCCCCTCCAAGAATGAGTTTTCAGCATCAAAAAAAAAAAGCATCTATAAAGAATGAGAGGAGTTTGGGTTTTACTTCAAGGATGATGGGAAAATGCTGAGCGGCCCTAAGCTGGGGGAGAAGAGTTGGGAGTCGCTGATATGATTCATGTACTCAAAGTTCACTGTGTTTAGATAACATCCCAAGGAAGCAAGATTGTACTAGGACACCAAAGAAATGTCTCCAGAAGGGAGGCATGGTACAGTTTATTTGTATCCAAGACTATACCCCTCACTGGTCAAAGACAAAAGAAGTCAGCATGGGTTTAGGAGGCCCAAGTTTCAAAAGTACTGCTCAACCCAGGCTCTCAGTGAGAAAACTATTTGTACTATAACCCACTGTTACATCCCTCGATGTAAGCCAGTCCAAGTAGAGCCTGTGTGTAGCGATGCAGAGAGGCTGGCTTTCGTGGTGAGACCATCACACAGCACTATGGACTGGGCAGACTGGACAATAGACATTTAGCCCCTTTGGACTGGCCAAAGCTTTCTTCCTGATTTGCAGATGGCTCTTGCAGTAGCCTGACATGCGTCTATGCTCCAAGACACGGTCCTTTGGGGTCAGGATGTGCCCTTATCTTCTTGCTAACCTTACTCAATTATCACTTCCAATATGCAAACATTGGGGATGGCATGAAGACATCACTAGGTCCATACTAGATGTTTTTGTTATCACCCTCACCCCTAGTGATTGGGGGAGGGGGGTGGAACGCAAGGGCTTCACAACTGGACTACACCTCCAGGTCTTCTTGCTGTTTTCTCTCTCATCCTCTCTCAAGCCTTTCCTGACTGCCTAACAGCTGGTGGCAGTAAACCAGAGAAGGGAATCTGACAAAGGAGTAGTCTTTCCCCAAGGAAACATTTAGATCCCTTGAGAAAGCAGGAACTGTGAGCAGTCCTCTAAGAACGCCTTTGCTGTTGCAGCAAATAATCTCGTTGTTTGTAAAGAAAATATGTTAACGTGTGCATGTGTGCGTGCACGCGCGTGTGCGCACAAAACCAGGGCTTCATGCTTGAGTGTGAACCCTTTTTTTCTAGCCTCCGTTCCACTTAGTCAGTGAACTCAATCTTTAGAATTTTAAATATGGTTAAGTATAGATACAAGAAATCTATATAACAAAGTCTTTTGGCGGGTCTTCACTCTTTTGCGTGTTGAAGGGAGTCCTGTGAAGTGAACATTCAAGGACCACTGGTCTAGGGTGCTGGCAGTAGCTGTCTCGGTCATCACTTCTGTCTTCACAGCGCTCCTGCTCTCTGCCTTTCCCTTGGCTTCCTTCTCCCAAGCTATCTCAGGCTTCCACGCCACCCTAGCGCATCCCCTGTTGCTACCTTTCAGGATCCCCAGACGCCCTGGCCACCCTGGCCAGCAGCAGCAGCCCGCCCCGCCCGACGGTGCCCCCGCGTGAGCCCCGCGCTCACCTGCCAGGCAGGCTGTGGTGTCCATCCACTTGAGTAGCTGTCCTGCGCTCAACTCGCCGCGGGAGTCCGCGTGTGCCGGCTGGATGGCCTGGCTCATGAGCACCTCACCCCGCGCCACTGTCGCTTCCATGGTCCCGGCTGAGGGCTGAGAGAGCCGAGTGCCAGTCGCCAGCGCCTGGACATCCCGCTCCCCCGGGGCCCGCCCCCGTTCCAAAGGGCGCCGCCTGCTCCCGCTGCCAGGTGCTTAGGAGGTGAGAGGTCAGGGTCCCACAAGTCACCCCCGTACTGCAGCACTGCAGCGAGGAGGGCGAGAGAGGACTCCCGGCCTCTCCCCGGTCAGAACCCGAGCGCTGCCCCAGCTCTAAAACTGGGGCGACTCTAGATTGCAGGACAGCGGTCATCTGCTGAAGACCTAGGCAGAGGAGGGCGCGTGAGAAGGGATTGCATGCTCTTGGCTTTGCTAGGCTTTGGGGCTTTGTTGCTCCGTCGGTTTAGTAGGTGACCCTTTGTATTTTTTTTCCTACTCTACATTGCAACACTCCAGGCCTTTGTTCAAACTGTACCTTCTAATTCTTAGGACACTGTAATGGCTCCAAAAATCATTTTGTTAGGAAATCGATTCTGCTGATAAACAAACAAAAAACAAAAGGCCATAGGAAGCTGACATGTGTGTAGGGACATCAGAGCTACCCACCTAGAGAAGGCTGCACTCTTTAGATTTATCTATAAAACACAAGATCGGAAACTGTCACATTGTTACCAATGATCCCCACAAGTCCCCAAAGATGCCTTCTTCAGCCCTCTTTATGGGAGACAAATCTAGGACACTACCCATGAACTGAAGGACCACACTCAGAGGCTACAGCCACGGCGCTTTCTTTGTAGAGTTCCGGCACTGACTTTACAAAGCGGTTCTTGTCAGGGAAACAGGGGCATCAGATGCCTTCAGGGGCTCCTAGATGCATGGATGCCTGCCTTGTGTGTGGTCGGTGCACACTTGTGGATGAAGTCACAGAGACCTGGAGAGGTGAGCTAAGACATGAAGACCAGCTCTTTGGAAGTCAGGACCTCCTGTCTTTCTTGGGACCTCACTGACTTCAGGGAATGACACTGGCCTCTGGCCACCAAAGTGCAGCCCCGGAGCATCAAGGAGAGCCTGGTTTTTATTATTATTACTAATATTATCATTTTAATAATAATTTTTATTACTATTGGTATTTCAAGACAGGGTTTCTCTGTAGCTATGGAGCCTGTCCTGGATAGTTTTTATTATTTTAAATGACATGCATGTATGTGCCGGGGTGTGGGCATGTGCACCTACCTAAGTGCTGGTCCTCAGAACCCCTAGACTGGAGAACTGGGATCTTCTTGGAACTGGAATCACAGGCAGTTGTGAGCCGCCTGATGTTACAACTGAGAGCCCACTCTCTGGAGAGCGATACTAGCTGTTAACCAGGGACCCATCTTTCTAGCCCTGAGCCTGGGTCCTTTGCCTCCCCTCTAAACACACACATACTTAGCAAGCAAGGCGGGAAGGAGTACTGACTTGACGGACTTCAGGAGCCTTCGTATCTGGCCAGTTGCAGACTACATGAGCACAAATAAAAGTGGAATGCCTTCAGTTAGGCAAGGAGGAGGTTTGATTTTGTAAGAGGCATGAGGCAATTCAACAGGACGTTTCAAAGGGGGGATCTTGTGTAGCGCAGGCTGGATTTGAACTTTCCTGTTTCACCGCTGCATTGACTTTAAAATCCATGAAAGCCGCTGTATCCAAGATGATCCCTTTTTATAGACATACAGTTGTTATTCATTGGCAATGTGACTATGTCCATATCATGTGTAGTAATGTCTGGGGTGTTCTTAACACCTTTGTATCTATCTTCTGTCATGACAACCATCACTATTTAGGGATTAGTGAATGAGAGGACTGTTCAGCTTGTACTCACTCCATCTACTGATAACTCTATGGGAGGTTTTCGTTGATGTTGGACTTGGTCATGTGACTTGTTTGGGGATGGAAAGTGTGCTAGGTTTCTCCTTGGACTTCAGGAACATCTGACTTTTGTCATAAGGAGACTCTGCACCCACTAATGACATCACCACCTGACTGGATTCACTTGTTTTCGTTATGTTACTGGTGGAACCCCAAACCCATAGCGTCACAGAGCCTTCAACATCCATGAAGACTTATGAATGAGGCATTACCGCTCACAGTTGAATGCCAGTGTGGTGTGGGGGCTCATTTGTTACACAGCAATAACACAGTGGGGTTTTATTCGTAAGTGCTTGGGGGAATTTATTAAAGTATTAGAAGTGACGTATCTGTGGTCCAAGGTGCATTCCTTTGAGTAAAAACTGAACTAAAATGATAATATTGAATTATGTCCCTTCACATATTTGAGTTGTTATCACTTTTTGGCATCTCATAAATGTTTAAGCTCGGGTATAAGAAGACATCTTCCAAAGATGTGATTTGAAAATGAGACAGCATGTGTTTGTATATGTCTATCTGAGGACACCTCACCAAAGAATAGGCAGAGCATACAAACTCACTATTGTGTTTCCTTGTTTTGCCACCTCTGTTTGGGTGGCTTGATTACAGTTCCATCTCTTTTGTTGGAGTCACATGAATTTTCATCTCAATAGCCTGAAATTCTGTCCTTTTCTGTTTCCCGGATGGTCCTCTTCTCCCGTTCCCGGTGAAATGTCATCTGTGTTCGAGAACAATTTCTATCTCAAATTCCCTGCTATAAAAATTCCATTGTTTAAAGAAAGCCTCCACATTTGTCCTTTTATATCCAGAGATATCTTCTGGGGATAAACGGGATGCAGAGCCAGGCCACTTTTAAAGATCATGCGCAGAACAGGAAAACTCACCAAACAGAGAACAGAGCTGCAAATCACATAATCTCGAGAAAGGAGACCCTCTTCAGAATGTGTGAAGTTAAGGTCTTCTCATCCACCCGCATGCTCCCTTGTTAAACAGGACAAGAGGATACCAATAGCTGGCACGGGCAGGGCTGCCAACAGTGAGTGCTGAGGCCATGCTGATAGGAAGAGAATGGGAGCAGCTGATGCAGGCACTGTGCCCTGACAGGAAAGGCAGCCAGGACCCCCTTCACCGCAGGAGGCAAACCCCAAGCTGAGGGTTGGGCTGGTCCACGTATTTCATACCAAGATTGGTTTATTAACTCCTCCTTTTTTTGGTTTTATTTTGTTTTGTGAGATCATGCCTGATAGTCTCTCTGTGCTAGAGGCTGGCCTCAAACTTGTAGCAATGCTCCTGCCTCAGCAGCACAAGTGCTGTATTTACAGGCATACATCACCATAGCCATTTTTATTTCTTCTATTCTTTTCCCAGAACCCTCTTTGTTTGGTTTGGTTTGGGGTCTTGGAAGTATTTCCCCTGTGGATTCTGCAACTGGAAGTATTGTGTAGCTCCTTTGACCTTTAAAAGCCTAGGATGCTCTGGTGAAGATCTTGGAACCACAGGGGTTTCTTTTGGGGCGATTTTTAAATTATGGATTTACTTTTTAAATAGTTACTAGCCCACTCAAGTGATCTAGCTCATGTAATCATTTCTGGTTTTAGAAGATCGGTGTAGGTATGCTCATCTCAGAAGGCGACCTGCCACAGGCAGAGCGGAGCTCAGGGCTGAGCTGGTGTTTTTCTCCCGTTGGGCAGCACCGCGCCGGCTCTGCTAAACCCCATTTCACAGCTGTCCCTTCCTGACTCTCTAGTTTCAGCGCAGGACGCCATCTCCTGACTGCTGTTTCCTTGCATTGCAAACAGGTTCTCCTGATTCTTCTGTCCTCTGGTGACCAGACAGGTTCCATTGTTTGGTGCCTCTGTTGTAAGAGGCATTGCATCAAAAGGACAGAGCTTCGCTGGCAGCCTTCCCTAAAGTCTTGTCTGTTTAACCAAGGCCATTCATATGATGCGGGGAGGCTTTGGTGATGTGGGAGGTAGCCCTAGATCTTGTGCTTCTGTCTGAGTCAGGCTGTTCCATTGAATACATCACTCTGTTTGTTTTGCCACATTAATCTTCGGTTTCTATAAAATAGATACTTTTCCTACTCCATGAAGTGCACTCAGACCACAGAATCATCGTTATAAAGTATAATAATCAGTACCAATATGATTTATCATTTATTTGTTAAGTGTCCTTCAAGTCTCAAAACTATCCTGCAGGTAGTGTCTCCTTAGAGAGTTGAGTCTAATAATGAACACAAAACGTGTCACACATCCCTATAAAAGGTATGCACTATTTTAAAATCCCCATTTTACAGTCAAGGAAACTGTGATAACTTTCCCAAGATCCCATGACTAGGAATTGGTAGTAACAGACCTGGCTCTCACCTCAGTTGGGCTGTGATATCCACGAGCAAGGTCTGTAGCACATGGATTCAGTGGGAGGGATGGAAGGGATGTCCTGTCTGCCTGACTCTGCTGGCCCTGGAAGGGATGGAAGGGGCTCCTGTCTTCCTGACTCCATAGGCCCTGAGATGGAGGGAAGGGGCATCGTGTCCGCCTGGCTCCACAGGCCCTGGAAGGGATGGAAGGGGCTCCTGTCTTCCTGACTCCATAGGCCCTGGGAGGGAGGGAAGGGACATCCTGTCTGCCTGACTCCGCAGGCCATTGGAGGGATGGAAGAAAACAACCTACAAAACCACGACATTCTGTAAACATCTCAATTAGAACCCTAAACATAAATAGACTTAACTTATAAGGTGTTTGCTTTTAAAAAATGAGATCTAACTATCATTTTCTCCAAAATAACACATATCACTGGCAAAGTCATAGAGAAATAGAGAGTTAAAGGACAGAGGGTGATACATGAAAACAAAAGCCCAAACCAGCTAGCATAGTTTTTCTGATATCTGAAGCACGTTGGTTTCCAACAAAAGTAGTCAAAGAAATATAGACACCACATAGTAATACAAAGGATAATCCATCAGGAAGATATATAAATTGTAAGTACCAATGAGAGCTGAGGCTCTCTGATTCATAAAATAAACACTAATGGGAATAAAGGGTCCCGAAGCAACAGAAATGTCTTCAATTTCCTGTTCTCGTCACCAGTAGGCCATCCAGACTAAGCCAATTCATTTCAGAATTAGCCTGCACCATATATGAAACGTACTGATGCGCTGACAGAATATTTCATTCACTATTCTTTCCAGCAGCCAGTGGAACCTTCTCTAGAATAGATCACATGTTAGGCCATAAAGCAGTACAAAGAACTGTAAAAGAGTCAAAGCAATGTATTTGGTCTGATCATAGTAGAATACAACTAACTGGAAACTGATACCCAAAGGAAATATACAAAGAGTTGAAGACTGAAAAGTGAACGCTTAATGACCAATGAATCACTGAATAAATAAATCAAAGAGGTAACTCAAAAGATAACAGAATCAAATGAAAGTGAAAGCATAGTTTATTGGAACCTTTAGAATACCGCAGAGGTTGTGCTAAGTAGAAAATTTATAGATATTAGTGCATTCATTAAAATAACCAGAGATATCTAACCCTAAAGAAAGTGGGGTTAGAAGGGACATATCCAAACATAATAAAGGTTGTATATGACAGTCAACATTATACTAGTGGGAGGAAATTGGAAGCATTTTCTTTAAAATAAGGACTAACAAAAGAGTTTCCACTTTCTCCACTACTATTTAGTAAAGTGCTTGACATCTTAGCTAGAGTAATGAGGGAGAGAAATAAAGGACAAAAGCTAGAAAGAAAAATTCCAAATTATCTCTATTTGTAGATGATAAGACACCAGCAACTCAGCTCAACCAGAAAAATCTTCAATCCAGAAAAATCTTCAATCTGATAAAAACTTCTCGCAAAGTAGGATGCAAAATTAACATGGGAGAAAAATCTTATTATCTGATGGGAAGATTAGCATCTAGAATATAAAAAGAACTCAGAAAGATAAGCACCCCAAACCCAAATAATCCAATCAACCAACAGGCTAATGAATTGAATAGACAGCCTTCAAGTGAAGACTTATGAATGACCAATACATATATAAAAATACTAATTATTCTTAGTTATTAGTGAAATAAACAATGAAACTACATTGAGGTTCCATCTCATACCATTCAGGATGGCCATATAAAGAAAAATTTAAAAATAAAACTGCAATGAGGATGTGATGAAGATTCTTCTAATTCTACTGGTGGAATATAAACCAGTACAACTACTATAAAACCAGTATGAGGTGCCTCAAAAACTAAAAAGTAGAACCATGCATGACTCAGTTATAAGTCAGCATATAACAGTGATGTTCAGGCATTCATATTTGCTGCATATTACTACTTCACAATAGCCAAGATATAGAATTAGCTTAGTCCATCAACATTTTTTTTTTTTTTTTTTTTGCTTTTTTCGAGACAGGGTTTCTCTGTGGTTTTGGAGCCTGTCCTGGAACTAGCTCTTGTAGACCAGGCTGGTCTCGAACTCACAGAGATCCGCCTGCCTCTGCCTCCCGAGTGCTGGGATTAAAGGCGTGCGCCACCACCGCCCGGCTCAGTCCATCAACATTTAATGGACAAAAAATTTGTGGTATACACAAAATGGAGTTTTATCTATAAAGAAGTACATTGGCAGAAAAATGCATGAAATTGGAGATTATGTTAAGTGAAACAAGCTATACTCAGGCATACATTATGTTTTGCTCCATATGTAGAATCTGGACTCCCCCTGTCCCTCACCCCCTCTTTCTCTATGTATTATTGTAATATGAAAGTAGAAGCAGAAATGTATGGGGAAAACAGAAGATAATAGAGAAAAAGAAAGACAAAAATATCGCATGCTCTCTCATATGAGAACACACACACATACAAAGAAAGCAGATGGGTAACTATTTGGAAGGATGGGGCCAGTAGACACAGGAAGAATGAAGGGATGAGAATGGAAACACAATAATACAATGAAAATGTCATAATGAAACTCATTATTTTCTGTAGCAAATAAAATGGTGTGCAAAATGTAAAACAAACAAACCTACATACAAACAAAACGCTAGCAGTTTGAATTCTACCAGAGAGTGTACCTGGACCACACCCAGAGTAACCCTCCTGACAGTAGCCTTCTCAGGTTTACATCACAGGACATTTCCCTCTTTTTGGTCATGCCTCAAGCTGGGTATGTGGAGCAGATTCTCAACAATTTTTTTTTCATTTCTTTCTTCCTGGAATTAAAACATTCCTAGGATCTATATTAGATCCAGGATTATAGCAACAAGAATTATATGAGGACACTTGAATAATTTGCCTCTTCTGGCATTCTTGGTGAACCTCTGACCAGTGCATGTGTTACCCTGAGAAAGCCTCTAATGGGGATGCTGCAGGTGTACAGACTGATGAGGATTATAATGGCATTAGACATACTATCAGTAAAGGCTGGTCTGGTGTTGTGGGAACTCTTTCAGCCAATAGCCTTTAAGATACCAGCCCACTTGGGCATGATCTCATATACTATAAATGCATCCATAAATCTTACACGTGCTCTCTCTTCTGGCTGCTGGATTCATTTCCTGTTCCCCACTTATGCAGAGGACTGTGATCTGTGAGTCTACCTCTAAATAAATAACCCTTCATTATACTCAATTCATTGTGGGATTTCTTTTTCGCGTCTATCTTCATCTGGCACCCAATAAGAATCCCAACTCAATATTACTGGGTGGACTGGCCTAAAAGACCCAAAAGGTCTGCGACCCAGAAGGTTACCCACCCCCAACTTGTTGGCTTGATTTCACCTACAAATGGTGTCAACATGGATAATACATCCACATAAAACCTGAGAGAGCTTGGGAAGTAATTCTAGACACAAAAGAAGAGAGCTAAGCATGTCTTCTTGGTAGCAACATTTTATCTCATGGATTCTGTTTGCTAGAAGCAAGTACATCTCATTCAATAGAGGCTTCCTGACTCATCTTTAGTTATAAAAACCTTGTAGCTCTTTTAAGAGGCCCTGACAGCAAACACTCAAAAGGTGTTTATGAATAGCATGTTTCTTGGTGGTGGCAGGGGCCTTGAAACTCCATAGGGTTGTGACAATAAACATGGCTCTGACCAGTACCTCTGCCATGAGGCTAGACTCTCAGAAAGTGAAGGAATGGAGTGGATGCAGTCATCAAAGCCACAGCTTTAATCCTACTTATACTGTTTACCAAATTAAAGACTTATGTTGTCAGAAAAAGAAAGACATATAATAAAGATAGATTCAGATGTAAGAAACCACTAAACAGTTTACAGTGTGTTTAAAAATATATGCAGGCTTGGGAGAAAAGGGGAAAAGATAAAGTCCTCAGAGAGAGAGGGGGGAGGGAGGGAGAGTAGCTGGGTATGATGGCACACACCTTTAATCTCAGCACTTGGGAGGCAGAGGCAGGCAGATCTCTGGGAGTTCAAGAACAGCCTGGTCTACAGAATGAGTTCCAGGACAGCCAGAGATACACAGAAAATACCCTGTCAAAAAAACCCAAAAACTAAAAATAAAAATAAAAGAAATAGAGTTTAAAATAAAGCCATGTAGACATGGAAAATACACAGAGAATCTGAATACTGTATGTTATTGTATTGTTTTTTACTTGTTTGATAGTGGAGAAAGGCTGTTTGAAAACATTTGATTATGAATACCACAAGATTAATCCATATATAATCTAAAAATGCCTTGACTTCAAAATTTAAATCAAAAGATATGTTACTTTGGAGAAGAGGTTTTGATTTTGTTTCCACAGAAAATGAGAGGCTGTGGATTTATTTTGGGTTAAAAAAAGTCAGGTTTTATCAAGGAAGACCCCCTGAAAATTCTTCAATAAGAGCGGATGGCCCAAATGATCCAACATTTCAAAGGACCTCTGTTGGAGTTTCCTTTGAGTTCTACATTCAGAGCAGCCTCAAGGCTGCTGGCTGAAATGATCAAGCCTCACAGAATATTCCAGCCAGGGCTTGACCATAATCCTAAATTTTCTTTCGGTCCCCATAAGATTATCATCACCCCTAATCAATATAAGTAGCCTAGAAAACTACACCCACATTCCCAAAAAATGGATTATGGATATTTGTCTTTGTTTAGAGTATTAGTTACAACTTGTTATCGATAACAGTCAGGAAAAAGCTAAACAAAAGAGATTAGAGTCAGAGTTCTTGTTTTGAAAGGGGGAAAAGGAAGTACTGTGGGACAATGGTCTTGTACCCTGTAAAGATTTGTCACTTGAATTGGTTTAATAAAATGCTAATTGGCCAGTAGTCATGCAGGAAGTATAGGCAAGGCAATCAGAAAAGGAGAATTCTGGAAAGAGGAAAGGCTCTGTCTGCAGTTGTCACTCAGATGCCGAGAAAGCAAGATGAGAATGCCTCACTGATAAAAGGTACCAATTCACATGGCTAATTCAGACAAGAATTATGTGTTAATTTAAAATGTAAGAGTTAATAAGAAGCCTGAGCTAATAATAGGCCAACCAGTTTATAATTAATGTAGACCTCTGTGTGTTTCTTTGGGACTGAACAGCTGTAGGACCAGGAGGGACAGAAACGTCTGTCAACAGTCTGGGTCTGGTTTTAAGTCTGACTGCACTAAATACCAATTGCAATTGGATACCAAGTTACTGCCAGGATTTGATGATAAAAGGCTGAAGATGTTGGCCTGCTTCTCTTTAGCCCTCTCTTTCCCACAAGAAGTTGAATTACCCAGCATTGCTCTGCTGAAGAGGAATGTGGGAGGCCTTTGGTCAGCAGGGATTGAGAGCCAGTGCCCACTGCCTTCATCTGAGTTGATCTTACTGGACCAGATCACCTGAGCCTTGAGAAGGGTTCAGCCAGCTGACACCTGCCTGAAATGTATGAGAGACCTTGAGTGATGATTTTCCAGTCATGCCATGTATTTCTGACACATCATTTTTTTAAAAAAAATCTTCATTCATAAGTTCCTGCAAGCTGCCAAGTTTGTGAGTATTAGTAAAAGTAACCAGCCCACAGGTCCAGTGAAGAACACATTCTCTTCATTTTAGGCCTGTTCTTAGAAAATGTGAATCCACAATGAGAATCCAAATGAGGGCCCACACACCATATGGCTAGATGCTTAAAATGATAACTGAAGTGAACAAATTGTTAAATAAAATATATTCTGTCCTTTCATCTAAAAAAGATACACATTCATGGCAACAAAGGAGAAATTTGGCAAAATATAAAATATAACTGAATTAATTAGCTCTACACAGTCCACTTAGTTGATGGACTAGTGATGTTTAGTGAGTAATTGTTGCCTAGTGTAGGAAGCTGAATGTCTGTTATATGATGCTGTTGCAAATACTGTCAGAATTTTCAAAAGTCTTCTTGGTCAGGATTTGAAGTAAGAGAAGAAAGAAAAGAGGCAAGGAAAGGAGAAGGGATGAAAGGGCAGGGAGGGGAGGGAGGAACCAGAAATAGAGGAGGAGGAGGAGGAGGAGGAGGAGGAAGAAGAAGAAGAAGAAGAAGAAGAAGAAGAAGAAGAAGAAGAAGAAGAAGAAGAAGAAGAAGAAGAAGAAGAAGAACTTTGAATGGTAAGTACACTCATTAAACCACCACTATGTGGTACCTCTGCTTCTTCTACGATACCCCTACCCCTGCACTAACACTCCACACCTCTTCCACACCTCTTCTCTCTTACACGAGAGCCTCTCTGACTCATTCCCATACTCCATCTCCCTTTTTTTCTGACACTAACAATCTTATTAAAACTAGACAGTTGTCTGCTAGTTGAGACACAGGATGAGCTAAGGGCATTGACTAAGGGCCTAGGCAGATGTCCCCATGAGAGTGGATATTCAGTGTCAAGAGTGGTACCATAAGGCCAAGTGCCAGATTCCAAGAGTTGGAGTATGTCACAACTAGTCTGATGCATTTAGGTGTGTATACCTGTGGTATTATAGAAATCCATGATAGGGCCTTTGTGTTATGGCATTGCCACTTCATCATTAATACCCAGGATTAGGAACTTGGAAAACAGTGATGGAAATCTAACCACAGAAGTCTACCCACATCCAGCTTCCAACCACACAAGGATGCAAACAAGAGCCTACTGTTTGCATAATGCTGACCAATGCATTGCTATTAGTAACTTAGTCTTTACTATGTGTGATAGGTTGTTCTTAGCAGTGAGTAAAATGGTGTTCTCAGAGAGCATACAAGGTGAGGGAGTATTAAAGGTGAACTATACATGGACAAATCAATGAGATGTTTTTTAGAGTAATAATCATTACAAAACAAACAGTTGTAGATGGGGTTGGGAGTGGCTGCAGTTGAGATTGGAGAGCTTTCTGGGGCCATGGTGCCTGAGCTTTGGTGAAAACAATGCATCAGACAAATTAGATCACTGCTTTCCCAATGCTGGAGGGTTAAACAGAAGCTGGTTTTTGTCGTAGTTTCTTTTGTTCAGCTATGGCTTTCTACTAAACTAGCGCAATTCTCTACTGCATTCTCAACATTTATCCTTAGGCCCACAAATGTGTCTATCTCCAAACCTTCAGCAAAGAAGTTTGTCTTGCAACAGACAGAAACTATTACAGAAAACCACAATTGGTCAAAACAAAGAGAACAGGGGTGATCATAGGGTGTCCAGCCCCGATGGATACATCTATAACATATCCTACATACCCAAGACTCAGAAAATATTACCAAAGAAGGAGAAGAATGATTGTAGGGACCAGAGGATTCGGAAATCTGCAGTGAGATTGTAGCTCCTCAAAATAGCAGAGATACTTTACCCATGATACCTCAACAACACGGTCCAAAGAAGAGCCAAACAAGGACAACACAAATAGACATGCTAAATGGAAGGAGGACGGATCTCGTGGACTTCATATATATGGACATAGATAAAGAACTATAGACAACCAGGGAATTCGGAATTCATAGAGCAGACTCGTAGTCTGCCCCAGGGGAGAACTTCCTAACTACTCAGCCAATTATAAGTGTTCAGTCCTGAATTGTGGGCATACAAGGAACCGAAAACAGATTCACTAGGTTATATCTATATATTTTGCATATGTGTGTAATAATAAAGAAAAGAAATAAGAAATTAGAGGAAAGGGAAACACGGGAGGCTTTGGAGGAAGGAGAGAGAGAGAGAGAGAGAGAGAGAGAGAGAGAGAGAGAGAGAGAGAGAATCATGCCTGGCTTGAGGGAAGTATATTTTAATTAAAAAGTCCTAAACCAACAACAACAACAACAAAACTTCTAGTTTTCTCAAGACCTTGGCCCACTTTCTTCCCTATCATCCAGCACCCCAGCAGTCAAGGCCCAGGTTACAGATATGGAGCTTGTGAGCATCTCCTTTGCATCTGGAATTTCCCTACAGGAAGTACTGAGTTATCAGGGTCTCAGGAATGGCTAATTTTCTGCTTTCCTTCCTTAAATAGCAGCAAGGTATTAAAAATTAAGAATCTTGAAGACTTCCAATGAGTCGTTCTTGCTATAACAGATTGAATATAGAGGGGAGGGCCTTGGTTCTGCCTCAAAGTGATGTGTCAGACTTTGTTGACTCCCCATAGGAAGCCTCACTCTCTCTGAGGAGTGAATGGGGGTAGGGTGGGGGGAAGGTGGAGGGAGCAGGAGGAGGGGAGAGAGTGGGAGGGGGATAGGTATATAAAATGAGAACAGGTTGTTTTTAAAAATAAATTAATTTTATTTATTTATTTCTTTTTCTTTTTTTTCTTTTTTTTTATTGAGAAAAAAACAATTTCCGCCTCCTCCCAGCCTCCCACTCTTCCCCCCCACTCCTCTCCCCCTCCCTCTCAAGTCTGAAGAGCAGTCAGGGTTCCCTGCCCTGTGGAAAGTCCAAAGTCCTCCCCCCTCCATCCTGGTCTAGGAAGGTGAACATCCAAACTGGCTAGGCTCCCACGAAGCCAGAACATGAAGTAGGATCAAAACCCAGTGCCATTGTCCTTGGCTTCTCAGCAGCCCTCATTGTCCGCCATATTCAGAGAGTCCGGTTTTATCCCCTGCTTTTTCAGTCACAGTCCAGCTGGCCTTGGTGAGCTCCCAATAGATCAGCCCCACTGTCTCCGTGGGTGGGTGCACCCCTCTTGGTCCTAACTTCCTTGCTTATCTTCTCCCTCCTTCTGTTCCTCATTGGGACTTTGAAAAAACTCAATTTGACTAGATAGTGTTCTTAAACTCTAAATCAGCATATATTATGATTCTTAGAAAATATATTTAAGATCTAGCACTAGAAAATGCCAGGTCTTTGATGAAAGAAATCCTTGAAGTTGTAACTTATTGATCAGTCAATGTACCTTATAAGCCAGGAAACAGAACAAAACTCTTAATTTTTTCATCTTAAAAGAGGAAAATTTATTCATGAATTTGAACAAAAATGTGTGTGTGTGTGTGTGTGTGTGTGTGTGTGTGTGTAATTTGAGACTTCATTTAGGCCATAAATATTTTATTCAACTTAGAGTAAATTTAAAATGTTTTTTTTCTGTTTTTTGAAGTATTCAAAAGAAAAGTTAGGTTTTATTTATCTGCAGCATGTATAGCAGCATTATTGTACTAGATATGTGTTTTGGATTGATTATTTCATGTAATTTATACAATGCCTGCAGAGTTAGTATAGGGAATTATTAACAATATTGATTTTATATTTGAAAAAAAATAAACCCAGAATTCTGAGTTGGGTACGTTGTTCAAAGTCACACATAGGTGGTACCAGGAATTGAACCCATGTGGTCATTTAATGCTGAGGTGAGGTCAACAATGTTCTAGATACTTACTGGTACTTTTATTTATTGTTCTTCATAATATTAATATAACTATAGCTTTATTTTCAAAATTTACTTGGAACATAGTTTTCATCCTAAAAGTTCTTATGTAATTTTAGCTACAGAAATGTATCACAGTTTTTAAAAATTTATAAATGAAATATTCTTTGTTCTAAATTATATTCAAAATGGTAAGACAGTCTTGCTGAAACAGGTACATCTATCTACCATCTATCCATCTATCCATCTATCCATCTATCCATCATCTATCCATCTATCTATCTATCTATCTATCTATCTATCTATCTATCTATCATCTATCTATGTATCTATTCATCCATCCATCCATCTATTCATCTAAATCTATCTATCTATCTATCTATCTATCTATCTATCTATCTATCTATCTATCTATCTATCATCTATCTGTCATCTGTTTTTCATAGGGAACCACAGAGAACAAATTCATGACCTTTTAAAGAATATTTGTAAGTAAAGACCACATTTAAAGATTTTCTTTTTTTTCCGTTTATTTATTTATTAAAGATTTCTGTCTCTTCCCCGCCACCGCCTCCCATTTCCCCTCTCCCCCAATCAAGTCCCCCTTCCTCGTCAGCCCAAAGAGCTATCAGGGTTCCCTGCCCTGTGGGAAGTCCAAGGACCACCCACCTCCATCCAGGTCTAGTAAGGTGAGCATCCAAACTGCCTAGGCTCCCACAAAGCCAGTACGTGCAGTAGGATCAAAAACCCACTGCCATTGTTCTTGAGTTCTCAGTAGTCCTCATTGTCCGCTATGTTCAGAGAGTCCGGTTTTATCCCAGGCTTTTCCAGACCCAGGCCAGCTGGCCTTGGTGAGTTCCCAATAGAACATCCCCATTGTCTCAGTGTGTGGGTGCACCCCTCGTGGTCCTGAGTTCCATGCTCATGCTCTCTCTCCTTCTGCTCCTGATTTGGACCTTGAGATTTCTGTCCGGTGCTCCAATGTGGGTCTCTGTCTCTGTCTCCTTTCATCACCTGATGGAGGTTAATATTCAGGAGGATGCCTATATGTTTTTCATTGGGTTCACCTTCTTATTTAGCTTCTCTAGGATCACGAATTATAGGCTCAATGTCCTTTATTTATGGCTAGAAACCAAATATGAGTGAGTACATCCCATGTTCTTCTTTTTGGGTCTGGCTTACCTATTTTTCTCTCTTTGTGTATATATTTTGGCTATAGCGGAATTTGACAACCAATTCAGCATAAATACTATGTGATGAACTTGTGCATATAGAGAGAGCAGAACCTTAAATGTGATTCAGAACAAACTACAGCTACATAAGAGGAAATGTCCATTGCAAACCATAAACTAACAAAGATAATAGTAAATGACTATCAAATAATCATTTTCAGAATATCTCATGCAACCTGGCAACTGCCATCTTCCCTTCTCCTAACTCCAAATTGTCAGGTTACATGAAGTCTGGTGTTTAATCTCCAATGGCTTATTCAGGTTTCAGAAAATTTTAATCAAGACCTTCTCATTAATGCTTTCCTGCAACATCTGTCATCTTTTTCTGAATTTGAGTTCAAAAGACATTAAAAATCTCATTGTGAGGACCCTAAGAGAGACGTGCATGTTTCTAATCTACATGGGAAGTAGAAAAAGGACAAGATCTCCTGAGTAAACTGGGAGCGTGGGGACTACGGGAGAGGGTTGAAGGGGAGGGAAGGGGCAGGGAGGGGAGCAGAGAAAAACGTAGATCTCAATAAAGTCAATTATAAAAACCTCATTGCTGCAGCAGTAATATTAGTGTGGTGACTTTCTTCCTCCAAGTGGGCACTGAAAGTTCTTGCAAACAAAAAGAAAAGCTGAGCATCTTCACACCAAGAGCATGATTTGATAACTATACTACAAATTCTAATAATCCCATCCTTGAAACACAATTAGCTACTCATGAGGTCAGGCATTAGAGCCTAGGTAAAAACTTAGTTTATTTTTTACTTTAGTTCCCATAGTAAAGCTAAGAATACGATCAAGGTATAAAAGTTCAACCTATAGACTAAGCATTTTACTGTGAAATTTCCCAGTAAATATTGACTGGACTTAATTCATTTGGGCAGAGGACGACTTTAATCATCTCTAAATTTCTTGGTAAATATTGACTTGATTTAACCCAGTTAGGCAGAGGATGATTTTAATCATGTCTATCATGACCTCTTAGCTGCTTCTTTCTTTAGAAACCTGATGTCTGAGAAAACTGTCAAATTTAGATGAGTTTTGTTTCTTTCCTTTCTTCTTCCTTGCTCTGACGTCCTTACTCTGACTTTTAATGAGAACTAATTACTGATATAGAAGAATAATATCAACAACAGCAGGAAATTTTCAGAAAACAATAGGCTGATATTATATGAGGGTGGCCATGCCTACCAGGAATTTGTGAAGATGCTGGGGACCCTATGTGTTGTCCTCATGAGGCATTTTTTCTAAGAACTATCTCTGAAGTCCCTATTGACTAGCTTTTAAGTAATAATTATAAATGTTAAGAATAATTTATGGGGCTGGAGAGATGACTCAGCAGTTAAAACACACACACCAAAATAATGAAAATATTCAAAAGAAAAAAATAATTTAATTTAAAAATTCAACTTTGAAAATTGACACCATAAGCCTATGAACCCATGGAAACTGAACAACTCCACACTGAACAATCACTGTATCAAGGCAGAAATAGAAAGAAATTAAAGACTTCCTAGAATTCAATGAAAATGAGTGCACAATACATCCAAACATACCAGACACAATGAAAGTGGTTCTAAGAGGAAAGTACAGAGCACTAAGTGCCTCCATAAAGAAACTGGTATCTCATACCAGCAACTTAACACAACACCTGAAAGCATCAGAACAAAAGGAAGTAAGCACACCCAAGTGGAGTAGATGGCAGAAAATAAACCGAAGGCTGAGATCCATACAAGAGAAACAAAGAAAACAATACAAAGACTCAATGAAACAAAGAGTTAGTTCTTTGAGAAAATCAACAAGATACATAAACCTTTATCCAAACTAACTAAAGGACAAAGAGAGACTATCCACATTATCAAAGGGGGGGGGGGAGCATAACAACAGACACTGAAGAAATCCAAAGAACTATTAAAAAACATGTACTCCACAAAATTAGAAAATCTAAAAAAAAAACGGGCAATTTCTTGATCGATACCACTTACCAAAGTTAAATCAAGATCAGGTAAACAACCTAAATAGACCTACAACCCCTAAGGAAATAGAAGCAGGCATTAAAAATCTCCCAACCAGAAAAAAAATTAAAAAGCTCAAAGCCAGGCAGTTTTATTGCAAAATTCTACTAGACATCCAAGGAAGATCTATTAGCAATACTCCTCAAATTGGTCCATAAGCTAGAAACAGAAAGAACATTGACAAATTCTTTTTATGAGGCCACAATCACCCAACCCACACAAAGATTCAACGAAGAGAACTACAGACTAGTTTCTCTCAAGAACATTGATGCAAAAATACTCAATAACATACTCACAAACAGAATCTAAGAACACATCAAAAAGATCATCCACCATAGTCAAGAACACTTCATCCCAGAGATCCAGAGATATGGTACAACATATGAAAAAATCTGCCAATGTAATCACCATATAACAAATTAAAAGAAAAAATCCCCCAAATCATCTCATTATATGCTAAAAAAGCCTTTGACAAAATCCAACACCTTTTTTATGATAAAAGCTTTGGATACAGTAGGGATACAAGGGACTTACCTAAACATATTAATGGCAATTTACAGCAAGCTGGCCACTCTCTCCATATCTATTCAACATAGCACTTAAAATTTTAGCTAGAGCAATAAGACAACTAAAGGAGATCAAAAAAATACAAATTTGCAGGACAAAAGTCAAAGTATTGCTATCTGCAGATGATATGACATTATACAGAAGAAACCCCAAATATTCTACCAGGGAACTCCTATAGCTGATAAACACCTTCAGCAAAGTAACAGGATACACGATTAATTAAAAAACAAACAAACAAAAACCCAGTATACCTCCTGTACAGAAATGACAAATGGAATGAAAAAGAAATCATGGAAACAATATACTTCATAATAGTCACAAATAATATAAAATATCTTGGGATAACTCTAATGAAGCAAGTGAAAGACCTGTATGATAAAACTTGAAGTCTTTGAAGAAAGAAAATGAAGATAGCAGACTGGAAAGATCTTCCATGTTCATGGATCAGTAGGATTAACATAGTGAAAATGATCATCCTACCAAAAGCAATCTATAGATTTAATGCAAACACAATCCCCATCAAAATTCCAACACAATTCTTTATAGATCTTGAAAGACCAATATTCAACTTCATTTGGAAGAACAAAAACCTCAGGATAGCTAAAATACTCCTGAATAATGCAAGATCTTCCAGTGGTATCCCCATCCCTGATTTCAAGCTGTATTACAGAGCTGTCATAATAAAAAACACATGTTATTGCCATAAAGACAGACACATTGATCAATGGAATCAAACTGAAGACCCAGATATAAACCCACACAATTATGGAAAACAGATTTTTGATAAAATCAGAAATATACAATAGAAAAAAAGAAAGCATCTTCAACAAATGGTGCTGGTATGTTGTCACCATGTTGAAGAATGCAAATAGGTCCATATGTATTTCCCTGTACAAAACTCAAGTCCAAGTGGATCAAAGATCTCAACATAAATCTAGGTACATTGAACTTGATAGAAGAGAAAGTGGGAAATAGCCTTGAATGCATTAGCACTGGAGACAACTTCCTGAAAAGAACACCAATCATGCAGGCACTAAGATCAACAATTAATAAATGGGACCTCATGAAACTGAAAGGCTTCTGTAAACCACAGGACACAGTCAGTAGGACAAAAAGGTAGTCACAGAATGGGAATTTTTTTTTACCAATTCCATATCTGATAGAGAGCTAATATCCAAATTATATAAAGAGCTCAAGAAACTAGACACCAACAAACTAAAAAATCTGATTAAAAAATTGGGTACAGACCTAAATAGCATTCTCAACAGAGAAAACAAAAATGGCTGAGAAACACAAAGAAATGCTCAACATCTTTAGCCATTAGGGAAATGCAAACAAAACTACTTTGAGATTCCATCTTATACCTGTCAGAGTGGCTAAGATCGAAAAGACAGGGACAGCTCATGGCTGGAGAAGATGTGGAGCAAGGGGAACACTCCTCCATTGCTGGTGGGAATGCAACTTGTACAGATACTATGGAAATCAATATGGCAGTTTCTCAGAAAATTGGGAATTCATCTATCTCGAGAACCAGTTATATCAATCACTCCTGGGCATATACCCAAAGGATGCCCCATCCTATCACAAGGACACTTGCTCAACTATGTTCATAGGAGCTTTATTCATAGTAGGCAGAACTTGGAAACAATCTAGATGTCTCTCAACTGAAGAATGAATAAAGAAAATGTAGTGCATTTACACAATGGAATATTACTTAGCTATTAAAAATAATGACATCATGAAATTTGCAGGCAAATGATGGAACTTGAATAAAGAATATCTGTAGTGAGGTAACAAAGTCCCAGAAAGACAAACATGGTATGCATTCACTTATAAGCAGATATTAGCGATAGAGTAAAAGATAATCATGCTGCAGTCCCCAGACCCAGAGAAGCTAAGTAACAAGGAGGGCTTAAAGGAGATGCAAGGATCTTCCTGAGAAGGGGAAATAGAATGGATTTTACTTGTGGGCTAGGAACAGGTGGGGTTGAGAACAGGAGGGGTCAAATGTGTTCTGTGAGGGGGAGAAAATATTGGAAGAACAGCTGGATTAGGGGACATTTTGGGGACAGGGTGGAAATCTAAGGCAATTGAAACTCCATGAAGTCTATGATCCTAGCAAAGGCTCCTTCTAAGGGTGAAAAGGAGCCTGAAACAGTCGCCTTCTGTGACCAGACAATGCCTGAAACGGAGGGATTGGGACACCAACTCAGTCACAAAACCTCAGACCTACAGTTTGTCCTGCCTGCAGAATGTTCTGGGACTGGAGCCTAGCAGAATAATCATCAAAGAGACCAGAGACAGTCCATCCAGCCGCTGATGAGAGCAGATGCAGGGGCCCACAGGAAAACATTGGACAGATCTCAGGGAATCAGGAGGAGGAGGAGGGGAAGAAAGGACTGCAGGGAGCAGAGGGGTCAGGGATACCATGACAACAAAGCCCACAGAACCAACTGACTAGGACTCATGGCGGCTCTCTGACATTAGGGAGCCTGCCTCTAGATCTCCTGCATGTATGTCATGGATGAGACGTTTGGTGTACCTGTGTGATTCCCAACCTTGGGGGCAGGGGCTGTCTCTCTTTTGCGTGCTTGCAGGACGCTTTTCCTCCTACTGGGTTGCCTGGTCAAGCCTTAATGTGATGGTATGTACCTGGTTTTACTTAGCATATTATGCCATGCTTGGTTGATGTCATGTAGACATGCTCTTTTCTGAGGGGATTGGGGGTGGGATCTGGGGAAGAGGGAAAGTGGAGAGAGAAAACTGGGGGGAGGGGAGAGAGGGGAAACTGCTGCCAGGATGTAATACATGAGAGAAGAATTAAAGAAAAAGTCAACACAATAAAATTAATAATAAAAGTATATTTAAAAGAAAAATAATTCAATTTAAAAATTCAATTCTGAAGGTCAACATCTAAGGGCATCTTGAAACTATTCTTTTTATTTTGGCCATAAGTTCCACATATTCCACATTAGTAACATATCTACATCTCCCTATTAGAAAAATTAAATTTTCCATGGATACAGATTAATAGAGACATGGGATAGCATAATGGTTAAAACACGGAGGCTGGAACAGTTCCAGGCCATCTCTGGTGCAGGCTGGAAATGTTCGCTTACTGCCCTGGGTTTCATTCCCAGCATGACTAAAACCAAGACCCAAATGATCTATCCCCAAGGGAGAACTTAAAGAGTGTGACTGCTCTTAATGCTGACAGTGACCATCCAGCGTGGATGCAGCTGCACAGACTTCTGGAAACCCTTTGGCTCTTAACCCCTTCCAAGACACAAGCTCCTGGGGGGGGGGGGGGATGTTTGTGCCTTCTGCTGTCCACAGCACAGTTCTCCAATTCAGCCAGAGTGTAGCACATACCCGTCCTTGCTGCCTGCCAACTCAGTCTTTCTTCTCATGCTTTGGGCACATGTGGGAGTCATGCAGGACATAGTGAAGTCACAGTATCTTAGTAAGCTGAGTCCCTAGCTCATCTTATTTGCTTTCTTATGGATGAGCAGTTCCTGTGATTGTACACCACCACCAAATACCCACATCTCAGAAATGTGTTGGGACTCTAATTAATTGTCTTCCTAAGGCACCTGCTTAACTTTTGAAAGCCATACAATTAACCAGTTACAACTGGTTATGGCTGCCCCTGCTCCCTTACCCAACCATTAGGCATGGAAATAACGGAATAAATATTCGGATGAAAAGCCTGCACTGACATGCTAGGATGGATTGTTTGTGGGAACAACTCAGACCAAGTAGGTGTGTAGATTAAAGTGGATTCGTGTGGTCCTTATATCTGCAGGTTTTTCGAAGACTTGGATGTACTTACTGTGGATGATATTTCAGGACTGCTGGTTGAAAAGGTAGACAATGAGGTCATGATTTACCCACGAGACCAGTGGCTAAAGAGAAAGAGCCATTTCTGCCCATTTCCTCTATCATATCAACACATTAATTATTGAAAATTGTCCAGATAACACTACCACGCACATATAACACTCAATTAAGTCAATATGCAAATTATTAGTAGATGTACTTTATGCTGTGTAGCCAATTTTTAAAAAATGACTGAATAAACATGGACTCCACAAGGCTAAATACAAAATTAATTCATGGTTTTCATTTTGTCATTAAACACTTTCTTCCATTGGAAACTACAAAAAGTGGATAGCTTGGTAAAATATATTTAAAAAAAACTTGTCAGAACTACAGCCTATACAATTCTTAATTCTATGCTGACTGAAGATAGAAAGTTGGAAGTAAAATTTATCTCTGTAGAAGCCACAGAGAAGGGATTGCTGTTGAGGAGGCACAGTGGGGCTGCCTTTTTGCATGAGCTGTGTCTGTGTCCATGACCAGAGGAACCACCTGCTGCCTCTCCAGGGACAGGGACTTACTAACAGTGCTCTTTAGTAGGCCCTGGGGCCAGGGGGAGCTGCAGGAGTAGGAACACATTGACTGCTGTCAATTGGTTTGATTGCAAGCATTCAGTTTTGTGTTAGAAAGGAGGTTATGAGTTAGTCCCCCAAGAAAAGATCTTAAACACTGTTTGGAAATGGAGAAATGAAATTCTTTTGATCAAATATAATACTTCATGGCAGGAAAGACTCAACTGTGAGAGCACACTATCACCTTTTCCAAAAGTTAAGACCTGTGCTGATTTGACTGTTCTTTTGTCTTATAAATGCTTCAGATAAAGGCAGAGTTCTATACACAGGTCCACAACACACTGTGAAGAAATAAAGGACCACATGTCAAGAGCCACATGAATCTATTCAAGTGAATAAATTACAATTGTGCATCATCTCTTCCATAATCCTACATCATACTTCACTTAGAAAACCACCCACAGGGACTACAGAACACAAGACTGAGAAGAGATGAGAGAAAGGTCCTAGACAGAGAGAGGGAGGGAGAGGGGGAGGAAGGAGAGAGGGAGGGAAATTTGGACTCACAAAATGTCTATTTCTATTGCATTAGAATTCAGTTAACTAAGACAATGCATTATTAGATAACTAATTTGTTCTCTGACTGTTGACAGAGATTTCTGTCTCACCCAGTCCCATAGCCATTTGTCCCAAAGAAATACACAGGGGTCTACTATATTAATTGCAAACTGGTTGGTCTATTAGCTCAGGCTTCTTATTAACTAATTCTTACACCTTAAATTGGCCCATTATTCTTGTTTATGTTAGCCATGTGGTTTGGTACCTTTATCAGTGAGGCATTCTCATCTTGCTTCCTCTGCATCTGTGTTTCGACTGTAGACTCAGCCTTTCCTTTCCCCAGAATTCTTCTATTCTTTTTTTTAAAATATTTATTTATTTATTATGTATACAATATTCTGTCTGTGTGTATGTCTGCAGGCCAGAAGAAGGCACCAGACCTCATTACAGATGGTTGTGAGCCACCATGTGGTTGCTGGGAATTGAACTCAGGACCTTTGGAAGAGCAGACAATGCTCTTAACCACTGAGCTATCTCTCCAGCCCGAATTCTTCTATTCTTGTTGCCCTGCCTATACTTCCTGCCTGGTTGCCCCACCTATACTTTCTACCTGGCTATTATTAATACAAGACCATTGTTCCACAGCATCTGACCAGTAGATTCCTTTATATATAATATTCTCATTGTGAAAAGAATATGAATTTCCACCCTGCCCTCAAGTTCATTTAGCCTCTTTGACTGAAATGTGGCTGGAGGAGTCCTTGTGAGAAATGCTACGGAAGTCTTGGCTGCAGGAAACAGAGTGTTAGCTACTCAGGTTGGGGGGAGGGGAATAGAATTCTTTAAAGGACAATGGAGGAGCAAAGTCTGCAACCACAAGGCTCTTCTCGGTTCTCTGCAGCAGCATCTCCATCTTCTAGTTCATTCTCCTGGATTGTAGAGGGCAAAGGAAACCTCATAGCCTCTGTCACTGCTCAGTGCTCTGCCTCAAAGGATC
The DNA here is from genome assembly GCF_037038515.1 of Microtus pennsylvanicus. Lineage (NCBI taxonomy): Eukaryota > Metazoa > Chordata > Mammalia > Rodentia > Cricetidae > Microtus > Microtus pennsylvanicus. The sequence goes on from NC_134584.1 coordinate 58,981,930, forward strand.
AAGGGGATATTGACATTCAAACAGAAAACCAATTTCATAATTGTTTGCATTCCAAATTGCACAGTCTAGGCTTTTAAATTCAATCAATTCCTCTTAAAACAACTCTCAATGCGGGTTTTCCACATCTCTGATTTGCCTCATAATTAAGTTTGAAAAAGTTTAATATACTCTTTTAACAGAATTATGGAGAATAAAAATCTGTGGCCAATAGTTAAATACTGTCTTGAACTTTAGGCACATTCTGAATATTGAAGTCAATTATCATCCTTTAAACAAATGCAGGGATGAAAATTCAATTTGTGAAATAAAGTAGTTAAGAGTTGGGGAGCTGAGATTCATAAATCTCAGCGTACTTGTCTCCCCCATGCAGAGCAGAGCTGGCCCCTTTGAAAGTTGTCCAGAGACTGTTTCCTGAAAGGCTTTTCTTCTGGATACAGATTGGAAGTGTTTTTAGTTGCTGCTGTTTTTATTTGAAAACAGTTTAAGTCATGAAGTTTGGGGCCATACTAAAGATCACCATGAAGAAACTAGTAGTATTAATTTTCTTCTTCCACAAGAAGGCATCTTCCAGGAAGGGTAGGCAGGCTAGGCATCTTCCAGGAAGGCTAGGCAAGGCTATGTGTGTTTCATGTCTGAGCTGTGAGTCTATGTGGCAGTTTCATGACTAACTGTTCATCTTTGCAGATGACAATTTCCTACTCAGGAGCAAGGACATCTACTTTTGCAATTCAAGCAGAAAGATTTTTTGACTTAATCGCTTGTCTGTGTAAAACTCTTATTCTGCTGGGTCAGTTCACTCCATCCCAGTGCTGTCTGTATTCACAAGGGGCAAAGCGAACATCAAGTATGGGGCCCAGTGTCAGGAGCTCACGTCAATGGTAAACTGGGTAGGAGACAAAGCTGCCAAGTATAGCATAAAGAACTTTTATGTATTTTAAGAAAGCTGAACAAAAAGCATTTTAGAATATACATGTTTGTAATCTGATTTTGTTTTTTGAAGTGTCTTCTGCTAGAGCAAAACAGCAAAACTATCTGTGGTCACACAGGGGAGGAGGTGTCATTCAGTTTTGCAAAGGCAGTTGAGCAACTGTCTTACACAGATACACCATGCATACCCCTCTTGAATGCATAACTGTAGGCATAAACACATTTCTCCACAAGGGTTAATGTAACCTGAAAACGAAGTAATGGAAGACCCACCTCCTGTTTTCCCAGACCACGTTCCCTGCAGGCTGATATAAGAAGCTCAGTTTAAAACCCTCACGGTCACAGGCCTGGATGGTGAGCACTTTACAGTTTATACTGAGCTTCAGTTGGACCAAGCAATCCTGCAAGTAAATGCCCTTCAACAAGATGAGACATTTTAATAGGGACCTGTGGAATGGCAATGCTATTCAAAGTATTTCTCTAAAATTTATCAAATTTTAAACTTCAGAGACCAGTATTGAGAACTTAGTTACAGTATGATTTTGTAGAGATAATTATCTTAGAAATCCTGGCAGTGGATTTTGTACCTTTTGTACAAAATGAAACTACTTTTTATACAAAACACTGGTTTTGATTTGATTATTTGATTCAACAAATGTTTTATTAATAACTATTACACAGAACATTTAATTGTGCATTTCCATATTAATTTGGAGGCTTTTTGAAGAGTTGGATCTGAATTCCTAATGCTGCCATTTGCATTGAATACTTTTACATACAGTAAATATTTTTTAAAGCATTATTTGAGTTATCTCTTTTGTATAAACTTAAATTCAGCTCTCTGGGAGTTTGCTGAATAAAGACTGGTGTGTAGGTAAGTACGCCAAGTAAAAATGAAGTAAATATTTAAGACCTGACTGGCAACTGCCTGTTAATAGCAGGCTGAGTTTTTAAGATCAGCATCACTCCCAATGTTTGACACCTATGTTCTGTTAAGAAAGCCTAGAGACCATTAGTATGTGGGCCATCCCTTTAGTTCTAAGTGAATAACGGCTAACAAAATGGTGAAAACAGCAATGCAGATGATCATATAACGGATATGTTTGAGTTTTCAATTCATAAGCCATTTATGTAAAACTATATGTGTGACAATGATGATGGCTTCCTTTAAGCTGAGGCTAGTTATATAACATATAGGGATACTTTTATTGAAAGCATGTGTAAGAGTAACCTTTTCATGTCCTACTAAACATGCAGAGTTCCATTCATAAGCAAAAATTGTGGAAGAAATGCATGTTTGGGGTGAAAAATCTCCAGACTTGTAGCTAGTCAAGCAGAGCCCAAAATAAATATACATAGAGCAAAGATTTGCAAACATTTTATGCATATTGTCTTCTGGTTACTTTTTATTTTTAAATAAAAGCTATAGAGCTATAGTATACTCTCATCAAATTGTACTGGACATACAACTTCTAAAATTTAAATGTTATTCCTTTTTTGCTGTAGAGTCTTTTCATCTGGAGTATACAGTGAACCATGGGAGCCCTTCCTGACTCAGATCTGTCTGGGGCCAGGTGTGCACACTTGCCTCCCTCCTTGTCTTCAGCATCTCATGGTGTGCTGTCTCACTCATCATGAGCAGCTGATGCTCTGCTAGATGTGACCTATCTGCTCAACTACTACCCCGACCCTACATGATGCTTCTGCTGTTAACCATTTATAGACAACCAGGAATTGCTTAAATAACAAATTCCAGATCAGTTCTTTGCTGACTTGTACCTATTTTAAGTCAAGGACCTGTCTGTTGCCTTCTGTCTACCCCTTCACCCTCTAGAAATCCAGAAACTACACAAAAGAAAAAGAAAAACTCACCCGAGAAGCCACATGAGGTGATCCTTTGATGTGGGAGTGTCTTCTATCTATCTGTTGCTTTCATTGGTTAATTAATAAAGAAAACTGCTTGGCCTGATAGGGCAGAATTTAGATAGGCTGAGTAGCTGGGAAGAAGGGAAGTGAGGCAGACACCATGATTTTTCGACCCGAGATGGATGTAGGCTAAACTCTTTCCTGGTAAGCCACCACCTCATGATGCTACAATCCTTGACTTATTGTCTGGTCATTGGGATTTATAATACTGTCTATCTATTATGAACAAATGTGCCACATCACCAGACTGAACTATCCATTTGGCTCAAAGCTGTAGTAAATAATATGGAACCAGTATTTAGCACATTGCTGAAGGGTGGGGTATTTCCACTTCTTTCCATGGACGAATTCTCTTCTTCCTTCTCATTCATGTTTAGGGTAGTTAGGGACTCTACTTTAAAATCTTTTGGACAGATATTTATGGTGACCTGAAGTGATCACCTGCATAATTCATCATAAAGATGAAAGTGTTGCATGAATTATCTGAACAAGTGCCTGGGTTTTTGAGATTGTGTGTAGTTTTACTAGAATAAGGCACTAAAGCCTTGTTAACAGCTATTTTCTAATAGTATTATTTGAAGGCAAGGTTGTTACCTGACCACGGAGAACCATCCACACAACCTTTTCTTAAGTGCATATAAATCCTTTGCCTCTACAGATTTCTGAATTTTATTTAGGGTATGATGTCTAATTCACTTCCGTGCACAGCTATGCACATTACAGTCCGACTTTTTACTCAGGAACATTTGTGGTGTCTTCATATAAACAATCTCCTTTACTTTTCCAACAAGTATTGAAGTAAAGGACAAAAATAAAAGGGAAGAAACCATAAATCAAAAGCATTATTTTTATAATTAAATGTGACGACGTGTCAAATTAAGGGACATTTATGTACATCTTGATGGTGACTTTTTCCATTACACGAACAGCTCAAATACTTTTACAAGAAAAATTAAGTGATAAATTCACTTGAGAATAAATGTAACAATGTGTATGTGCACATACATGTATACACACAGGTGCTAAGTTTACAAATGTGTCAGTTATCTGCTGGCTATTACTGAATTAAGAATAGTAATTACTGAGTCACCCCAGATTTCAATTATATTTGTACATAAATTATACATTTATAAAAACCTTACAGATAATTCTATTATCCAGGAAGACATTGCAGGAACAATTTCACACACGTAGTAAGAAAGCATTTTAAATCTTCAAATCACAAACAAGTCAATAATCTGACGACTACCATGAATCAATAATTCTATGTATGAAGACTTCTCTATCTTTATGTCTGTCACAGTAACATGTCCTTCAAATTATTTGTCCTAACACAGCTCATACATTAATTGTCTTAATGCAAGGAAAGTAAACATTTCTGAAGTCTGATCTGATAGAAACCCACACAAGTTTTAATCACTACTTTATGTCAAGAAAATCTCGAAAGGATTGCAAAAATTTAGATTTCCACTCAAATCATGTAAGATGGACAGATTATCTGAGTTGTTGTTTTCAAATAAATAAATGATGAATTACATTTTCCTGACAATTTTCCGAACACATTAAGTACTTAGTTTATGGCATATTGTGTAGTTTGAAAATCCTGTAAAGAATCCAAATCTTGCCCTCAGGCTATTCACTGAGGTCACTTGCCACAAAAGAGAAAGTGAAATGTATTAACTGGGAACAAATATTTATATCATTTTCAAGAAATATTAATACTTACCTTTGCCATAGTAACAGCCTATCTTTCTTTAGAAATGAAAGGCTAAGAATTTTAGAAGCCGATGACAAGGTTCCAATGACAGGAACAGTCCAAATGAGTCAAGACACTCGTCCTAAGAGCACCCAGCACAGCACAGGAAAACATCTGGCCCCACACCAAATGCTCCAACACTTATATATAGTAGTATATTTCATTTTTAAAATGTCGACAGCAAAAATAGTCACATTTAAATTTAAGTTCTATACAGAAATTCTTTTATTCAAGCAAACAATTTATGTAAGATACCAAGGGAAACTCAACAGAGGAAATTTCCTCAGGAGATTCACTCAGTTGAATATCTTCATAATAGAGTCTAGAGAAATCATTAGAGACCTCGGGTTTGTTTTTATCAGTAGGGCATCCATGGTTCATGGGTAAAGTTAATGCTTTAGGTGATGTCAATTCAACTTCTCATAAACAGATGTGTATATCAGGAAACTATAATTACGGCATTATTTCTGACAAGATCAGTACCAAAGTCAATGTTGAGAAACTAAATCTGGGCCTGAAAGACCCCGCCCCCTGCTTATATATAATGCTATATATAGTACAGGGTTGTGTTACTCTCTTTCCATCCCAAGTAACTTTTAGCAGGTATTTAATCACAAAAATGAAAACTAGTCAAAACAAAGAATAGCTTACTAGGTTATGATAGTGCTATAAAATAACATGAATCATAGTAGGAGTGAGGTTTTTTTTGAGTAAAATTTATGCTGCCATCCTCAACACATGCGCACAGGTACATACACAGGAAGTATGCAAAACTGAAGAGATATTAATAATGCTTCAGCACTCTTGCTTCTCCAGTATTTCTCAAGGCATATTTCTCAGACTGGGGGAGACTATTACCAAGGTTTAACACGGGAACCATTGTTTTAAGCCAACAGAGGCTTGTGCTTCTCATATCAGAGAAATTTAGTTCCAAAAGAAGGAAAACAAAAACAAAAACAAAACCAGCCCAAAACTAACCCACAGTTAGTAAAATGTGACAATGGTCTCCTTCTACCAGTCGTCCCCTCACCATGTATTCATGGGCTGCTTGCCTCAGCTAGTGTTTCAAGGAACAAGAACTACAGCACATAAAAGATGAAACTGTGCCAAGAGAACATTCAGATGTCAAGTAGATGTGATCTGTAATACTGCTTATGATAAACAGCAATAACTAAGCAATGACAATGGAAATAGTTTTCCTAGGGAAACTGAGCAGAGAGGAGAGAAGGGAGGCTGAGAGGGAAGATGCTCAAGCCTGTATCTCATCTCCATGGAGAAGCCAGGCAAGAAACTAACTGGGTTTAGAGTAGGGAGGGCTGTGCAAAATTCTGCCTGCTGAGGGAGCAATCCCAGAATATGAAGAAAAGGTATAGGCAGTTTAGAGGCTTACTCACTGTTTAACGGAACGGCCCTTTCAAATGCAAGGGGTTTCAGATACCTTACACTATCCTAAACAGAAATGGAAGAACTTTTCTCTACTTAACTTCTATTGGGACAGCTGTATCTGAGCACTCCCCGTGGCTGAGGGGGAACAGAATTGGCTTGTTCATCTTTTGGCAATTGAAAAATCTTAACCTAGCTGTATAATTCCTGTTCAATAGTAGTTGAACCCATACTGGGCCATTTTCAAAGGAATGCTGAGTCACCTATCAGATCTGTGGTACTACAAGGCAAGTGTACCCCACATCAGATCTGTGGTACTACAAGGCAAGTGTACCCCACATCAGATCTGTGGTACTACGAGACAAGCGTGCCCCACATCAAATCTGTGGTACTACGAGACAAGCGTACCCCACATCAAATCTGTGGTATTATGAGACAAGTGTACCCCATATCAGATCTGTGGTACTACAAGTCAAGTGTACCCCACATCAAATCTGTGGTATTATGAGACAAGTGTACCCCACATCAGATTTGTGGTACTACGAGACAAGTGTACCCCACATCAAATCTGTGGTACTACAAGTCAAGTGTACCCCAAAGCTTTTGCTCACACTGTAAGTCAGCTGGTTAAGAACCATCCACATCTTAGCGTGATGTGTGTCTTCAACTTTAGCCAGTTAGGCAGGACAGAGCAGAGGAACAAGAATTAATGCCTATACCTACTATTTATTGTCACATTTTATGCGTGCATGTCATGTTCACTGTAGGGAAACATTGCTGATTTCATTACTATGGGGTGAAATGTGGAAAAATAAAGCCCGGCAGGCAGCATGTTCATCAAGACAAGTCAAACGTGCTGACAGTGGTGGAATGGATGAAAAAGGGCAAGACTTCTTACCAGAAAATAATAAAGGCTAAATAACTAAAATCTAAACAAAAATCAATATACCGATACTCTTCACCCTTCAGATTACAAAATTATTTGGCTATAAAGATTAAGCATTCTTACATTTTCCTGTTTGTGAATGTAGTTTTGCCTTTAAAATATTTTTTAAGGTTATTCAGTAATTTATAAACTGGAAATATGTATTTTTAATTTGGGTTCAAAGAAAGAAATGATAAGTTGATTGCTACATGTTGAAAACAAACACACAAAACAAAGAACAAACCCATCCTACCCTGCCCCCTTCTGACCAAACAGGTTAAGTGAGACACATGATGTCATTGATATCATTTATATCCCAGAACTATTCTCAAGTAAGGGCAAGCAAACTTAGCTTCAGTAGTTTCTGTTTGTTTGATTTTTGTAATAAGAACAGTGCTTTCTTTCTCAGAAGGCACAGGAAATGTAGGGTCAGTGACAAGAGAGAGCAGACAACAAGTGCATTGGAACTCTGGCGTGAGAAAGCTGAGGTTACTGGAGACTCGATGCTTGCACAATTGTCACAGTAAGTGAAAGCTGCCACTATTCCTGGTGAATCAGGTGACTGCACAGAGTCATCTTCAGGTTGGCTCGGCTGTTTGTGACAGGTCTCTGGAGCCTGCTATACATGGCGGCTCTGGGGTGCTGCCGTGGGCTACGTGGTGCTATGGTAATGACTCACTGCCATCTGATCTGCAGTGTAAATTCATCTGCTTTATCTTCTACACGTCTCCCAATATCCCTGGCTTGTGCAGCCAACATTTCTAAGTTTTAGAAAGACTGAATCCATCACCTGGAACCGAGAGCTGGCAAATACAGCACCATTTCACTCATGCAACAACCCAGAGGGAAGGAGGAGCCGTCTCCTGTCAGACTGGACAGGGGGACAGGGCCTTCTCCCATCAGGGGCGTGGTCGGCGATCATGAGTGACAGAAAGGATCTTTCAGAGTATCCGATAAACTCTCCATACTTTTCCTATTAGGGTTTTGGTGTTTGGCTACAGGATTAAACCTAATCCCAAAGATGTGGACAGTGTCATGTAGCAAGTCACTTTTGTAATGGAGATAACTAACAACTCTTTCTTTACTCCTTTCCAAACGGTCAGACGCACGGTGGAGATCCAGCCACCTGCAGCCGACAGAAGTTATACACATAATCTGCCTCCTACTGCAAGGCCTCTGACCCCAGACCAGAGCAGACAGGCGTCTACTCGCAGCCAGAGAGCAGGGAGACCAGCAGGGCAGGGGCCCGTCTACTCCAACAAACTACTTAGGCCTCTTTTAAGGCTTCTTTTCTCTCTGGTGCTGAAAGCCTCAATCATGTTAGTGTGTCTGCGTGTGTCTGTCTGCTTTCAAGTCTCTGTGGAATGTCCACAGGTAATCCAAATAAAAATACAATACTATCTCACAATGTGTATTATTAAAAAATTTACCCTCCAGATCCCTGGGTGAAAAGTGACAAATTCAAACAAGTGGCTTTGCTACCGGTTTTGGGTTTTGTCGTGTTAGAAAATGTGCTAAGAATCCGAGAACCCATGTCACTTTATTGCTACGGTGTAGGTCATTTGAGTTAGCTCATGACTTCTGCATAGTCTAAGACAAACGAGCCAAGAAGGAACGTAACGTAAAGCAGTTACTGCAGGAACACACTGTGTGAGCCCAGCTGACCTTGTCTGTGCTGAAGTGTTTTCCTTACACACAGGTACTAAACTACTCTGCACAGGCGCTAACTGAGCTATGTCTGCTGGGCATCAGGATGAAGATGTGCTTTTCTCCACTTAATGTGGTCTGGGGCTCTCAGGTAACTTGCATCAGACACAAGGGAATGAAAGCTCTCAAATAAGCGATTTTATTCCTATCCATGATTGCAGACATTTACAAAACCATAACATCTGAGTTCACCTTAAAAAATAACTTATATAAAGCAGTGATATACACAGCACAAAATAGTTCAGGGAGGGGCAGGAGCAACCTTTAATAATTAAAATGTAAACGTGAAAAAAAAGGATGGAATAAAAGTCCCTACTCACTTCTACTTAAGATGTCATGTGATAATATCTTACAATGTCCTGTGGGTCGATGCACGTATGCGCATGGAGCTCTGCACACACGGCGCACTCTTCCCCACACATATACACACACAGATGGTTATTCGCAGTTCAGTTTAGGGTGACTCTAATGGGCCACTCCGCACAGTTGTGTGAATCACATTTGGACCCGCTTTCTTCACAAAAGAGGGGAGAGAGCAGGAGCTAGAAGGTTGGTTTGGTTGACTGAGATCCCTTTAACTGTACACTGATGAGCAGTTTCTTCCGTGGTAGTTCTGTGAAGGGCTGACTCACGATGGTCGTCATGAGGAGACGTGGTAATGGATCACACACTCATGGTCATGCTGGGGGAGTACTACAAGGACAGAAGGATAAATGATAAGTTTTAGTTTCTATGGACATTTATGCATGCATTTGTAACCTTGTGAAAATAAGGAACTATAACAATAGGTGTTTATATGGCTTTTCTTAATTGTGAAATTTTAAACTATGTCCTCTACTAGGACATAGATAATCATCCAGTCCCTCAGACACTCCTTCTGGGCAGATGAGGGTTCTGCAGACACTTGTAACAATCTGGGCAACTGGAATCCAAGGATGGACCACACTGAAGGGAGTCTGAGGACCAACCTTTGCTATGTACAGCCAAGTGAGTGGGGACTTCTCTACACTCTCAATCCACTCTTCTGACCCTGCTATCAACTATTCTGAAGGTACCAAGGAGTGTGGAGATGATTGAACACATAATCCTTAAATTATAGACTTGACTAGACACACAGGGAGTGCTCAGTACATGAACAGTCTAGGAAACAAAGCAACTGTCAGCTCTGCAGAGTCTCATGGGAGCACGAGATGCTCCAGTGTGCACTAGCACAGAGCCCCGCCCAGCATAGTCCATTGCAGGAAACAGCAGGGACCCCAGATGCTCCAGTGTGCATTAACATAGACCCCCCCCTACCCAGCATCAGTCCACTGCAGGAAACAGCAGGGACCCCAGATGCTCCAGTGTGCATTAGCACAGAGTCCCGCCCAGCATCAGTCCATTGCAGGAAACAGCAGGGACCCCAGATGCTCCAGTGTGCATTAACATAGACCCCCCACCCAGCATCCGTCCACTGCAGGAAACAGCAGGGACCCCAGATGCTCCAGTGTGCATTAACATAGACCCCCCACCCAGCATCAGTCCACTGCAGGAAACAGCAGGGACCCCAGATGCTCCAGTGTGCATTAGCACAGAGCCCTCGCCCAGCATCAGTCCACTGCAGGAAACAGCAGGGACCCCAGATGCTCCAGTGTGCATTAACATAGACCCCCCCAGCATCAGTCCACTGCAGGAAACAGCAGGGACCCCAGATGCTCCAGTGTGCATTAACATAGACCCCCCACCCAGCATCCGTCCACTGCAGGAAACAGCAGGGACCCCAGATGCTCCAGTGTGCATTAGCACAGAGCCCTCGCCCAGCATCAGTCCACTGCAGGAAACAGCAGGGACCCCAGATGCTCCAGTGTGCATTAACATAGACCCCCCCAGCATCAGTCCACTGTAGGAAACAGCAGGGACCCCAGATGCTCCAGTGTGCATTAGCACAGAGCCCTTGCCCAGCATCAGTCCACTGCAGGAAACAGCAGGGACCCCAGATGCTCCAGTGTGCATTAACATAGACCCCCCACCCAGCATCCGTCCACTGCAGGAAACAGCAGGGACCCCAGATGCTCCAGTGTGCATTAGCACAGAGCCCTCGCCCAGCATCAGTCCACTGCAGGAAACAGCAGGGACCCCAGATGCTCCAGTGTGCATTAACATAGACCCCCCCACCCAGCATCAGTCCACTGCAGGAAACAGCAGGGACCCCAGATGCTCCAGTGTGCATTAACATAGACCCCCCCCACCCAGCATCAGTCCACTGCAGGAAACAGCAGGGACCCCAGATGCTCCAGTGTGCATTAACATAGACCCCCCCCAGCATCAGTCCACTGCAGGAAACAGGGACTCAACTTTACAGTATGGTGAGGCTGACAAGTGACCTACGGTGAGGTTTTTGGAAATTTCAAACATCATGTGATTTCCGTTTACTTAAATGTGAATCAGCACACGCAGCTGGAGGCTGTCGTCAAGAGTGCACAGCTCTGGAGCTTCTGAATAGGACAAGCACCTTTCTCAAATGGTAGCGGTCTACATAGGAAAGTTGCTTCTAAACTAAAATAAAAATGTGGACCTTGGAATATTTTAATGTTTGATGGGAAAACTGCAAAAACCACTCCAAAGGGTGATTTCTATCATTGTTCTACTAACGATGGTGTCTCAGGATGAGAGATAAGTGAAGTCCAAAGTACGATTCCACACTGCAGAGCCCAATAAGGAACTGACAAGGGGCACGAATATTTACAAAGTTGGCAGAACGGGGAAAAGTGGAGGGAATGCAGGCAAGCTGGGATGGACTGCAGGCATGGGCTGAGGTTCAGATGAGCTCAAGGGATAAGAGGTCCCCAGGTAAGCATACGTGTGACAGAGACTGGATTCTCTGGACCAAAGCCCTTAGGATGCAAACCCCAAATGCATTGCTCTGAGTAAATGTAGAGAATGAGGTAGAGGAGGAGGCTGGGAAAACAGTGGCCGAACCACAAGGTGGGGAGGGCGCACTGTCAATTCTTTAAACATTGCTCATCCAAGTAGAATCTATTTGTCGCTGAATAGCCTTGAGTTCCGCATTGTTACAAGGACGGTAAGTCAGTAAAGTAGTTTAACTGACTCCTATGGCAGATAATAGGGAACATTGGATAATAAAAAGGAAGGAAAAATGAAATGATTGAATTGTATTATAATCTCAAAGAATAAAAAATTAAAAATGCATTCTAACTCAGAAAGAGGAAAAAGGCAAGATGAAAAATTCAAGCTAAAACCAAATCAACACCCGTTTGCCATCATCCTCAAGGAATGCTTGGAGCCACCCTGTGCTGAAATGAAAACACATCCAGTTCCATGGCAATGTGACATAAAAAGTCCCATAGCAACAGTAACTTCAGCATGCTGCAATTTATTACCCTCTGCCCGTGACTAAACATATTTAGTCATGTAATATAGTTATATAAAAACTGTAGCACACAGTTATAGCCAGAGAGTAGGACAAGCAATAAGAAAAGAGAAAGGTGCATCTCTACAGCAAAGTGGGCAAAGCAATTTAACTCAGGCTTTCCATGGTCCTTGTAGCCACCATAAGAACTGGGATTGCCTTTAGGTGGTGATGGAACATTCTACTCTGTCCTAGCCAGTACAAGTTCCATATACATATACATGTGGCTTCTAACTTCTTGAGATGTAGCTATTGAAAATTCAGAAGTGAAAACATCCATGTTTAACTTTAATCAAATATTTAAATTGCATGGCCAGATCACCAGCATTTTTCAAAATAAGGGCTTTGCTGAGAGTTGCTGTATCTGTGACCTAAAGTAGCAGATAGGTGACCTTGAAGCAAGGATCGCTTCCTGCAGACCTCACAGGAAACTCTTCAGAGAATCTCTGGGACTCCAGAGACCCTCCCATCCAATGTGCAGCCCAGGCAATCTGGATTTAAGACACCCTGGAATCCTTTCTTCCTAAGTGCCATTCCAGCTCATTCATATACAACATCAGGGAAGATTATAAGATGCTTCTCATTCTAATGTCCATTGCCCTGGTGTACACGTGTGCACACTCTGCTGTCAAGTGTTGGATCAGCTGCTATTGTCCGTCAACACTAGTAGTTGTTACAATGTGGCGGATCAAATGTTTTGAGAAAATTCTTACAGAACAGTAAAATGTTGGTATATCAGGAAGTCAGAAGAAGTTGCTTAGCCCATAACAGAAACTGAGGGGAAAAAATTAGATGCAAGACGCCGAGGCTCAGGGCCAATCAGAAAGGAATATTAGTTCCTAGAAATAATACTCAGAGTTTACAAGAATCTAATACAGTGTAATTTCTGAGCAGTACACACAACTGCAGAACGTGGGATTGTCTCTGGTGCAAAACAAGATACTGGTGTCTGGGTGTTCCTAGGCCGTGTGTCATACGCTCCCGGAAGGCTGTAGACTGTCCGTTTCTATTACTAAACTATTTCAGGAAAATGAAACTAAAGGGAATTATAGAATTCTAGGAAAGCTCCCAGAATGCAAGCAAAAGGAGTGTTTCCAGGGCCGCCTTCTTTGGAGTACTGAAGAGGTGCACTACATTTTCCCAGAAAGGAAGAGCGAGCACTAACCGGACTGCCCCGCTGAGAGGCCCGCGCTCTCCCTGGTGTCTGGTGCTGACTCACATCAGCGTTTCTGCTGTGCTGTTCCTAGCACGCAACGAGACACTGTGATGTCTGAGTCACAGCGCTGTGATATCCGGTCATACTGTCTGGAATGACTAAGCTAGTTTGTTCTCCTCAGACAATACAATGACCCCTTAGCTACTGAGAGCACTTTTGCTTGGCTTAGGGGAAACAGTAAACTGAAAGCTATTATTTTAAACATATGTCTACCTAGCCTGCTTGTGTATCTTGAGGTAGCATGTCCTAGTATGAACTGCAGTCTCTTCCTTCTTACCACCTGGCTGATACTCCACAGAATCCATTAGATACAATCATAAATCTGAAGTGCGTTTTAGATCACACCACGTTCTATAAACATCCTGTTTTCTTAGTGACAAACAGGGAATAGTTCTTATCCTCTGAATATAATGTGAAATAACTCAATGTTTGTGTCACTACCTAAGCAACCTGGGCTTACATTTCCCCACAACAGCGAAGCAGATGATGGAGAGGAGAGGCGAGGTCTGCCCAGCAGCCTGTCATTGTTCAATACTGTCGTTCCAGTAACGTAAAGACTCATCTGGTTATAGACAAACTCATGTGTAAACGTTTTTCTCCAAATTAATGCAACAAATTAATCCAATTGCATTTATTCTTCTTTTGGGCCACGTTTGTATCTACACCATGGAAACCAAACATTACAGCATGTGAACACTAGGGGGCAGCTCTGCTTTACTCATTCTGCTCCACCAAGCACGTTTGTAGTGGATTTAGGCGTTTTTGTCTTGATAGAATTAAATGCAGTAGCAAGAGGGAGAGAGTGGCAAGAGCACTAGCACTAAGCAGTTGTCTGTCTCTCTGGCCTCTGTGCTGTGACCTCTAGGGAAAAGTGACAAGTCCTCAAAGGGCAGACTGTTCCTTCAGAGTTACACGCAGGAAAACCTAGACTTTGAACACTTGTTTACTGGGATCTGTGAACTCACTAAATGGTTCTCCTTCTGAGTCAGGGCAGTCAGGCGTGGTCAAGGGTCGGCTGAGGAAACCCCGCTCCAGCTACTCTCACCTAAGTGCTCCTGAACGCTGCCAGGAGGCACTCGACACTCGCTGCATGTTCGGTTTTGCATTCATTTTTCAGTTACTGTATATTCAGAGATTTTTACTGTTGCTCAATCTCCCCACACACATTTGGTCATAAGCCGTAGTTTGTGAGTCTGGGTTACAGGAAGTCAGAGCCCAGTGGATCAAGAAAGGCCAAGCTAAGTTGCAGTTAAAGGGAAGAATGAGCTGCAGAGTCCAGCGAGAATGATAATGTATAATATATTCCTCAAGAAGCCAAAGCTTCTTTATGTAAAAACACATAAGGCAGCACTGAGGAGGTAAAGCCAGGCAGATCTCTGTGAGTTCGAGGCCAGCCTGGTCTACATGGAAGGTTCCAGGGCAGCCAGAATACATTGAGAGGCTCTGTCTCAGTCAAGCAAGAAGAAAGCAAAGAAAGAAAGAATATCCATTTCAACAGATCTTGTGTTTAATAAATTGTAAAAAAAAATATGTGCACCAAAGAATTGTTTTAAAATGCATTTATGATTTATTACCAGCAGGTGTTTGATCTGTAAGTAAGTCTGTTTTATACCTATATGCCTAGAGTTGCACAAATATTACGGGTTTCAAGTGGGACATTTAAGAGGCCATCATAACCACTTCTGAGGCAGGCTTTTCCTAGGTCAACAGTTGTGCAGATTTCGTGTATGAGTGAGGCCACATGATGCTTCTTCTGTGCCTCTCTCCTGTGACACTGTCCTCTAGTTTGGTCAAAGTTGTTAACATAACAAGATTGTATTCCTGAATGGAGTGGTATTCAACTACATGTATGCTCTATTTCTAATCCATTCACAGTAGGCTCCATCCCTTCACTGTCAATAGTGTATTATAGCATACAGAATGCTAGTCTGACACGTAAACTTCTGCTAGTGGAATTGTACTCTTAAGGACTGGTATGTTATACTCCTCACTTAGAAAACGTCATTTCTTACTCTAAAACTGCCTACAGCACAATAAATGAACTGAACTGACTTACCATACACCTCATTAAATTATGTTACTTCTGGAAGAATTTAAAAAATAAATGTCTCCTATTAGATAAAGTGAGCACTGAAAATGATTGATTTGTCCATATTCCTGAAGTAAATCAGTGACTAGGGCTCTAAAAACGAATTCCTGTAATCTCCTAAGTGACTAAAACCACGTGGTGTCTCCTGCTTTCTCGAGCTCGCTCACTGACAGCTAAGCCTTCTCATACAGTTTTATCTACCCTCTTTGTCCTCACCAGTCACAGAAATAAAGCAAACCAGCAGAAAGCAAACCTTTTATAGTCTAAGCTCAGGGGCAGCCTTGTTTCTAGTGGCGACTATTGGTTGAGAGCACGGAGCCAAAGAATCCACAGACCGTCCACCCCTGGGCTCCATGTGGGGTGCCCGTCACTCTACACGAACGAAGACAGATGTCAGCCACGGCTAACAGGTGGTGGTGGCTCTGGCAAAGGCGGAGTCTGGAAGTTTGGTAGCAGGGACTGCCTCTGCCCTCCTAGAGTCTGCCAGACTCACTTGTGGGGGCATGGGTCATATACTGATAAAGCCCACCCAGGCCCTGCAACAGTTTCCTCTATGATCCTACAGAGAGCAACCCTCCCCATCACTAACTGGGTCTTTTATCCCTAAACTGCCAGCCTGACTCCCAGAAATCCTGAGTCCATTGGGTTTTGAGGGGACTCTGAGAAACTAAAAAAAAATCCTTGAGTGTTTCTAGAGTTAAATAACAGTTAAGAATCATTGCATTACATGGTAACTCTTTGAGAAAGACACTTCTTGTCTCTTCGGCCTCCCAGTGTCTAGCATACTGCCTTGGCACACAGAAGTGCTTAGGTACTGCTCGCTAAATAAATAAATGAACTTTACAGCTTCACTTTTTGTCCTGTCCACATATATATTTGAAGACAACCTTCCTGTCCACATGTGTGAAGATGACCTATAGCTCTATAACAGCACTTTAAAATGCCATGGGCTGCAAGCTCAGGCTGACAGACCACCAATGTGACCTTCACTGCAGCAAGAGTGTGAGGCCAAAATACATGTAGACTATTGTCACAGACTTACTATGCCAAAATCAAGAACAGATCTCATTTTGCACCTACTCATTTTGCTAGGAGGTAGGACAAACCAAATGGGCAAGCTGATTTCATTTTATTTGTAACATGGATGTTCTCTACAGGAAAATTAGTATTATGGTTTTGATAACTGCATATAAATAAACAGGTCTCTTAGAACTCTTCTCATAAAACTGCACTTGAAGATGCTTCTGCCTTCTAGAAGATCAGCATATCGAACACTTTGTAAACATCAGTAATAACAGTTGTAGGCATTTATACTGATAGGGGCGCTTAAGCCTTTCAGTACATAATAACACAGTCAAAGAAATACTTACACTCTCACTCTGAAAAGGATTTAAGAAATTTCCCCCCATTTCACCGTCATCCCTTGGGGTGCCCGGCTGGTTACTCAGGCTCATATTATTGGGAGAATTCTGTAAACGAGATTCAGAAAAGAAGTCATTGTTGAAGATGCTCATTCCCTCCCACAGTGCCATGTCCCAAACACTGAACACACAGTGGCTGGCAGTCCTGTGACTCGCCCCGTCCTCGCCCTCTACCCCACGGCAATGGGTTCACAAATGGGAGTTTGAGAACAAGCGCACCCCAGTAATCTACGATAACTATTTTCTTACTCCAGAATCAATGTTTATTCAATTCCTCACCCTCGGTGTATAGTGTTTCTAGAATGCTATAGTTAAAACCAACCAACCAACCAAACAACCAAACAAACCCCTAGCTTTCCCAGCAGGAGAATGATGAAGACAGCCTACCCATGGATAAGGCATGATACAGGCTAACTCCCTTACGAATTTTACTAATAAAACGTTCAAAGATCACTGCTTTAACAGACATCTCCCTTTAACTGTGTGCATGTTAGAGATAATACTATTTCAATTATTTTTATGTGAGTCATAAGGAAGAAAGATCGTTACCGAGAGAGGTGCCTTAGGACCAGAAAGCTCACTGTCAGAGGGAAGAGATAGGGACCATCATTCCACTAGAGAAACACCCTACCATTAGTTTAAATGGACAGTTCCTACGGAAGCTCTCGGAGACAAAGCAGCTGCTATTACCAATCAGCACGAAGTCGGCTGGGCCTTTGCCCAAGTTGGTTCATCTTATCTCCTCAGTGTACTCTGAACTATCACAGTATCAGGCTGTCCACGCCAACAGGAAACACAGAACGGCATATTAATCATGTTTATAAGGCCATGCAATGGGGATTGAAGGAAGCATTTTAAGCTATAATTTATCAAGTTTAAAAAATTCAGGAACAAACTCTTTGTTATTGTAAATGGAGAAAGATACTTAGATTGCTTTTGCCCTAAACCATATGGCTTATATTTCAGTTTTTTTTTTTAAAGAAAGTTTCTTAGAGGATTTTGATTTACTACAGCAAGTCCCATCACAAACACTAAGTTTTATGAACGAGTTCCTAAAGGACATGTGCTTTGTGAGACTGTGGCTAGCCTGTAAAGCCGAGGCAGGCAGATGAGCTGCTGTAAATGCAGCTCCCATCTTGTCTCACTGCGCCCCCTGCAGGGAGGATCTGAGAGCAAGGATCCTCTGAAGTCCATAGGAGTTCTATACGCCAAGGGCTCAGAACCACACTTGCACGGCAGAAAGAGAATTCTACCATTTCTGGTAAGTTTTTCCTCCAGAATGCTAGTTACCCAAGAATAAAGAAAGGCAATTGCACTTTGAAGTCAACCTGACAACTTTATTCCTTTTCAAATTTTTATTAAATGCATCATTTTAGATTAATTATTAGAGCTGCTAATTAATAAACTGTGCTTTGCAAACAGGAATGACATTGCTGACTGTGGTGGTCTGAATGAGGATGGCCCCCAGAGGCTCATAGATTTGCGAACTTGGTAGGACGGTTCATAGAGGACAAGGAGGTGTGGCTTTGCTAAGTCCATGCCAGCTACTGCTCCATGCAATCTTGTCTGCCACCATGCTCCCGCCATGGCACGGCCATGGACATCTTTGGAACAACAGGCGCCAAATTAAATGCTTTCTTTTATAAGTTGCCTTAGTCATAGTAACCACCACAACCATTACAAAGTAACTAAGATTTAGTTCAGAAAAGTAAAGCAAACTTTGTTCGAGGGTTTTCACTGGATATCTGGTGTGGTTTAGATATGGGTTGTACTTTTCACATATTGTTCTTTATTCTAAAAGTTTATCTAACTTCAAGCCTGATTCCTGAATCAAAGTGTTGGTTTTATTTTAATTTGTATTTTAATTAATATTTTAGTGCTGGTATTTGAATCTATATGTTTGTATATGCTAGGCAAATGCTCTACCATTTAGCTATACCTCTATACCCCAAGGTATTGATTTGATAATATTTATCATTAAAAATAACACTGGCTTTTTTAAAACAACACTTCCGTTAATAATTTCTATTTTCATGCAATCTCTTCATAGCATGGGGGCTCAAACTCAAGTTTCTTTAAGGGGGTGGGCTCTACAAGTAAGCTGAAAGGAATTTTATAAGACTACAACATAAATCAACGCAGCACTAGATCTCTGAGACCCATTCCTTCTAGTTACTGGATCATGTTAGAAAAACTTAAAATAATAAGGACAAAACATGTCGCTTAATTTTTCTCTGAAGTATTGTCTGCCAAGGTTGTGAAAATGACACGAGTCATTTAAAGAAACTGAGCTGCACAAAAATCAGTGGAAGATGAAGACTTAGGCAACAGAGCCCCTGACACCCGAGGCTGTCAAGACCGGTGATGAGTGCAGCTGGCAAGAACTGTGGGGCACTTCATCTCACTGTGGCGTCATCCGTGGGCAGTGTCTCCAGTGGAATCGTCACTGAGGCACGGTCCCCGTGCAGAAAGGGACTTAGTGACCAGAAAGGCACAGGTTTTGAGCACATATTTAGGAAATGGGGAGCATGACAAAGAATCCAGAAAAGGATTATTTTAGGATTATTTTTAATCATGCTGATGACCTTTTTATTTCAGTAGATGGGTGTGCTGCATACTTCTACTATAAGATTTAGCTTTAAAATACAATTCAGATTTTACTGATCTCATATTCAAGGGACTCTACTACATTCCCACTTACCTTTCTCCAGTTGTAAAGAAATGCTCATTAAATATATAAGAGATATCACACATAGCCAGGCGGTGGTGGTGCACGCCTATAATCCCAGCACTTGGGAGGATCTCTGTGAGTTTGAGGCCAAGATGGTCCACAAAGTGAATTCCAGGACAGCCAGGACTATTTATTACACAGAGAACCTTGTCTTGAAAAACCAAAAACAACAACCAAAAAAAGAAAAACAAAACAAAAAACAAAAAATACCCATCACACACAATTCCCCTAGCTAAATGTTTACCTCTCTTGAGTTTTGTAGCTTGTGCTTAATTTTTTAGAATGTATTATTATTATGTGTATGTGTATGCATGTGTGCTGTGTGCATGTGTGTGTACTGTGGGCATGTGTGTGTGTACTGTGGGCATGTGTGCGTGTGTGTACTGTGGGCATGTGTGTGTACTGCAGGCATGTGTGTGTGTGTGTGTGTACTGTGGGCATGTGTGTGTGTGTGTACTGTGGGCATGTGTGTGTACTGCAGGCATGTGTGTGTATGTACTGTGGGCATGTGTGTGTGTGTGTACTGTGGGCATGTGTGTGTACTGCAGGCATGTGTGTGTGTGTGTGTGTACTGTGGGCATGTGTGTGTGTGTGTACTGTGGGCATGTGTGTGTACTGCAGGCATGTGTGTGTATGTACTGTGGGCATGTGTGTGTACTGCAGGCATGTGTGTGTATGTACTGTGGGCATGTGTGTGTACTGTGGGCATGTGTGTGTGTACTGTGGGCATGTGTGTGTGTGTGTGTACTGTGGGCATGTGTGTGTGTACTGTGGGCATGTGTGTGTGTACTGTGGGCATGTGTGCGTGTGTGTACTGTGGGCATGTGTGTGTGTACTGTGGGCATGTGTGCGTGTGTGTACTGTGGGCATGTGTGTGTACTGTGGGCATGTGTGTGTGTGTGTACTGTGGGCATGTGTGTGTACTGTGGGCATGTGTGTGTACTGTGGGCATGTGTGTGTGTGTACTGTGGGCATGTGTGTGTGTACTGTGGGCATGTGTGTGTGTGTACTGTGGGCATGTGTGTGTGTACTGTGGGCATGTGTGTATGCTATGGGTATGTGTGTGTGTGTGTGTGTACTGTGGGCATGTGTGTGTGTACTGTGGGCATGTGTGTATGCTATGGGCATGTGTGTGTGTGTGTACTGTGGGCATGTGTGTGTGTACTGTGGGCATGTGTGTATGCTATGGGCATGTGTGTGTGTGTGTACTGTGGGCATGTGTGTGTGTACTGTGGGCATGTGTGTATGCTATGGGTATGTGTGTGTGTGTGTGTGTGTGTACTGTGGGCATGTGTGTGTGTACTGTGGGCATGTGTGTGTGTACTGTGGGCATGTGTGTATGCTATGGGTATGTGTGTGTGTACTGTGGGCATGTGTGTGTGTACTGTGGGCATGTGTGTGTGTACTGTGGGCATGTGTGTGTGTACTGTGGGCATGTGTGTGGGCATTGTGCTGTGGCATGCAAAGGTCAGACACAACTTCAAGGGGTCACTTCTCATTCCACCTTTACCTGAGTTCTGGGAGGTCAAACTCAGGGTTCTGGACTCATAATGCCTATATTTACTGAGCCATTTTGCTGACCAGTCTTCAATTTTTATTTTTTTAGCAAGTTTTTCAAATCCTCTCTTAATTGTTAAGTTATTGTTTCTAATAGCCACAAACACAAGATCCAAACTTTTATTTTTTTTCCAGTTTTGTCTGTTCAGTTACATAGAGCTTCTTAGGGGACAGGGATCCTACATTTGTCGTATTTGGGGTTAGAGCCCAGCATGCTGCCTTGGCCCACTGTTCGTTCGTTCTTTCTTTCTTTCTTCCTTCTTCCTTCCTTCCTTCCTTCCTTCCTTCCTTCCTTCCTTCCTTCCTTCCTTTCTTCCTTCCTCCTTCCTTCCTTCCTTCCTTCCTCTTTCTTTCTTTCTTTCTTTTTCTTTCTTTTCAGTCCTTCCTTCCTCTTTCTTTCTTTCTTTCTTTCTTTGTTTCTTTCCTTTCCTTCCTTCCTCTTTCTTTCTTTCCCTTCCTTCCTTCCTTTTTCTTTCTTTTCCTTCCTTCCTTCCTTTTTCTTTCTTTCTTTCTTTCTTTTCCTTTCTTCCTTTCTTTCTTTTCCTTCCTTCCTTCCTTCCTCTCTTTCTTTCTTTCTTTCTTTCTTTCTTTCTTTCTTTCTTTCTTTCTTTCTTTTCCTTCCTTCCTCTTTCTTTCTTTCCCTTCCTTCCTTCCTCTTTCTTTCTTTCTTTCTTTCTTTCTTTCTTTCTTTCTTTCTTTTCCTTCCTTCCTTCCTTTTTTTGAGACAGGGTTTCTCTATAGCTTTGGAGCCTGTCCTGGCACTAGCTCTGTAGGCCAAGCTGGCCTTGAAGTAACAGAGATCCACCTGCCTCTGCCTCCCAAGTGCTGGGATTAAAGGCGTGCGCACCTGGCTCATTGTTCTTTACTAATGAAAGTATCCCTGTGTGAGGAGTAACCACTTGAGGACAGAGAGATGGTGTTTGTTTCCAGAGAAGTCTTTTTTTTTTTCTTTCTCACCGATCACATCAATACTTAACACACAACACAGAGTCAACTAATGCTTAGGTGTTAAACAAGAAAACTAGCAGTTCATTAAGCAGGTTACTAGCATTGGAAAATATAAAAGTTAGTATTTAATTCATCATTGTAATTCTATTGGAAAAATATTAAAAAAGGAATTTATAAGTGATAAAGTCCTTGTCCCTATAGAATTTTGTTTGTTTGTTTGGCATAAAAGGTTATAGTTTATTAATGCAAGCTTTAGGAAGATGTTCTATAGCAATTAAGACATTCCAAGTTTATGTTCAGAACAATCTCTAGGTACAAGAATACACTACTCAAATGTGACCGTAATGGTTCACAGCTAACTGAGGAGAGCTCAGGAAAGGGCAGCTCCAAAACCGACGGCTGTAATACAATCACACGGGGCCTCTTGCTTTGGAAAGAAACATTATGAATACCATTTCTCACAGAGGCAACTTAGTGCCTGTTATAAATCAATGTTTTTCCAGAATACATCTCTGTTTCCAAACACCTCCCCTAAGTGTCCCTAGACCTCGGATGGCAGGCAGACCCCAGGCAGTGGCAGGGCTGCCCTGTGTAATATCTGCGGGTCAGAAACCTTAGTTTAAACTCGTCTATGGCTCAGGTAATCTCACTTTTTTTGTGGTGGAGGAATTGTATATTTCCACACAAATATAGCTGGAATGAGAAGCACAGTTGTCCGCAGTGACTCTCTCTAGTTACTGATCTAAAGCAGACTTTGAGGGGTCATTTCAGTGTTAGCTAATTTTAGTTCTCATCTCAAATATGTCTGACTCTCAGAGAACTACTTTGCTTTCATATGACCTAGGAAGTATTTAGATGTTATTTAAAAATATGTAAAGAATTTTACCAAAATATTAATTTTAGATATTCAAATTATTGAAGGAGGAAAAATGCAGACACATCATTTTTTCTACATGTATTAATTTCCTTCTGATTACTTTCCTAGCATTGAGAACAAGAATAATGACTGTACATGCCAACTCCATCTAAGGAAGGCTTGAAAGACCAGGTTAACATACAAATGCCGTGTTTATATACCATGTGTAGCCAACTTCTCAGGTATCTACGGCTACAGTGCTGTAGACACTTTCCAGATGTTACAACTTTCTGAAAGATCACCCGCACCTCAGTCCAGCTCTCCATGGAGCTTCAGAACACGGTTAAGCTGCTTATCATATTTTCCTTTCCTAAAGATTATACATATTCATATTTTAATTGCTGAATGATTATGTCTGAACCTCTACTTTCAAATTTTTGTTGAAGAACAATATTCATAAAGCTCACTTAGTAACCTTAGCATTCCACGTGGAATTAAACAGAGAAGCATGTTACTCACCTTGGAAATACTGTCCATATCTCCTGAGCCTGAAGCAAAGGGGAAAAGATAACCTTCATTAGTGAGAGAGCCCTTACAAATGGAGACTCCCGAGGGAGCGAGCTACTATGCCAGCACTAACCGCTTCCATTGCCCATCATCTGAATCCTAGCAGCAGGAGCGGAGTCACGGCTGTAGACCCCATGGAGACCGCTAGAGAGATCATCTACATGTACAGATCTGTATCTTTTAATGAAAATGATGTTGTAAATCTGATAGTTTAAAATGGAATTTCGAAGACTATCTAACAATATTCTGAACCATATTTTACTACAATATTCAAAAGTATTATTACTAATATTAAAAATAGCACTCAATATACAAAATAGAAACTAATCTTCAAGATATGTTAAATTTTAATTTTGACTCTTGAGAGACATAGGAGATGGGATTATATACTAACTAGCAACAATCATAACTGTCACAATGTCAGTTTTATTTTAAATTATTTTATTCTCCACAGCTAATCTTAGTGTAAAATATTATAACATTTTAATAGCAGCATTTACTGAACAGCAAAAATAAGAGCTTAGCATGACTCTCTTGTGATAAAAAGGTACACATTGTGACACATGGATGCACACACCCTGCACTGTTACATGTGAATATGTAGACTAATGTCCAGTTCAGAAAGCAAGGCGCTAGGTATCAGCCACTGTGACGCTCATCTGGAAGCTGATTCTAGCAGCGCTGTAACCAAAGCCTTCTAACTATGATCAAATTCTCCAACTTGACAGATTGAGAGTGGCTTCTTTTTTCTTTCAGAAAGGGTTTCTCTGTGTGTAGCTTTGGCTGTCCTGGAACTCACTCTGTAGACCAGGCTGGACTTGAACTCACAGAGATCCACCTGCTGCTGTCCTGCTGCCTCTCAAATGCTGGAATTAAAGGTGTATGCCACCACTGCCTGGCTGATTGAGAATATTTTTGCGATACATGGAAAAATCGAATTCTATAGTAGTACTGTCAAATGGAACACTGTGTGACGATGCGTACGTTTCTTCAAGATGTCCGTTATGGTAGCCGGTAATGTGTGTGCCTGGTGTACACCTGGTAAGCGGCAGTGTGCCTGAGGACTTGAATGTTACGTTCTCTCTACCTTTAAGTTAAATAATTACACATGACTATTGGCTTCAATAACCAGATACTTCATGTCAACCAAAATAAAATGAACCAGAACTTTGAAATGTACAAAAATATGGGTCCTTAAAAGCACAAAATTTTTCGAAAATGATTTTGGAATCACTTAACACAGACTTTCAGAGAATCAAGGGCCATACTTCTGGTCCTGAGTATGGGGAATGAAATCCTCTAAGCAGGACAGTATAAGCAGGGTTTGTCTAATGTAAGTGAAAGGCTCCATTATAAGCCCTGGCACCACTGTCAGCCTTTGGACTATCTCGTGACCACAAGCACAGTGCGTCTACACCTTCTGACCATGACACAGTGTGCTGAGAGGTCCAGTCGGCTTCGCTTTACTTTCCTCTAGGTCTCATCATTGTATTTTATTCACCTTACTTGGCGTCATCTGCTAAGAAAGAGTCATATGTGAAGTGTGCTATTAACTACTGCTGTACTGAAGGCAGGTGCACAACACGGTCTCACAGGGAATCATTAATATTATCAGAGTATGGTTATTAATTCTATTTAAAATGAGGCAAACATTAACATACAAAACAAAATTAAGGAATTATTACAGAAACCTGGGTTCGTGGACTGGAGGCAAAAGCACCCGTGGCAAGGCCAGAGGAGCCCTGTGGGTTAGGTAGCATGGCACATGCACAGTGGAACAGTCTCCTATGGCCATGGGACACTTATGCTGTCACAGACTGGCATCAATACCTGTGGGCAATCTGGACAGAACCAACCTCATGCCGCTGATTTTCAAGTGCTCTCCAGTTCACACCCAATACAGTACAAATCACATGACCACTCAAACAAGTATCCGGACATGAAAGAGCTTTGTATACCACAATACCCACAGTATGGAACTAATGTTTTATTTGAATTTATTCCATACATCTTACAGAAAAGCCTTACCTAAAGAGCCATTCATGTGATGGGACTCCATTCCTCCTAATCCACCCATGGGGCCATCTGACCCAGGACCCATTGGAAACTGTTTTTAAAAAAATAAACAATGTGATTGTGATCATATGGAAATTCATTTTATTTAGCAATACTTATTTACATTAGAGACTGCCATGATTTATTTCCAGGTGTAGAAACTTTTCAGGATACTTTAAAGATTGCGGATTCTTTGTCTGTCTCACCCCTCTCATCTCTAACTTCTGGATGTTCAAGCTAATCTTCCTTTCTGTCCATTTTTCTTTTTCTCCTGAGACATGCCCAACTGAAATGCATGGACTTCCTATGCAAATCAGAAGATCAGCCTTCTCTCCTTGATGGTGATGAAGTCCCTTTCATACCCCCAAGGAGTTCTTAAGAAGCTGCTCGGGGGATTCAAGTTGGAAAGGAAGAAATCAAACTTTTGTTATTTGAAGATGATACGATAGCATATATAAGTGACCCCCAAAACTCTACCAGGGAACTCCTATAGCTGATAAATACTTTCAGTAATGTGGCATGATACAAGATCAACTCAAAAATCAGTAGCCCTCCTATATACAATGATAAAGAAGCTGAGAAAGAAATCAGAGAAACATCACCTTTCACGATAGCCACAAAAATTATCTTGGGGTAACACTAACCAAAGAAGTGAAAGACCTATCCGACAAGAACTTTAAGTCTTTTAAGAAAGAAATTGAAGAAGATACCAGAAAAATGGAAAGATCTCCCATGCTCTTGGATAGGTAGGATCAACATAATAAAAATAGCAATCCGACCAAAAGCAATCTATAGATTCAATGCAATCCCCACCAAAATCCCAACACAATTCTTCACAGACCTTGAAAGGACAATCATCAACTTCATATGGAAAAACAAAAACCCCAGGGTAGCCAAAACAATCCTGTACAATAAAGGGACTTCCAGAGGCATCACCATCCTTGACTTCATACTCTACTACAGAGCTACAGTAATGAAAACAGCCTGGTACTGGCATAAAAACAGACAGGAGGACCAATGGAATTGAATCGGAGACCCGGATATTAATCCACACATCTATGAACACCTGACTTTTGACAAAGAAACTAAAATTATACAATGGAAAAAAGAAATCATCTTCAACAAATGGTGCTGGCATAACTGGATGTTAACAAGCAGAAGAATGAAAATAGATCCATAGCTATCCCCATGTACAAAACTCAAATCCAAATGAACTAAAGACCTCAATATAAATCTGACCACACTGAACCTAATAGGAGAGAAAGTGGGAAGTAGTTTTTAATGCATGGGCACAGGAGACAACTTCCTAAATATCACCCTGCAGTACAGACAGTGAGAGCAACAATAAATAAATGGGACCTCCTAAAACTGAGAAGTTTCTGCAAAGCAAAGGAAATCTGTCTCTAGAGAAATTCCCAGGAATCCCCAAGGATGACCCCAGCTAAGACCCTAAGCAATAGAAGAGAGGGGGCCCGAACTTGCCTTGCCTTCTAGTCAGACTGATGGATATTTTAAATATCAAAATAGAACCTTCATCCAGAAACTGATGGAAACAGAAGCAGAGACCTGTATCGGAGCACTGGACTGAGCTCCCAAAGTCCAGTTCAAGAGTGAGAGGAATGAAAATATGAGTAAAGAGGTCAAGACCATGGTGGGTTCACCCACTGAAACAGTCTACCTAAGCTAATGGGAGCTCACCAACTCCAGCTGGACTGGGAAGGAACAAGCCTAGGATCAAATTAGTTCCTCTGAATGTGGTTGCCAGTTGCCTGGTTGGGGCAGACTGAGGGGCCACTGGCAGTGGAACCAGGATTTATCCCCACTGCATGTACTGGCTTTCTGGGAACCTGTTCTCTTTGGATGGATACCTTGCTCAGCCCAAAGCAATGTGCCTCACCCTCTCTGAGGAGTGGATGGGGGTGGGGTGGGAGAGTATGTGAAGGGACTGGGAGGAGAGAAGGGAGTGGGAACTGGGATTGGTATGTATAATGAAAAAAGATAGTTTGTTTTCTTTAAAAAAATTAATAAAAAGGAAGCTGCGGATGCTATTGGCTCATTATGAATATTTCTGTTGAATCACGATGCCAGTGTCAACACTGTCTTAGTAGGTGAGAGATCACTGAATGGGGACAGAGAATGACTTCCTCCTGCAGGTTAAACACATTCAGCTACTTAGGGATGCACTGCTAACTGTTTTTAGTCACCTGGGCTGCGCCAGCTTACTTCAGACTGCAGCAGCTCCGCTCCCATTTGTAAAGCAGCAGGATTGCTTCTTTTCAAGTAAAATCTTAGCAGTAGCTGTGAACTGACATGCTGGGGCAGAGCTGTGAGGGGAGTTCACGGTCAGTGCCCTTTCACCTCCACGCGCCTCTAGAATGCTTCTGTGCCAACTGAAGGCAGGTATGGTCATCTTATGCTTGGAGGTAAGTACCTACCGAAGGCAGCATTTTCTTCTAAATGTTTCCAATTCATACGCCAATCCACATGGACTGAGCATTGATTAGAGTGTGTGTGGTCAGAGTGCTGAATCACACTAGCCTTCAGGACCAGAGCAGATTAAACAAGACAGGAAGGGGAGGGCACAGGGAAAAGAAAAGGAAGGAAAGAAGACAGGCAGGCAGGCAGGCTGGGTGGGTGGCTTGGGGGGAAACTATTCAGACAAGCCTAAATGCCACCAGCTCACACACCTTCCCAGGAGAACAAGGTTGCTGCTAAAAACACACGGACAGGTAGGTAGGAAAGATGGCCAAGGCACTTTGCCACCCAAAATCTGAGCTCAATCCCCAGAATAAACATAGTGGATGGAGAGAAAGCTGTACTTCTAGTTGCCCTCTGACCTCTGCATGTGTACCATAGCACACGTAACCAGCACAAGTGCACACTTGCACACAGTAAGAGAACAAAATGAAATAAAGCACAATTGGTCTTTTAGAAAGAACTTGTGATGCATGCACACAACTGGAACGTCAGAGAGTGACTGGATGGAATGTTCTTACCGGGCTTTTAACAAGAGCACAGTTAAGAGCTGTGCTGGGAAGTTAGAATGGAAGTCCAAGAGCCTGTGATGTGCTGCACGCTACTCTTCCCTGCCTCTGCAGCTTTAGAAGGTACTTGATGCTTTAGAAGATTCCAAGACTACAGGCATGTAGGTTTTAATTAGTTTGATACACAATACATGTATTTGCTGACTTTTTTTCAATTTTAGCTACCCTATGTACTTACATATAAGCATAACATGTTTATATCTATATCTAAATTTATTTGGAAAATTACTATATTATAACCCAAATTTAAAATCCATACTTACATTAGGTCTGTTAGGCCCAGGAGGTACTGCGTTCATTAAAGTATACATATTGTCTCCAGAATTTGTTGAATCTGAAACAAAACATCACTTAATTAATATTTCTACCAAAGCCGTCACAAAACAACCAAAAATGACCTTGGCATACACAGAACTTGCCAGCTAGATACACAGCAGACATAGTCATTAGCAATGCTTGGAAACATTTCCTGGCAGTCATTATCTGACCCAAACTGGACTGTTCTAAAGTCATAAGTCAGGAACATGAAGAGAGGTGTAAACACCTCAGTAATTCAGGCCAATTGAACATTAGGAATTTCAAAAAATTATAGTATATTTGACTCCATAAGCAATGATATCAGACAATTTTAAAAATTCAAATTAAGTAGCTTTTCAATTTTCAGGATTTTCTTAGAATTCTAAAGGGAAAAATTTGAATTTTAGGATGAAACTGGTAGAATATACTGACTTAATTTCAAACATGAGATTACAGCAAGACTAGTAAAAGAAACAGTCTTGCTTGAAGAAAAAGCAGATACTTCTATTGACTTGTTTCTCCTTTCCAGAGATGGTCTTGTCTTATGGCTCTATCTGGCCTTGAATTCATAGCAATCCTCCTGTCTCAGTTTCCCAAGTACTGAATTACCACCCATGGCTTTCAGCAACTTTTTGATGACTTTCTTCTGTTCTTTTATTAAAATAACTGCAATATTTACTCTATAAGTGTACACAAGAGTCTACACTACTCTAGAACTTATACTTCATGCGTACTAGCTAATTCTAATTCAATCTCCACACATATTTTATGAAGTAAAACCCAGAGTGAAAGTCAATTATTTTACATTGAGGAAATTAGTTATAAAATAGTTTTTTATTTTCTTAAAACTACCAAGTTTACTTACATGTATTACAATAGATCTTTATTTTGAAAAGGATTAAGTGTTTGAAAAAAATGAGTTTTGTATTGACTCAACAGAGAGGGTAAAATAAGATGCTTTCTTATGGTAATGACCACAGAGAGATATAATTACTTCTGCCGTGTGTGTCTACTTACTAGACATTAATTAGCCTGTGATTTTCATGTGTAGTATTTAGAGTAAGCACAGTATTATTCATTGGTCATTTATCAACAGTGATATATAAATCTCAGCACTAGATTTTACTTTTTTTTTTTTTTTGAGACCAGGTTTCACTGTGTACCTGTGGCTGTCCTTGAACTCATTATGTAGACCAGGCTGGCCTTGAACTCAGAGAAGTCCACCTGCCTCTGTCTCCCAAGTGCTGGGATTAAACTAAGAGCAGCTAGATTACTTCTAAATAAATACCTCATAATAGTGAATAAACCAGAATGTATCCCCTCAGGCTGGCCTTTTTGTTTTTGAACAGTAAGTGAGATCCCAACCTATTTTTGCAGCTATAATTTTTTCATGTCCTCCTTCATGAATACTTCTATCACTTAAGGTAACTTACTCCTTCTTGTCTACCACCAGCCTTGCCCATCTTCTATTTTCATTCTCTCTCCTGCCTAGAATCTTCTCACCAGCCCCACCTACAGGAGTTCTGGTCACTATTCAAGGCCCATTTCAAATGCTGTTTCTAGTGTAAGTTTCCCTGAGGTTTCTGAGTGCATGCATGCTCCCCAACCAATGCAGGGAGCCTTGTATCTCCCTTCTGCTCATCCTGGCTATCAAGAGTTCATCAGAGAAAAATGGGCTATATTTTACTTAGCTTGTGTGCCTTGGACAACAAATTATATTTATTGCATTTAATTTGTCTAGAAAGTTCTATGATATTTCAGAAAATTTTGGATTTGTTTTTAAATATATGAAAACCTTAAATAAGTTTTATCTTTACTTTTGGTGAAAGAAAAATGGATTACGTATTTTAAATATGCAAGAGATGAATTTATCATTTTTAAGACTAATTGAAAAGATAATTTCATCCAAATGAGAGAAAATCATCAAAAGGAATAAGGATGGCTTTCTGGGAAATGCCTGACTCCTTTTGATTCATGGAAGAGTCTTACACTGAAGTGAACCTAAGGGCATGCGTCTTTGGGGCTGAGGACACAGGCCCATTATTAAAGGATGCCTTTACAAAAGTATGTGAGCAAGGCCAGGAAGGCACGCTGAAGATGTCGGTAGACTACTCATCCCTTGATATGCTTAGTGTTGCTTGAAGGTAGGTTCTAGTCAATAGCGAAAAGAGAAAAATCACACACCATCTCATAAACTACACATTAGCTTCATAATAGGAGACTGAAACGCACGGGAGGCAATTAGTTCATAAATTTATCTTTGATGGATTCTGCTTCATTTTCAGTGTGGACACTTTGAAGATAGAGATAATGACAATTTTATGGAAAGAGAGAAATAGTAAATTTAAGTAACATTTCATATTGCCAAATTTGGTTTTAAATAAAATATACAAAATAAAAAATTATTTGCCAGCATTATTAATAATAATGAATTTTAAACTCCTGTATATCTTAGAACAAAATCTAAATATATTTGACTTCACGGTGAACCATACTAAAATTATTTTTAATTATAAACATTTCAAATCTATTTTATTACCAAGAAATACTGAAAACCTTAGCTTATTTCTCTGCTTTTAAAATTTCTGGGACACATACATATGTATAAATATACATGTGTGCGATACACATACATACATACACACATGCATAATACATACATAATACATACATACATACATACACGTCTATACAAAATTGTGGGTCAGGAGAGGTGACCCTACTGTTAAGAGCACATACCACTCCTGCAGAGGACCTGAGTTCAGTTCCCAACATAAATATCAAGGGGCTCCCAATCATCGGCAATTCCAGCACTAGGGGATCTGGAATCAATTCTTAAGAACCACCTGATAGCCCTTGATACATGTTCCATAACTTGATGGATCTTTGATAATTTAAATTCCAATTACTAGTCTCCAAATATGTTTAATACTCTGTTAAAGTTTCAAGAAAAAAATAGGCTAATGCTATTTGAAATGATTATGTTGAATTATTATGTAAATACTCAAGTATATCTCATTTTAGAAGATTAAAAAAATCTTTCAGCAGTAGCCAGTCAATCTATTAACTAATAAATTCCTATAGACATGTAGGGTAAATAATACTATAAGCACACCCATACTCAGTAACATGGTAGATGTGGGGTGGGAGTCAGTTTGCCATTCTAATCTAATGGGTCTTTAGTTTTACTCCTGGAGATTTTCTGAGTTGGGGGCTATGGATTCTTCTTAGTTTTAAGGGATTTGCAGGTAATTTATCTGCAATTCATATAAATCAACACATTGCCCATATTGTCAAAATCTATAATCCACACAAGAGGAATTTTCTAAATCTTTAAGGACTGAAGCTAAGATCTTGACTTCTTCTCGCCTGCTTCCTCCAGTCTTTAAACATGTTGAGACAATAAAAATTCCTAAGTTGATTTAAGAAAAAAATTTCTATATTCTGTGGTTTTATCTTAGGAGTCAAATGCCCATGTATCTTGTTGGAATTACCATACCTGCTGGACTAGGCATGATGGGCGTTCCTGGTGGCCCTCCGCCTCCTGGAGGACCCTAAATAATTACACAAGATTTCAGAAAAAATAAAGCATTTCATTAAACAATGTAAGGAAAAGCAGAAAAAGGTTATACTTATCTCTATAATAACCCAATTTTAAAATACAAAGCAAATATATTTCCTCTGTAATTTATTTTCTCTGCTTCACAATCAACTCAATATTATGCAAAACATAATTTAGCTTAACTATGTTGAGACTGTTTTGACAAGTTTCCAAAAACAATAAGCCTGTAACACTGGTTTATTATTCATGATTTAATCACATCACCTATAATGAGGTTAAGAAGAAACCACTTAATAGGGCCTTTACAAATCAACAAAGTAGGAATAATTCACGTGTACTTTAATTGTTCGCTGTAATTTTCTGACATTCTGCGTCATTGGCTTTTACTAAAACTCACAGAGAGTCTCTAAGAGACACTCAGAGGTCCACACTCCAGACCAACTAACACCGTTTCTTTTCTCTGTTGGCTTCAGCTGCGACACAGAGCTCAGTACACTAGCTATCGCTTCAGTGAGAAATGAGACACGGTCCTCCCTGAGGCTGCGGCTACGGAGGCTGCAGCCCCACTACCCCTGATGAGGCAGGAGTGAGTCTGCCCTTAATTCTGACAACTAAACCAACGAGCTTTAGAATTCTTCAGGTACCCTATGTATAGTGGTCAAATTAACTTAAATCTTTACTCTGAGTGTGTACATACAGTCTACCAGTTACTTCAAATAATATCTGCACTTCCCACTAAGTAAACAACTAAAATGTCTTTTAAAATAAATGTATATAATCTCATGAACAACTTTTCAAGCCTATTAAGTGACTTTAAGAAAGAGAATCATTCTAATTCATTTATTTTGTTTCATACATATTGTGTCAAGAGTTGGCCGTCTTTGGCTGGAACGGCTCAGGGGAACCCTGAGCACTAAGACCCAGGTCCAGGAGCAGCACGCAGTGTTTCTGCAGCGGTTAAGGTGCTCATTCATCTTCCTCTTGTGTACCTGTATTTACTGCGTTGTAGTTGCCCATAACCTCTGAAAATTACTTTGGAAAAGGCTTCCTACTTTACTATTTTATACTTGCTTTTGTGTTAATATTTTCTCCTAAATTTTACCAAAAAAATTTATCACTTCTGGAGGTCTTTGGATGAACAAGGAACATAAAAGAGTGAAGCCAAAGGGTCATCTGTGACTTTAAGAGAGGAGGTCCAAAACCTGCAAGTTTTGGCTTTAGGTCTACAAAAATACTGAGAAATGTTAATATGTATTAGATCGTAACAATGAAATAGGTATTTTCAGTTTCTAGTAATAGAAAAAGCCTGTAAGATCCTTCCAAATTATTACTGCAGTCTGATCCACTTTGTGGTTGGGATAAAACGTCATGTTTTCTTAGCCTTTGTGTGGTGAGTGGGCAGGGAGAGGGTGTGTACATTACTCTTATGGAGAACTGTGAATTCAAGCATAACATTCTATAACTGGGATGACTCTCCTCATGATTGGATAGAGAGTATTGTAGTAGTTCCCAGAAACATACGCCAAAGTAAAGCAGAGTACTCCAGGCAATTCTAGCCAGACTGATAACTGTTTCACTAATGAACATCAACATATGTATTGAGGTTGGCAGATGAAACAACCCAAGATGTTCACTTCTTGGTCAATACACAGGGGCTCTTCGGAACATCTGGGCAACAGTTTCATTGCTCAAATAAAATGTAACATCAATTCTTACGAGCAAACAAACCCAAATGTACTTACTACATAATTTCCAGGAGATGCTGAGGAGTACGGTATCTGAAACATGAACAGGACAGAAACAAATATTTTGATTCATGTGACTAAACGAGATTGAATTAAATAAATCAGCTTTTTTAAAATCAAGTTTAAAATACATTCCAAAGTACAATAAAACATAAAGGAATTTATATCTCTCTAAGTGCCAAAAATCCAAACAATTGTAACATTATATTGAACTCACAAGAAAATATAGATTTTAGTCAAGAGGAATTCCAAATTATAGTTTCAAATTATATTGGCTTAGGTGAGTTGTATCCACTGTGCGGTACTAATGAGATAGTCTATAAATAGAAGATGTATCCTTGTACAGCTAAGACCAGGAAAGCAGAACATTTCAGATTAGTAGCCTGTACATATAAAACTTCTAGTCTATGTACACATTAAAAGACATTGCTGCTACTTCCATGCAGTGCATGTCATTTCTCACACTCCCTGCCTAGTTAATATTAAAACAATGCAATCAATTCAAAGGAATTGGCTGATAATCTGTGAGGAATGTGCTTTGTCTTCAGATGAAGCTCCCTGGAAGAGGCCATTTTCCAGGCAGGAGGAGGTTCTGATTCACAAGGCGCTGATGAAGGAAGTGAACAGTAAAAACATACTTTAAAATAAACACCTAAGTGTGGGTGTTAATGGAAAATTAAACATTTTCTTTTTCAACAAGCCCACTAGCTCACTTGCATAATACAGCCCATGAGCTTTATTCTGAGGAAAGACAATAATTTGTCTCCCTGGAATGAGCTAGTCAGGGCCAGAATAAGACCTGAGTGGTGAAAACGCTGATTCCTTTCTCTGATGGCCCCTAAACTTGACATAACAACACAGGAATACGAGGCCACAAATAAGGAACTCCATAAAGCACAGTTTCCCCTTTAAAATACTTGATGATTTTTAGAACTATTTAACAGTAAGCTATTTGAAAAGGCTTTCTCCTCACTGTTTGGGGTCCTTATTTTGTGTGAGCACAGAGCACAGGGTGCCAAAGCCTCTACTCTGGTTGGTGTTTGTAGGGGCTGACTGAGCCCAACCTGCTGTGGTGCTCAGCTACTAGTGAAGGGCATTACTTCCCCTGGGTACTAGGGTCTCTCACAGCACTGACCCTGGCCTCCGTTCAGAAAGCTCATGACCTTGCTTTCTTATGCCCTTTTTAGGTCATGATCTACCATCCAGACTTCTTAATACATTGCTTTAAATACAGACATTTACCCCCTCTGAATTGTCATTATTCTCCTGGTTCCTAGAACACATCTCATCTCCCTGTCTTCAGCACCTGGTCAGTGTTTTCTTACTCTGCTATTATCTAGCACAATAATCTAACCATCTTTTATCATCTTTATAATACATTCTTGAACTCTGTAACATACTGCATTTTCTCTTTCCTTTCTGAGAGTTCAGCACCCCTGTGCCAACATCTGGGCAACTCCTTTGCCTGACATCTCTCTTACAAAACTTACCCTGCATTCCTGTTGGATTTCTTTTTATTACACTTTCATGTTTTCTTAGTTAATTAGTCTTGGTCTGTTTACAACTAAATAGCCCTGTATTCTCCTATACTCTGTAGTTTGTCTCCCAAGTATCTTAATTATTCTTCCAAAGCCTACCAAACTGATTCCTACTTCTCTCATCATCTGCTAGTTAGCTTCTCTGTTTTACAAGAGATTTCCTGGAGGAAAACATAAAGCAAGGATGAGAAAATCACAAATATAACCACACTCTGTGACATACTAGTTACATTTTCTATGCTCTGCCCTAACAATCATCACACTTCCTGGTTCAGCCTTTGCAGAAGCCCTGACATGTAAGTAATGAGCACACAAACTTTAGGAGGAAGAAAAATTCTTGTTATAAATATTTCCATTTGTCAGATTTCAAGTTACCAAAGGGGTCCAGCACACAGCTCATGAAATTTCTGAATGAAAAATAAATTCTGAAATTTGGACTTCTTTTTCCCTCTGTGAGCTGGCCTTCAGAGCCATTACGTCATCCTGAGTAGATATTTTGCCCTCCTGCCATACATTAAACCATTATGTTCAGTTCAGCATGATGCTGTTTACAGATTTAAAATTACAATTATTATGCTAGAGAGAAAAAGAAAACAAAAGCCTTCTGTTAGTTTTCAAGGACAGCACCTCCAACTAGGTCTTGACAATCCTTTCACATGGTGAAATAGAACTTTCACTTTAAATACTTTACCAATTCTTATCTCACCTAGCTGTTAAATTTACTCCCATCTTTGTCTAGACAAGCTCTTTTATTTTAGTTTATATAAACTATTTCTACAATATATTCAGTCATCTGATTATAATTCTGTATCTTTGGGCTCCTACTCCTGGCACATAACTGAATCCGCGCTCTTGAAAGATGCCCAGGATGGGATGACATAGCATGAAAGACACACACTACACTGAAAGAGACAAAGACACTGATGAGTATAGCGGGTTTGTTTCTGAGCTGGAAACCTGAGATGCACAGAAAGAAGGCAGGGAAAACAAGAATGATGAGAAGACCTGAAGGAACGAAAAGAAATGACGCTGCACAGTACATTCAGGGGATGTTACACAATTGTTTAATGGCTGCTACACTGTAGGATTTGTGGGCTGTATGGTAAAAGATAAGGCCACATGCTTGGACCAGAAACAAATGCATGCAATAGAAAGTAAAGGGTTTTCTAGACATGTACATTTTCAGTCAAGAGATGGCAAAGGGGGTTGTGGAGAATGCTGACCACAATACACAGAATTGCAGAACTGAGAATCATTTCATAAATTATTTGGAAGGACATAATGATAAATGGTGTCATAATTCTAGCTCCAGAGAGTCCAGTGTACTCTCATGAACTCCATAGGCTCTTGTATGCATGGGGTGCTCTTACATACAGTTAGGAACACACACACACACGTATGCATGTGTGCACACACAAAATATAGTAAACATGTTAAAATGAAGACACAGTTGGTAAGTAAGATCACAGAGGCAAAGGGTCACAATCATCTAGGTACAAAAAGTTGATTAAGAAAATTAAGGGTCAAGTATGTTGCATGACTAAGCTAGATGGGAATTCTGTGTCTTAATACTAATAGTTGGTGGTATGAACAAGGGCTATAGAGCAAGGGGGAGCTCTGAGAGGTACATGTTCTCAACTCTTGGAACCTAAATCAGATTTAAATCAAGGTTTTTAGAAGAAAGACTACTAAGGACTGGGGAGGGGGCTGGAAGAATAATGGAAAAGGTAGGATAGAGGTTTGAAGGGTGGATAGACAGGACAAATGAACAAATGCATGTGAGAACAAAGATTCCCATTAATCTGTACAATGAATGTGTTAATAACTATAATGAAAAGTAAATAAATAGAGAGCATTCAGAACGAACAAGCCTTTGCTCTACTAAAAATTCAACCAAGAGAGAAGGAAAGAAAACATTTTAAAATATCCATTCAGTGATCATTGCAGTAGGGAAAGAAAAGGTTCAGGTAAGAATCACCAATAGATGCTAGAAATGGCTGCTGAGGATGAGGAAGAAAAAGAACATTTACCTCAGTTTCAAATATGGTTCTACATGGGTATTTATAGAGAAAAACAGTAATTTTCATGTAACAGACACTGCACAGCAGCAGCTTAGCCAAACGATCCAAATTAAGGTGACCAGAGGCAAGACAGGCCCACAGGAGTCTCCAGCAATGGTGTTGTGAGGAAAACACAAAGCTCCTCCTGCCAATCCGGGCAGGTGTCAGCAAAACCAAGCTACGGGACATTCTGAACAACTGCTTCACAGTCAACACAGCTGCAGTTAGCAGAGACAAATGCGAGCTGAGCAGGCTGTTCCGGAAGAAAGCAGCAGGCACAGGGCCGAAGAGTGGCATAAAGATACTATTTAGACAACTGGGACAAGTCCAGTAAGATCTGTAGCTTAAACCAGCGTCAGTCAGGGTCAGGGCTAGGACCCTCAGCACGGTTTGGCAGGGGCACTTTCAGGAGAACCACTGAAATAGCTGGTGTGGACCTCAGGAGACTTACACAGAGCAGGGACGGCTGCTCGGAGTGATTGTGAAGCAAAGCAGAGAGAACATCAGCACATGGTGCATGGCAGGGCCTGGGCCTTCTCCCAGCTACCTGCGTATATGACGTGGCTTCATGATTATTATAAAAAGATAAAAAAAAAAAACCAGAAAGCCCACTTTAATATGCTGTCTTGAGCAGGCAGACACACACCAGCAACATCAGCTGAAAGGCTCTGTCATAGGAAATATGTACAGAGAGTCAATCAAAATAACCCAGATGAGTCACCACTCCACAGCAGTCAACTGTGTTTGGGGAGCAAAGGCTCGCCATTGCCTCTCTCTCTGTTTCACACAAGTCCTCTCTTCTAGAAGGCCACCCACTGTCTGCAGTTTCTCCTTTTGCTCTTCACTCTCTGAGAGGCATATTCTTCCTCTGTAAGCTTAGGAAGAAGACTTCCTTCTCTTTCCGGGGAATCTCACATGTGCCCCACTGCTTACCCGGTGCACGTCCTTTGAGTTAGGGGGAGATATCTCTGGATAAGGCACACATGAACAAAAGGGACTACCTTCAGTTATTACTTGCTAAACTGTACTGGTCAAATGTCCACTCCAGACTGGCCATGGAGCAGTTTATTGTGCCCATTTCCAGTGCAGTTCCTAGTATTTCTTGGGATCTAAGATGATCTAGAGCCACTGATCTAATACACCAATGCTCAGATGAGTCCTGAAGCTACGGGGTCCTCATAACTGAAATTCAACAGAATATGGGATTTTTGTCTCACCTCTGCCCATATTAAATTCACATTACTTGGATAATATACTACCAGGTACAACACAGCTATTTCCCTATGACCGCCCCAAATGCCATGCATGGTCCTCAGTGACTCTCAGCTACACTCTCAGGTACGTATCAAAGGTGCTGATGGACTAGCCAGGCAGTGGTGGCGCACGCCTTTAATCCCAGCACTTGGGAGGCAGAGGCAGGCGGATCTCTGTAGGTTTGAAGCCAACATGGTCTACAGAGTGAGTGCCAGGACAGGCTCCAAAGCCACAGAGAAACCCTGTCTTGGAAAATGAAGGGGGAAAAAGGTGCTGAAGAACATGGAGCATGAATTGTTCTCTGCCTGCAGTGGACGTCTGTGTGGACACTAAGCTTAGGAGCAGCACAGGCTTCACTTTTCTATCTAGTTTCATCAGTCATGGAGGGAACAGGGATTCCTTCTGGACTCTGGAACTAGGAAGACTGTCAAAGAGCTCCGTGTTACCTAGAAACATTTTAATAGGTCTCTTAACAGAAAAATAGCAAAGTATTTGTACTATGTGCCAGATGCCATTTCAAAGTGAAACCCCAAATAAACAAATTAAGAAAAAGAGCAAGAAGCAAAGAAAAGAAAACATCTCCTAAGCCATTAGCAGCAACTGAAAGCCCTGGGAAGAAGTTATTCACATTACAATATAATTTGGCAAAATAATATTTTATTTACAGAGATTTTTCTCAATAGTTCACCGAACGCCCAAGTGGAAGCAACATCTTTCTCTTTACCTGAAACAATTAGTCAATGTCATGACTACTAAAGCCAAGGGAAAATAAGAAAATACAAAATTAATGTTTTCTCTAAAACGTGAATGATTTAATTGATTTGGAGGAAATTTGGATTTTGTTTTAGAACAGCATTGGGTCTATGATTATTTTTCCCATACCTCATATACCTATTTTTTACTTCTTTGAAGTTTTATATTAATCTTAAATATTAGTTATGTTTCAGACTTATTTAGCATTTGGGCAATTACCAGTGAGTGGAAGCACCTGTACACAACCAGCAAGCTACATCCTTTCTTAGTTAGTGCTCATGGACTTCATTCATGGAACTTAGTCTGCTTGGCTTACCTTACCTTGGGTGTCTGTGTACAGTGTGCACACCACACTAATGTTTAAAACAGGCTTCTCTCACCTAGTGGAATGCTTCTGATTTCAAAGAGGAAAAAAACCATCTCCAGGATCATAAAACAAATCATTCAGTTTAAAACCTGATAGCTTAATTTTCAACCTGTGCACATATCTCTGTGACCTCATTAAGAGAAAAAATGTATTAAGCTACTGCCACAAAAATATAAGAAAGATTCCCAGGGTGCCAGATACATAGATGTGCAGGGATAGTAATTTAGTTAATAGGCACCAGGCAAATGTGCACCTGGTAGGTATGATAAACAGCACACAATCATAGCAATTCAGTTTTCTCTAATCGAGACTCATCTCATCTGGCAACTTAATGATCTTTAGCTCCTCTAGAAGATCAAACCTTATGAACTGTGTGGATCACCAGACACACTATTGCATTACTCACTGTTTCTAGCTTTCGAAATCTGTTAACTGCCACAGAACACATGTTTTCATGAGGAAATGAAAAAATACAAAACTTAAAAAACATATATTTTTAAGAGAATATAAACTATTTTTGAGCACCTTCTTTAAAAGCTTAATACAGCTATGCTCAGCTCTTGTGGAGCTCTCAAAAGCAAACAGTCTTTTCACTGCTAAATGTTACAAAGTGCAAAATATGTATACTCACTGAGTTGGCATTTGTTGGGTTTGGCCAAGGTCTACCACCACCTGGACCCCTACAAAATGATATGACAGATTAAATTTCAACATGTGCCTAAATGGTTTCCCAGTGAATAAAGAACACGGCTCAAAACATTCACGTCTGTAATTCAGTTACCACACCCAAATCACTTTTTAGTCATTTTAATAGTTTTCCCTTGAACGAAAAAATTATTTCATGAAAGTTTCATGTATAGTTAAATACCATTTATTTTCATAGACAAGAAATGGAAGTCGCACATAGCCATCTATATATGCTCCTAAATGATTTTTACCAGTTTCAGAGTAAAAGGGATCAAATACAGATAAATATAATCTAATACATCAGTATGAGTAACCTGTGTATCATTCAAAATGAAATTATTTATAAAACATTACATAAGTGATTACTGCCAAATTTCAAATAAGAACTATCTAAACTTGCCTTCTTAAAAATTATATTAAGAATAGATTATATATCAGTGTACCATCTGGTGCTAATGAAGACTTGGTTACTACCGGAAAGCATAGAGTCTGAGGTTAGTCTCACTGTCAATATCATTATAATGTAAGGCTGCCACTGAGTTACCAAGTATCAGTACTGCTGTTTACCACAAAAGGATGCATCCTTTAAATGGGCGTGTGAATTACAGCTCTACAGATATAAATAGTCATATTTTCATAATTTTAGTTGAAGGTTGTAGAGAGAACAAATCTTGAAATGAAAGGAGATAATCTATACCAACTTCATTTTAGAATTCGGGAGAATGTTTTATATTTCTTACCCTATAAACAAAATTAATGCCCAGTTAATAAAAACCAAAGTCATATACTTGGGCTGTGGTTTTAAGTACATTTGAATAAATACCATTTTATGAAAATCAGACTATTTTCTTTTATTAGTTACTGAAAATTCTGTTCTTATTATGGCAGTGAAATTTTCTAATTTAAAACAGTCCTTTGACTCTATGAATCTTAAATCTAAAGTAATCAACATTAAATAAAGACACTGTCCTAGACACCTATTATATTAGCTATGTCTGCCTAGGGATCTTTACAGCCACTTTGGTTTAGCTTGGTTGGTACTCCTAGGGTGTAAACAGAGGGGGGCGGGCATAAACCCTCCTCAGGCACTGTTCTAACTGCCCTGAGGAGAATTCTCCCCTTGAAGTGATATTGAAAAGGATGACAATGGTAATGAGAATTTCACAAGTGATTACTGAACACTTTTCAAAGACTATTTTACATATAGGATTCATTGTCCCGGTGGACATAAAATGATGTAAAACAGGATGCACGCTGCTCTAATAAAGCCTCGGAGTAGAAAGATCAGCAGGTCTGTCTGATGTTAAATACAGTGCATCTGTCTTCAAACAGCCTAAAAAATAGTCAGATCATGGGAAAGTTAAATACTATGATGATATATAGTTAACAATCAGAGCTCTGAAATGACCCATTAAGAACTATATGAATTGGGCTCACAGTATGGGTCAGAAGGTAAAGGTATTTGCTGTCCAGCCTCCTAGCCTGAGCTCTGTCCCCAGGAACCAATGGGGAAGGTGAAAACAGCTTCCTCCACCCTTCACACACATGCTATGGCATGTGCATTCCTGATCCAAAGTCACTGTGATTTCTTTTAAAGAACTCTATGAAAAAGATAAATGAAATAAAACATTTAACTTAAATTTATCTATTAAATTAGAAGCTAAATTAAAAGTCAAATTTTTTTATTTAAATAACATAAATTCAATGTTAAATTTATTATAAGTAACATTGTTTCTATTGTTTACACTAATCTACTTGCAGAATTCTGTATTTCATATTAACTTCATTTTAACATTATAGGAAATTAACATATAACTCATATAAACACACTAACAAAGTTCCACAAATAGTGCTGAATCCAACGCCTTGTGGTTTTAAAGAACAACTGAGTTAGTTCAACAATGTCCACTTCTGCTGACCTGACAATTGCTTCACAAGCATTATTTTGAATAAACATTAGATGAGCCTTGTTTAGAAGCAAAGAAAAGAGAATATGTGAAAGATGTACCTATTTTTGATAAGCATCTACTATGATGGACTGCTGGAATCGTGACGACCAAGGAGATAATTCCCCTGTGGAGTTCACTCACTTCAATAACCCACTGCAGTCCTCCAGAAGCCCCTCCTTTCCAGGAATGGCTACCAGCTGCAGGGGCAGTGCTCAGG
Organism: Microtus pennsylvanicus; assembly: GCF_037038515.1. Lineage (NCBI taxonomy): Eukaryota > Metazoa > Chordata > Mammalia > Rodentia > Cricetidae > Microtus > Microtus pennsylvanicus. The sequence continues at coordinate 59,024,876 of NC_134584.1, forward strand.
GCAGGGCCTGAAGCCCTGGAATCTTGCTACTGGTGTTTCCTTTCAAAGCCAATCTGTAATACACTTAGAAATGTTTACATTTTGACTATAGTTGGTAAATTTTACTATCCATCAATTACTATTGGGTATTTACTTGCTATAGAAGAGATGAAAACCTACTCTGAATGTGCAGTTTGTCCCGAGTGTCAACTTCCCGCCACTGTAAGCCTTTCCCCCAGGTCACCAATGTTTATTTATGAACTTTTATTAATGAGCTTAGCAAATTTTTGTTGTGAATGTTTAATTCTGCAATTAAAGGCTATGTGGCTGGTTAGAATACAGCATTTAATAATTATTTGATAATTTAATTAATTAATATAGCCAGGGCTGGCTGTTTACACCCCTGTTCCATCTTCACGGCACATGAGAAGGAATAACAAGAAATATTCCCCAACTCTCTGGCAAGCCTGTCCTTGCTCCTAACTCATCTAAAAATAAAACTTGGAACACCATGTCTTATCTTTCAAAATTTCAGTAGCCTAACAGGGTTTTCCTTTTTTTTTTTTCTTTTCTTTTAAAATGTCATGAAGAAAGGCCCAGGGGCCATTTAAAAAAAAAAAAAAAACTTTGTAGGAGAAGTCACACATTTGCTTTAAAGATTACAAATAACAACTTTTAATTCAATTTACTTTACAAATGTAACGAGGACATGGTGTTTTTACTGTCTCAGTTTACCTTGGATTTGCTAGGGAGAGCAGCAATGCAATGATTTCCCTCTTTGACTAGAACTTGATTAACTGCAAAGTTTCCCTGCCATAGAAAAGTATTTTTATGCTTAAATATATATGTATATTTCATTGTCTTTGAGAGAATCCTAATTTACTAAAAATGAAAATAATTATAGAAGACTCCAAAATAAAAGGGAAAATAACAAAAAAATGGGAATAAGCTTGTAAGGCTTTATACTCTTTAATAACTAGACTTCATAACAATTGTAGAATCTTATATAAGAGAAAATATTTCAAACTATCTAATAGCTAAGTAGCCTAAATAGCTCTCCCCCCAAAAATCCTACTAAGAATTTTAGCCACATTTTTAGGCTTAACAGTTGAGGGAATTAAGAGTACTCCTATGTGAATGCTTAAGTACATACACCAAAAGGAACTTGAAAATTTTAAGTAATTATTTGAGTCTCTCAAGTCACATGAAAATAAAATTTTACAATGTACCAGCAAAACCAGGCTTATCTCAAGTTGGCTGTGTGGCTAATTATCACACAGCACACTCCACCAAATGATATTAGATAAGTTCTCACGCTTGTGACACCTGATTGACCATATTGAAAATTTACTAAAATATATTGACTTTTAAAGTGAGAATCTAAATTAAGTCTCATGTATTTTTCCAGCCCACTGTTAAGAGCTCCAGCCTTTGATATAAGTAGAAAATATCATTCAATCCTCTGGAGCAGGCGCTAATAAAGGGCGAGTCTGTGAGGAGTTCAAGAGCCAGACTTCATGTCTATCCATTTTTATTTCAAAAGCAAAAAGATGTTATAGGAAAATTTGACCTACTTTCCTCCCTGTTCTGTTAGTTTTGAGTCTGGCTGGTATCCACTTATTAACCTATTTTCAGTTTTAGTAAAAATTACATCCTATGAAAATGGTTTCAGAAGCTTAAAGAACCCTGCATACATCAGAAGAGCTCATTTCACAGTGTGTCTTCACGCCACTGGATGACAGCAGAGTTGTTTCATTTAATACGGAAGGAGCTAAAAACAGGCAGATGGCAGGTAAAGTTCCTCAACTTACAGGCCTACATGGAACACGTTAATCATTTCTGATGAGCTTCCTTTAGGCTCCGCCACGTTGGTGATCCTCTGGTGAATTCGGAAAAGTCATTAGCAAGACCTAGTGTATACAGGCCTTCAAGGGAAGATCTAGTGTATACAGGCCTTCAAGGGAAGATCTAGTGTATACAGGCCTTCAAGGGAAGATCTAGTGTATACAGGCCTTCAAGGGGAGGTTGGAGAATGCAAAATAAATAGATTCCTTAGTAAATTGCATGGCAACAGAAACAATCTACTCTTTTTGGACTGGAAAGGCCATTCCAGTAAAACAAACATCTTCAGTTTATTCTTCATCCACTTACAACTTGAGTTTTCAAAGAGAACCAATCCTTACTATGAGCATTCTTTTTTTTTTTTTAAAGATTTATTTATTTATGTATACAACATTCTGCCTCCATGTATGCACGCCAGAAGAGGGCGCCTGGTCTTATTACAGATGGTTGTAAGCCACCATGTGGTTGCTGGGAATTGAACTCAGGACCTCTGGAAGAGCAATCAGTGCTCTTAATCACTGAGCCATCTCTCCAGCCCCTTACGAGCATTCTTGAAGACAGAGGATGTCACCACAGAGAACTTCTTTTGTGTTGAAAGTGGCCCCAATAATGGAAACACAGACATATTTTTATGAGTATTAACTGTATTGTCAGCTACCACAAAGAATTGATTAACATGAGTAAGAATTCTCAATTATCAACCTCTGCAAAGTTAGTACATGGTTCTGGTGTCTGCATCTCTTCGTAGTGTTATATAGATTCTATATGACTCTATACATAATTATTAAAAAGAAATAGACTGAAGGTTGTGATTTATGGTACCTAAAATACAAAAAGAATTTGAGAGTTGTGTAAAAATGAGAAAAATATGATAGTAAGTCATGAAAATGAAGCAAAAATTACACTCCTGTTTAGTTAATTTTCATACAGCAAAGACACTGAGGTACTTAAAGCTTTACAAGTTTGTGTAATTTCAGAAGACAGTAAACAGAAGACTTCACTAAACAGAGTAATAAGCATTTTGCTTACATGTTCATTGCAGGCATTCCGGGGCCACCTAAAGCATTCAGTGGGGGTCTCATTGCACCTCCATAGTTCTGTAATGATAACCAAGGGTCAGACTACCACAAAACAAAAAAACAAAACCAAAGAGGAGGGGGGAAAGAAAGGAGAGCAGGTTAATGACTTCCCTACATAACTCCTGACTGGATAAGGCCTGTGTAATTCATTCTCTGAGGGGTCCACTCTTGTATTTTTGCTTCTAGTTTTAGCACAACTACTTTGGTTCATGCCATTCAAAAATTCTATGAATATGGACAATCACTGGATCATGTTAAATGATCAAGATATGATCAAGATTATAACATTCAACATATCTTTATTATTATCTAATACCTATACATTATTTACTTTTTCAAATAAACATATTTTAAGTCCCAAAATTTTGTTTTTAGATAAATTATTAATTCAATAGGTTTGAAATTATTAGATGAGAATATTTACACGAAGTCTGAAAAGAAACTCAACCGGTAAACCCAACCCGAGAATGCTAAATACAAGCTTCTATTCATAGAGAAATATATCCAACATAGACATGTGCTATTACAACACCCAACCACATGAGAACTAAAGCATACTGAAAATACACCTGCATGAATTGTGTGACCCAATAAACCTCAGGAAATACTTACTATGTGCATTAAAGGAGATGAAAAGCAGTTTAATGTTTTAGTACGCATATCATATTAGCTTACTAGTTAGGAAGAAGGATCAACTATTACTTCCTGATTATCAATTATTACTTTCTGATATACATTGACACTGTCAGTGATTTTCACATTTGGTGTTTTTAAGCCAATCTCCCTTCTCTCTTGAGTGTTGTATTCCAGCTACATTGCTGGCTCCTTGGTTTTGCTCACTCTTTAAATATTACTTTCCCTCATGTTTTAGCTACAGTATTATTTTCAATAAATACACATTCATGGGTAATCTTATGTGCTCCAATCTGTTCAAACACTGCTTATACACCAGGACTTTGCATCTATTTTATCGTGTGTCACCTCGTTGCTGAATTATGCTGAGCTCCACAGGGGTTGGGTATGCCTGTTGTCATCTCATGCTAAGCACACAGAAACCAGCATCACCTGCGTGTGCCTGAGTTCTTCATGCTCACTCTTCCTCTAGTACTTTGGCATCACCTCCCACATTAAAAGGCCACACTAGGAATTTCTTTTCTTTTTTCATTTTTTCTTCTCTCTCCTCTCTCTCTCTCTCTCTCTCTCTCTCTCTCTCTCTCTCTCTCTCTCTCTCTCTCTCTCTCTTCTTTTTTTTCTTTTTGGTTTTATTCGAGACAGGATTTCTTGGTGGCTTTGGAGCCTGTCCTGGAACTCACTCTTGTAGACCAGGCTGGCCTCAAACTCACAGAGTTAGCCTGCCTCTATCTCCTGGGTGCTGGGATTAAAGGCGTGAGCCACCACTGTCCAGCCACACTAGGAATTTCTACAAGTTTCTGGTGTCATTTCTTTTTAAAAATAAAATAAATTTCTTATTTGGTCAACTGCCAGAGTCTGCTGCTTGCAGCAGTGAAAGTCCCTGCCCAGTGTTCTACTTCCTAGTGTGAAGACTACTGCATCATCTTAATTGGTTTCTGTTTTACTCTTTCTACTTCCTTGAGCAACTCTTTTTCTAAATTACAGTATTACCCATACCACTGAAAAGAAATAATGACCCAGATCACCTGTCAAATAGGTCTAAACTCCTGAATACGTCCCTTTTAACAAGCCAGTCCCAGCCTTCATTGAATGAAGCTTTCTGCCTTCATTTCCAACTTCTCCTTGTTATAGTTCTAGCCTACTGGATTTTCCCAAATGAAAGAAACTACACTTCATAATCATGCTAACTTATCCTATGGAAACTCTTTGGAGGGGGTGTTAGGAGAAAAGGAACGAATCAATAAGAAAGGTCTGCTAATTCTAGACAGAATGACATATTTGGTAAATGAAGTCACCCAGCCAACCTACTACTCTCATTGTTGATTTGCTTTCACTTTAAGGAAAAATCATTTACACTCAGGTTTGTGAGCTGTGGGGAACCATTCTAACCACACAAGCCATCAGGTAAGAGGGAAGCTGGCTGTGTAATATTTGGGCCATGCATGGCAGTAGTAGTCAGAGTCAAAAGTCATGGAGATGAAAAATACACATGGTAAAGTAAGGCTCGGTGATTCATCATGAGGAGGTCTAGCCATCTTTCACCTTATTCGTGAGTTTTAGAAAATCTAATATTCCACTCTGGGCACAGAGACGTATCAGCTTGGGTCTCTACTGTCATAACATTATGACCTATGCAGCATGCTGTCTCTGTGAGACAGGGTCTCTACGTAGTCTAGGTTGTCCTTGGACTTGAGAGCCTCCTGCCCCAGCCTTTGGAGCTGAGGTACAGGTTTGTACCACAACAGCCATTCTTTCATATGGGCCAACCATTCTCTTAGCCTTATTTTCCTTACCTGAACGGCAATAATATTGATTTCCATGTACACTTTTCACAGGATAAAATGAAATATAAACTAGCAGAGTGCTTGATGAATTAAAACATGGCACTTGCTACTCAAAAACTGTAGCTGTTAATTCTTTTTTGAGGATGTTAATAAACTAAACTCCCTGTTTCACTTCTCAACTCTAAAGCATCACTTCTATGTTCTTGTGCTGACTCGCTGTGTAATTACATAGGGTCCATATTTTGTTTTCTAGGCTTTTAGTATTAGATAATAGCCTTTCTAAATGCAGCTGCATTTTCTGTTCAACAGTATGCACCTTGAAGACAGAAATCCTATTTTATTAATCGTTTTATACTAATGGTCAAGTAGGATGTCTGGTATACAGCAGACCTTCAATAAAAGATGAGCTAATTAAACTGAATTGTCATCGAAAGTGAAGGATTATCCAATATAATACATGATTTACAGATATAAAATATTTTCATTTTGTGAATAATATTCCAAACCACAAAGAACTCAGGAAGAAAAGAATAGCAAAAGGCTTTCCATGTGAGCAACAAAGGCAGATGGGATGAGCTCATATCGAATCTTGGAATCTTAGAGCTGGGGCCACTGTTCTATTCCATCCAGGCAAAGCTCTCTTCCAATGCAATGTGCCTCACCAAATGGTGTTCAGACTCTGTCTGCTAGGAAACTTTAATATGTCTTTCCTTTATTGAAAGTCTAATTATTAGAAAGTTTTATCCTATAGCAAACTGAATTCTACAATTCAGGATGCATTTAGATATATAAAATGAGTTTACTCTTTCTATGCAAGTTACACCTTCTCAATTAACACTTTCATTCATCCCAACTATCTGATTTTTAAGTGCATGTAGCTTATTTGCCCTTCTGGATTCTAGAGGAAATTGAAATAGCTGTGCAATTTAAGAGACTATTTCCATGAGTCCATGGCTTGCTGTTTGAAGAACACAGGCTAGCTAAGGGACACTCACAGAAACAAAGAGAAAACAATTTCAAATACCATATCAGAAGAAAAATTTTTCCTTGATGAAATATATCATTTTCCTTTTCCACTGAAAGGATATTGATACCAATTTAAAAATCATTTTTGACTACTGTCCTTAAGTGTTTAAAATATATTATAAATATGTCTTGACTTGGAGTAAGTTTATGTCACCCATAAAATACACATTAACTCCATGGTCATTCTGCTCTGTGCACACTTGATTAACTAACAGTACTCAAGAACCATTATGCTAAGTATAGTTCTTTGTTTCAAACTGAAATTGTTGCCAGAAATGACTATCTCACTTTATTACACATAGCTTAAAGTCAAAAACCACAGATGTGATATTTATGGAATTAGGGAGACAGGTTGGTGGCACAGACCTTTAATCCACTCTGGAGATTCAGAGGCAGGAGGATTTCTGTGAGTTCAAGGTCAGTATTATCTACAGAATGAGTTCCAAGCCAATCAGGGCTAAACAGTGAGACCTGTCTCAAGCAAAATGAACATGTATGTATATTCTGTCTATGCATAAAGCTACAAACATCATTCCAGAGCTTGTTCATATAATACAGGTACAAAGAGACAGGGCAGTTTACCCTTGGGTGGCAGCTACATGGTAAAATGTCTGCTGTAGGAATTGTTTTTCATTATCTTTTAGGAAATGAAGTTTATATTTTTTGATACACACATTCCACTTGAAAGTGATATGTTGTGACTATCACAATGGGATTCCTGCTATTCCAAATGATTTTACTTCAACTTTCTCTCCTATCCCATTCATGAGCATGGCTCTTGCTTTTGTTTAAATGGTTGGTATTTACAATTATTTTTTATTAACCTTTTGTATGGTTTAACTTTTGGGGTTATTGTTGGTGTTTCTAGTTTCTGAGGTAAATTTATATGAAGGTATTTATTTCCTTCATGCTAATAGAAATAGATATGAAAGATACTAATAGAAAAAAACTACTTTATGGCTTGCATAGGAAGTATTCACTGACATAATGAACTGTGACTAGAAGTCATCAGAAGATATCACTAGCCAGAAGTAAGTTTTTATTATCTTTTGTAATTTTTATAATATAAAATATATAGCTATTTATAACATAAAGCATACAACCTACTGTGTTTTTAGTTTCAGAATTTTAAACTGAGATCTATGTGTCTAATGTCATCAGCCCGTGGTTGGTCAATACTCCAGTGCATATGCTAACACCCAGCAAACAAAGCCTTTTTATCAGGAGGTAGCAGCCCAGTGTCTCCCTCTCAGGCTGTTTACCTGTGGTCCTAAGGGCACCATTCCTCTTGGAGGAGTCATTCTCTGCATTGGTCCACCCATATTTGGATGTCCTAAAGGAAGCATGAAGAGGTTAGCAATGGAACAGCTATGAGTACTAAACTAGAGACCAGTTTCCTCCTTGCTTGGTAGAACCACGCCACATCTGAGCACTGCCACCACCGTATTTTACAATTGTAACCATCATTTCCAGCTCCGGCTATCACCTGTCCCACACTCTCTCTGGTTTCTTAGCAAAAATTTTCTTCCTTCTCTGTGTTTATTTCTCTCACAGTCTTTGCTCCTCTTCCCTTAGGACAGTATTTCCTGGAATGTAGCCTTTGCTATTCATGGTCCCTAAATATTGCCAAGGCTCCTGGGACTGTTCAACTACTGAAGTCACATGTTACTTTGTGCTCTTCCCATCTTTCATCCCTAAGTCCTCTATATGAAAAATGTGGAGGAACTGAAAGTGTATAATCACTTAACTTCCCACGTGTTAGAAGTCACGCACAAGATTCTAGACATTTTAATATTCTGTCTCTTACATCAGCATCTCTAACCTGCTATAGTGTATAATTAAGAACTAGCTGGAAAAATAAGCCATTTAGTCATGTTGCTGTGAAAATACATCCAGGAAAATTCTGGAATATTTATAGCAATGAAGTTTTTCTGGAAGAAATTCCTCGCTGGTTCAACGCATCAGTTTCACCTCCACTTTAATTACCTTGTTGTCGTGTTGGGTCCATTCCACTGGGGAGTAATGGCTGACTTCCTGGGACACCTCCAAGTGCCTAGCAATTTAGTAAAACAAAAACAAAAAGCAATATTGTAAACACTTATGGAAGACATACATTAGACAATTCTCCAAGTATATAATGCATTTGAATCTCTCTCAAGATCTTTCAATTTCTCATTCATTTTATGTTTCATCCTTGTGTACAGTTAACAGCGTCTTCAAAATGTAGTTAAATATGGACTGAAACACCTTTCTATAAAGAACTTCTTAGTTAACTTTAACTGGAAAATCTTATCAAATTAAATATTCAAATATTTCAGAAAAGATACTTAACAACTATGCACCCAGATGTGGCAAGCCCCTTTGTTATTGGGGTAGCAGAGAGCTCTAGTTATTCTTTTCTTTTAAATTCTAGGATTTTTGTTATTGTTACTGTTGTTTGCAAGTATACCCAATATACACTTACCTTGCAAAGATATTTAAAATTTGTTATTTCTTATATTTTTTAAGAATATAATTAATTTCCTCTTTTTCTTTCCTCCTTCCCAACTCACCTATATACGTCCTTGATCTCTTTCAAATTCATGCTCTCTATTTTCAATAATTGTTACATACATATATGTATATTTTGTGTACTTATTCCTAAATACGTAAATATAACATGCTCAGCCTATACAGTGTTAGCTCAGTTTGTATAGTGTTACTTTCATGTATGATTTCAGAGCTGACCATCTGGTATTGGATTACCGATTGGTGTGCTCTTCTTCTCCTCTCAAGAAACCTTATAAGGTCACTGCTGACATGTTTGAGATCTGTTTTGGGATCATTTCTTTACAGAATTCTTGGGACAAACCTTATAATTGCATAACTTCATGAACATATGAAGCCTCACCATATACCCCAACCCAGAGTCCTCATCCCCTCCCTCTCTTTCTGCCCCACCATCCCCTTCCCCTCTGCTGTACTATCCCCTCCCCTCCCCCATCATAAATCATCTACGGGATCTCTTGAGAGCAAGCTGCAGATGGAGCGCCTCGTTATCCGAACATTTTTAGTCAAGAACCTCCTGATACAGCAGTACCACCAGTCACAGAGCTAATGTAAGTCCTGTCATTTCTCTTCTTTCTTTCTGGTACCAGGACATCGTGGAGCATGTGTTATCTTGAGCTGCCATGACTCTTTCTGCTTTTCTAAGCAGAAACAATTCCCATTTTTTTCCTACCCACACCAACCCTTCTCTATTAACCCTCCATGGCTGTAAGAAGAATAAGCGGTATATTTTACAGGGTAACTCTGATATTCTTTTCATGACCTGGACTCAGGTCACATTTTCTGAACAGGAAAGAACACCACAGAGAGGCTATGATGTCCTTCTCTGTGCACACATCTGAGGGTTCAGGGTGCCGGCTCACCCACTACTGGTGAACTTGAGCTTTATCATCTGATTGTGATGGGATCTGTCAGATTTCTACATCATAAGGCTATCACCCAGCCCCACAACTGTTGTTTCTATGATCAGAGCTATTCTGTCGTCAACAACCCATTCATTACACACCTTTGTAAGCTACGCCACCAATCCCTTCCACTGAGATGCTTGTCATATGGAGATACTCCATGCCTATCACTGCCTCTATGTTTACTGGCTGACATTTAGTGTAGGAAAGCTTTATTTACTACTCATGGGTCCTATTTTATTCAATGAGTAATAATCCATCAATTATCTATCCCTTTTGTATGTGTGTATGTGTGTGTGTGTGTGTGTGTGTATGGTGTATGTGCGGTTGTGAGTGTGCAGTTGGAGGTTGATAGCAGGTCTTCACTTGCTCTCCATCTTAGTTGTTGAGATAAGGACCTTTGCTGAAGGTAGAGTTCTCTAGTAATGCCTGGCTGGCCATGAGTCCCAGAGATCACCTGGCTCTCTTTCCCAGCATTAGGGTTACAGGTGCGAGCTGCTATGTCTGAATCTTATGTGGATGTTGGATCTGAGTTCAGCTTTGGAGTATTTTTTACTTCATGGCTAAGACTCTCTGGGTGCACACATGTTCTTTATTTTGGCCTAGCTCTTGAAGCAGCCCCTTCTTCAAAGGATCTTGATTCTTTTGATAGCACAGCATTTATGCATCATGATCTGGGCAGCTGGTCTTGCTTCTTGGGTGCAATGCCTTTAGACACTTGTGGTAAGCAATAAGCTTGAAAAAATCTATATAGATATGTGAACAGTAAATGCATACTCTGTACATATTACAACAAATTCACAGCTTATTATTCATTCAATACTATAGTTCAAACCTGGCACGCTAGGATTATTTTTCGCCTCCTATGTAGACTTGTCAGTATTTTATCCAACAGTAGGAAGTATAGCTTTTATTATCTTCAATGTATTTTCTTATGTAACTAATCAATGTATTTGCCCAATATAACTCATCTTCCAACCACACTTCAGCATTACAGTGTGGCTCTGGAATAGCCCCAGGGCATCCTGGTATAGATGGAAGATACTAACAGCAACATCAAGAAAAACTATGTAATAGCAAAAAATGCTTATGAGACTAAACAATACACTTTTGAATGAACAGTGAATCATTAAAGAGATTTGTGAGAAAATTAAAAATTCTTATAATCAAATGACAATACAATATATCATTCTTTCATACACAGAGAAGGCAGTCCTAGGAGAAAAGTTTATAGATGTAGAGGCTCATATTAGAAAACTAGAGACATTTCAAATAAACAATCTAATGATGTACTCAAAATTCTAGGAAAATAAGAAATCAATCTCAAACCCAGCAGATGGCAAGAAACAAAAAAAAGACAAAAATTAATGAAATAGAAACTAAAAGAACACACAAAATCAAAGAGTCCGTTCTTTGAAAAAGTTAGTAATACTGACAAACCCTTAGCTAAAGTGACAAAAAGAAAGAGGACAAAGATCCGCATTAAGGTTATTTGTAACAAACCTACAATCAATATTATACCACAGTGAAAAATTACTGATATATATTCCCCTGAAAACAGGGATGAGACAAAGATGCCCCCTTTTACTCTCTTATTCAATACAATGTTCCATGTGTTAGCTATGGGATTAGAAAAGAAAAAAAAAGACACACAAGGAACAAAAATAAGAAAGGAATATGTTAATCTAGTCCTATCTATACATGAAAGACCCTACAGAACCAACTAGAAAGCTTTCAGCTCCAAGAAACATTTTAAATAAAGTTTTAGGACACAAAATGAATTAGTCTTCACATGTATGAACAATGAACTCTCAGAAAAAGAAATTAAAAATATCTTACTCATAATCACTCCCACAAGTAGCTAATATAAACCTAAGCAAGGATGTAAAAGACCTCTACACTGAAAACTCCAAAGTATTAAAAAAAATAGAAAGGAATATACTAGATGATGCAAAGAATCATGTTTCTGATCAGCAAATTTTAGAAATTAATATCATGAAAGTAGCTTGTAGTCAACAGATTGAATCTAATTACTATCAGGATTCTGATGTCATTATTCATAGAATTGTAGTAAAACAATCCAAGAATTCATATGGAACCACAATAGACAAAATATCTGGTTAGTTTTATGTCAACTCAGCATGTCATTTGGGAAGAGGAAACTGAGAAAATGCAACCCCCCATCAAGACTGGCCAACAAACAAGCCTGTGGGGATAATTTTCTTTCTTTATTTTTTGTTTTGTTTTTGGATTTTCTCATAAAGTTCTCTCTTTTTTAAAATTTATTTATTTATTAAAGATTTCTGTCTCTTCCCTGCCACCGCCTCCCATTTCCCTCCCCCTCCCCCAATCAAGTCCCCCTCCCTCGTCAGCCCAAAGAGCAATCAGGATCCCTGCCCTGTGGGAAGTCCAAGGACCACCCACCTCCATCCAGGTCTAGTAAGGTGAACATCCAAATTGCCTAGGCTCCCACAAAGCCAGTACGTGCAGTAGGATCAAAAACCCACTGCCATTGTTCTTGAGTTCTCAGTAGTCCTCACTGTCCGCTATGGATAATTTCTTGATTGATGTTTGATATGGATGGGTCCAGCTCACTGTGGACAGTTCCACCCCCTACGCTAGATGCTGTCTAGATGGTGCCCCTAGGTGGTGTTCTAAGAAAGCAGGCGGAACAATCATAAGGAGACCAAGTTGGGCAGTAGCAGTCCTTCTGGCTTCTGCTTTGGTTTCTGCATCCAGGTTCCAGGCTTATGCTCCTGCCCTGACTTCTCTAGAGGATGGACTATAAGCAGTGAGGTGAAATAAAGCCTTTCCAAGGATCAAAAACTCTGTGAGTGTGGAGCCTATAAGTCAGACTCTGAACTTTTTATATTGTTGTATTTTGGGTTTGTCTGACTGACTTTGCCATGGTTCTTCCCTCTTTGATTAAGAAAGCATGTAAGTTTGTACGACCCTCCCCCACAGCAATGGAGGCATGTTCCCCTTCTCTCCAGCACGAGCTGTCACTTGTGTTTTTGATCTTAGCCATTCTGGCAGATGTAAGAGGGAATCTTGGAATTGTTTTGATTTGTGTTTATCAATGAGGAAGATTCTCAGAAAACTGTAAATCAACCTACCACAAGACTTAGTTATACCACCCTTGGGCATATACCCAAAAGATGCTCAATCATACCACGAGGACACTTGCTCAGCTATGTTCATAGCAGCATTATTTGTAATAACCAGAACCTGGAAACAAACTAGATGTCCCTAAACCAAGGAATGGGTAAAGAAAAGGTGATACATTTATTTACACAATGGAATATTACTCAGCTGTTAAAAACAAGGACATCATGACATTTGAAGGCAAATGGACAGAACTAAAAACAAAACCCATCCTGAGTGAGGTATCTCAGACCTAGAAAAACAAACATGGTATGCACTCACAGGTGGATATCAGCTGTAAAATAAAAGATAACTATGCTACAATCCACAGACCCAGAGAGACTAGGTAACAAGGAGGGATTGGGGAGGAGGATGAAGATCTCTCTGGGAAGGGGAAATAGAAGAGATTTCATGAGTGGATTGAGGCAGAGCAGATAGGAACATGAGCAATCACGTTGGGGTGGGGCAGATGGGGGTAGTACTGAAAGAAATTACTGGACAGAGATGTATTTCAGGATCAGGTATAAACCTAGCACAAGAGAATCTCCCAAGAATCTACAAGGATGACCCCAGCTACGACTCCTAGCAATAGTGGACATGTAAGCCTGAACTGGCCATCTCCTGTGACCAGGTTGGTGCCTACTTCAATATTTCAATTCTCATCAGAGAGGCTTCAAACAGAAAGTGGTGGAAACAGATGCAGACACACAGACAAACATTAGGCAGAGCTCAGGGGATCCTGCAGAAGAGGGGGAACAAGGAGGGTCAAGGACACCACAAGAAAACCCACAGAATCAACTAACCTGGGCTCATAGGTCTCACAGAGACTAAACCAACAACCATGGAGTTTGCATGGGACTGACCTAGGCACTCTGCACATATGTAGCTTGGTCCTCTTGTGGGTCTCCTAACAGTAGGAACAGGGGCGTCACTGACTCTTTACTGGCTTTTGGGACCCTACTCCTCATAAGTCACCTTGCTCAGTTAATACATGGGGAGGTGCTTAGCCTTATTGCACCTTGATATGCCATGCTTTGCTGATATCCATGAGAGACTCGCCCTTTCCTAAAAAGAAATGGAGGGGGGAGTGGCTGGGGGAGGAACTGGGAGGAGAAGAGAGATGCAGCCAGGATGTAAAATAAATAAATAAATAAATAAGACTTAAAAAATACACAGTGAGTCAGAATCCAGGAAGCATATTTTGCCTTACTATGTCTCTCTAAAGTATTTGCAACCATTAGACCTGGAGAATCTTGTCTGGGTTTCTGTATTTTTACAATAAATCCTTTGTCCAGAAAAAAACAATAAAAATAAAATAAAATAAAAAAGAAAGCTTGTAACTTAGTTTTGAAAATACACCTCCATCAGACTGGCCTGTAGGCATGTGTGTGGTGCATATTCTTGATTGATATGCATGGTGGGCCCAGTTTACTGTCTGAGGTTCTGCCCCTGGACTGGGCGTCCTAGGTGCTATCAGAAAGCAGACAGGACAAGTTCCGAGGAGGAAGCTATCACACAGCACTTTGTCACAGCTTCTGCTTCCTTCCGGCCTGAGCTCCCCTCACTTCCCAGTGATGGACCATGACCTGGAAATCTAAAATGGAATAAACTTTCCTCAAGTTGTTTTGTATCATGCTTTTTTTTTAATCACAGGAAAAGGAACCCTACGATGACCAAGGATAGCCGAAGCAATTCTAAATAGAAAGAACATACCTGGAGGCAGCTCTGTTGACAACAACAGCCTGACACCAGGATAGAGAAAAGCAAACCAATGTAAGAGAACAGAGGGCCGAGAAATGAAACAACGATGCTAACAGAGACCTAATTTTTGACAAAGGGCGCCAATATTCAGAATTTATAAAGAACTTCAAAACTTAAACCACACATCCCCACCAAAGAAACTTTGGCTAAATGAAATCAACAATTCTCAAAAAAATGAAAACACAAATGGCCACTAAATACTTTTTAAAGAGTTCAAAAATCCCTACTAATCAGGAGAAACAATTTAAAACTACTTTGAAACACCATCTCACCTTGATCAGAATGGTTATCATCACGAAAACCGACAAAAAAAAATCATGGTGAGGTTCCAAGGAAAGAGGAACCTTTATACATCCACTCTGGTGGAGCGTATAGAGCTTTCTCAAAAAAGTTAAAGTATAACTACTGTGCGGCTCAGCTATCCACTCCCAGGCACATGCCTAAGGAAGCCATATCCTACCACAGAGATGCGTGCTCACCTGTGTTTACTGTTATTCTATTCACAACAGCAAGGAAACAGAACAATCGCAGATGTCCACACTCAGACGAAAGGATAAAATGTGATACATACATACATACATATATGTATTACTCAGTTATAAAGAAAAATAAAATCATAGAATTTGCGAGAAAATCAATAGACTTGGAAAGTATAATATTACCTGCAGTGACTCAAACTCAAGAAGAAAAAAAGCATGTCCTGTCTCATATGTGAATCCTGGACTGTACTTACGTGCATATACACACATAACATGGTCTAGCTTGTGTGTGTGTGTGTGTGTGTGTGTATGTGTGTGTAAATATGGGTCAGGCCTACACACACTAGAAAGGAGACAAAAGAGGGTAAAAACAGGTAATAAGGAAGTCAGAGCATGGGCAAATGCATTCACTGTACATGAAAGAGGTGAAGGGTGTGGTGAGGAGGCTCCAAGGGAGGATTATGGGAGACTAGATGGATAGAGAGTTTACTCAACACACTTTGTTAAAAAAAAAGACTTAAGATATCTAATATCTAGTATGCTAATTTGAAAGCAAAAATTAAAAAGATAAAATAGATTTTCAATAGTTTAATAACTGATCAACGACTTCCTGAGCATGATGCCCAGATCTATAAACCTCCACAGGTTCAAATGTCCTTTTCTGAGGTGAATTTTGTATGGATTATTATACTTTTAACCAAATATGTCACAGCACAATCGTAAAAATACACCTAAGATAAAATGACTAGAAAATAAAAGAACATGACATGTATGAAACACGTTTTGTATCAGAAATATCAACAGAACCATGACTTGATCTGGATCAAGCCCATGTTGGATCTATAGTGTTTTAGTGTTTTTATAAGTTTTCCTTGGGTTGGGAAGAGAATGAACCCTTTTTCCCCAAACATATTCCCCTTTTATCTTCCTCTGCCTTACAAGAGGAGAAATCATTCAAAAAAACATATATTCCAATATAAACTCAAATTCAAAATCATAAGAAACTAATATTCTTTTAATGTGGTCTTGTTTAACTTCAAATAATCATTTTAAAATATGAATATTGTAATTTCCATAAATATAAGGGGATTCTGTGATCAAAAGTGGCTTTTTGCACTGTCCAAGGAAGCAACTTGATCTGTTTTGCCCTTAACCTTACATTGACCAGGGTGCACTGTGCTTACACTCAAGGTTATATATTGAGACCTTTCATAGTCGCAACAGCACGGCTGGAGTTACCTTCTCAATAGAATGCATTCCTCTTTATGTATCTGGAAACATCTCACATTTCACCCAGACAGCACTAAACAAAAGCCAAACTTCATATGCAAAAAATTCAACAAAGATTCAAAAAGAAACTTGGGAAAGATGCTTGTGGGATCCTTATCCTCAGGAGACAGCGTGCTGTGAGGAGGGCGGTGAGGAGGGTGGTGAGGAGGGCGATGAGGAGGGAGGTCTGCTGGAAATGGAAGTGACTTGGGTGCACGGAGCTATAGCACAATTTCAATTATAAGTCAGTGTCGACATTTTTGCTTTATGAGACAAAAATCTTATTCTGCATCCAGGCTGAACTTGCACTCATGACAATCCTCTTGCCTTTGCCTCTCAGGAGCTGGGATTGCAACTGTCTAAACATCGCTTTCTTTGCTTCCAATGTTAGTTGTTTTTTCTTGTCTTAAAAACCATTAAGACTTTTTAGGATTAACTTATCTTTAGTGTCCATTCTATCTGTCTTCTTCCCATTACAGGAATAATGCATTAAATATTTAAAAAGGTTAATCTTATTCAAAGTATAACATTTTCATTCCTCTATTTATACAGTGTTTTCTCTAACTACAAGTCTAAGTTCAATGTGAACTGCAAACGATTTTCAAATAGCAAAATCATTCATAATCCTGTCACTCTACTATATACATTTGTTATCTGACATATATCATTTTAGGCAGTCATGTCTATTTCTGTATTTTTCAGTACAATGGCTCCATTACAATTTCCAAATTCCTACTAATAAAAAGTATAATAAAAAGTATAAGCTATTTTAGAGTTAATACAGAACAATAAAAACATCTCAGAAAACTAAAATATGTAGCCAAATAATTAGTAAATATGAATTATAGAGGCCCTGTTCATTAAAGAGTACTTTCCACATATTCTGAATGACCAGCCAAAGGCCACTGAAAAGGGAATGCTCCAACTCGTGTTTCTACTTTGTATAATCTACTGACAACAAAAATTCAATGTATTGTAATCAACTCAAATAAATTATAACTATAAAATCTTAATATATTTGCTCAATTAGATGCCACTACAATTAGTAACAAAAAAGTTATGCCAATTCTGCCTTAATTAACAAATAGTTAAGCTGAACAAGATCTGTCTGTTTGAACAGGTTGTGCTCTTAAATACATTAAACACATCCTAAACCAATATTATTTAAACCATTAACATGATTATTTGAAAAATAGTATAAATGAAAATTATTCTAAGTTTGGGTAATAGATGTTTGAATTAACATAATTAGTGAAATGGACTAATGGCAGAAGGATGGAGAGGAGCCAGTACAAAAGAATGTAATGTTTAGAAAGCATCGACACAAACGCTGTCCAACTCCAGAGGAAAACATCCTTGCAGTAAGTATCTGCTACTGCCGATTTCTGACCCCTTCTTACAAAGCAGTCATTACATGGTGCTTTTTAGGAACTTTCAAACACAAGACTGCACCTTAACCCGTGCACTCCGGGGGTTGAGGCTGAAGGATAGAGATTTTGAGGTCAACCTGGGCTATTTAGTGAAATTCTGTCAAAAACAAAAATGAAAATGATTTGTGTAAATATTGGTTGTTTCCATTTGTGCTGTGTTTTGTAAGTTTCTATAGATTATGAGACCTAACACGGCATCTGTGTGTATGCATTCATAGCATCTGTGCATATCTATATGCATGTTATCACAAGTGTGAGTTTGTGTGTGAATGCACATATGAGCACATATATGTTGAGGACAGAGGCTCATGCCGGGTGTCCTTCGACTGCTCTGCACTTTATATTATATATGCATATACATATATATACACACACATATAAAATATTGAGGCATGGTCATTCACAGGATGCAGAGCTAGCTACTAGTCTGACTAGCCAGGTGGTCTTGAAGAGTCCCTTATCTCTACTTCCAAGGTGTCAGAGCCACTAATCAAATCTAGCCTTTAGATCGGTTCTGGGAATTGAACTACAACTTTCATGCTTGGCCCATAGTGTCTCATACATGACACCAAAGTGGCAGCAAATGAATATAATTCTAATAATTACAACATGTTCTCATCATGATTACAGAATAAAGGTACTTTAATAATATATTTATGCTGGAATTTCTAAGGTTCCTAGTTCAGATTTTCAGGACTCGCCTAGATCTATGCAAACGCAATGCCAGGGATGAAAGCTCTTAAATACTGTGAAGGTGCCAACAGAAGGCAGAAGACTTTATCCTTAAAAAATGAAAATTAGAAAGTTCATACCCTTGTGTAAGAGTACGCTGATACACACAGGTTCATCTACACAGCAGAAGAAGATTCTACATGTTGGCACTCTGGGCATCTGCATACTTCTCTATCGTGTTTCATGGCATGTTCCATGTTCTCTGATCCAAGAAACGGAGCACATTTCGATCTGCAAGTGAGATGTGAGGACTGCCAAGTCCGAGCCACTGGACAAGCCAGCGCCGGGTTCTTCGTGTCTGGGGTGAACCTGGGTGCTGCCACTTTCTGCTGTGCATCAGACACAGAGAATGCCAGCAAGCTGGGGCACCTCAAAGACACTGCATAATTCCTCTCCCCCTCTTCTTCCCTCCCTCTCTTCTGCTATTTTGGTGTTTTTGAGACAGGGTCTCTCTACATAGACCTGTTGCCAGGGAATTCACTATGTAGACCAGGCTGGCCTCAAACTCACAGAAATCTGCCGGCCTCTGCCTCCCTCATATTGGAATTAAAGAAGTGCACCACTAGAACCCAGCTCAGCAGAATGTCAATAAGAATTGGAGATGAGAACCAAAATTCTGTTGCTTCAAGTGATTAATAACTGCAACTTTCTTGTTCCATTTTTGATAGTGAAACATATAGAAATGATATAAAAAGAAAAGAATGGAAAAGAGAACTTAAAATTATTTTATTTTGGGATAAAACTGAACTCTATGAATGAACAAATGACACACTGGTAAGCATTTAATTTCTCCTTTTACCACAGACAAGTATGCATTGCACCCACATCCTAAAGCTAAACTGAAAACTCTTCACAAATAAAAAAGTACTTTATTCTTTTTAGTAAATATGAAATTTATTATGTTGATTAAAACCAACATGAAAATGAAACATTTAGAAACTTAAAACTCTTTAAAACACACACACACCCCGGGAAGATTTACTGTAGAATGTTAGACTTAGCCCTTCAAGATGCAGCTAATTACTTGCTGACATGCCACTATGGCAAGGCACAATGTATATGAATTTTATACCATAGAAAATAACATATCAAAGTACGTTTCTATAACATATCAAAATACGTTATAGAAAATTTCACTGAGAGGATGATCAACATTTAGCAAAATTAGCTCCACAAGTCAATCAATCACTTTCTGGAACTACATAGATAGTAAATACTGCAGGGCTGCAAGCCACGCACAGTGTGACTCCTCAAATCTATACAGGTATGTAAACAGTCATGGACAAGGCATGAGGATTACATGTGCTTCTGCACTCCAACAACACTTCACAGAAAGCCAGTCAGCACAGAGCCTGGCTATGCGACCTTCAAGTAGACTACACATTACCAGAAGTTGCAGTAAGTAGGGATAACAGATGATGTTATATTCTGATATTTCCTAGATCTTTTTAAAAACTTTAAGTAGCACATACATCTTACCTGATTGGGTATCCTCAGTGGGGGCCTTGGGCCTCCAGGGTACCGAGGTGACATAAAAGGCTGGTGAAGACAAACAGACAAACCAAAAATCAGAGTGCTGTAAAACACAAATCTAAAACCAAACTACTTGAAAAATTCAGAATTAATATGAATCATACAACAGTTCATTTTCCTATGTAGCTGTTTTCAGCAGAATAAAAACTTCTAAGTAAAGAGTCATCCTGCTTTTAATTTTGTAGAAAATCTGGAAATTTTCCAAATGAAATACGAAAGCATCAAAGATGATTAACTACAGCAATTAAAAGTATAAATTTCTAAAATAATGATAGCTAACTGCTAAAGAAAAGATAAAGAACCAATAACTATTTGAAAATGGTGCTTGATAGTTACTGCATTATACAGAATAGGTTCTGAATGGAAACTTTTGAATAAATTATAAGTACTTATTATCAGTTTTAAATAAAATATATTTTTCAAGACAGGGTTTCTCTATAGTTTTGGAGCCTGTCCTGGAACTAGCTCTTGTAGACCAGGTTGGCCTCAAACTCACAGAGATCTGCCTGTCTCTGCCTCCTGAGTGCTGGGATTAAAGGCATGAGTCACCACCACCCAGCTCAATAAAAAAATTTTAAAGTTATCAAATTTCATCTCTCCACTGCTGTTGTATATAAGATTGTAAATAATTTTGTTTCCTAAGGGTCGTCTATAGGCAAAAATACTTTGCTGGCTTTTTCACATTATGAGTTTGTTATAAGGTTAACTATAAACTTTAAAGATAAAATTCCTTTTCATATTTTGATTATAGTATGTTCTGAAGTATATTAATTTAAACAAAAGGGAAATGGTCTCTTCTTTAAAAGTAATACTAATTTGTGTTGTTGGATGAAA
The DNA here is from genome assembly GCF_037038515.1 of Microtus pennsylvanicus. Classification (NCBI taxonomy): domain Eukaryota; kingdom Metazoa; phylum Chordata; class Mammalia; order Rodentia; family Cricetidae; genus Microtus; species Microtus pennsylvanicus. The sequence goes on from NC_134584.1 coordinate 59,045,853, forward strand.
CAAAGATTCTGCTAAGTTGGGTTAAATCTTTTAGTAGAAAACTGAGTATCTGGGAATGCCTTTGTATCCACTGCCTACAGGTAGGAGTCCAATACTTGACTACTTAGACTCAGGAGCTCATTTCTAGAAAGTTATTAAATTATTCAAAATTTCTATTTTATTATATTTTTAATAACTAGCAGAATAATTATATTCTTGCTGATCTGTATATATTATTTAACTATAAGATCCTTTACATATAAAATAATCATGTACTTATTTCTAATGCACTGCATATTAATTGAAATATCAAGAACAGTTTAATGTATACTGAGAATCAATTTAATAGATAACAAGTAAATAAAAATCTTTGCATTTCAAGTTTACAACATTTTACATAATTGAGCCCTACATTTATATCTTTTATAAATAAGAAATTTGGTCTGCAGCAATAAAATCTCACGAAATTCCTGCCATGAAGATTCGTATCTACAGTGCATGTGCAGTCTGAACAGGCAACTTGTCTTTGCTCCGTGTGCTCTTGTGTGTCACTGTGCTCCCAGGAGACCATTTTACTGGGCAGAAGTGGTGCATGGTTCAGGTAATAGAGTTACCTCCAGCTGCTAGAACTTAAATAGACTTTCTTGTTTTTAACAAAGTTGATTATTAAAAGGTTCAGCTTTCATGGATGTGACCAGAGTTAGCTCTCCTCTTCACGGGAGAAACTATTCTAAAGTGACTTGATAGGTGCTACATATTGCCAGCTTATTCCAACATCCAGGCTCAGTTCTTTTCTTTCTTTTCTAAACCACCCAATTTTACTTACACAATTACAATTTTCTCATGTGGAGTCACCTCTAAATTTAATAATCAGGTACTATATTATTAGCTTCATAGCAGTTGCCTTTCTTTACAAAGTGAAACTTCATGATATAGTCACAAATTCAAGGCATACTATCAGCTTATTGAAATACTGAGAAACAAATGTAGCTTACTAGTAATTTCCACCTATGATAAAATCAGCTGAAAATGGAGTACAGGTCAAAAGATGTGAATAGCATCACTAAATAACAAATGCAGGGACAAATAACTGTTAAATACCTTATTTGAAACATAGTACTTGAAATTTATATGCTCACCTAATGTGAAAAGATGCTACAGACTTAATTTCCTGGATTATTTGATCTCCACATTGAATCATGAATCAGTGTATTTGAGTGAGATTATATGAACCTTTCTTCCTGTCTTGCAGAAGTAACCTGAGGCTACTATGAGGGAGTGTTACTATATGTGGTGGGTAGGGTCATACAGGTCCCTGTAAAATAATATTGGCAGATACAGATTCAGGTTAAGGCAGCTTATTTCCTCAATGCCTTTCTCTAAAAAAAATCATTTTGCGTTTTGATAAAAGTGGGGAGCACAGGAGAAAGGGAGAGAGGAGAGGAGGCAGACAGAAGTCTAAGTGTTTTTACAAAGCATACATGAGAAAAAAATCTAGCTCAGATTTTTAGAAATATTTGTATCTAAATTATAAAAATGCTTTTGTGAAAGTATTTTTTAAAAAATTAGTGTTGGTATAAATTCTAAATGTTCAGACCAATCCTAACTCTAACATAGCAGACAGCCATCTATGTTAACTGTCTAACAAGTTAGCTTATGTAAACAGTGAATTATCTGCACTGGATCCATTGAGAGAATTCTATAATGGCATCTATACTTCACTATTAGGAGTCAATTTTAAATAAACAATGGTAAAATAATGATCTAGGTCAGAGAGTAACCACCAGCAATATGAGTGATAAGTGTTCACAGACATGCTGGTACTCTATGCATTCTTAATTTAGGACACACATGTTCTTCAAAGATCCTGTAGCCCTGAGAATAAGCTTTTTCTTTATATTTGAGGCAGTTTGTTTTGTTTCATTTTGGTTTTGATTTAAATAGGGCATCAAATCCCTGGGAAAGGTTATTTATAATGTATGTGAAATGCTCTGTGTGTGAGGCAAGAGCTTGGATGCTAGTTTTTGCAGCATAACTAATTAGTAGGGTGGCCTTGAGCTATAAGCCCTGGGGGCTGCAGTTTTCTTAGCCTTAAAATGAAGAGGTTGGAGCAGATGATTTTTAAAATTCTTTACAAAACAAGGGATCTATGATCCTGGAATAAATTCTTTCTAGTTTGCCTTTAACTACAAAGATTAGTAGACTGTACAACTGCAGCCATCTGAACAGCCTACAGATGAAGAGGAATGAGGGAAAGGTATAAGCTTCGAAGGCACAAGCCATCTTTATCCAGCAGCTGGAGAAAATGACCACATTTTCTAGAGTAAAATAAACTGTGGTCAAGAAAGAAACACACCGACAAACAATGGCACTCATTGTTATGAGGCATTAAAGGTCAACCGGGGGACACAGAGTGCCTGCTGATCTAAGAATACAGTGAGAAACCCTCATCTGCAAGTGACTCACTGAGCGCTCACAGGGCACGGGTCCTAGGTGGCCGGATTCATCGGTGAACAGAGCAGATAAAGCTCACTGTTCTCTCCGTGGGGTTCTTCAAGGCTCACAATGTTATAATTAATCTGAGGAATAATTTTCTGGAAAAACGTTCTGTGCATCGGTCCTCTAATTTGGAACAAATAGAATGTTCTCTTCACCAAATGTCAAGTACCAAAGAAAGCTCAGAGAAAATAATCCTTTAGTGTGTGTCTTCCCCGAAAGCTGTATTGCATCACCCTTACTTGATCAAACATGCAGGTCTCTGTGACGGCAAATCTAGACGATGATTTTTCCAGTTTCCCAACTGGTCCACCTGTACAGGATGAGGCTTTTCATAACACGTGATGATCTAGTTTGCATTCCAAGGGGGTAGTTAAGGCAAAGTTCTTTCTGCATGTTCCCATCATCAACATGAGCCTCGGGTGTATGTATGTGTTGCCACAGAATTCCTAGGGTGAAACCGGGATCCCCAGGGCAAAGCTATTTGAAGGTGGGGCAGAGGGCGGAGCTTTCCTGAAGACTCTGCTGTCTTAAAGGAGAGAAATTACTGTTCTTCTGCCCACTAAGAAGGGAAGTGAATGTAAGGCTGTTTGGATTGTGGGGGGTTGGGTGGTTGTTTTATTTTTTGAGACAAATCTCAGATAGCTCAGACTAGTCTCAAGCTTGTTATGGAGCTGACAATGACTTTGAATGTAGGATTCTCCTGCCTCCACCTCCTGAGAGCGGGCATGAAGGTCCGCCTCCACTCCAGGTTAACTGGGTGCTAGCAGATGGAGCTTGCTTCACGTCAGTACTATAAAACACTCTACCAACGGAGCCTTGATCTTGAATGTTCTTGGCAAAAGAACTTTGAGGAATAAGTCTGTCACTTAAATCACCTAATCTACAATATTTTTATTATAGCAGCCCAAACTGAATAAACCTAAAAGAAATGGGCTAAAAAAAAGGAAGACTACAACTATATATATTACAAAATCAGTAATCCTGATGACAAGGTGGAAAGCTAACAATACCCAACAGGAACATGAGCTCATGGCCACCAGTCTTTCAGAGAATAAAACTATGTCACTTAGGATCAGAATTTATTCAAGAATAAATGTCATTAAGTTTTAGGGAACTATTTTCTATTCTACCAAGAATTATTTAGAATATTTAAACTGCTTTTCTAAAAGGAAAATTATCATTTAATCATTATATTTTCTGTTACATTTACAATAAAATGTGACCTATATAATCTTTTTGAATATGTTCTTTTTTTTTTTTGGTTTTTCGAGACAGGGTTTCTCTGAGAATATGTTCTTTATATACATTTTAAACCAAAAAGTTTTCCTTCTTAGAATTCATTAAATCAACCTCTTCATGTTAAAAACAAAACAAAACAAAATACCGAAGATCAGTTCTTAATTGCCATTTTAGTTTTCTTACCTCTGACTCTGCTACCAGAATGGGATAGCATGGACACACGCTTCATTCTTAGGACCAACCAGACACACACAAGCTGCCTGCCTGAGCATGTCCTCACACACACAAACACACACGCCCCCCCCAACCACTGTGTGACCATTCACTTAATGTGGAACTCTTCCCCAGTCACCACTCAAACATGAAAAGCCAGAAAAGCAGTGGCATTTCCAGTAAGCAAATTAATTTGCATATAAAACACTAATTGGCATGTGGTCTTGGTTCATCAGACTAAGAGAAATGCCACAATTGAAACAAAAGAATTTAACAAGCTCTTCCTCTTTTTCCTTAAACACTGGAGTAGAGTTTTGACAATATATAAACTTTGGACATGTTTATTCTTGTTTTTAAGATAAATGCTGAGAGAAAATAGAACACAGGTGGGGAGTGTGGTAACTGTTCATGGTATGATTAGAAGAGTGTTATCATTATAATAAAACTGCTCATTAAGACATGATAATTTACGAGGTTCTCCAGGAAAGAAACACACGTGCCTTTGAGGGAGGCAGCACCGGCAAATACCTGGTTGGCTCCTTATGTTCCTCAGTCACAGAATCATGAAGAGCAGCAACCGAGGACTCAGACTAACTGAAAATGCAACAAAGCTTGGTTGTTCTGTATAACATGTCATCTGGTCGATTTACTTGTCCTGTTAAAAATACACACCAGCAGGTGATATTGTAAACGAGGAAGCACACCACTGGTAGAGTGTATGGGTTTAGTGAGAAGATCCCTGAAGTCTGTCCAGAGGGAAAACTGTGCTTACCTAAATAAGACAAAAGTACTGTCTTCTAAAGAGTCCAGTAAGAACAAGAACAAAGAGACACCCCAGAGTTATAATGACAATATCCATATCAACTATACATAGAAGGGTACAATTTCGGTTACCTAGACAAGGCGTTTTGTTTTCTACTGCTGTTTCTGGGTTTTTGCTATTAGTCCTGGAATTCCAAGTTCTAAACTAATGAGCAGTCGCCAGAAAAAGCAACAATTCCCAACAGCAGCTCGTCTCAGCTAATGCCTTGACGATAAATGGGATCCTAGTATTTTTACAATGAAACATTTTATTGTAATTCATTTTCCCTTTTGTGCACGTGTGTATTTGTTCATTGGTGTGGGTGCATGTGCACATGCATGTGTGCACGTGTGTGGAAGACAACGAATGAACTTGGATGCTCCTCTGGAGCTCCCATATAGACAAGGCTGAAGCAAGCCCAAGGCTCCACCTGCCTCTGCTTCCACAGTACTAGGATACAGGTGTGTGCATTACACTCAACTGTTTTTCACATGGATTCTGGGCACTGAATTCACCGAACTGAGCCATCTTGTCAGTGCCCAAAAGATATTTACGTCTGATCTTTGAAACCTATTTTCAACAATACATTTCTTTCAATTAAGACTCAACATTTAAGTATAAATATTAAATATTTTGTCTTCTTAAATAGAGTCTTTAGCATAAAAGACACATAAGAAAAAGGTTACTTTTTAAATGTACTTTATATGCTACAACACTTAGACAAAAAATGTGAGGTGTGCAATGAAACATGTTCTGGAAAAATATGAATTGTCTTCAATAATTTTAACAATTATACAATGAGTAAATGTCTCTATGTTTTAGTCCGGAGGAGCCATTCTAAGCCTAGTTTTATTTTTTTTCTCTAGTTTGGCCAATGTAAATGTAAGCAGATCCTGAGTCCTGCATGACATGATTATTCTAGAATCTATACTTTTAGAAAATGAAAAATGTCAGGATACAATTATTCAAAATGCTAGCAATAAATCCAAAATATATTCACTACAAGGTTTAATCAAAGGACAAATACTCTTTTTAAAATCAAAATACTACTTTTGTTACTGTATACCTAATTTATTAAAGTTTATTCATATTATCTTCTCTATGTAAATTTCTACTCTATATTTTACTTACAAGTAAATTCTTATTAAACTTAAATATGCTAACTCTTTTGAAGTTATACATTACCAACAATAAATACTATCATGGAATATTACTTTGAAAATCAATAATGTAGTGACTTCCTTATTCTATCTTAGTCATACTTTATATACAGCTGTTTACATATTTTTATAATTCTATAAGATGTTTGAATTTTCTATAGAAAAGTAATGATGCATAAGTTACATATAAATGAATCTAAAGATCTTTTAAAATTTAGTCATCTTAATTTGTTTAGTTTTTTTTTCTGTTTTTCATGAGCATCAGACAGCACTGGCACCCCAGTGAATAAGACACTCTTGATTAACACATTTTAATTCCAACTAGTACTAAACTAATTTAGCTCACAAATGACATACTTGTGCTAGCATATTCTGCTGATCAGCATAAGTACGTAGTTTATCTTCCATGCATCTTAGATATTCTATCATCATCAACACTTAATTAAAATAACTGTAAAGTAATAACAGATCTAGTTTCTTTGATGTGTATTTGGCAAGCTAATCCCATACAGCAGTTACAAGCAGGCTGATTATTTATGGATTTATTCTAAACATTAAAATTGGTCACTTACATTATGGGTCTTTTTAAGAAGATGAGAGTGCTTCTCAAGCTTTTAATACCATGTAATCACTACATGTAGGTGTGTACCACAGACTTCTAGATTGTGAATGAGGACTATGCTGTCTGTTGGTCTAACAGTATAAATAATTGAACATTCTGTAAAAATTAGTAATTCACTTAAGTTTCTTAATTCACATACATGCTTATTTTGGTGTGTAGTACTAAGGTAACAACAGACCAATAACCTTTAATAAACATCTGATTATAAAAATACATAATTGAGATTTAGAGCTTAGGATAGAGCACTAGGGTGACTCAACTTTAAAGCTAAAAATTTCAGGCGAATGGATGGAGTTAGAAACACTGTCCTAAGTCATACAACCAGAGCCCAAAAACAAATTCTGCACGTGCTCTCTTCTAAGTGGACTTTTGTCTTTAAGCTTTAGATAACAGCAGAGGTTAGGTATCCAGTAAGGGTGTAGGGAGACGAGGGAACCTCCCTAGGAAGGAAAAATGGAGTAGAGTGCTGTAAAGAGATAAAAGGGCAAATGGAATGAAGCGATGAAATGGGAAAAGGGGTAGAAGGGCAGAGTAGAGGATGGGTTATGGGAGGGACCTTCTGAGAAGTCACATGGAAACCCACTACTGTAGGAAATTCCTAAAATAGATACATGGATGAAAGGAATTTAAATGGGATCACCATATACTGGGAGACAATGTCACAATTAGATATTTTATGCCAACAAGTAAAACCTCCAGTGTCAGCTATATCTTGATGAGTTGTTGGTTAAATGGATTCCACTGACCCCTCCAAACATTACAGGCTATTAGCAAGGCTTTTCGTTACTCTTATAGACTGAAGCTAAGGACCTACTGCTGAAGACACAACTTACTTATGTCATCAAACATGGAGAAATTGGGCTGGTGCCCAACTAGAACTTCACCCCTACTGACTAGACTAGTATTTGTGGTACCAGAAAGGACTTTGAATGCTACCAGAGAAGAAAGGTAATCATCACCAATTCACCAGCTACAAACCTTGCAGCCCACAATGGTGACCTACCTGCAAGATTTACTCATGCCACAGTGGCACAAATGTTTAGGAAGTAACCACTTTCTGATTGGATTTACGACACACTCAATGAGATGGAACGTGTACATGATACCACTAAAATAAGTAAGAACCTAAGACTAGATGGGCCATGGGCCTAGGGGAAAACCTAATACTAATACTAAATTAGGCTCAAGCTTCATCAGAAAAGCTTGCAGGTGATGGAAACTGACAAAGAGGTTCACAACTGGACTATGTCCAGAGAGTCAGAGCCCTCAAGACACTCAGTCCTAAATCGGATGTCCTCATCAAACTCCTCACCTCAAGACTTGGGGAATTATGCAGAAGGGGAGGCAAAAGGAGTCCATGACCCAGAGGTGGTGGATGACTCCAGGAAACAGCATCTTTCAGACACCTGAACTCAGAAACTGCCACAGCGCACACAACACCTGACCAAGTTTAACCGGACCTAAGTCCAGCACATCCAGGAAGGGGAAAGGGACACAAAGTTCCACCTCTAATCAAGGATTTATTTTCAATTTATACCTGCTAGGCAAGGGAAAATCCATTTCCACCAACGGAGAGACACTGTATATATTAAGCATACTTTAGGGAGGAATATACACACTCAGGAAACAGAAGACAAACTTTGTATTTGCATTGTTGTATGCTTTTTGTTTTTTGTATTTTTTGCCCATTGATTTTCTTTCTCTCATGTGAGAGCTTTTTTTCTTTTCTTTTTTATTTTATGCACATGTTTTGATTTTGGTTTTGTGTTGATTTGCTGTTTTTTTTCTGTTTTGGGTTTTTTGTTTTGTTTTGTTTTGTTTTTGGCGAGAAGGCTGGGGAATGAATGATCGTGAAGCTGGGTGGGTAGGAAGGATCTGGGAAGAGTTTGGGGGGAGACTGAAGATAATGATAAAATATAGTGTATAATTATTTTTAAAAAAGCTGAAGTTAAAGCAATGTTTCTAACTTTCCCCTAAAGAATACAAATCCATTCCTTTTGTGCACTGTACGATATATATTTTCATGTAAAGCTGCTCTAGCTCTAGGTGAGGGAATTAAAGTCATGTACTTTGCCTTATTCAGTTATCAACTTACAATGCTATTATTTTGTTATCTTTCTGGTATTTGATATCTTGTGACATTTCTATTGTGTAGCGGTAGTACTTCCAATGTCCATGCAGAGAAATTAATTTATTTGTATAAGAAGCTGACACAGATAGAGTTTAGGGGTAGAGTGCTTGCCTAGCATGCCCGAGGCTGTGAGCACTCCCAGAACCACAAATGAAACAAAACACACGAGATAAATAGGGTGGTGCACACCTGTAATCCCAGCAGTCTGTAGGCTAAGGCAGGGGTTTTATGCCACTTTCATGTCAGCCTGGGATGTATGACATTTTAGAGGCCAGGTTAGGCAACAGAGTGAAATCCTGTTTCAAAATAAAAGGTAAAACGAGGATTAGAGATATAGCCCACTGGGAGATTCTCTTAGCTACCATGTAGGAGGTTTTGAGCTCACTGCCTACCATAAAGAAGAGGAAGAGGAAAAGGAAGAGGAGGGAGGGAAGAAGGGAAATCCAATAAAAAGTGTAAGTGTCCAGGAATAAACAAGAGCAAGTTTGGGGATTTTAGGGGGACATGTGTCATGATAAACCTATACAAGTTTTATGGGTTTCTAGATTAAAACTGCAAGTAGTTTGGTTTTTGCATGAAGTGGGATGGAGATGGGGATGGGGAAAACTGCTCATCATGTACTGAACTGTACTGAGAAGGGGAAGCGTGCCTGGGGTTATAGAGCAGATTGTAGGATATGGCACACAGGTGTCACAAGAGCCCCACGATAGCATCTGAACTCTTTTGCCATGAAGAAATGATAAATATTTGATATAGGTATGTTATCCTAATTTGAAAATTATATAAAATAATATAAACATATTATCTTATATGAATATAATTTACCATATATCAATATATTATCTTACTTATTAATAAGATAATATATTCATATAAGACACTATATCAATAAATTATCATATATTATTATAAATATAAATTATATCCTATAAAATCAGTATTTATATGTCAATTTTAAATAGTAAACAAGATTTTAGGATGTACATTAATGAATTACACTACTCTTACTCATATATTAAATGCTAGAAACTTGAAAAATGAAAGAGTGAGAGAGACCCAGGATTTGGGTCGGAAACCTGCAATAGCAGTTCTAAGGTGACTGAGGAAAGAGGCCTGTTGCAAATGCCCTATCTTGAAAAAGAAAAGGAGACTGTGGGTCCAAGGGGCACAACACACACCACCATTCGCTCTCTCGGTGGTTTGCAATTATAGTTGATCAGATTCTATGTTAAAAACAAAACAACAACAACTACAATACTAAAAACTTTAGTCCCATATGTTGATGCCTTGACTTTTAGGAAACCATACTGGTCTCAGATGGCCAGGCGAACTATGAAGCGCTCACTAGATAAACAACTGGATTTCTAACAGAGACGTTTGCCTTCTGTTCTAACTGGAAGATACAGTAGATACTCAACAGCTCAGAGTCTCTCTTTTGCTCCCTGTCCATGCAGAAAATGCCACAGGGCTTTTAGTTTTCAGAATTAAAGGTTTTAAAAAGCTTATTTAGTTACTCAAGCTGAGAAATATTAATTTGTTCCATAGCTGAGACCAGAAAAACTATCACCAGGAACACAGGACAGCATTACCAGTCAGGGGCCATCGGTCAGCTCTCTGTTTGTAGTTGATTTTATTTTTGCACTAGTGAAGGCCTTGCTCCATTTGCATGCACAGATTCTCTGTTCTTCAACATTCAAAACTACATTTTTAGAAAATTTAAGTTTAATTTTTACTGTTTGAACTTCGATAAATAAGCAGTATTCCCTGCTTCCCACTATATAAGTCTGGTGCATTAGACTCTGAGAAATAATATTTCTAATATCTGTTTCTGAAACAGGATTTCTCCTGGCTGTCCTAGAACTCACTTTGTAGACCAGGCTGGACTCAAACTCGCAGAGACCTTCCCGCCTCTGCCTCCTGAGTGCAGAGATCAAAGACGTGAGCCATCACTGCCCAGCCTATTTCTACTATCTGAACTTTAAAACTCTGTGTACGTGTGTATGCACACATGCAAGGCAATATTAGATGTTATATTTTATTAATAACTATACCTGATATTTATAGTGCCCTACTCAACAAAACCAAGAAACAATACAATAAACTTGTGGTTCATTAAGATTTAAAGTGATACCTACAACTCCTGGAGAGTGAGAAAGGGGGTGTCTCTAGAATTATATTTCCAAAGACTCATTTCTGAAAGAGCATCAGGAAAAGAGGAAAGATGCAGACCACTGGAAGGAAGGCAACAGCAAGATCAACGAGCACATGAAGAGCAGAGAGGTCTGAGAAGGCGTGCAGACTGTCTAACTGCTTGTGGGACAAAGCAGGAGGTACTGGTGTGGTGTGGCCGAATCGGGAAGACTCAACTGCAGAGCACATAGATAAAGGCATCTTCAAAATGGGCTTTTTCACAAAAATCAAGTTAACAAATATTTACCTCCAACAACCATTTAACCCGGAGCTTGTGAAAATATTTCCATTTCTTTCTTTTCAGTCGTAAGAGTTGCAGCGAGTAACTATTTTTCTCATGTTTGATTCTTTTTCTTTCAAAGTATTGACAATAGTGTCTTACTTTGAGTCCCCCACTCAGCTGGTTTATGTCATTTATATTGAGCCTTTTCTAGTCAATAAGAACACTGTTTAGAAACAAGAAAAATCTCTACTATTTCCTTTCTTCCCTCCACTCCTTCCTTTCTTTCTTTTTCGCTATTACTATGTCAAAGCATTGGGTCAGCTTGCTACAGTGCAGTTTAGTTAAAAATAGAATCTTTGGAGACATCACCACACTGCCACTAGATGGCAAAGCAGCTTTCCCATTGATGCCCTCATCCTGTAAAGGGACTGACAATCCGTGGCACTATGTCTTCCATGCAGAGCAGCATTCCAATCAGCTTACACTGAAAAATATGGATGAGCACCTCATCCTGAAACTAAATTACTTAGGACACTTATTTCAACACATATTTATAACCTTAATCACACCAAAACCTTCCTTTTACAAGCCAGCATCAGCAGTTTTTAACTGTTTCTGTTAAGGATAGTAAGATTTAGTGACTATAAGATAATAAATGCATCACAAGAGAAATTAAAACAAAATATAATGCACAGCAAAATGAACAAGTCTGTAGTTTGGTGTACGTTTAAGTCAAGCACGTACAGGTATTTCCCACATTAGCTATAGACTCAGGTATGATGTATCCTAGTATGTATACCTAGTAAAGGATTACATTGTGCTTTGCAATAAAGGATGTGTGCAGTTACTGGAGTGACACATGTGGTCCAGTTACCATCTGGGAACTTTTCTGAGCTGAAGAGCAGGAACAGGAAACACTATGATGCTCTCCCACATCCCAGAAATGAGAAATGGCCTACTTAAATGTTCTATAGATGACCATAAGTCATGGGAGAACCTTTATTACAACCCACAACACTGAATCTTACAAGGTAACAGACAGAATTAGTAATCTAGTTTTTTAAAACATAAAGAATGTTCACTTTTCCTTTACTTTATAAAGATGATTTACTCGATCATATTGACCACTGTACATAAATTAGAATATCTAAAATTGTCTACGGAATACCGCCGCAGCCTATTTCAATAAGGCTATTGAATGAATGAATACACCTATACAAAAGCACAGACGTAAAACACATTGACATCATTTATAGTTAGAGCTCCCTAGTATATGCTGAAGCTGTTCAGTCAAGTCACATGAGATTACTGATGCATTATTGTATTTTTTTCTACTAAAAGCAAACTCCAGATGGCTATGGAGAGTCCCACTGCCCTTCCTCTGGTCCCAGTCAGTCAGACAGCTTGGTGGCTCTGAAGTCATCCACCAGTTCTACAATGGGTGTCACTGAGGTTTCTTACGTTAACCACTCCTCTGACAGGCTCCAGGCAAATGCCTTTACTTAATTGATACTTCCTTTTGCAAGTCCAACTAAACCCTCTAATTTCACTCAATTGGTCACTTACTAAAGTAACAGAAGTTCCCATTTAAACAAAAACAAAATCTAAATGGTGCTATGACTTGAATTAGAAGTGCTCTGGTAGGCTTCTGTGTTTTATCATCTTGTAGCTGCAGGGGGTGCTGTTGGGGAGGTTATGGAACCTTTAGAAGGTCAGTCTTATAAATCAGGGTTATGTAAAGCCTTGGCCACATCCAGTCACTTTCTAATTCCTGGTCCACTGAGACATGAACAAATACATAGCAAACTCCTACCACCAAGGACTGGGCCACCACAGTCTTGCTTCCTGCACTGCTAGACTGGTCCCTCTCAAACTGTGAGTCAAGACAAGCTTCCCCCACATTAAGCTTCTTCTGCACGGTACCTTATCAAAATGACAAGAAAGAAACTAAAAACATGGGAACAAAGTCTCAAAGAAAGGCGATAATTGAAAGGCTATTTTCCATAATGGGCATATTAAAGTACTGGGATATTAATCACTGTTATTGATTTTAAGATTAAAGTTAGTTGTAATTGTTTTGAATTCATAAGTTTAGAATTTATAGGGTCACCTGCTAAAGGATTTAAGTTGTTGGGGGGGGGGTTGTTCTTTAGTGTAAATGGGAATAAAAGAAATACATTTGTGTCTACTTAGGGAAACTATGTTCAACGTAATTGTTACAGTATGATTATAGTATGAGTACAGCTCAAAACTACTTATGCCTGAGCCTCATAGGCTAATTATAAATTATTAATTTATTCACTTGATACTAATACTTTAATCTCTTTATGGGTGACTTCCATTCCAGCTATGCCCAAATAAGCTTTGCATTTCCTCCCTGTAGAGCTCTACCCAGCTGTAAAATACACGAGAAGAGAATAGCTTCTTGAATCTGGCTGCTACTAGCAAGCTGAGGGCAGAGAGCTGCTTAGTGCTCCTCAGGGTGCTAGGAATTCCCTGGTATCTGCAAAGCTTGGTCTTTGAGAGCCCTGATCTCTTGCTAGTCATGACTCTGGAGCCAGTCATAGGGAGAATCACAGTCAGCCCTTCGGTATAGTTGCTTGCAATGCCCCTTTCCTAGAATGAACTCGTGTAATGGCTGTGCTGAGCTTGGGTGTTTTCATCTGTGAATTTTCTAAATGTGAACCATTCTCAGAAGAAAATGCCTATGGATTCAGGAGTAGAACCTGGTGTTTTTCTGTCAAGTATATCATTTGGGGCTTCTAATTATTACTATGTTTCTGTATGTTAAAGGTAGCTACTATTCATAAACAACATGTGTTATGCCCTGGCTCACACAGAAGTACAGTCCAAACACTGCAGAAAACCAAGACTGACTGACTAGGAAACACTTCAGCCCAACTCAGCACTACATTACTAAGACATTAGCTTTTTAGAATTTGATTAAGTTTTTCAACAGTTTAGGAACACTTTAAATACTGGGTGTATATAAATGTTGAATAGGTGGAAAAGGAAAGCCCTTGAGGTAAGTTAAAACAGCCTTCCTGGGTAAGCAGAAGTAATGCAATGGATCTGAATTTTCCATCCCCTATTTTTCTTTACATTGATAAAATCATTACAATTATTCAGAGTTCCAAAATAGGAACTACAGTATCTTCCTTGATTCTTGTAACTTTTTCTCTCTTCTGCTTAATTATGGCAATCAACTAAGGCTTTTCAAACATAATTACCAACTGTTTCTTTCCTTCTAATCCTACTTGATGTGGGAGTGTCATATATCAATCTGTTGATTTCATTGGTTAAGCAATAAAGAAACTGCTAGGCCCATTTGATAGGCCCACCCTTAGGTGGGTGGAGTAAACAGAACGGAAGGCTGGAATAAAGAAGCTGAGTCAGAGAGTTGCCATGATTCTTCTACCCCAGGCAGATGTAGGTTAAGATCATTCCTGGTAAGCCAGCTCGTGGGATACAGCAGATTATTAGAAATGGGCTAGTCCAGGTGCGAGAGCTAGCCTAGAAGAGGCTAGATAGAAATGAGCCAAGCGGTGTTTAAAAGAATACAGTTTCCGTGTAATTATTTCGGGTAAAGCTAGCCGTGGGGGCGGCCGAGTGCCGGGGAAGCAGCCCCGCTGCTCCTATTTCAACACCTACTGTCCCAGATCTTGTCAGAAAGACTTTCTTGAGCTCTATTTCTTCAACAGTTTCTACTTCTAGACGTATTCTTCTCAACTCAGTCCTAGCGAATACTAGCGGAAACCATCTTTCTCTCTCAAGATGCGAAGACGTTCCTCATGACAGCTCATTGCGGTCTTTAAGATCAGGTTCAAACTCTGCACTACCTTCAAGGCCCTACAGGACCTTGTCAATTGTCTTAAAATACTTGGTTTCTATTACTTTCACTCTGGGTTTCTGCAGTTAATCCTCTTTCCTCTCTTGTTCTTCTTTCTGTCTGCTCCTTCACCTAACTCTTCATTCATTTTAAGATATTATTTGGATTAATGTTTCTATTTTGGCAATAGTTTCCAACTATACCTTGCCTATTTTCAAATTTTCCATACTTAAACCACCTTTGTCAATTTACCATTCTTTGGACTTGTGATTTCAGAGATCTTATAAAAATATTTCAGGGATGCCCAAACAAAGTCTGACTCAATTACACATCCAAGTGACTGCCTTTCTCAATGAGCCGATGGCTCCAAGAAGTGTGCTAAATAGCCTCAGCTCTTATTACACCCTTTCAGGATCTCCTCAGCAGAGAACACATCTTTCCACTCGGTGTCCAGGACCCCTCGTCTACAATCCTGCGCTTTCTCTGTGTTCCCTGGCACCTCAGCTGCTTGTTTTGTTGCTGGCGAATGCTGGCTAACAGCCCACTGTTGGAGACAGCATTCCTCTGCTTACCCCTCTTATTCGCTGTTTTCCTACCCCCCCCCACCTCTCCTCCAGTGTACCTAACCACTCTTCCTTGGCCATCACAGAACTTTTCACTTTACTTGGTCATTTTTAAAGCTGGCTTTTGTTAACATAAGGAGCTTCAGGAAGTTGTACACTGTATGCGCTGTATTTTAGATATCACACTCTCTGGAATCTAGTGGTACCTAATCATGAAATGTATCAGAGTAATTAAAAGGAAGTTAAAGCTATTTTGACCACTCTTAACAAGAAAACAGGCAAGGGAGGGGCTAACTCTGCCAAATGTGAAAATGAAAATGTATGGGTTTACCCATCTTGGCGTAATGCTATAGTGTAAGAATTTGGCTTCCATCCCACCCAACCTTCCTTTGTTTTGTTTTGTTTTGTTTTAAACAGCACCTAATAGATAAAACTCTCCAACTTACTCACTAACCCTAGCCCACCTTTGGCATGAGAACTAAGAGTGTAAAGCAAAAACAAAATGAGCTGGAAATAGGTCATGGGTAACAATCAACTTTCAAAGGTAATTTCAATGTTAGAAATTCAGGCTGTTTTGATTAAAGTTTCTAGCCCTGTCACTTTCTGTGAAAATCATTTATTTATCAATGTTTTGGTATTTCCATCTGCACAGTGAGAATCCTAAGAATCCTTACTTCACACTTTGGGTGCTGAAGGAATTGGAATCTATGAAAGCATGTAGACTACACTAAAGTACAGCACTTAGAAAACAATTATTAAGCGTTCGTTATTATTATCATTCTCCTAAGTGGTGATTATTTAACAATCAAGAGTCATACTCAGTTCCTAGAGTATAAAAAGGGGTCTCAAGATAAAATGTGGCTTTAATATGACTTTTAAATATTACATATGACTCAAATAATAATAAAGAGCAGCTAGACAAATAAAAATGGCCTAAAAGTGCAGGGTTTGTACTAGACTCTAATTGAGATCATTTATTTCAATATATCTATTTTACAACATTACTTATAATTTAATATCTCTATTTTTACTTTTATAAGTACCTTAATGATTATCAAGAATTTTGAAATTAAAAATAAATCAAAATATCAATTTGGCTTATAGGTACCTACTATATTACAAGATAGTATGTTGGATACTAATTTCTATACTGCCTTCCACCTCTAACTCCTAAACTCTGAATTTTCTCAGAGTGTTATAAAATTAACCATATACAAAACACTCGTTAGAATTTATGCTGGTATACTGGTTTGGGTTAGGATTCTATCCGATTTAAGATGAAGATCTACGAAATTTAAAAGTGATACATTATTGTTCTAAAATGATTACTGTCATTGCTAAAAGAAACAGGTACTGAAAATTTAAAATGCTAAATACATGGTTGAAAAATATGATCTTCAAATTTTATATAATTATATTAATATAAAAGTTCCAGCTGAAAAATCACAAAGGTGATTTCAGATATTTTGATACAGCCTATAATTTTAATTACACGAATAGATTATGACTTGGCTACTTTTGAAAATACAGCCAAATCTTGATTATTCTTAGTCTATAGAAATATGGACACTTAAAAATGGACCTCTTCACATCTTTAGTGTCTTTCACTAAAGTATTTACCACTGTGATCTTATTATTCTACTTTGTACTTTGATTTCTGTTCCTTCTTAATTATCAAACCATTTCATTGATATTAGTCATAACAAATAATATAACAAAGGAGGAAAATGTAATAGATAACCAGTCTGAGCAATCAAGAGTTGGCTGTACAGTATAGTATTTACCTTAAGAATCAAACTAGAAGAATTAAAAGAGCCTCATCCTACTTCATTATCATAAACAACAACAAGCAGGAGTCCCTATGCCTTAACATTCCTAGTCAAGTCTCCAAGTACCTGAAAGAACCCTGGTGGCACAGGACCTACTGGCATGCCATCTCCTGGGGGCATGTTTCCTAGCACGGGGCTGGGAGCTGCTGCAGCACTCTGCAAAGAATAAAGGAGAGACAGAGCTACATCATTACAGAGAAGGCACAGGACCACAGGCTGCTGAGACGATCACAGGGTGGCTGCTTTTGCACTCCTGGGAGCAAAAGCTACTGACTTCCCACTCCACAAGTGAACTGTGATTAACAGAGTGACGAACAATGTCACTGGCTTCAGTAGGCCTCTAGAAATTTCATGAAGGCAAAGACCTTTCTTGGATGACACATTCGAATATATATTAAATGCTGACAGTAATGTGACAGATGATAAGAATTTAAATAAATGCTTAATTTTAAGGTACACACGTTTGAAATGGTAAACATTAGCAATGAATGTACAAATAGACAAAAGTCTGTGTACGATGATCACAGGGATTGAGAGAAAGATTTTTATTTGGATTATGCTTAGTTATGTCACAAACAAGTATAATTAACTTTTTGCCTAGAGATAGCCATATTATTATTCCCTTTTAAAATGTTACAATCATTACCCAAAATATAAACTATAAGGTGGTGAAGATGAAAATGCAAATGGAAGACTAAAGAAGAAAAATAAACTAGATTTGAAATCACTGGTCTCACACAAGTTATGAAAAACATCAGGTTGAAAAATTCAATGTTTATTCCATTTGTAAACTTTTAACGAAATCCTAGCATTTTATTAGGAACATGAAAAATTAAACCTTTAGTTTAGATTCTTTGTAGTCAAATCAGGATTATAGATTTATTTTTTTTAATATCAGTTATACATAAAATAGCTCTGCAACTATGGATTTTATTTTTCAACTTGATTAAACACATTCAAAGTCCTAAAACTACTCAAGAAGGGTCCCGATGGGGATATAAACTGGTACCACCTTTATGGGAAAACACATGCAAGGTCCTCAGAAAACTCAGAAACAGATCTGCCACAGCAGCTGACGATCTTACTGCTGGGTCTATCCACAAGAAAAGAGATTAATGTGTTGCAGAGACATCTGCAATCCTATGTTATCTGAAATTCTATTTATAACAGAAAAATACAGAATCAACCTAAATGTTCACTGATAAATGGATGGTTAAGGAAAATGTGGCCCATATACACAATGGAATTTTATTTAGCCATAAAAAATGTGACAGCATTAATGAACCCGGAGGACATTATGTTAAGTAGAAATAAAGCAGGGTAGAGAGACAAACAGCACATATCTGGTGCAAATGTGGAATTTAAAGAGCTGGCTTCATAAAGTGGAGAAGGTGGTTAGTAGAGGATAAAGAAGATACGGAGCCAGGCTGCTCGACAAGTGCAGAGTCCCAGTTGGATACAGGGAGTAAGTTCTGGTGTTACACTGAATGTACTGTTACTGTGGTTAGCAAGAATGGATGATGTATTTCAAAACAGTAGGAAGAGAAGATGACTTTACTACAAGGGCAGCAGAGAGGCTGAGGACATAGCAGTTTGATTTTTAACAGCTTTGTTGTGAAAAATACTGCAAGCAGGTTCCAGAGTCAAGTGCATGCTGCACTGCCTACTGTGGACTACTGAATCCATCTGTGCATTTGTAGCCCGCAGAAGATACAGTATCTTAGCATGTTCTACTGCACAGTTCTTGGCTTTTTAAAAAAACAAACAGACAAACAAACAAAAAGAGAGGTTTATTCCACAACACTTGAAAAGGTTGAGAGCAATGATTTTCACAGTTCCCAAAGACATGTAGGCTAAAATGTGATTGCGTGAAGTACTGCTTACTTATGAACCCAAATGCAATTTCAGCCAACGCATATGAATACAAAAGAGGGAACTGAGCATGCTCCGAGGAAAGCGTGCCACGGCCTGTAGTGACTATTCCTTTCATTCTGCACAAGTCGCACATGGTCTTTAAATGAAAGCAAGCTACCTTTCCATTTAACTAAACTTGCATAAAATTTTAATACACTGTTGAGAGGGGCGAATTTACTACCAACAACCCTGTTAGCCTTAAACACACAGTTACAGCCAGGTCTAGGAATTGAGATTTGATCTCTGTTTTTGAAATAATTCAAATCTATTTTCATCTATTCTTAGCTGCCCAAAACCGACACTGGTAACTTTTTTTTATACACTAGAAAAATAAAACAGGTTTATTTGTACCAATGAACAAGAAAGAATGTAGATTGCTTTCTCCAGACTATATTGTTTACAAGTATTTGTTACTTTTTCCTTGAAAGTTCTTCACCCTATGAATACTTTATGAATGTTTATGCAGTTATTTTATAAGTCCAGAAAAATATTCACTTTTTTGGTTTTCTCATCAAGGACATTTGAGGGTCAACATAGCAGTGAATATAACAGAAATAAAACCCTTGCTTTAAGGCTTATTCTTAGCAAGAGGAGAAAGACAATAAACAAAACAAATAAAAGAGAAAATATTTATTGCAATCTGACCCAAGGAGAACAGAAAGAATGGGGCAGAGCCCTCAACGCTG